>NC_079149.1:51912990-53132518 GCF_945859685.1 Eupeodes corollae | reverse complement strand
TTCTAAAGAGGATAGTAGTCCAAACCGTAAAACAATTATATCCCATTTGATCGCTAACTACAATAAAAAATGTCACAACATGTTGGACAAGGGCCAAACTATCAACAAAGCCCTTCTAGCCGAGCTTGAACGTTGTATAAAGGAGTACCTAAAAGCGGAGTGTCGTGTGATCGATACTATTCGATTTGTGGATGCCGTCATTGAGCTCACATCGGACGACAAAATTGTCTCCAAAGCAATAGTTAATGTTTTGAAAACGGCACCTCGACCTGAAACGGAAGTTACGGTGAAAATTCCCGACACCTATCTAAGTCAAACACATCGAAAACTACTCACTGCATTACAGCAACTCTGTTATCATTATCCAAACCTGCATTACAACCTACAATCGACCATCGAGCAATCAATGTTCACATTTACCAAAGAAGTTATAACGGTCGAAGTTTTATTGAACCTGACACAATTCTATCTGGCCATCATAAATAATCCCACTGCGGGAACCACCAACCCAGCTAGGCTCTTTATATGCAAGTGTTTGTACTTCTACAACGTCAAAGCCATCCCCCTAATCTATCATACGCTGTGCGTATATCCTACTGTCTTGCCACAAAAAACTGATCCCACATACGATCGCTCCGATATTCTAATCAGCACTATCCAGAGTATTCTTATGAGCACCTACTATGATCCGGAAAAATGCGATTTCATGAGCAGACAAATATTGGCCAAGCTACGCATGTTCTACAACTACGAAAGTTTTAAACCACCTCGAGATGAGGTCATAGAGAATATGATGGCCAAAATTCGGGCAGGTCGTTTTAAGAACGTATCCTATGCCCTTTCGGTGATATGCAAGCGAATGGAGCAACCTCAAACCGAGAAATTTATACTTAACGAGCGGCTGATGCCATTGGCCAATGAATACTATCACACCTTTAGTCAGAGCAGTGAGAATGACGAGAAAATTGCATGCGTTTTAGAATGCATTTCATTCGTTATAAAGCCTTTCGCTGTGAACACAGACATATCACAGTATGTCAATTTGTTTGGGAGATTTTTGAATGCGGCTTCCGATAGAAAAGTTGTACAAGAAGCTTCAGTGGCGGCGATTCTTCGTACAGCGCGATTTGGCTATGTGCAGTGCTTTAATGCAATTTATAACTTCAAACCCACCTATGAGTTGTCTGAAAATTTGAAGCTGATGTTACGATCGTTTGTTTATAAAAAGGGAATAGCTTTTCTAAATGCATTGGAACGGCAAGCACAAGAACTGTTAGCTCCATAAATTTGTGTTAACTATAATAATTATATTATTTTTTTATTTATTCTCTGTTGTGTACAATGAATTCTTGTAAATATATATATTTTTTTTTTAAGTTTTAGGCATCTTAAGAGTTATTGATAAAAATATTAGCAATTAAATAATTTAAAAGAAAAATATTTTTTCTTAGAAAAAACAAATCACGAAAATTAACAACAAATAAATGTATGTTTTTGTAGTAAAAAAAAAAAGATACAAAATATAATTTTGAAAGATAATGTTAAGTGTTTTCTTTGTTTGGTATTATTGGAATCTAAGGCAAAATGCTCTGGACTTGAAAAACAGAACATTAACTTTTTTTTAAATTTTACTACACGATATGACTTAGTGTTTGGTTGGTCAACAAGTTTGATCCCATTATTTTTCGCAAAGTTTCGAAGTGTTTCTTACTTCGTCAGGGGTATACAGTGAGTGCTACACAAAAGCTTGCAAACAGCGTTAAAATACAAGAAAGGAGACCTATAAATTGTGAACGGTGAGTGATGCATTTTTTGTAAATTATTTCAAAAAATAGTTTTCAAAAGATTGATTTACTTACTTAAGGTGGCGCTACAGTCCGGGGCGGACCTGGGCCTCAACCAACAAGCGTCTCCAGCCAGCTCGGTCCCTAGCTAGCTGTCTCCAGTTTCGCACGCCAAGTTGGTTGAGGTCCTCTCCCACCTGTGTGCGCCACCTGATTCGCGGTCTTCCTCTACTGCACCGTCCCTCGGGATTAGATTCGAAGACCTTCCGGGCTGGAGCATTGATGTCCATCCGCTCTACATGACCTAGCCATCTAAGCCGTTGGACTTTAATTTTGCTAACTAGGTCAGTGTCGCTGTACAGCCCGTACAGTTCGTCGTTATATCTTCTCCTCCATTCTCCATCTATGCGTACGGGACCAAAAATCACCCGAAGAATTTTTCTCTCGAAGCATCCTAAGACGCTCTTATTTTCTTTGACAGGGTCCAGGCCTCAGCGTCATTAATGAGAACCGGGATGATGAGTGTCTTATAGATGGTGATTTTACATGCTCGAGAGAGGACTTTACTTCTAAATTGCCTTCTAAGTCCAAAGAAGCAGCGATTTGCAAGAGTTATTCTTCGTTTGATTTCAGCGCTGGTGTCGTTGTCTGCATTAATAGCGGTGCCTAGGTCGACAAAGTCCTTAACTACCTCAAAGTTATAGCTGTCCATGGTGACGTTTTTCCAATACCTCGTCGTTCAGTGTCCTTTTTTGATGACAGCATATACTTGGTCTTGCCCTCATTGACCACTAAACCCATCTTCTTCGCTTTCGTCGCAATGCTCAAAAACGCTCCACTGACATCACGCTTTGATCTTCCAATTATGTCAATATCATCTGCGTATCCGAGTAATTGGATGGATCTTTGGAAGATTGTGCCTCTAGTGTTGACGGTTGAGTTTTGCACAATTCTTTCCAGAACGATGTTGAAGAAGTCGCATGACAGTGCATCGCCTTGTCTTAAACCTTTTTTGACATCAAATGCATCGGTAAGATCTTTTCCGACCTTGATAGAGCAGCGTGCATTCTCCATCGTCATTCAGCACAAACGGATAAGTTTGACAGGGATGCCAAAACTAGACATTGCTCGGTAGAGCTTTTCCCTATAGATGCTGTCATACGCGGCTTTAAAATCGATAAAGAGATGGTGGGTATCGATTTGAAGCTCCTGGGTTTTTTCCAAGATCTGCCGTAGTGTGATTATTTGGTCGATAGTGGACTTTCTTGGTCTGAAGCCACACTGATAAGGACCAATCAGGTTGTTGACGAATGGCTTCAGACGTTCACATAATACAGCAGAGAGGATCTTATACGCAATGTTAAGGAGACTGATGCCTCTGCAGTTGGCGCAGTTTAGAGGGTCTCCTTTCTTATGTATCGGGCACACTATGCTGAGATTCCACTCATCGGGCATGCTTTCTTCCGACCAAATTTTGCAGATGAGTTGGTGCATGCTCCCTACCAAGTCATCGCCTGCTGCTTTGAATAGTTCGGCGGTGATGCCGTCAGCTCCAGCAGCTTTGTTTGACTTAAGTTTAGATATAGCTATCTACACTTCGTCAAGGTCGGGTAGGCGGAATTGTTGATCTGCGTCGATGAGGTTGAGTAGTTCTATCTCCCTTACAGCGGAATTCGGTTCGTCGTCGCCGTTATATAATTTGGAGAAGTGATCTTTCCATATTCTCAGCATCGACTGTGGTTCTACTACGATGTACCCTTGATCGTCTTTACAGGCTTCGGTTCGTGGCTGGTACCCTTGGGAGGTTTTTTTTTACCTTTTGGTAAAATTTACGAACCTCATTCCTGTTGTGACATCCCTCTATCTCCTCGATCGCGCGCTTCTCATGCTCTCTTTTTTTTCCGTCTAAGAAGCCGGTGTTCCTCTCTCCTCTTCTGCTCGTAGAGCTCGCGAGCAGCTCAAACCAGGGGTTTCGCTGTGGTGGCCGTGCGAAACCTAGCACTTCAGAGGCGGCATCTCTGATGGCTGCAAGGCAATGTTGCCACTGGTTTTCAATGATGCAGGAAGCATAGGTCTCCTTAAGAGGTTATTAGAGACTCGATCGGAAAAGGACATGGCAGTCTCTTGCGATTGTAGCCGTCTAACGTCGAATCTTCTCACAGTACTTCCTTGTTTTGGCTTGGATCGGGATATCCGTAGCCGTAGCTTGGCTACAACGAGGTAGTGGTCCGAGTCAATATTGGCCTCTCGGAATGTTCGGATATCCTGGATACTGGAGAAGTGTCGTGGGTCGATCGCATTTGGTCAATCTGGTTGACGTTTGATTGATCAAGAGATTTCCATGTCCCCTTGTGGATATTAAGATGCGTGAACTGCGTACTAGCTACCAGAACGTCTCGCCCCGCAGCGAAATCGACCAGCCTGAATCCGTTGTCGGAGGTAGTGTCGTGCAGGCTGTATCTCCCGATTATGCAACCAAAAATGTCTTCTCTTCCTAGCTTGGCATTAAAATCTCCTAAGACAATTTTAATGTCATAGCCAGGGCACTGCTCATATGTCTTGTCCAAGAGCTCGAAGAATATGTCTTTGGTGTCTTCATCTTTCTCTTCTGTTGGGGCATGCGCGCATATTAGGCTTATGTTTGCGAATTTAGCCTTGATGCGGATTGTCGTGATGCGCTCGATCACACTAGTGAAACTCAAGACTTTTTGCCTGATCCTAGTTCCAACAACAAATCCACACCCAAATAGACGCTGTCTTTGTTCTCGGCAGCAGTCGCCGTAGTAGGTATCGCAGTCTTTTAGTTTGAGTTTGCCCGGTCCATCCCATCGCACTTCTTGGATGGCTGTAATATCTGCCTTGCAACAGTTCAGGGCTTCCGCTAATTGTTCGGCTGCACGTGGTCTGTTAAGGGACCTAACAATTCACGTACATATCCGAAGTTCGTTATCCTTATTTCGTTTGCGTGGGTTGTCAACAGTGAATCCGTCCGTATCCGAGATCAAAAGATTGATTTAGTCAAAAATAAAATCAATGTTCAATTAAAAAAAGATAATAAAAACGTTTCGTTAAACCCTGGGTCCTTATTATGAAATACGAAATAAACTGCAGAAAAAACGAAATCCAGAAAAACGAAACGAATCTCATGGCGTAGAGCGATTATGAGAAACGTAAATGGAATCAAGAAAATGTTGCCAGCCAAAAATGAAAAATGGTATTTTTTTATACGCAACTTACTTCACACCTATTTTAAATGTCAAAATGTGAATGCTCGAAAAGTTTTAAGTTTAAATTTGATTTTCATTCGGTTCGGTAAAAAGTTTTTCATTGCGATTATTTTCTTGAAAGCGAAGATGAGTATGAATCCGAAGGAGAAATGCGGGCTCAACTTTCCATTACCGCAGCACGAATTTCGACTCGCGGTTTTTTTATTCGATAGATATGTGCAAATAAATAATAACTATAGCAATTTTAGAGCGAGGAAACATTTATTTCTATTTTGTATTAATTTTTAAAGTTCACTTTTTTACATACAAAACACACAAAAATGGTTGATTTAGACAATTCTTCCCTGTTTTTTGTTCAGTGTTGACATACTTGTTTTTTTTCTTGGTAATTTCTTTTATTTTAGTGCTCAAATGAAAAAGTACTTTGCATATACCCAAACTCGCACCCACCCCAAATCCTATAGTGACCCCAAGCAGGGGGTTACATACCTAGCTTAGTACGCCGCCGTGCTATCAATTAAAAAAAAACTTGTTTTAGGCTCAAAAAATGCAATACAAAAAAAGTAGGGTTAAGTCCGAAAAAGAAAATATTTTTTTTTATGACTTAAAGTTGTTTTCTCGCCCTAATATTTAAAACATGTTCTATTGAGACCCCTACCTAACTGTAAAAAAAAATCAGAAGGAAATTCGTGCTGCGGTAATGGAAAGTCGCCCCGAAATGCGTGTAACAAGGGCACTCTTAAGAGATTTTTTACTTTTTTCTTTATAGACGGCAGGTTACCTTCTGAATTGCTTGGTTGTGTTTCACTATTCTCCATGTTTTCAAGTTGTTGTTGAGGGTCTTCGATTAAAGTAAAAAAATAATCCTGATCATCAGCATCTTCCATCAATACATTGGTGCTGCTACCGACCGTCACTTCAATGTTTGGGATATTTTCATTCAGATCACCAAATTGCTTGCCTAGTTGGTTTCCTGAAACGGGCTCATTTAGTTCAAGGATCGAAATTACAGTTTTTTCGTTATCATACAATTTTGTATGCTTGTTAGGCCCGCCCCTGTACCGCTGAGATGGACCAAATTGTCTCGCATTTTTCTCTTCAGATTATATCTATAATCTTTTTGCACGTTTTTCCAACCCTCTGTTGTTTTTTCTGTAGGACCACACGCGTTTAATTTAGCAGCTAAGTTATTCCAAAAATTTTTGGCTGATTTAGCTAGGTTCGTCAGCAAATAATTTTTAGCAACATTCGGATTACTTCCCATGAAAGCTACCTACAAGTCTATTTGTTTAGCATTCGTTGTAGAACTAAATATTAGAATAACTCAGGGCAGTAAGAATCTAAGGCAAGTTACGGCTGACCATCGAAGCTCTCAGTAGGAGATAACCGGGTGATCAAAACCGGTTTAAAACAGCTAGGATTATCAGCTCGGAACTAGAAACGTATCAGAACTATAAAAGTGCACCCAGAAACAGTTCGAAGAAACATACACTTTTTGAAATTGATTTAAGTCTCAACAGGCAGAAACAACTTGCGTTCACAAGCCTCCCGAATTTAGGCATAAGGTAATTTTCCCGGACAAGTCCAACATTCTTAACATTTTTGGGTCTGACGATCGTCTAAGGGTGGGGAGAAGTGCGAATGGTGCCCTTGGTTGAAATACTGTGAAGCAAGGCGGTGGAGGTCTTATGGTTTGGGGTTGCACAGTGTTTTTAGGTATAGGTAAGCAGAAAATATTCGAAGGAATTATGAATCAGTTTGTGTACATTGATATCCTCAAAAGAAGTTTAAAAGTAAGTGCCGACATTAACCCAATCCAACATATTAATACAAAAAGTAATAAAGTATTCGCAAACTTTTTTTGTAATTATTCTTTTTTTGTTGTTATTTGTTACAGTAAAAATAAAAATATTGACTATGTTGGACTGAAACCATCCTTTGAAAATAATTTTTTGAAATATACTTAAAAAAATATATGTATATATCACTAACCGTTCATGAGCTATAGTACTCTTTTCTATTATTTTATCACTGTACCCATTTTTTTGTGTAGCACTGTATTTATTAAATTTAATTATTCAAAATATAATACATAGTTGATTTTCTTCTGCTCCTATGGTCTTTCCCAGAGACGGTAAAACCCAAAATTGACAATTTACATAGGTACATCACAGTTTTGCATTGTTAAACAGTATTCTCCTTCTTATCTAAGGTCGATGTAGACGAGGAAACCCTATTGATGTACAAAAACCGAGCTGCCCCCATTGTTTCAGATCACATTGTCAGCCGTGAAACTCCGCTTAGAATTGAGGTTTTCAAAGGAAGTATTGATGTGTCTTCGGAATACTTAAAAAACACTGATGCCGTTATTGGAATTGAGATGTAAGAACTCCCATCATTATATATGTATATATATTTTTATTTTAATAACAAATTATGTATCGTACATCGGTTTAGTATCGAACATCTCTATCCAGAGGTTTTAGAAAATGTCCCATACAACGTTTTTGGATTCATCCAACCAAAAATTGCGTTATTTTCTACACCCAATTCGGATTTTAATGTCCTATTTCGTCCACTGCCGAATGGTTTTCGACATTATGATCACAAATTCGAATGGTCTCAGCAACAGTTTAAGGACTGGTAAGTACTTATTGATATTTTGAAAAAGAATGAACATTAACGGTATGTAAAATTAGGGCGCTTAATATTTGTGAGCGGTTTCCCAACTATCGGGTAGCTATATTTGGAGTTGGAGAAGCCCCACAGGATAGTCCTGAACTAGGACCAGTTTCACAGTTTGCTTTGTTTGTTCGAAATGACGTTTATGGCCTTCCATTGACTACGGACATCGAAGATGTCCCAGCTGATCTGAATCCTGATACTGCCTATAAGGAAATCTATGCTGTCGATTTTCCCATGCGTCATGACGATCGCACTCTCGACCAGAAAATATGGGATGAAGCGAGTTTCTTCATAAACCAATATAGAACCTTTGAAATGTATCACAACACTGAAAGACTGATCTATCAGATTCCTTTTGATAAAATTCTAGAAGCAATCGAGCCAGTATCGAATTCAGCTGATGATTTGCGTCGGGTGTTACTGGAAAACGATCAAGTTATTGAAGATGGATTTGTGGTGGTTCCCGAGGATGATCCCAATCGTATGCAAGGACGTTGGTCTGGTGATTCGGATTCGAATTACGACGACTACGATTATTATGAT
The DNA here is from genome assembly GCF_945859685.1 of Eupeodes corollae. NCBI lineage: Eukaryota > Metazoa > Arthropoda > Insecta > Diptera > Syrphidae > Eupeodes > Eupeodes corollae. The sequence goes on along the minus strand of NC_079149.1, from coordinate 53,124,279 downwards.
CGAGATCAAGATGATGATGATAACAATGTATCAAATGGGAACTGTCACAATAATGATGAGGAGAATGCAGCAGCTGAGCACGAGGAAGAAGAATGCTGGGATTAAATGGGCATTTTTCAACTCTTTTAACATCGAATCTCTTGTAAAACAGTCATTTTTGTTTTTACATTTTGTATATATGTATTTATACATCGTATCACATCATTCATAGCCATAGGTTTTATAAGAACAATATTATAACTCAGTATGAATCATTCAATAAAATTTATTGAAGCCAATCATCCCTGAATACGGATGTAGTTTCTACATATGGTACATATAATGTTTGCAAATACCTTCAATTTAACTTGTTTTTCAAGATTCTGAAGCAAAACTACTTAAAAGGGGGTAATTTATGTTATAACAGGACAAACGTTGGATAGAAGAATGGCTATCTTATACCATCTACATCTTTTATGTGATTCTCCTTTCGATAAACAAAGGGTAAGCTCAGTTGTATGTTCTATTTTTATAAGAAAAATATTGTTTTTAAGATAAGGGTGTTGAAACTAAATTCAATGTTAATAAGTTGCAGGAAAAATAATGGCACCATCAAATCACTCAAATTTGCTCTTATCTATAAAAGTTTTTTTTTTTTTTAAATTAAATATCGTTAGAGAGTGTCAAGGTACACAATTATTTGTCTGGTTTTAACAAAAATTAAACTTTAGCCGTCGGGATTATTAAAGGATTAACTTTTTATCGTCCAATTACAAGTTTATTTGTCTAGCTGAGATAGTTCTTGTTTTGTTTTGATGGAGATAAGATCTTTATAATAAAGCAAATATAAAAAAGTAACGTCTAGAGACATGCTGAAAAATTCCCATAAATCAGGAAAATTCAGGGAGACTCCCTCAACCTAAATCTTTATCAACCTTTCCATACCTATCTCAATCCTTTCCCTTTTCTGGGGAGTACAATGGATCCAAAGAGATCCAAGTGAGATATTTGCTCGAACTTTTCACATGTATTAACCCCATACATACAACATAGCCTATATTAAGAAATGTAAGTATATTACTACCTTTTTCCCTTCGTAAGTTTTTTGAATCTGTTGTTTTTTCCCCTTACTATTGTCATTTACAATTCACTTTGATCCTTAACAAAATTTGGCTCAGTCCTATAACCTATAGTATTTTAGGCCTATCACATTTGCAAAATTTGTTTCCATAATGCTTCGTTTCATCATAAACTAATAAATAAGGAATAAACTGGCCAAACCTACGAATTCAAATTAACACAAAGTAGAGATACCCACGCAGCTATAACCTTAAAGTAGTTAAGGACTTTGTCTACTTAGACACTGCTATAAAAACACCAGCGTTGAAATCAAATCACCATCTATAAGACACTTATCATCCCGGTTCTCATTTATGGCGCTGAGTCCTGGACCCAGTGAAAGAAAGATGAGAGCGTCTTAGGATGCTTCGAGAGAAAATTTTTTGGCGTGATTTTTGGTCCCGTCTGCATAGATGGAGAGTGGAGGAGAAGATACAACAACGAACTATACGGGTTGTATATCGACACTGACCTGGTTAAAAGAATAAAAGTCCAACGATTTAGATGGCTAGGTCATATAGACCGAATGGACATTAACGCTCCAGCTCGGAAGGTCTTCGAATCCAATCCCGAGGGATGGTGCGACGTAGTGGAAGAAGACCGTGACTCAGGTAATGCATGCAGGTGGGAAAGGAACTCAACCAACTTGGTGTGCAAACTGGAGACAGCCAGCTAGGGACGTAACTGGCTGGACTGTAACGCCACCTTAAGTAAGTAGGTAAGTTGAGACACTAACTCATATTTAAATTAAATTTTGAACGGCTAAATAAAATAGAACTTTCAGAATTAGTAAAAATCTTTGCTGGATATTCCGTATTTTTTTTAAAGTAAAACAAAAATCAGAATTTAAAATTAAGAGGCTGACCAACCTCCAGAATAATATTATATCGATTCGTAAGCGAAAAACTAGTGGCCAGCATTATTTAGACCAAAATAAGTTTCACTGGAATGTGTTAGGTATTTAAAAGTTTCATCAGTTATTTCAATGGTTATTGTCTTAATCCTCATATTTGGACTCTCATGTCATATACTGTGCTGGTGTATACCATTTTTAATCCTGCATATTGGCCAACTTATTGCGTTGATGAGAATTGCTTAAATGAAGTGGGTTGGAATTATGACTTTGCTTTCATCATTTACTTTATATAGGATTTAGGTACACTGTTGCATTTGTAGCTTTCCACCCTAACCCCAGCAATCGACCGACATAAATCCATTTGTGTCAGTTCGTAAGTAAGTAGGCAATGACTGAGGGAAGGGAGGAAAAAGAAATGGTTAATTTCCAAAGCTGAGCTATTATTCATCCCCTCAAAGAGCTGCACACTCCAACTTACTATCCACTCATTTATGTGACAAACAAAAATATGGGTGGTAGTTAAAGTATTAGGGTGGGAGACTTATTTTACCCATCTACAACGAGTAACAACTAACCACCCATAGCATGCAATTTTTTGTTTTTAAAAAATATTACCGCATGCGCTCTGTTAACACTTGATTGACGGATTACACCCCTGGTCCCGGAAATGTGCCAAAAAGATGCACTCTCAACGACAAATCATTGTAATTTATTTTCAGTTGGACTTACCTCCTTGGAAACGACGAATATCCTCGAGCACAGCAACAGACTGACAAGAGAATCAATTCTGTTTATATTTTGTTTATTTATTTATTTTGCATAACACCCCTTGTTTTTTTAATCTATCAACTCATTTGTTTGACTGACTTTTGTAAAATATTTGGATAAATCCTCATATTTACTGTGTGCCTTCTCTCGAAAGAGGAGCTACGACAAGAACACGGTGGTGTGGCCTGTGGCCTCTAGCGTAGCTTCTTATAAACAATGGCTGAAGAGGGTGGTAAACCGGAAGAATCAGGCGAAAAGAAAATTGTTCATGTGTATCCGCTAGTAAAGGTAAACATGATAATTTAAATCTAACCAACTTAGAGCATTTAATAAAAAGTGAATTACTTCCTGTTTACTTATACCTTGTACAGCACACGGACATGGTAGAGGAAATGAGAAACGAGACTATCGAGTTGACCATAACTGCCTGTGAGAAATATGCTTCCAACTATGAGGTAAGAGGGAGTGATGGTAATCGTCAGGGAATTCCTTTTAATTTATTGACTGTTTTCTTGGATTCTTTACATATATTCGAGTAGACAGCGGCAAAAGTTATCAAAGAGACGATGGACAAAAAGTTTGGAACGTATTGGCATGTGGTGGTCGGTGAAGGATTCGGCTTCGAAGTGTCCTTTGAGACGAAAAATATTTTATATTTATTTTTCGGAGGCAATTTGGCAATCGTTGTGTGGAAGTGTTCATGAAAAGGAAGTAAAATCTTAATAGCCAGTTTTTATTTTTTGCGAACTGTTTTAAGAGTACCTTGTAAATCGACCAATTACAACAATTCAAAGACTTAAAAACAATTGACACAGATTTCTCAGGGACACCGATGAATGTTTGGTCGATAAAGATGTGGGGATTTGTTCGTGTGCCTGTTAAATCTAATCAATACAAAACCAATCCGCGGCCGTTTGAAATTAATACTTACTTACGTTGGATTCTGATTATTGTGTAAATGATTTGTATATATATTTGTACTAAATAAAATAGTATTTTTATATAGAAAATAATTAATAAAAAGTATTATGGCAATGCGCATATATCTGAGTTATATAAATTGAAGAGAATCTTATGATTCTATTATGTAATATTGCTATTGGCATCTGTGTTAAATTAAGAAGATTGTAATCTTATTCGGGAAAAGATCTCATCTTATAACTTCCAGTTTAGATTTTAACAAACTATCTGCAGCTAGCATTCTTATGGTTAGGTACAAAATTTTGAAAAACATTTTTTAAAGATATCAATCCATGCTCGCTAAATTTGTATTCAAAAACTTGAACTTCTATTATTTTCCCTGATTTTTTGTTTTCCTTCTTTAGTTCGAAATAACTTTAAACAATTTCTTTTAAATACAAAGTTCCACTTCACTAAAAAGTGCATCTATCATCTATCTTTAACACATTACTAGAAATCTGAGCTATCAGAATCAGCTAAATAAGTAAGATTTAACAGAGCTTCTGGGGCATTATTAGTGTTCATTAGAATAATCTTTATTACTTATCTAATCGTGCCTAACTAACCTACTTGCTTAAAATAGCACTAGAGTCTTGTGTTAAATGTGGCCTGAGTAAGGTTACCTTCCATTTTGTGTGCTCCACCTAATCTGCGCTCTTCGTGACCCAGCAAACTCAGATGTTGTACATTTATCCTCCTGGCTAAGTCTAAATCTCTTTACAAACGGTGCATCTCTTCGATTAATTTTGCCCTTCAATCGCCGTTTATGCATACGAGGCCGAAGGTAACTCAAGATATTTTCATCCGCTTTTGTCATGGTACAGAAGGAAGATGGTCTTATATAGCTACATTTTTGCTCCTCAATTACGTTCTTAGCACGAAGAAATGTAATTGATTATTTAAAAATTGAGGTAAAACATATCAATTGTCATTTAGTTTCTAATAATTTCGATTTATTGTAGATTTTTTAATAAAAATATCTTTTTGTTAATTGTTGGTATTGGTTGTTTGTTGTGCAAGGCTTGAAATAAGTGTTTACAAAAATAGAAAAACCCATGTTTGCTTAGTAAATAAATGGATTTCTTATTGTTATCACATGAAATATTTTTTAGGCTGCACAATAACAAATAATAAAGCTGGAAGCAAGTAACACGCATGTATATTAGTGGCAGGGATTGAAAGGACTTACAAATAATTATGAGTCGAACCAGTCTAGTCTGCACTATTTCATTGCTATAGCTGCTCTTCATGTCTTCCTCAATTGTTCACAAATAAACGGTCCCTTTTCAAATCTTAGACACTACCAATTGCTTACAGCAAAAGCTAAACTCTTGACCCTAAAGTTTAACTTACATTAAAAACAAAAATGTTTTGATTCAATTTGTACAGGTTGATTGTGAATATTCAGCAACCGTTAAATGTTCATAGTCTCCTGACCTAGACAAAATAATTTTAAAATGTACTTACAAGTTCACTTCTCTCAGAAAGTACACAAATTTGAATAGAATTTTGTTTTAACTAACATATTCAAGACACTACCTGTCGGAAGTTTTGCAGCCACCTAGACGTTTGTCATGTACATATAAAAGTCAAAAAGGCGACCTCTGCTTCGACGTCTGTCGAAAACATCTTTGAAGGACTCCAAGATCCAATGCATTTATTTCTGCTATTGGAAAATTTGTATTCTTGATGAAGTATTTTTCGGAAACGCTGCCACTATGTACGTGCTTGCAGACGAGTGCTTCTGTTGTCAACTTTTAGATTAAAAGTTTTCAAGAATGTCATTTGAAAAGCTTAACGACAAGGTAAACGACAGTCGATGAAAACTCAAGACGAAATCGGTTATACCCATTATTCTTTTATGTTCAATTCAAATATTCATAAGTAAGCATTATAAATTTTACAAAAGCTTATAAGCATTTTGTAGTGGTAGCTAGCTCTGACAAATTTGACAAGGTTCGCCCAATCCCATTTAAAATTTTAATCGTTTCCTGCACTGATAGGGATGGTTTACCAAAGCATACTCTGCTTTGCTGGTTAAAAATTGGACACACACTGATGAAATTAAAGCTATATTCTTTACCCCCCAAGTTACATATATTGCAAAATTGGTCAAAGCTTCCGTTGTATGGTTTTCCATGTTTTAAATGTAGAAGTTCGCATCTTGATTTTTGTCACACGAGTTATAATTTCGCTGGCTTTAGAGTAATCTGCTCTCCGATTGACGTGCATTTTCAATCATTCGATTTCGGTTAAATTTTTAAAGTTTTTTGGATGATTTTGTAGAAATTCGTTTTCATCTGAACAATATTGTTGAGATTGATCTGCATAGCTTCTCCACATGAATCAGCAATGTTTTCCCATGCCCTTATCCACCAGTCCTTATTCCGAATTTCGTGGAGCATCATTATCTTACATAACCGAGTTTCCCGAAGAACCAAGCACTTTAATTAAATAAACAGCCTGTAACTTTATACTTGAAGCAAAAAGTTTTGGCAGGCCTGTTTCCAAATAAATTTAATAGTTTGGTGCGGTTAAGATAATATTGAATATTTTCTTTAAGAAATTTCTTTAAAACTTTTTAATTTCTTCGTATCCTTGCATACCCCATATTTGTGCCGCATAACAAAACCAAGATTTCACGACTGCATTGAAAATATTATATTTAGTTGAAAGGTTTATGTGATCGTTAGAGAAAATCTTCTTCCAAATATCATTTCTCATGTACTAGATACAAAATATGAATCTCTAGATTTTTAATTAGAAAGGGGGAGATGAGGTGATGAGGAAACCGAGGTAGAAGAGCGGAGAAAGAGGAACGTTGTTTTAAAGGGTAGTTATATCAATGATAAAAAGAGCAAATAGAAGAGCACTGGGTAGACATCCCTGCTTTACTCCAGTAAGTGATTTAAGTGGTTTTGAATATGTTTTGCTATCCCAGACTGCAACTTCAGTATCTGTGTACAAACAACGGATTATTTGAATGAATTTTGTTGACACTCCAAGTTGGGAAAGTTTAAAAAATTAAGCAGTTCGATTCACCAAATCAAATGCAGCTTTAAAATCGACAAACAATGTGTATACTGTTTTGTTTCTGGCTTAAAATACTTTTACTATTGATATTTAAGTAAATATTTGGTCAAACGTCGAATAGTTCTTTCTAAAGCCTGCTTGAATCTTTGTAAGAATCATAATTTATAAGATCATTCAAATGCAAATAAAACAAATACACATAATGGTAAGTGTTTAATATATAAGTAATGTATTTTTAGTAATAATATAATTTTGTAACTTTTTACTTATAAGACAATTTTAGTGAATTTTTGCTGATGGTTGTTTATGTTAGTATATTTTATTTTATTTAATATTAATAATATTATGTGTTAGTAGAAAATTCCGAATATCAAATGCTTACTAAGTTTGTGGGCATCGAATTTGTCTTTATTTATGTATCTACTATATAAATTATAGTTTATAATTTATAAAACTTGAGAACAACATTGTCTACATTCAAATAAAAAATATTACTTGTGTACAAAATAAAATATACTAGCCAAATAAAAAATCACTAAAAGAAAAAAACAAACAAAAAAAATATCTAATTTACTTAAAATTATAACTTATTTATTGCGATTTGATCACTAACGTTATGTACAATTATAATTATAAGAATACATAACAGATTTTTTTTTGTATACCTACCTACTTTTCTTTTTATTAAAATTGTTTAGTTAAATTAAAATTATTAATTAAAATGCAATAAATACACAGAAAGTATAACTTTAGCATGGGATTATTTTTTTTTCTATAAATTAACTTTGCTTGCGAATAAAAATTCTGAAGTTTCTGTTTAATTATTTTTTGATAACAAAGGTACATTTTTCTTTACACAATATTTTATTATTTTACAAAATACATAAGCCTTTTTTTGTATCTATTTTTTTTTTAATTTAACTTAATATTTAAACCTAAACATTTACAAAAACATTTCACAATAGCGTTCTACGATTTTTGCAATAACTAACAACTTATATGTTACCAAACGCTATAGGATTCGTTCTCCTGCTATAGTAGTTTGTTAAGCTGGCCAAGCTGAAAGAAGAAAATCAAACAGTACTATTAATAAAACTGTTACAAGATCAGAAAGCTATTTTTTTAATTTTGCGTTGTTTAAAACTAGGATATGAGAATAAAGTTTGTTACATATTATTTTAAGGCTGATCGTTAGAAAAACGTTCCAAATTTTGTAGTAACGTTTTTATTTGTATTTAAGCAAGAAAAATTACAATCTTTACTTCACTCAGAGTTACGAAAACGATTAAGACTTTTTATTTGTTTTAAAAAAGCTCTCTTATAAAGTTTTAAAAACTGATTTTGTGAAGAATTTGTGTTAGGTAAATTTACTTACTAATGATCTTCTCTGGTGTTCCTTTTCAATTGCCACCTGGGTTTGTTGGGGTGTAAATTTCAATACCGCAGATATAACTTTTACAAGTGTCTCATTATTGCCATTCAATGTTCCAGTCAGATACTAAAAATTTAAAAAAATTCAAATTAAATTAATTTTTAAGTAAAAATAAAATAGATGTTTACCTGAAACATAATATTCTTCAAATATTCAAACTCCGTATTTACCGTCACTCCTTCGTTATGCTGCATGGATATCTAAAACAAATTAGAAACAAAAATCCTCAAAGAGTTCTAAATCACTACATAGAAAGGAACCAAATTGAATGGCGTAAAATGTAAAACAAACCAACCACTCAAAATATTCCTTCCCTTTTTCTACTCACCAGAGTTTCATCCAATTGCCGTGATAGCTTCTCGTTTTGTGACTTCAATCGTTCGTTTGATTGCTCTAAAATCAAATAGTTTTCACATTTCTGCTCTAAAAAGAGATTGCGATTGGAAACATCTTGAACATCGTGCATTATTGTTTTGAGTTTCGATTCTAATTCCTTCTTTTCTTGTTCAATACTTTCGGAACTTCCTTCTTCGGTTGCCACAGGTACATTTAATGCAGTCGATGGTGGTGAAGGATTTCTCTCTTGATTTTCATACTGTGCTAGTTTTTCACTCATGTGCTTTGCATTGGTGAGAAGATCATCGATTTCCTCGGTGAGATTTGCGATTTCTCCTCGGGACTTATATTGCAGGTCCTCCAATTCTTTTTGCAACTGCTCGTTGATTTTTCTCAAGTTCTCCGATTCGTGTTGGGAGGCCTTAGTCGATTCGGCAACTGATTCAACCTTCACTTGCGATGGCACTTTCTCGGTCAGCTCAACCTTCAAGGCCTCAATTTGCTTAAGCATTTCATTTTTTTCCTCCTTCAAGGCATCCACCTTCTCGATTTCTTTGTTCAAATCATCTACTTCCTTATTTAGAGTTTCCAAGGTACTACCGCTACGTTCGAGTTCCACTTTCAAATTATCTATTTGTTGTTTACTTAAGGCCTCTGCACTTGCAAGCTGATCGATAAGCTTCAGTTTTTCTCCAGTCACTTCTTCACATACAATTTTCACTTCCCGCAGTTCTTTCTCAACCTCGGCTAGCTGGTGCTGACACGACAAGAGCTCTTTTTGGATATTGTCATTCTGTGCGGTGATAAAGTCTGCGTGCTCACTCTGCCTTGTTAGTTCAGATCGTTGGGTCTCTAGACTCTGCTTGAGTTGTTCCACCTCCTCTTGTGCCTTCAGAATTTCTTTGCACTTGGCTTCCACCTCGCTGTTGTGTTTTTCCTGGTTTTCATTAAGTACGTACAGCTCACAACGCTGAGAATTGATTTTCTCATTTAGTGCTGTAATTTGTATGGCCACATTGGCACGATCCTCACTTTGACTTCTTATGTCTGCTTGCAACTGCTCAGTCAAAGTGTGAAGATATTCGTTTTCCAACTGGAGTTGTTCATAATTTTGCAACTTCTTTTCCAAATCGGTTGCATTGCGGGCTGTTTCTTGGAGATTTTGATTTTCGTTACTAGCCTGCTGCAGACGAGATTCTAGCTCGGCCAAATGTGATTGCTTGTTGTTTTCTAAACTATTAATTTCAGATTTTAGTGCTTCATTAGTTGCTGTGAGTTTTGTAGTACTCTCATTGGCGGCATTAAGTTTTTCACTCAAGGCACTTATTTCTGACTGACTTGATGATAGTCTTTCGCTTAGGGCTTCATTTTGTGTTTTAGAATCTTGGAGCTGCTGTTGAAGTTCATGTACTTTTTCCCTCAACTCTGACAGTTCTTCATTTGACTTATCATGCTCCTCGGATTCCTTTGTATATTCATCTAATTTTCGTTGGAGTTCTAGAGCTTGATCTTCAGCAAGTTTGATTTTTTCCTGAGACATCAACTCGAACTCAGCCATTTTCTTTTGTAATTCTTCTACCATCTGTTTTTCTTCTCCATTTTCTTTTGCAGCCTTAAGTTCTTTTTCCAAATGCTCCTTTGCTTTCATCAATTTTTCATTTTTGTCTTCTTCAACACGCACCTTCTCCAATGCATCACTCAAGTCACCTCGTAAGTTGTTGGACATCTCACTTAGGTTATTGTTCTCCCTGGTCAAGCTTTCAATTTCTTCCTTGATAACCTTTAATTCATCTTCTAAGCACTTATTCGAATCCAACACACATAGTTTTTCCTTCTCTCGTGATTCACATTGATCCTGAAGTGATCTATGCTCGTGTTCCATGAGTTCTTTGGCATTGTGCAGCCTTGAATTCTCATCCAATACTTGGGCCATTTTTTCGTTTAATTTCTGAATGTTTTCTTCGCTAGTTTCGTATTGCTGCTTGAGATGTGTGACTTCGGTCTCGGACTCGCAGCGTTTTCTTTCATATTCTGCAATTAGTTTTTCCAGCCTATTGGAATTTTCTTCTAGCAAACAGTTCTTTTCAGCCAATTGGGAACTCTCACTTTCGATATTTTGTAGCTTTTGTTCGACAAGTTTAAGTTTCTCCAGAGACTCGTCAAGTTCAGACTTCCATCTTTGTTGGTCATCACTTTCTTTAGTTTTACTTTCGAACTTCTGTTCGAGGGATCGTTTTTCTGCTTCCAGCTCTGAATGGGAGGCACGCACATTACGAATTTCTGCCTCCATTGTTCCAATTTCCTGTAAAATATTCGTTACTTGAGCTTTGAGTTCAGATTTTTCTCGTTCCATGGCCTCTTCATGCTGCTGATGTTCGTTTTGAATCTGTGCTAGATTCGATTCATATTCCGTTATGCTCTGTCGAAGGCGTTCGATTTCTTCCCGTCCTTCAGATTCTTTTGTTTCAAGTTGTTTTTTTAGCTTACCGAGTTTGTTGGTCGCCGATTTGAGTTCCTTTTCTTTGGCCGTGAGCTCTTCCTTTATTTCCTTCATTTGGACGTCGGCTTCCGATTTCGCTTTTTGAAGTGCTTCCTTAAGAGCGACTATCGTTTCAGATTCTGTGTTAACACTCTGATCGTTAAGTATCTTTATTTCGGACTCGAGTTGCTTCAACCGAATTTCACTTTCATTTTTTTCCTTGCGAACTTCTTCGAGCTCCTTGTTGAGTTCCTCGTTCTTTTGCTTCGATTCTTCACCTAAAACTCTCAGATTTTCTTTTTCGCCTTGAATTTTGTCCAATTCCTTGCGGTTTTCTTCAATTTCTGATTGAATTTCTTTTATTTTACGTTGATTTTCTGAAATAGTCTCTTGCAGACCATTGTTTTCGGTCTTGGTGCGATTGAGTTCGTTGTCAATTTCGGCTATGGAAATTTCAGAATTTTGATACTGTCTTATCATTTCACTGAGCTGCTCGTTTTGATGTCTCAAGTCCTTCATCTGGTCATCGTATTTCTTCGACAGGTCCTGCAACTTCTCCTCCAGGCCCGCTATGAACTTATCCTTTGCCACAATTTGCTGTTTCGTTTCACCCTGCATATGATTTGAAGAAATCAATTTAGCTTCAGCTTCTTGTTTAGCCAAAGTAATTGTTTTTAGTTTTTCTTTCAATTCTTCTAGTTCTTTCACCTGTCCCGAAATCTGATTATTCTCTTTCAAGGTTTGTTGGTATTTCGAATCAACTTCGGTGAGATTTGTTTTCAAGCGTAGAACTTGGGTTTCTTTGCTCTCCAATTCAGAGTAGATTGCTTGTTTTGTTTGTGCTAACGAAATGGCATTCTCTTCTTCTTGTTGTTTCATCAAGTCAATTGTTTTATTAGCTTCGTCAAGCTTTTGGGTAAGTGCTTTGATTTGGTTTTGTTGCTCGGCAACTTGTTTTTCCAAATGTGATTGATCATTATGATTGGTTGTGTTTTCAACATCAAGATTAATGAGGTTATTTGGGTCGGTGGTTGTTTGGTTTGTGGTCGCATTGAGTTGAATTAGTGGTTCGTTTTTAGTGAGTGCCATTATGCTGTCAGGATTTTCTCCGAGAAGGGTTAGTTTTGTTTGATAGGCCTGCATCTTGCATTGCATGTCATCCATTTCGACTCGAAGAGCCTCTTCGAGGTGTGCTTTGGCTTGCTGTTCCAATGCACATTGTTCTCGAAGTTCATTTATACGTCGAATAGCTTTTTCTTGTGTCTCCACAAGCACAGACTGAAAAAGAAACACGTATAAGAATATGTGAGTTAAGTATTGGGTATAAATAGTTTTAGGCCATTAAACTGAAAAACATATACAACAAGGAGAAATTAAATACACATTTACGAAGGACTGTTGAACATGGAGGAGCTATAATAAATGATTTTTTGGGTTGTTTTTTTTTTTCTATTAAGGATTAACGGTATTATGAACGCCAAAATGTATGTCGTCATCATGCTGTTCGTCATGCCTCCTTATGCTGTAGCGGGATATGTCTCTGGATTGGACTTTTCATCAGGATAACGACACAACCATTGCGGTAGACCTAATTTAAGACTCCTAGCCAAACCTCCGGTTTTTAATGCTATCTAAAACTTGTGGTCCAATATAAGTGAATGTGTTTTAAAAGAAAAAAATGTGCTGTCTACGTAAAAAAATGCTATCCAATAAAAAAAATGTTATCCAATGTGATGACCAACATCTATAGTTTTTTAAGTTGCTAAGAACTTTTTCTAAAAAAAAACATGGGGCTATCGGGATTACAAAAGACAGAATTTAAAAAAATATATTTAAGCAGACGGGAGTTTTTAAAATTCCAATATAAATATTTGATAATTTTGAATATGTTGAAAGTAGTTTACATAAAATTTGCTGAAACCTCAGCTGACATTTCAAAAGCAAAACTGGATTTGTATTTGAGACGTTGACGGCACTCACAACAAAATTCAGTCTCCTGGTAAACTATGATTTGGGATTGAATGTTGATATAATGGAGCCATATCATGTTTTCAATAACTGCAGGATACGAAAGAATTTGGAGACACTTATAAATGCAAAGGCAAACACAGAGTTTTTTCTCTTAAGTAGATTTAAATTTGGGTTTGTGAAGAAACTAAGTATGTATTTTTTTTTTTAATTGTATGTTCTGATGAGAGTATTATATTGCAACTGCGAATTTAATCATCATTTTTACCAATTTAAAATATCGTTGTGAAATTTTGGTGATTGGTAATGTTGAGGCGACGGGCCTCAACTGACCTATAGACAGGTTTTGGATTCATATTACGTATAATAATATGATATTTCAATAAACTGACTTGAAGTTAGTATGAATTGAAAAGTAGTTTTTACATACATATCATCTTTTTAATATTCCAAAAGATTTTTCTATAGGACCTCTTGTACGTATTTGAGACTCATTATAAAGTTGTTCTGCCGTGTCACGCTGACTGAGCAATGGTGTCATCAAAAATGGTTTTCGTGGGTACGAGGAAATTACCAGCGGCAAATTTACACTGCATATACTATGAAATCATTATAAATCAAATTCTTAACCTAGAATAAAGCAATCTGTAAAATCTGGACTTTCCACCCCGGCTCTTATTTACTGCTATTAAAAATGTATGCATCATGAGCGAAACCAGGCCACCTTGCAACCACATCAGCAAACACCATTTTTGCAGTACATACACCCTGTACATTTATTGGAAAAAAAGCTTTTTCTATTCCTAAATATTTCCGCATCGGAATCCCCTGAGACAAACTTGGATATCGTGCGAAATAAAACCATATTTTATCTTACCTAGGGACTAAATTTAAACATATGTTTCGTCAACAGCACCAACAACAGAAAGAAAATATGCTATATCAAAAAAATCCCCTTAACCTGTGAAACTGTAGCAACTTTTCATACTATTCTTAAAGCAGGTGAAAAATGCATATCTCCAAAATCAGCAATACTTATATGTGATTGCCTGTAGTAAAGCATCATCGTAGAGCTACCAATATCTGGTTTATGGGGGCAGTTGAATAATTTCTAGAAGACTAAGCATTCTGTCATTTTGTCCAACGATTTGTTATAAAAGTTATTAATCAAACCTGTTATAAGTCCGTTTTAAATCCTTCTCGACTTGTACCAATACATGGATAGTCATAGTTTTCAAACGGAATCGTTTGTAGAAGCCCAATTCATCAAAACTAAAAAAAGTACTCATTCCTATCGTAAACCTAACGGATTACACCAATTTCAATCAATTCAAGAACCTCCACATCATCTTCCAACAAATCAGCTAATTCATTTTTATTATTTTATTTTAGTTTGAACCAAGAACCAGGATTTTTTGCGCAAATATTTACTGAAATGTCATTTATTACACAACATATTCTCCTAAGTGCAACTTAAGACTTTATGCCTTACTATTTCTTCCCCATAAAATAAGTTGCACTCAGGGTCATTTATGACAAACTTTGAGTTCTATGCAAACCATAAAAATCTTTAGAAGAGTTTAAAAAAATAATTGAATCTGAATTTTTATTATATATTATATTAATTTACTATTTCATGTAAGAAATCTTGTACCATAAATGTTTTCGTCACCCCAATGAAATCAATCAATTAAAAACGAAACCTCTGTATCTGATCGATCTTACATAAGTCAATACCAAATAATTTGTAACAGATACAATACTCTTATCAGTGGCGGTGAATAGCGACAACATTTAAAATACGAAAAAGATAAGATTTCAGTGAAATGTTTTATGGTATGTTTTTTGTGTGAATATTTTTGTACTAAAATAAATAATAATTACATATTTAACTTACCCTTGCTTTAGTGCTATCAGTTTCCAAATCCTTATATTTTTTAGCAAGATCTGCATATCTCGAGCGGTATTTCTGATACCGATCTAAAGCCTTCCTGTACGCATCGTACAATTGCTCTTTATTGATCACATCTAATCGAGCTGTAGAAGCCGAATCTTCTACCTCACTTGCCGAAACGTCAAGGTCTGATTGTAGGTGATATACCTTTTTTTTTCAACCACAAAAACAAATCAATACATGGTAAGAAAAAAAGTAAAGATTTTAACTCACAGCTGGAGACTCATAGGCAGGCAAACGAAATGAGACATCACTTGCAACTGACGAATTCGAAAGTCTCCTCGATCTTGGTATGGCACCATTGTTGGATTGCGGAGAGATGTTTGGTCCCTTTGCCCGGGAACTTCCCACAGGTAGCTTTAATGGTTTGTGGGGTGAATTTTGTGGAGTGTCTGAAAAAATGGCGCACAAGTTGTTTCATTAGGTAATAATTCATCTTCAGAAACACGTTTAAACGAAGAAGTTGTATTGTAAGTTTACCTTCTTCGGTGATGCTGAAAAAGTTTTCATTTCCTGACACTGGTTCGGACCCGGGAAGCGTCCCCGATGACGATGACACGGCTGCCTGATAAACCGAAAAGGAAAAAAAAAGAAAAACATCAACGAATTAATAGAAAACAAAAACAGAGAACTAGAGAATTTGCTTTTCCTTGTTCCCGATTGCACGCACAGCTAGTACCTGTGTACTATGCACAACTAATCGAATTAGAAAATGCAATTTTGACCCAATTAAATTTAGAATCTGAATTTGTCTTTGTTGTCCTTTCAAAAGGAAGGATTTTTTGTTGATATTCCTTTTTTCTTAGTCAATTAGTTTATTAAAATAATTAATTTGAACCGTAATTAGTTTTTAATAACATCAAAAAAGACAAGACCATTTTTTTTATCAATCCCACTCACCTGTGCAGCATTCGCGAATTGTTGGAATTTCGATGGTGACGCCTTTACTTCTTCAATAAGTTTATTTTTAAGATTAGCAAACATTGTTTATATATTTTATTGAAGTTAATAGATAGATCTTAAAACAAATATAATTATTATAAAAAAGAATTCACATCGATACGTGTAAATTTTCACTTCGCTCTGAAAAATTGACAGTTTCTTTGATATTGATGAGGATATTCGTGAGAGAGAGCGAGAGTGAGAGACAAAAATACGTATTCGGAAATTAAGGTTTAAACAGATGTCGTAGAGTTAAATTTCTTTTCAGGCTTATAATACACTTATAAAATTAATCAAGAAAATCATTTCGATACAAGAATGCTCATCACTCATCAGATACGGTTTAGTTGTATTGTGTAACAAATTATTAGAGGCGGCTATTCATTACCACAGCACGAAATTCCCTCCTGATTTGTTTGTACAGTTAGGTAGGTTTTCAATAGAACAAGTTTTCAGTATTAAGGCGAGGAAACACGTTTATATAATAAAAAACATATTTTCTTTTTCGGACTTAACCTACTTTTTTTGCATTTCGTATTTTGATCTCCTTGGAATCACTATAGTATTTTGGGTCGATGCGAGTTTGGGTATATTATGCAAAGTAATTTTTGCATTGGAGCACTAAATCATAGAACTCCTAAATAAACAAATCAAGTATGGCAATACTGAACAAAAAACAGGGAAGAAATGTCAAAATCAACCACTTTTTCGTTTGTTGAATGTGAAAAAGTGAACTTTGAAAATTAATTTAAAATAGAGATCAATGTTTTCTCGCTCTAAAATTGCTATAATTATAATTTTTTTGCACATATCTATCAAATAAAAAAGAAACGCGTGTTGATATTCATGCTGTGGTAATGGAAAGTTGGGCCATTTATTATAATAAATTAATGATTGCGAAAAAATTGAAATAAAAAAGAATCTACCATTGGGGTTATGTCAAAGTTAACTTATATGTCATATTCCATAAACTGCAATGAAAGGTCAAATGTACATTAGAAAACAACTTATATTTAGATTTTAATACTGGGTTAAGATGAAACTCTCAAAGGTTCTGGATTTCTAATTATGAACGACGTCTTAAACTAAAGATACAATATTTTGGTATACAAGCCAATGTATGATAATACCTGAGCTGGAATTGTCATGTACAAAAGATAAACTACCCACTTGGAACAAACTAGCTCTTAGTATAATTGCGTAATTTTTTAGAGAAGATATTTGAGATCAAAAAGGCAAAATTGTTTGAGTTTTTGAGAACTCTGTATATCAATCAATTATATTTAGAATAAATTCCAAATTGTAAAATAAAAATTCTTATATAAAGCCAGACGTTTTTGTGAATAGAAATCAAAACCCATCAAACAACATCTACTCCGAGAAATAATTCTTATTGGCATCACTTCATCGTAAAATGTCAAACGCATCAATCTAGTACATTCAACTCTGACAAATCTCTAAAAATGTCCGCCATTGGCGAAAATTAAAACGTTTTACCAGAGTGGCTACGCTTGTGAAAATTAGAAATTTTTAAATGCAATTTAATTCATCAAAAGTGTAATAAAAACAATAAATAAGAGAAACAAAACGATCCGGTTATAAAAGGTAATACATTTTTAGTTTAGAAAATATTCCGCCGGTCGAATTAGACACCATAAAAAAAAACCGCTTTGCTTTTCAACCTCGCGTTGATTTGCATTAATATCGATTTTTGTTTTTCCGTCTCAAAAAATGTATTTTTCATTTTTTATCTCAAATATCTCGTTCATTTTTAGACAAGTTTTATCAGAAAAATGTGTTCTTCAAAGAAATATGTTTTTTTTTTGCAAATAAAATTTCATTACTATTTTCATAAATTCCTTGATTTCACATTTTCCAAAATGTCTCGAGTGGCAGACGAGGCATTACCATCCGTGTATATATATATGTACATATATGTATGTATTGCAAATATTTTAATACCTATTTTTCTTCCCAGACATCTTAATTCACAATGGCGATTCCGCCTTACATGCTTCCCCCGGCGCCGTGGGCTGCCCAAATTATGGCCCACCAGCAGGCTTGTGCCGCTGCTCAGGCCCAACAGCAGGCGCAACTGCACGCCCACCAGATGGCCAACCAAATCCAGCAAATTCCTCCCCCGGGAGCACCGTTGCCACCATCGTCATCACAACTTGGACACATTCCAACTCCAAAACCTGAAATTATAACGGAAGAGAAGCTCCAAGAAAAAGGTTTGCATTCTTTTTTCATCCAATAGATTTTATTGTGGTCATTGCAAAAACCCTGATTATAGCTCAAAAATGGGCACAACTACAGTCGAAGAGATTTGCTGAGAAGCGCAAATTCGGGTTTGTTGATGCTCAAAAAGAGGACATGCCACCGGAGCATATTCGGAAGATTATTCGCGACCATGGGGATATGACAAGTCGCAAGTACCGACACGACAAGCGTGTTTATTTGGGAGCTTTGAAGTACATGCCGCATGCTGTTCTTAAGCTGCTCGAGAACATGCCCATGCCATGGGAACAAATTCGAGATGTTCAAGTCTTGTATCACATAACTGGTGCTATAACCTTCGTAAATGAGATCCCGTGGGTTGTGGAACCAGTTTATATCGCGCAGTGGGGGTATGTTACTATTTATTTGCGTTTTGTATTTTTTTCTTTTTAAACGGAGCATCTTTTAGGACAATGTGGATTATGATGCGTCGAGAGAAACGTGATCGTCGTCACTTCAAACGCATGCGCTTCCCTCCATTTGACGATGAAGAACCTCCACTAGATTATGCGGATAACGTTCTGGATGTGGAACCACTTGAAGCAATTCAAATTGATTTGGATTCAGATGAAGATGGCAGTGTTCATAAGTGGTTCTATGAACATAGGCCATTAGTTGGAACACCGTAAGTTACATTAAACATCATATTACATTTTGGTTTCAATTTTCTCATTATTTGTTTCCTTTTTTTTTAGTTATGTAAATGGGTCAACGTATCGCAAATGGAATTTAACACTTCCGCAATTGGCAACACTGTATCGTTTAGCCAATCAACTCCTTACCGATTTAGTGGACAATAACTTTTTCTAT
This sequence comes from Eupeodes corollae, assembly GCF_945859685.1. Lineage (NCBI taxonomy): Eukaryota > Metazoa > Arthropoda > Insecta > Diptera > Syrphidae > Eupeodes > Eupeodes corollae. Next base: position 53,105,363 of record NC_079149.1, on the reverse strand, counting down.
TTATTCGATCCGAAAAGTTTCTTTACTGCTAAGGCTTTAAATATGGCTATTCCTGGTGGACCTAAATTTGAACCGCTTATTAAGGATCATAATGTTGGGTAAGTAATCTTTTTTTAGTTTTCTTAAAATTTAAGACTTTTTATTAGACCTTAAACAACAACAAACAGAACTAGAACTTGTTATTTAAGTTTCTAGTAAAAATTTAAAGCTTGTTGGTGAAAAGAAAACTATAATTTTAATATTTTCTTATATCAAAATAAATCTTACAACATACGTACACACATAATCTTCCAGGAAAAACATAAAGGCAAACTACAACTTTAATCGTAATCAGAGCAACATAATGTTACGATATTAAATATTTCATTTAAAGAAGAATTACTCGCATTTTTGCTCCTTTAAGGTTCCGAAATAAGTTAAAAGTTAAATATAATGCTTAAATTGGATTAACAACATAAGAAAGAAACACAACATTTTTTTTGTAAGCAACGGTTTCCCTGACAACAGTACTCGCACACAGGAATGGTTGAGAGTTGTAAGTCACTAGGTACTAGTTCTTAAAAATGTGAGAAAGATACAAATAACTAAGAAGAAGAAAATGGTAAAGAGAAAATAAGAAGACACCATTTATATTGTTATTATTATTTCAAAGTATTAAAAAAGTAATCTGTTTTCAAAATTCTGTATTTCAAAATACTCTTAAAAAGGCTAAAAAATGAAAATCGATTTTTATTTTGTAACCTTATTGACAGCATTTTGAAATACAGAATTTTGATATACAGAATTTTTAAATAAAGAATTTTGAGGTGCAATATTTTGATCATGCAGTATTTTGTACATACAGTGTTTTGAAATACATTATTTTGAGATACAGTATTTTAAATACATTATTATGATCCATACAGTATTTAGACCCCAACCCGATAAAAGGTTGTATGTAAATAAAATTACAAATTTGTTTGTTCTTGTTGCTTTACGAGGTCGACTTAAAAAATGTTGATGTTTCCCTTCCTGTTTATTCCATTTTTTTTTAGTTTTACGTTTCACTTACGTTAGTTTTACGTAAGTGAAATTTATGACGCCCCACTATTATAAAAAAATAAATAGTTGCGCAAATGTCCGTTGAGAAATCTCAACCATTCCGATGTGCAAGTAGTCTTGTTTGGGATGAAGGGGACCGATCATTCGCATTAAACATTTTATTTTAAAGAAACACAATATATGCACATACAATTATAATACCCCATAAATTCCGTAATTCTCTTAATATCGAAAGCATTGAAAAACCAATTTATAATAACGAAATATGAACTGTAAATACAAAACTGAATTCAAAAAGTTGAACGAAGGTTTCTTTTTAAAAAGATGCTCTTACAGTACGTTTGCGGTCACATTGATAGCATTGTTCGGTAGTTTATGATTTGTATTATTTTTTGAACTTCTGATATAAATATTGTCAGTCTTATTTAATAGAATTCGCTAAACAGATGAATAGTTATACAGTGAATAAGGATTTATGTAGGCTCTATGTAACGTTGCAAAAATTCCTATTTATAAAAAAATCTGCTATAAATTTTAGTTATACAATGCTTATATCAAAAAAAGTGCCAAAAGTACTATAAAATCTGCTAGTTGTCATAGCAACTAAAATATAACAAAATAATTCCAATTATTTGTATGATATTCTCTTTCGAAAATCTATATTTTTTTTAGATTCTTCGTTTCTTCGGCTCACGAGCTAAACTCGAGAGGCATTATTGTTTTTATTTTAATTTCAAAAAGAGAGGAGAGAAATCAAAATGACATTTACGAAATAATAATAACAATAATTTTCTTATGTAGGCTCTATTCAACCTCAAAACGCGTTTAGCTTATTATGGGACTATGCAACCTTGTATAAGTTTTATAAATAGCATTTTTGCGTTTAGAGGCATTATAGAGATAACATAACTTTATGTAGGCTCTATACAGCGTTTTTAAATAAGACTGTGTATGTTTTGAAGTAAGCCCTAGTAACCTCAAAGTGTTTGCATATTTGTACTCAAACACACCGTAGATCGTAGAAGGTGTGAATAATTTATTTACTCCTTTTTTTTAACTAAATTAAAATTCGGTGGCGCAACAGTCCGTTGTGAACCAGGGCCTAGTGACTTACAACAACTCTCTCAGCAGGAATTGAACCCAAGACCCCTTGCATGACAGTCCAACGCACTAACCATCATGCCACAGGTACTTCAGTACAGGTACCGAAAGACTCCCCTTCCCTTCTGGGTAAATGATATAAAAGCAATTAAATTAAAGCCCAAAAAACTTCACTTCTGTTGTCAAAAAAAAATCAAAGTTTGACAAGGTTAATTATGTCCAAGTTCCTTTAGTAACGGAAAAAAAAAAAAAACAATTTATGGCTGAATGAAAGTTAAATACAAACAAGAAACAATAATTTTATTATTACTAAGTTTCCATGTATAATTATATCATTAACCCCACATCAGTCTTGTTAATTTTATAATTGTGTCAAAAATTATGGACTAAAGCGTGCTAATTGGAAAGGTACGTAGGTAGGATTTTCGTACTTTGGCGAAACGCATTGAACTGAAATTCAGAACATACAGTTTGCATTAAATGCACATCGCCGCGTTTTTGGTTTCTGTAAATTTGTGAGACAGCAAAAAAATGATGATAACACGCGTTAACCGAAAAACAGCGGCTGATTCTCAACAAAGATGCAGGACACGACTTATGTACCCAATAAATGTTATGATGGGTCAGCATGTACATTTTGACATTTTTTAGAGCACTATGTGCAGAGGAGAAATGTTGAACAGATGAACAAGACCATGGCCCGAGCACACATCATTATCATCATCAGCTTGGATTCATTCAACAAACCTTTCCTTTATCCCGATCGCGAGCTCTCGCTATACAGTTGCGCACCCCAAAACTTCGGGCGTCCTGGTCTACGCTATCTCTCCAGTGTCTGCCACGTTGTTGCCTACTATAAAAATTATTATAAAGACTTTTTAGCGCTGATTCCTCTTCGCTCAAGCGCTAGATGTCCACCATCGTTTTGTTGCGATATGTGCTTCCAGGTGAAAGCCTAAGACACACCAGCACAAAAAACCCGAGAGAGTAGTTTCTGGTCAATACAATTACGATCCAATAAAAAACTTCTGCCGATATTAAAAAAAATTGTTGCAGCTTGAAAACTCTTTTATTTTGTACACTTAGCTGCTGCTTCATTTCCAATTATGACACCAATTAACGAGTTAATGCCTCATGATATCAAAAACTTAGAAAGTTTTGAATAGGTGTTCTTTAACGCTGGCAAAAACGGCATTTGTCCAGCCTATTCCCAAAAAAGGCGAACCTTCCTCATCCTCTAATTACCGACCGATTACACTTACGTCCCTTCTTTCCAAGGTCATGGAAACGCTGATTAACTATCAGCTCAAAAAATATTTAGAAGATCGAAAGCTTCTTAATGACCGTCAGTACGGCTTTCGAAGCAATAGGTCCACTGGTGATCTCATGGTTCATCTCACCGAACAGTGGAGCAAATCCTTACTTTGGAGAAAGTAAGATTATTGCACTTGCTACTTCAAAAGCATTTGATAGGGTTTGGCATCAGGCTCTCTTATCGAAAATGCGTGCTTTTGGTTTTCATGAATTCTTGCTTCATTGGATTAGTAATTACCTTTCAGATCGTTTAATGCAAGTAGTATTGAATGGATTCAAGTCTGAAAACCATAAAATAAATGCTGGTGTGTCCTAGGGCTCTGTTCTATCTCCAACACTCTCTCTCTCTCATTTTTATTAATGATCTTCTGTTCTGTCTGCAACATCTAATCCAATACATTGTTTCGCTGACCATAGTACTCTTAGCTTTTCATGTTCGTTTTCAGACTTACATCCCTCTTCTTCGGATGTGGAACTGCAACTTCAAAATATGATAAGCTCATTAAATTCCGACCTAAAGAGCATTGTTCAATGGGGATAAAAAAAACCGCGTGGAATTTAATGCTTCGAAAACGCAATGCTGTCTTGTATCGTTAAAGCGAGATATATCCCCCATTATCCATGGATGGTACTTGCATCAATGAGACTGAACATCTCGATATTCTGGGTATGTGTGTCACCAACCACCTCTTGTGGAATGATCAGATACGCGATATCGCCAAAAATGCCGCAAGGTGTTTGGGTTTCCTTAGGTGATGCAAGAAATATTTCACCCCTTCTGATCTCGCTGTTATCTACAAAACTTATATACTTATAAGCTTGAGTATAACTCCCATCTTTGGGCTGGTGCTCCTGCAACTTACATAAGCCTCTTAGATAGTATTGAACGTAGAGCATTTAAATTGATAGATGATAATATCATCATAAGTTAATTTACTTTGCTTTTTTACTTCGTTCATTTACTCTGTCTTTCCTAGTCATTGCAATATTTTGGAATTCAAAACCAATGTGCATCGTCATCTCCATTTAAACCCTCTCTCCTCTTCCTAGTGCTCACGATGTGCATAACAAGGGTAGTAATATCCCCTTGAGTGTGCACGTATTTTAAAAAAAAGAAATGTTTTATATTAAAAATCGTTTTTTTTTACCTCTAGCAGGCGTTTATGTTATTCTCCTTGATATTAGTTCTCTTCTTTGAAAGCCTACATCGGAAAATGTTTTTTAAATATTCATCAACATTTTCCGAATTGTATGCTATTTTTGGTATCAATTTGTATAGTAAAATAAACGAAAAAACATATATTCTGCCAATATGCAAATGAAATAAAAGAATATAAAAATATAGTTGTTTTTTTTTTTATTCTAAGTATAATTTTACATGCACGTACATTTTATATAATATCCAAACATATACATATATATTAATATAGGTACATTTAAAATCCTTACACCTAAAGAGCTGAAACTTGGGAACCAAATGTTGTATGCGTTTTAATTATTTATTTTTATTTTTTATTGTAATTCTAGAGATGAAGATTGGAACGAATTTAATGACATAAACAAAGTAATCATCAGACAGCCAATCCGTACAGAGTACAGAATAGCTTTTCCTTATCTGTACAACAATATGCCACACTTTGTCCATTTATCATGGTAAGTTTTTTTTTTTTTTAATATTTTTAGGTTTATACTTTACTCTCCACAAACAAAACATCAAAGCTGTATATTAGAAGTTTTGAAATATAAAACTTGTGGTATAAAAATCAAGCCAAATAAGAAAATTTACTACAAAATTATGCGATTAAAAAACAAACAAAATTCTTTTAAATTTTCGTTTTGGTATGGCCAGCGTAAATTGCAAAGATAAAATACTGTTGGAATTGCTGATGGTCATGAACAAGAGTTTTTGTTATGTTGCTTAAATTTAAACAAGAGGATAGAGCATAAATTCATATTCTAACTTTTTTCCCAGGTATCATACTCCTAATGTGGTATATATCAAAACTGAAGATCCTGATTTGCCTGCTTTTTACTTTGACCCCCTTATCAATCCCATATCGCATCGACATTCTGTGAAGGTAAAAGATTTTTGATTTAATACAAATAAAATCCTTTACTTATTTTCAATGTTTCCATAGATTCCTGAACCGATGCCAGATGATGACGAAGACTTCAGTTTGCCAGACGATGTGCAACCATTTTTACAAGATACTCCGTTGTACACTGACAACACAGCCAATGGAATATCTCTTCTTTGGGCACCACGGCCGTTTAATTTACGCTCAGGACGTTCTCGTCGAGCTATAGATATACCTTTGGTTAAGGCTTGGTACAAGGAACATTGTCCGCCAGGACATCCAGTTAAGGTGCGTGTCAGCTATCAAAAATTGCTCAAGTATTATGTTCTGAATGCCCTCAAACATAGGAAACCAAAACCACAAAAGAAGAGGTAAATCGAACGAAATTGGATTTCAAATGGGTTTTGTTTTAAAGATATTTTCTTTCACCACAGATATTTGTTCCGATCGTTTAAGGCAACCAAGTTCTTCCAAACAACCACACTTGACTGGGTTGAAGCAGGTCTGCAAGTTTGTCGACAGGGCTACAACATGTTAAATCTTCTCATCCACCGAAAGAATTTGAACTATCTTCATTTGGATTACAATTTCAACTTGAAGCCTGTTAAAACTCTCACAACAAAGGAAAGAAAGAAGTCTCGTTTCGGAAATGGTTAGTTGATAGTTTTCCATTTTAGAAACTTATTTTCAATTAACTAGATGAGACGTTTTATATTAAAACACAAAAAAAAACTTTGTGAATAACTAATTTTGTAGTAACCGAAATCCAACTGCTTCGATGGCTTCTATGTCACGTAACTTCTATGATTTATGAATATTGCTTCAAATAAAGTGCAGTCTTGACACTTTAATGATATAATTTAAAAGAAAACTCGAAGATTATCCTTGTATTTTTATTATCTCTGTCTTTTAAGTTTTCAAAATTGTTTCTTTGTAGCTTTCCATTTGTGTCGTGAAATTTTGCGTCTAACGAAGTTGATTATCGATTCACATGTTCAATATCGTCTTAACAATGTGGATGCTTTCCAATTGGCCGATGGTCTTCAGTACATCTTTGCCCATGTGGGACAACTTACAGGAATGTATCGATACAAGTACAAACTTATGAGACAAATTCGAATGTGCAAAGATTTGAAGCATCTCATTTACTATCGATTCAATACAGTGAGTGACAAAACAACAAACACACATTTCTTATCTTTGATTTTAAAGCTGTACATATGAATTTTCAGGGACCAGTTGGAAAAGGACCTGGTTGTGGGTTCTGGGCACCTGGCTGGCGAGTGTGGCTCTTCTTCATGAGAGGAATTACACCGCTCTTGGAACGATGGCTGGGAAATTTGCTTTCTCGTCAATTTGAAGGTCGTCATTCGAAGGGAGTGGCTAAGACCGTTACAAAGCAACGTGTGGAGTCTCACTTCGATTTGGAATTGCGTGCATCGGTTATGCATGACATTGTTGATATGATGCCGGAAGGTATTAAACAAAACAAAGCTCGAACCATTCTGCAGCATCTATCGGAGGCTTGGCGTTGTTGGAAAGCCAACATCCCATGGAAAGTACCTGGGCTGCCGATTCCCATTGAAAATATGATTCTTCGTTACGTTAAAATGAAGGCTGATTGGTGGACAAACACGGCCCATTACAATCGAGAGAGAATTCGTCGTGGAGCAACAGTCGATAAGACTGTGTGCAAAAAGAATTTGGGCCGATTGACCCGTTTGTATTTGAAAGCAGAACAAGAACGTCAGCACAATTACTTGAAGGATGGTCCTTACATCTCACCCGAAGAAGCTGTTGCTATTTACACTACAACCGTGCATTGGTTGGAATCAAGGCGATTTGCACCAATACCTTTTCCTCCGCTATCCTACAAGCATGACACAAAGCTACTCATCTTGGCTTTGGAACGATTAAAAGAAGCATACAGTGTAAAATCCAGATTGAATCAAAGTCAACGTGAGGAGTTGGGATTGATAGAACAGGCTTATGATAATCCCCATGAAGCTTTGTCTCGTATCAAGCGTCATTTGCTAACACAACGTGCTTTCAAAGAGGTTTGTTAAAGAAGAGAATATATATAGTACATAAATAAGTATGTTTCAGTTTGCTTTCAAGAACATACAGACTTTCTTATTATTCAAGTTAAAAGTTAGTTTTTCCTTTTTAGGTTGGAATAGAATTTATGGATCTGTACAGTCATTTGATTCCTGTCTATGATGTTGAACCATTGGAGAAAATTACCGATGCATACCTCGATCAATATTTGTGGTATGAAGCAGACAAGAGACGTCTGTTTCCACCATGGATCAAACCTAGTGACACAGAACCACCGCCACTTTTGGTCTACAAGTGGTGTCAAGGTAAATTAATAGCAAATTTCATTCAATTTTGTTTAGTTTAAGATTTGATTTTATCAATCTCTGATCATTATTGGTGTGTGATTTGTAGCAAAGTGATTTGTATTTGAAATCCCCTTGTTGCAAACCTCACGCTGATGATGATTCAAACTCAACATAAGAATTTGTTTTCCTTTTGCAAGTTATATAAAATTATTTAAAAAATAAAGGTACAACTAATTGATAAAAATTGTCCAATTCCAAAAAAAAAACTTACATAATTAAAACACTTTGATAGGTATCAATAACTTGCAAGACGTCTGGGATGTAGCTGAAGGCGAATGCAACGTCCTGCTCGAATCTCGATTTGAGAAACTTTATGAAAAAATTGATTTAACATTGCTCAATCGTTTGCTTCGCCTCATTGTCGATCACAACATTGCCGATTACATGACAGCCAAAAATAACGTTGTAATAAATTACAAAGACATGAACCACACCAACAGTTATGGAATTATTCGTGGTCTACAATTTGCCTCGTTCATCACTCAATACTACGGATTGGTTTTAGATCTACTCGTTCTTGGTCTGCATCGAGCTAGCGAAATGGCCGGTCCACCACAAATGCCAAACGATTTCCTCACCTTCCAAGATACTCCTACTGAAACTGCGCATCCTATTCGACTGTATTGCAGATATGTTGATAGAATCCACTTGTTCTTCAGATTCTCAGCAGAAGATGCAAGAGATCTAATCCAGAGATACCTCACTGAGCATCCTGATCCAAATAATGAAAACATTGTCGGCTATAACAATAAAAAATGTTGGCCACGAGATGCGAGAATGAGACTTATGAAACATGATGTTAATTTGTAAGGACACAAAACTACGATACATAGTGTAAATATTTCAAATTTCTTATTTTTTTTATTAACAGAGGAAGAGCTGTGTTTTGGGATATTAAAAATCGACTGCCGCGTTCGGTGACCACGATCAATTGGGAATGTACATTTGTTTCGGTATATTCTAAGGACAATCCTAATTTGTTGTTCAATATGAGCGGCTTTGAGTGCAGGATTTTGCCAAAGGTTCCTTTCCTTAAAAAAAGTACAGATATAAGAACCGAATTTGAAAATAGATTTTCTTTTTCTTTTGAAATTTAGTGTCGGACGCAGCATGAAGAATTCACCCATCGTGATGGGGTTTGGAATCTCCAGAATGAGGTTACAAAGGAACGAACAGCGCAGTGTTTCTTGCGTGTCGACGATGAGTCATTGGGTCGATTCCACAACCGAGTGAGGCAAATTCTAATGGCATCTGGATCCACTACATTTACTAAGGTAGGATTTCATCGATTTCCTGCTTTAAAAAGTAGCCTTAAAATCCTTGTTTTCTTTAGATTGTAAACAAATGGAACACAGCATTAATTGGTTTGATGACCTATTTCCGAGAAGCTGTTGTCAACACCCAAGAATTACTCGACTTGTTGGTGAAGTGTGAAAATAAGATACAAACTCGTATAAAGATTGGTTTGAATTCCAAAATGCCTTCGCGTTTCCCACCGGTAGTGTTCTATACGCCGAAGGAATTGGGAGGTTTGGGAATGTTAAGTATGGGTCACGTGCTCATTCCTCAATCTGACTTAAGGTGGTCCAAACAAACTGACGTTGGTATCACACATTTCCGATCAGGTTTGTTTTTTTTTCCAACTAAATTCGAAACGAATGGTCAAAACTAATAGCCAAATTTTTAAGGTATGTCTCATGATGAGGATCAATTGATTCCTAATCTTTACCGATACATTCAACCCTGGGAAAGTGAATTCATCGATTCGCAGCGTGTGTGGGCTGAGTATGCCCTTAAGAGGCAGGAAGCAAATGCTCAAAATCGTCGTTTAACTCTTGAAGATTTGGAAGACAGTTGGGATCGTGGTATTCCTCGAATCAATACTCTCTTCCAGAAAGATCGACACACCCTGGCCTATGATAAGGGTTGGCGTATCCGGACGGAATTCAAACAATATCAAGTTCTGAAACAAAATCCCTTCTGGTGGACTCATCAACGACACGATGGTAAGCTGTGGAATCTTAACAACTACAGAACGGACATGATTCAGGCGCTGGGTGGTGTTGAAGGAATCTTGGAACACACACTTTTCAAGGGTACTTACTTCCCCACGTGGGAGGGTCTTTTCTGGGAGAAGGCATCTGGTTTCGAAGAGTCAATGAAGTATAAGAAGCTGACAAATGCACAGCGTTCCGGTTTGAATCAGATTCCCAATCGTCGATTCACACTGTGGTGGTCTCCAACCATTAATCGTGCTAACGTGTACGTCGGTTTCCAGGTGCAACTCGATTTAACGGGTATTTTCATGCACGGTAAGATTCCCACACTGAAAATTTCACTGATTCAGATTTTCCGTGCCCATTTGTGGCAGAAAATTCACGAATCTATTGTCATGGATCTTTGTCAAGTATTCGATCAAGAGTTGGATGCGCTTGAGATCGAAACTGTTCAGAAAGAGACCATTCATCCACGTAAGTCCTACAAAATGAACTCTTCGTGTGCAGATATTCTGCTTTTCCCTGCATATAAATGGAATGTTTCAAGACCGTCGTTGTTAGCGGATACCAAAGATACCATGGACAACACAACCACGCAGAAATACTGGTTGGATATCCAGTTGAGATGGGGTGACTATGACTCCCATGATGTTGAGCGTTATGCTCGAGCCAAGTTCCTCGATTATACGACCGATAACATGTCCATATATCCCTCGCCAACGGGTGTCCTAATTGCCATCGACTTGGCGTATAATTTGCATTCAGCCTATGGAAATTGGTTCCCTGGATGTAAGACTCTCATCCAACAGGCAATGGCGAAGATAATGAAGGCAAACCCGGCTTTGTATGTGTTGAGAGAGCGTATCAGGAAGGCATTGCAATTATACAGTTCCGAGCCAACGGAACCTTATCTATCGTCACAGAACTACGGAGAACTGTTCTCGAATCAAATCATTTGGTTTGTGGACGACACAAATGTGTATCGAGTAACAATTCACAAGACATTTGAAGGCAATTTGACAACAAAGCCAATCAACGGTGCGATTTTCATCTTCAATCCACGAACTGGTCAGCTTTTCTTGAAGATCATTCACACATCAGTGTGGGCTGGACAGAAACGTTTAGGTCAGTTGGCCAAGTGGAAGACTGCTGAAGAAGTAGCGGCGTTGATTCGTTCCTTGCCAGTGGAGGAACAACCCAAACAGATTATTGTAACCAGGAAGGGAATGTTGGATCCTTTGGAAGTGCATTTATTGGATTTCCCGAACATTGTGATCAAGGGTTCTGAACTGCAGTTGCCCTTCCAGGCGTGTCTGAAAGTTGAGAAGTTTGGTGATTTGATATTGAAGGCAACTGAACCACAAATGGTGTTGTTCAATCTTTACGATGATTGGTTGAAGACAATTTCATCGTACACGGCTTTCAGTCGATTGATTTTGATCCTCCGAGCACTCCACGTTAACACCGAACGAACAAAGATTATTCTTAAGCCAGACAAAACAACGATCACAGAGGCTCATCACATTTGGCCAACTTTAACCGACGAAGAATGGATAAAGGTTGAAGTACAGCTGAAGGATCTGATTTTGGCCGATTACGGTAAGAAGAACAACGTTAACGTGGCCTCACTGACGCAGTCGGAAATTCGTGACATCATCCTGGGTATGGAGATATCAGCACCATCGGCGCAACGTCAACAAATTGCCGAAATTGAGAAGCAGACAAAGGAACAGAACCAACTGACAGCCACAACAACGAGAACAACGAACAAACATGGTGACGAGATTATTACATCCACGACGTCCAACTACGAGACGCAGACCTTTAGTTCCAAGACTGAATGGCGTGTGCGTGCGATATCAGCAACAAATCTCCACCTTCGAACCAATCATATCTACGTTAGCTCTGACGACATCAAGGAAACTGGCTACACATATATTCTGCCTAAGAATATTCTGAAGAAGTTTGTGACTATTTCCGATTTGAGAGCACAAATATCGGGATACCTCTATGGAGTCTCGCCTCAGGACAATCCTCAGGTTAAGGAAATTCGTTGCATTGTAATGCCACCACAATGGGGTACTCATCAGACAATAAATCTTCCTAATGTCCTGCCCACCCATCAATATTTGAAAGATATGGAGCCGCTTGGCTGGATTCACACTCAACCCAACGAACTGCCCCAACTTTCACCGCAAGATATAACAACGCACGCGAAAATCATGCAGGACAACAGTTCGTGGGACGGAGAGAAGACTATCGTGATAACGTGTTCGTTTACTCCTGGTTCTTGTTCTTTGACCGCCTACAAACTAACACCCTCCGGCTTTGAATGGGGTTCCAAGAACACCGACAAAGGCAACAACCCCAAGGGATACTTGCCATCGCACTACGAAAGAGTACAAATGTTATTGTCGAACAAGTTCCTTGGCTTCTTTATGGTACCTGCACAGGGAAGCTGGAATTACAATTTCATGGGAGTGCGACACGATGCGAATATGAAATACGAATTGCAATTGTCCAATCCAAAGGAGTTCTATCACGAAATTCATAGGCCGTCACATTTCTTGTTGTTTGCGAACTTGGAAGATGGTGGTGATGGCACGGGCGCCGATCGGGAGGATATGTTTGCGTAGAGGAATAGTTTTTTGGATTGTATGTGCTAAATATTATGTAATTTAATTTTTAATTTAGTTTGTAAGGAGAGTTTATTTTTTTTATAAAATTTAAACAAAACCACAAATTGTTGAAATAAGGTTTTTAACGAATAAAATAAAATGAAAATGACTATAAACAAAATTAAGATTAAATTTTGAAGTTTTTAAAGAAGTTGTGTATTGTATTTTTGGGAAACATCGATCCTGTTCTTGAGTCTAAATTTGAAGATATTCTCTCCCTCCTCTAAATTTGCATGAATTAAAAAAAAAATTTAAATATTAGAAATGTTAAGTTAGACATAAGACGGAGTTTTTGAGCCCTTCTTTCGTACATATGTTTGAACAAATTAATAATTGATTAGGTTAGGTCAATGGGCTGTTGATGAATGTAGACCCTAGTATTGAAATTCCCTGAAAATAAAATATAAAAAACTGGATTGCTTTAGCAATTTAGAGATTTTTATAAAGCCTAATGGGCTGTTGCCTGAAATGTTTTTCAGTTCTTCAATATTATTTGTTTCTATTGTGGAATTGTGCTGGGCAGTATCATTAGAAGTGCGCTATGTCTTCTTGCTCTACCTCATGACTGCAGCCTTTGTTGCTGCGAGAATGGATCATTTTATTCGTTATCCAAGCAGGAGATATAGAAGCAAACGAAACAATTTTACAAAAGTACGATAACAAGAAAAATGTGTAAAAACGATATTGAGGGTTTTTTTTAACGATTTTACCTTATTCTTGATGCGAGCCTATATATTTTGTTCGGATTAGACTCAATAAAAAAAATTAAGTTAAACCTTAAGAATTGGTACAATGAACAAAAGTTAATATCGTTTAGAACAAGTTTTGACGAACTTTTAAATGTTGACCCATTTTTTTAACAAGGTTTGTGATTCGGGTTATTTTAAAATGAAAAACAAATATATTTGCATAAACAGATAAATGAGCCTTGTCACGAATTCCATCGTAAATGGAAACTTACGATCCCGAAATTAAGTGGTTGAAATTCTTATACAATTTTGCATTACGAACGGATTTTGTGATACGGTTTTTCAGAATTCGTAAAATGGAATAAAGTAAAATTTAGTCTTAAAACTTTAGCTACATTTAAAACTTACTGAAAACAATTCAAAAGTGAAAATTTAATAAAATGAACTAGATACAAGTCTTTTTAAATGCTTAGTGCTGTTTAGTTATGCCTTTAGACGTGTATTATAAGCCACAAAACTGAAGAGTTCCTAAAACTATTATGCTATTATTTTCCTTAATGAACTAGGTCCTCCTCAAGAAACTTCTCGATTTAGCTCGATACTTAACTCCAAGTTGAATTACAACACCTTCCTAATAAAACTAATGCAACAGTTATCAATGTTATTTTGTTTTGTTGGTAGCTTTATTTGTTAATTTATTTGTTTAGATATTTTTCAACGGAACTACAATAATAGATCTTCTAAATATTTTTCAAATTCTTCCTCACGTTCTACGGTTTCAACCTCGACCTCTGGCTTACTCCATATATTAACGATTTCCTCTTCGTGAGTATCAATATTGGAACTACTTTCATTCTGAGCACTTTTTGAAGAAGCAGGATTAATCATATCTAATGATTCGCTTTGAGTTTGTTGTTCTTCATATACGACTTCTTCATCGTCATCATCTTTTTTGTGATGTTTATGTTTCGATAACTTTTTCTTTGACTTCTCTAGTCGTTTTTGCTTTTTCACTTCGCGTTTCTGGTGAGTATAGTTCAATTGCTTAGAACAATCCGGACATAGACCTGAAAAGAAAATTGAAACTTATCAAGCAAGCCGGTAAGTGATATTGATGATCAAAACTTACGTAACTTAATGAGAGCATTCATTTTTTGACCCTTTTCCATGTATGCAAAATTAACTTCCCAACTGCGTAGGGTCTCTTTCGATGGGCATTTTCGACTTCCACAAATAAATTGACCCTTGCCGGAGACGACTTCTTGTTCTGTTCGCCATCTGAGAGCGATCTTTGATATTTTTTCACAAAAAAAAAAAAACAATTGGATTGAAATTTATCTATACACACTCACCTTATTTTCCTTGTATCTACTCAAATCCGAAATGCAATATTCCTTAAAAAGTTTGTCGTAGTACTTTTTTGCCAGTCGAGTTTCCCAAGAGTCAGGCTCGTCCTCGTCTTCCCATAGAAATCTGTGATTCTCACGGATGACATCGATATCACGTTTGTGCTTACTGTTTTGTGCTGCAGCTTTATTAAGGATGAATGTTTTAAGAATATAGTCGTGGCGTTCTTGTCCATTTAGAGATTGAATTGGAAACATTATTTTTAATTTATTCACTGGTCCACTGGTTATTATTAAGCTAAATTAGAAATACAAAAGAGGTGTGTTTTCTTTTTGTATATTGTTTATGTCGATTTTATAGTACTGTCAAGAGTGTCAAGTTTATCCTGTCAATTTGTTTTTAATAAATGGACGCATTCAGTTTCAAAGTGCACATTAATAGTACCCTGGTCGGTTTAAGGCGAACTTGCTTGAATCTATATGTGCGAATTACGAAGAAAAGTAGAAGTAAATGGATGCTAAGAAGACGAATGTCCAAAGTAATAAATAATACGCACTTTTTTTTAAGGTCTCTGCATTTTTACTAGCTAACTGAGGTTTATGAGTTTACAATTTAAAATTGATCACACATAAATTAAGATTTTGTCCAAAAAAAAAAACAAACACAAACCTTGTATTAACAAGGTTTTCTCACTCATTAACCGATTAGTCCAAGTGCGTATACATAGACAAAACACCAATATACCAATTTTTGATGGATTTAAGGCCGCAAAACTATTTATATTAAACCATTTTTAACCTAACATAATCCAGTGTCGCAGTTAAGATATTTAAAACACCGATTAAGATGGCTTAGGTGAGTACTTGTTTCGAAAATGTGATTATATTCAATAGACCCTACAAATTCTTCTGTGACGATTATCTCGTCTCCAAGAAAAGTTCACTTTTATTGTAAACAAGTTTCCGAATTTATGAAAAATAGCTTTCTTCCCCGTAGAACGACAGCTTCATAACTAAACACATATAAAGCAGGACTAAAAAAATGTAAAAAGGAGTAGATCTGCAAATGGGAGGTAGTGGGGGAGCTGCTGGCTGAAAAAGCTACACCAGTTTTGGAAATAGAATTCAAACTGAATAATGGCAAATAATTGAAATCGAAGGCCAAGCCTGGAAAAATATTGCAAAAGACTTTGGGCCTTACCAATAATCAAAATTAAAGCTGACTTAAATATTTAACTGGGTTTTAAATATTTTAGCATACCAATAAACATTTTAATTAAGGGCTAACGCCCACTTAAATTTTGTTTTAAAACTCAACTATAAACGGACACTTAAATTAAACTCCATGGTTTGCACTCTCATTTTGACAAGCATACCCAACAAATACTTCTCAGGTCACAGGACTTGAGATTTGTTGTGATTGTTGTCTGCTAATTGTTCGTAGCAATATTTTATAAAAAAGTAAGTCGAATATTACTTGTTTTAATATAGGGCTCACTGAGGAATTTGATGAAGTCCCTTGCTTTAGAGGCCAAAGCTCTAACAAATTTCTTAACACAATTACTAACAGATTGTTGAGAAATATTGTGGCAATCACGTGAAGAAAAAAAAGTTTTTGAAACATTGAATATTAATTTAATTTTAACTTACCAACATCCTTCTGGTAAGATCCTGCGGCAAAATATCTCAGCCCTGTCAATACAATTAGCTCACTTGAAATCGCACCAACACAGTAGCCGAGGCGCAAAAGATCAATAATGAATCGAGCACTTGTCTTATCAGATCTTGAATTTATTTGTTTTATTTTTTAAGTGTTTGCCGGAAAACAAAAATATTTAACTATAGTGCCGATAAAACTCGGTATCGCCATATTTTGTGAATGGTTCAATTTTGTTTTTGTATACTTTTCGCCTCCTTGCTTCGGCCACAGCTTCTAAGATATTTATGTAAATTTTCCATTATTGAATCGTCCGAATCCATTTCAAAACTTAATTTTAATCAAATATTTTCGTTTATGTTTGCAAATTTTTCTTATGACAATTCAATGCTGTCTTGTTGACAGAGAATGTAGTAGATATTGAAATAGAAGGCTAATTAGTAAAAGACGTGTTGATTTTGGTTATAAGTATACACGAAAATTAACTCGCTGTTAAAATTTAACTCAACGATAACTAAACGTATGTTTAGCGAATTATTATTGGTAAGGCCCTTGAATTGAAGGGGAAACATAATAGAGATAGATGGAGCCGCTATAGCGGGAGGCACGAACCAATTGCACAGACAATAATAGTTATGATGACAATTACAATGTTTTCGTTGTCTTGCAATTATTTTTAAAATATTTCTTTTACTGGAAATTGAAAAGAAAAAATCCTCCTTCGGCTAAACACCTTTCCGGATACAAAAATATTTGAAAAGAATTCTTTATTTTGCTGAATGCATCACTTGATTTTTCGATATTTATCGATAACACATCGTGCTCTTATCATTATCATCACTCATCAGCTGTTTTTTTTTTTTTAATTTTGACGTATCATGCTTGTTTAGAAAGTGTTGTTTTACAAAACGCACAACACAAACAAAAATAAAAATATGAAATTAAACGAAAATATTAAAATTATAGGATCAAATGTTATTCTTGTTCCTTATGAAGAAAAACATGTGGAAAAGTAAGTTTGAATAGCATTTTCTAATTAGAAGCTCACATTGATTAATTTCATATAAAAGGTACCACAAATGGATGAAAAACCCCGAACTGCAAGAACTAACCGCCTCCGAACCATTGACGATAGAAGAAGAATATCAAATGCAAGCTACTTGGCGTAATGATGATGATAGTAAATAACAAACTAATAATCAATTCCAATTGCTTTTTAATTATAGATTCACTTTTTCTATCCCCCAGAGCTAACTTTTCTTGTAGTTTCTCGCCAGATATTTTCTGATACCCAAGATGAAATAGAATCCCTAGTTGGTGATACAAATCTATTTTTACGCATTGATGAAGATGAGGAAAATAATAAGGAAATTCGAGTTGCTGAAGCTGAAATAATGATTGCAGAAACTGCATTCCGCGGCCAGCGATTAGGATGGGAGGCAATGTTACTTTTGTTAAAATATGTTCAAAAACATCTGCCTATAGACAAATTTGAAGTTAAAATAGGATTTGATAATGTAAAGAGCATAAATATGTTTGGTAAAATGAAATTTGTAGAATCATATCGAACGGATGTCTTCAAAGAAGTCACAATGGAACGGCCAGTCACAAAAGATTGGATCAGTTGGTTAGACAAACAAGTGCAATTAACTGTGGAACAGTATAAAAACCACCTGTAATAAACTTACAAACAAAAATAACAATTTTGTGTATTACATTTATTTTTGATTTGTGCTTTGATTTTTGTAGAAAATTGAGATTTATTTTAATTCTTTTTAACTGCTACCAGTACCAACCACATGCGGCAACTTCTGGTTACACGAAAAGAAGAAAATACAAATTGCATTAATTTCTGGTAAGTTACTATCTGCTTAAGTAACATATAATTCTTTTTAGTTTTACGCTCTGCGATTCTACACCTACCCCCTTCCGCAGGACAGTCGAATAAAACAAAGTATTAGGAACAAAAACATACATTAAGTGCCGATCACTTAAAACCCGTTTTGTTATTTTAAGGGCATAACTAGTTATAAAATCGTTTTGTGGGGGAGATTATGCGTTGTACTTTTAAATATATTTTCATATTTTATGTGAAAAATAATTAGCTTTTTTAAATTTATTTGACTTTAATGGTTAAACCATTAAAGTGCCTGACAGAAAATTTCTCCCAGACTAACCATATTCTTGCGTTTAAATAAAAGAAAATAGTGGAATAAAAACATGATTACTTACTAAGTAAAGTGGGTTGTTTCAAAAAAGGATAGACACAAATTTAACAACTTTCCGCTTTGGCAGGACTTACAATGCTCATTTTCTTTAGGATCAAGTTTAGTTTGTTTGCTAAAAAAATATGTTAATAAATAAATTGATCTTTCCGTAATCTGAAGACAGGCAATTCTTTGTTTTACTATACTATATAAATCACAAAAAAATATACTGTTCTTTGTTTTACTATACTATATAAATCACAAAAAAATATATAATAAAATAAGAATTATAAAATCCAACATTCATGACGGCATGAAAAAAAAACAAGTTATATAGATTAAACCACAAATCTATAGGTTTTAATTTTCGATAAGCAATTTGTTCTCATGATATCGCATGCGTTTATGAATATGTATGTCCATATCGATATTGCTTCAACTCAAGACTTTCTGTTGATTTGACCTTGTTCTTAATAAGGGCAAAAATACAAAATGTACTTATCAGAATATATAGAAATTATATAAACAAGTCGAGTGCTGTTATAGTATACTTAACATATATGTTTAATTCTTGGTTTTTGAAATAAATGTTACTCTCTCTTCTTTCCAAATGGCGAATATTGTTCTCAAGCAAACACTCGAATAAATATGTATTAATTTTGTCATATCTTCTAATTTAATATTTATATTCATTGGGTATACATATACAAATTTCTGAATATACTTTGTGTGACTAGTTATTCTGTAGTTCCACAAGTTCTGTTTAAAATATTTGAATATAATATGAAAATTGGTTACATTATACATTTTATGTAGAACAAAATACAATCTCCAGTTGTATATGTACCCAAGATTTCACCTGCAAAAATACTTTCAGGTGTCAATAACAAGTTTTTAATGTGCACATCGATGGAGCACCAGGGTCAGAGCCGAGAAAATGAGGGTGAACAAAAATATATCACGATTCGATCAACAAATCTTTGAATACTTACTTCCCTTTTTGTTTAACATTTATTTCTGGCCTATTTCCTATGTATTAGGAATTTTCTTTGTTTTCTTGGGAAAATCAAACAAAAATTTGGGAAGGCAAAATAACATCCAAGGAAAAACTCAATTAATTAAAACAAACAAAATAAAGTATAAATTTCCCACACAACGCTGTTAAGACTAATTAATAGAAAAACAAATTTAACAAGATAATTTATTATTATTATTGTAGGCGCAGCAACTAATAACTTCGGTTGTGTGCACATTTTAACAACAATTACTCTTGAGTACTTGCCTCCTCACCAACAAAATGCCTTATGGTATAGTGACAGTCGATGTCACTGCTTGTTGTTATATCAAAAATGTTTATCTGAAAGTTTGTATATCCAATGTACTCTCTTTAGCTTATCCTACTTTATATTAATAGTTGATTTAATCAAAACTTTACATTATCAGTTGTTTTGTTTAAAACATTAAAAACATTCCTCTTATCTACACAAGTGTGTTAGGTAAGTACCTAATACCTATAGCTTTACCAGATTTCGTGTCAAACCATTTGTCATTGTACTTTCAAGCGTTCTCCAATACGGTCGCAACACATTGAATATTAACTTTTAACCAAAATGTCAGGCTTTAAAAAGGAAAAAATCGGAATCATTGGAAGGTTTGCATTAATAAACATTAATATACGTTATTCTTTTATAATATAACTTTTATTTTTAGTGGTTTAATTGGACGCTCATGGTCAATGCTGTTTGCATCAGTAGGTTATCAAGTAATGCTGTATGATATTTTGCCAGAACAAATTCAAGCAGCTTTACGTGAGACTGAAAAAGAACTAGCTTCTCTGGAGTCGAGGGGTATACTCCGTGGAAAATTGACCAGTCAGCAACAATTCAAGTGCATTTCGGCTACAAATGATCTCAAAGAATTAGCCAAGGATGCTATATTCATTCAGGAATGTATACCTGAAAGGTTGGAAATGAAGCAAAGCCTGTATTTGGATCTTGATAAAGTTGTTGAAGCAAAAACAATTATGTCAAGCTCAACAAGTACTTTCTTGCCGTCGTTATTTAGCAAAGATTTAAAGCACAGAGAGAACGTAAGTGTTGTTTATTTTATTAATGATTATTTGTTGTTTGTTTTCGGTATTCTTGTTTGCATTAGCGATTAAACTTATTGTTTCAAGTGTAGGTATGGATGAAATGGTAGAGGTAGATGTTTTAATCAAGTGGGTTTTCTAATCAAAATATAATATTAGTTTTGTTTTTGTTATAGAAAATACATTCAAAGTAAAAATAATCATTTTCCTATGAAAAGCTTGCATATTGATTAAAGTATAAGCTATGGTCTTTTTTTGTATATATATAAATATGCATGCAAATCGTATTCGTTAATAAGCTTTTTAAAATTGAAAAACAATTTTTCAATGGTCAACTTTTAACTTTAACCTTTCTGATTACAAATCCTAGGATTTGTCCAAACAAAAATTAAATTTGACCTTACCTAGACATCCCCTTTAATTTTTTCATTTATGAGTTAATCCAGATGGGACTTTGTTTGTTATGAACATGTGCCACCTACTACTTGTCGCATAGCGTATGTTTGCTTGCACACTCCTACATTTTATAAAGTTTAACATCGAATTTTATAATATAGAAGCAAAAATATGGAAGCAAGTTCGGTTGAGTTCTTCTTCAGTATGTATAACTTCCAATTTTGATGGGAGTTAAACATTTTCGGAATTAGTTCTTAGGACTGAGTATCTCCGGTCTTATTTTCCATATAAAAATTAATAACTTGTGTTCACTAACATTGAAAATGTGAAGCTCAAGTTGTTTTTTTCCATAAAGCTTATTGTTTTTATTTGTTATAATAAAATTAATTTAATTATTTCACAGATTGTCGTTTCTCACCCCATTAATCCCCCATACTATGTACCACTAGTTGAAATCGTACCTGCCCCATGGACCAAACCTGACGTTGTCATAAAGACTCGCGCTCTTTTAGAAGAAATTGGTCAGAAGCCAGTTACACTTAGTCGTGAAATCGAAGGCTTTGCCTTGAATCGTATACAATACGCTATTTTGAACGAAACATACCGTTTGGTCGAAGCTGGAATTCTAAATGTAAAAGATATCGAAAGTGTAATGTCTGATGGTCTGGGCATGCGTTATGCTTTTTTGGGTCCCCTAGAAACAGCACATTTAAATGCTGAAGGAATGTCCAATTACTTGGAACGTTATTCACCGACAATTTACGCCGTGTCACAAACAATGGGTCCAACACCAAAAATGGGAGGTGCTACTGGTGCTGAAATTGCTAAACAATTAGAAGCCATGGTGCCATTAGATAAGTTGGCCGAAAGACGCGCATATCGCGATAGTTGTTTGACCAAGTTAAGCATTCTGAAAAATGATATCAAAAAAGGATTTTAAATATTCCAATTTTTTTTTTTTTTTTAAATTTGCATTTTATTTACAAAAAAAAAGAAAGAAAAAACTCAAGACTTGTATAAAACAAACAATAAATTGAATATCAATAATATGGATACGTGTTTTCTTTTCAGTTTCTATATAACAAGCTTAATTCATACTTAACCGCTACTTACATATATGTAGATGCATAATACATAATATTTATGAGAAAAAGGTTTTTTTTTCTTAAATTAAAGTAAAAATTCTTTATAAAGGAAGAAAAGTTCGTGGGCAATAAATGGAGGATTTAGATTGTTTATAAATTAATACGTTTTAAGTATCAGTCGATTATTAAGTGGTTTTGATAAACCTCGAAACCACTTGTTGTCTCAGGTGCAATATATGCGAAAAGATTTTAATGGATGGACCCAATTTAAGTTTCAAAATGTCTGTGAGATCTGATTGATGCATGCTTAGCAGAGCTGCTCCATCTATATCTTCGCGCTTAAAGAGATGTCCGATAGGATGGCACTTTGTGGATATATAATGAGCTGTTTCGTCTGTTGTCCACTCGAGTGGATTCTTTTTGATGCAAGACGAACTGAAATTGCCATTATCACGCCAAATGATGTAGTTTTGTTTAAGTCTTGGACCATAATCACAAAGATATTCACGAGCTATCTTAATTTCTTTTTCCAATGTAGGTTCACTCTGTTGCTGTTTTTCAACTTTGATGGCGGTGGTTGCTGCAGTGGTAGTTGTGCTGGTTGGGGTTGACTTTCTTTTTTCAGTAGACCGTTTCTTTTCAGAATGCGATTTCTTTTTTTCAAATTCTTGCTTTAAATGTTCATCGAATTCGGATGGTTGAAATTCAGTATCTTGTTTGATTAACAATTTTTCCTCGTATGTATACCTTAAAGTTAATAATTGAATATTTTGTTTAATTTGTGGAAAACTAATAACTTACCTCCCAACTTCATCTACTCGCGATGGTCGCTCAATTTCTATACTCCAATTCTTTGCTTCGTATGGACAGGTGTCCATGTTAGCATGGAAATAAACATCAACACGTTTTGCATGGCCAATTCCACGACAACCATATACCGGACATGGCATCACTACATTCAGTTGTTCAAAATCTGAAATCGAAAATTCATTGAATATATTCTGTTGAGCTTGAAAAATATATTTTTGTTTTGTTTTTAACTTACCTGGTGGTGGTTCTAAATCATGACCAGTTTCTTCTGCCCACCTTATGGGATGTATATCTGGGCTATCATCATTAACCCAATATGTCAATTCATTGGGCCAGCCATCCAAGTGTACCAACACTTTATACTCATCTCGACACAACACTGTTGCGGGACGAATGAGCGCTGGATTTTTAAAATCGACAACTTCCAATTTCATTCCAGTACTGAACTCAATCGGATCACGTCGTAAGAACATCGCTGGCCAAGCTGCTTCGCTACGCATAAACTCAAGGTATTCTGGCCAATCGAAGAACTCATCCCAGTCGGGTGGCGGAACAAGTTCCAAGTTGTTTTGCTTGTGCCAACCAATGGGATGTATGTAGGGCGAATTTATGTCAATCCAATAGTCATAACTCTCATCCCAACCATCAAAGTGCACCAATATTCGATTGTCCAAAACATCAGCAACTGTGGCAACGCAAACTTTTCCTGTATTCTTTAGATCGATTGCTTCCAGGCGCATACCAACTTTGAAAGGATTTCTCTTTGACTAAAGTAAAACAAAATTACAAATAATAGTTATAACTTAATTGAGGATCAAAAACTTACCGACGAATTTAAATGCGTAAATAGACTTCTTAACGCCGGCTTGGAATTGGTGCTATTCAGATACGTTGGCCAATTGAATGTCAATAAGTTCATACCTTTGGGTGGCTGCAGTACTCGATTTGTTTTTGAACACCAACCTGGTGGAAATATGTCCATGGAATCAGCATTCACCCAAAAGTTGTGAATCTTAGAATAACCATCAAATTGCAACTTCAGACGATAACCTTTCTTCTCGACTACAGTACAGACACAGAACAAGGAATTATGCTCTGGATCAATGGCTTCAAGTTTCATCCCAACTTCAAATAAGTTATCTCCGCATGGGTAAGGATTTAGAAATAGATCAACGGGAGCCGGCTGGGCATTGGTTGTGCTCAAGTATGAGGCCCAAGTGAAGAAACGTTTTGGTTTAATTTGTATTTCAGGACTAACGACGATGGTGGGCTGCGGAGATGTTTTGATTTTCTTAAATCGTTCTCGAACTTCTTTTTCGCGAGATTTAATGGAAATTTTTGATCGTTTGCGCGTTTCGCGCCTAAAGCAGTCGTATGAACAAAAATCAGGCGCAAGGAAATCAACGGCAGATCCATGGCACTCACATCGTCGACAGCAGTACAAAGCATTTGAATGGTCAGAACTCTTGGCAGTCGAATTACGTTCGAAAATAGGCTTCTCATAAGCCGTATGGGGCTTATTTCTTTGTTGACATTTTTCAGCAATCTGAACCAGATTTAATTCGTTCAATTGAAATCTCATTTCACTTTGTTTGCAAATGCCAACTCGTTCTTTCCAAGTGAGCATATTGAAAGTTGATAGCATTCCCAGAACCATGTTCATATGGGCAGGGTTAGAGTATACAGATGTCCTTTCCACAGGCTTTGTCGCTTCCTTGGACTCTTTTTGAGGAGTTATTTCAAAGCTACTGTTGTTACTACTCGACGATGGAATCATTTCTACTTTTTCATTGCAAAGTAAAGACGTACTTGCGACATTTGGCGTTACGACAACTGCAGACGACGACGTAGGTTCCCTCTTTATTTTAGTTGCTTCTTCCAAAGTGAGTTGTTCAACGGCTTTTTGCAATAATTCTCCATCGGAAGCGGTTGAGAGTCGCCTATTTTTACGAGGCCGACCACGTTTTTTGATTGGATTTGACACAGCTGTCATTGATTTTGAACGCTTGGTTCTGGGACTGGTATGCAATAATCGTGCCAGACTGTTTACTTTCAATAAAGACTGCTGCCGAGTCTTGACTGGATAACCAGGTGGTGTTTTTGGTGGTGTCTTCAAAATATTTGTAGGGGAAGGCTGTCGTTTAATGAGCAAACTCTTTTGACCACCTTCGTTGGCGTTGGCAGATTCATCTAGTGACATTCGATGTTCTGCGCCATTTCCAAAAACAGTTTTTCCTTGTTTAGGATAGTTTTTCTTGTCAATCGACACCAAAGGTGGTATATTTTTTGTTTGTTTGCAGCTCATTGTTGCACTTTTAGTTAAAGTTACAGTTGACGAAATTTGCGTTACTTCCATTGGTGATGGTGTTTCGGAGCTATTATGACAGGTTCGTATGATAGTCATTGGTTTGCTGTCCATGTTATTGGCAGGTATTATTTGAATATCTCTGATACTTGCACGTCTTTTAGTTAATTGTGCGGCGCTAGTTTTTATTTGAACATCTCTAAAACTTTGACGCCTTTTTGTCAATTGTTCAGCCGTTGGTCTTTGCAATAATGTTGGAGTGAAATTCTTATTACAACTGCTTGCTGAGTTCGAGTTTCCATTTAATGTTTTATAAATAATATGACTGTTTGGCGATGTTTGCTGCATTCCAATGGAAGTGGTTGGCGATGTAAAAGTCTTATGTTGAATCATTGGAAGAGGTCTTTTTATGAATGTATGTTTTTCCTACAAATAAATAAAAACAGATTATTAAACAAATAATATTTAAGGATTTCTAATTTGTTTTTTTTTTTGTTTGGTTTTGTTTACATAAAAAGAACGGTAAAAATAAATAAAACAAATTAACAATATTTTGCTGTATTTTAAAAGATGTTATTTTTACAAAATTGGTACTACGAATAAATTAATCTATGTTTTAGTGCAGTTCCAAACTTAACAAAATAAAACTGTACTAAAACCAAATTTAACAGCTTTAAGTAAGTTAAAAAAAAGTGGTTCTCTCTTCTTAATAAGGCTACGAAATGTAATACATTTTGTGTCAAGAACAACCGCGATACAAAAAGCTTTTATACTTTCAACTTGATAACTTTCTTAACCATGAAAAGTAATTGTTATAATAAATATTCGTAACACAAGAAAATAATCAAATATGCTATTTGAATTACCTTAACTGGTAAATAAGTTTTGAAATTTGTTGCTCTGATAATAATTTTAAAATCTCTATGGTTTTGATTCTCTTGAAGTAACTTTAACATTAATTGGAAAATTATACATGGAGATGCTTTTATTTAAAAATCATAGGTATCTGACTAATTACCTAACTACACCAATGGATTAACTCAATTTGCCAATAACAGGAAATATACCTGACAGAGACCCAAGAAAATGTTACTAATTGATGACACGACATTTTTCTTGGAAATGTTTAGATGGTTTTATAGTATGTACTTAGTAAGAATTTAAATGGTCGTGAAAAATAATGTCGTAATTTAAAGGATACAATTTTTCTAGGCTAGGTACTAAATTTTTTTTATTTTTTTCACTTAAGGGTTTTTCAGCTTTTAGGATCTTTCGTGACCTAAGCAAAAAGGTGCCAATTGTATGTTTAACATTTTAAGTTTATTAATAGGCGTGGAAATTTAGAATTTGTTAAAAATAAAAATTCATATTTGTAAGTTCGTTTACTGTTTAAAGCGAAGTTTTCTGTTGGTAATGTTTTTATGGCACGTGAAATACGATTTAAAATTGTTTTATTAGTAAAACTAGTGCCAGTCGATGTAAATGTCATTATATTTGCCTAATGCTTTCTACATGCATTGTATGATCCAGATACATATATCATCTTATAAATTTAAAAGAATTTTTTCTAAAATGTTTACAATTTAAATAAAACAAGCAAATCATAAATCATACATTCATAGTTTACTAATGGAAAACACGATTAACAGAATTTGTGTATTTTTTTTTTCAAAAGTAAATACCGAACAATCTGTTCACAAAAAAAGTTCTCTTTGCAATCTCATGACAATTTGCCAGTTAATTGGTACTTCAAAATGACCCGGTGTAAAATCTAGAACTAGTTTAAGTGAGTTCTTTACAACTTCAGATCTCAGAAAGTAGAGAATATCCCTGTCAAGATGAATTCTGTTTAACAAGACACTTTTCGACGACCGAGCTTTAGAGCTAAACGAGCAAGCCTAATCGCACGTGCTGCCATGGTCACCCACATCTCAAATAAAATATATATATGCATATATACCTATGTACATACATATATGTATGTAGTGTTTTGATAAAGAAAACCATTTACAGGTGCACCTAATTAATTGTATAGGTACTTAAATAAAATCAAAGTTTACAGTAGTGTAAATAACACATAACTAAACATTTTTTCCAAATGATTTTATAACACTCATAAGAAGATTTTAAGCAACTAATTGATGACACCAACCAACATTCAAATAGATACAATGGTCGCTCAACTCAACCTAAGCATTTACACAACTAGTTAGGTACCTACATACATATACATATTTCGATGTGACGAAATAAATAAAAATACTCGAACACAGGTTTTACGTCATTTTATCACACACAAGTAACTCCATAGAAATATGTAAACATTACTTTTATGAAATAAATTTTCAAATATTACACTGAGTTTATTCTTAGCTCATGTTTTTTCATAGCAATCTCCCCTTTATTTTGTTTTTATTTTTAACCACTTGTTCAGCCAACATATAATTGTAAACTTTTTAAACTAACCCAACTTTTTAATTTTCAATTAACTGATTTGCAACTCTTAACAAGAAAAATAGGTATATTTAGAGAGGAAGGTACAATAACTACATCAAAGCAATGTTATCACTCTAATTTACTTAGCTCTGCGTAGTGCATACATATATAATAAATATTTATTTATTTTATATAATCATGCATCCTTCCAAAACAATATCTATCTAATACAACTTCGGTAACCTTTGATAGCATTTTCGTACCCATTTAAAAAAAAATATTCCTTGTAAAAAAGATACAATTTCATGTAAGCAACAATCGTTTGTTATGTAAGGTTAAACGAGCTGAGCAGAAGAACAAAAATATAAGATTCGCGTGGGTTATCTCAAAATAGTAAATCGATTTTATGAAAAATATCAACAACAGAAGAGGAAAAAAACTCAAATGCACTTACCAATATTGGGGTTGGCAGCTTAATAAGGCTTTGTTGGCCAACGACAGGAGAGGTGGTTACTACAGTCGAGGTACCTATGCCAATTTGCAGTGGCTGTTGCTTCTGCGATTTGCAATCGCTGCTCCGAACTAAAGATGAAGATTGCTGCTGATTTTGTTGCTGTGATTTGACAACCGCGTCAGCATTAGGTCGAGCTATTGCCTTAACGATACTGTTTGATGTGGAAGTTATAAATGTTGATGTTGCTGTAGTTGGTGCTTGAATATTTGTAGCAATTTTCTTCAGAACTGATTGTTGGTTTTGGTTTGGGTTATTAGACGGGCCAACACCAATGACTTGCTTAATTAAAGCCTTATCTCCAAAAAGAGCTGGTGTGATCATTTTCTGATCTTTTATTTCAATTAAATTATTAGAAATGTGAGAGGAAACGCCACCGCCGCCGCTACCGCTTGTCCCACCAGTACCAGCACCAGGTACCAGTATTCGTTTATGTAAAGAATGTTCTGTTGTTGTTGTCGTCGTTTCGATTGGATTCATTTTTGCGATAGTTTTAAGTTATATAAATCCATAGACTGAATGCAACATTTCATTTATTACACTTTGAAAATATTTATGCAATTCTAAGGATGATTTCCGAAGTGTTAATTAATTATCTTCTCACAATGCGTAGACGAAAACGATTTTAACTTACATTTTTTGCTTCTCTTTTTATCAACAAAACCGACGAATTCTGATGTATTCGACAGGCAGAGTCATCTAGTGTAGAAATGTCAGTAGCTATGCAATAGAGATGAACAAAAAGAAAATTGTATGAAAAATGAGTTTCGTTCATTAATTCATTGGGATGGGGAATGAACTTTATGCAGTTTCGAAATATGTTTCGTTTTAACTTTTTATTTTAAAAATATTTACTTTTTTAGGATAAAATTTATGATTTTATCAATAATTTCGAAATGAGTTGTATATCAACTTCATAGTTTCATTCAAAGAAATAATAGAAATTGTTGTTTTGTGAAAACTACTTTCCACCAAGAAACGTTGTAGATTCAAAAGAGTGCGTGCAGAAAAATTGGCAGATCATGTCTGATAAGTTATTGGTTTGAATTGAACACAAATAGTAAACTAATGATTGAAAAAGCAAATGAATAAAAAACCTTACCAAAATTGTTCTTTATTTATTCAAAAATTATTTTTTTTGTGGTTTAAAAATACAAAATACATATACATATATAGGAATACAATTAAAGCAATCTCAAATGTGAGACGTAGCTACTTACCTTTGTTGAACACAAGACTGCAGTTCTTCCATTGAATTTGAATTTGTTTACACTGAATTAAGAATAAATGAAGGAAACATTTAAAAAGAAAAATAATTTTTCTACTTAAATCGATATTTTTTTTTGTTTTTGTTTAGGAATTTATTATTTGTTTTTGGGAGGAAAATCGTCCTTAATGCAGCAAGCGACTGTGCACAGTGGTAAATGATTATTTTATTTTTTCAGCTAGAGATATGATTTTGACAGATCGAATGAATTGTAATGGATGGGATGAACCGGAAAATGGCGAATGAATCATAACTATTCTAGGACATATTTAATTTTTGACAGTGAATTGTTTATTCTCTTAACGGATATTTAGTTTGAAAATGAGTTATAAAAATTAATTATTTATTTTAAAATATTAACAAATTCTTTTTTGGTTTTACTTTAAAATGTTAACAATTTGATTAGTAAAACATTTGTCGGATTTAAAATAAAAAAGAAAGTATTTTCGATTTTCTATTGAATCAATAAAAAATAAATTGAACCTACAGATGGGCTGTTTTAGTGGTTCATAATTATATGATGTGAATAATTAAAAGGCATTAAAATTAAACGCTTTAATACCTTAGCGAAGTGATGAGGTGGTTGTTGCTAAAAAAACAAGCTCTGAACATAATAATTAAAATTATATGCCCGTTTCGTTTATTTACAATGTAAATATAATTTGTATAAGTTCTTTATTTTGAATATAATAGAATGTATCAATTCAAGTGTTCGCTGTCACTTTTGACATTAAAAAAAAGAGATAAAAAAAAACTGAATTTTGAAGAATATGCAACTAGGATGCTTTAATAATATTTGAAAAATACCATTAAGTTTCTTAAAACATCAGTTCAGTTTAAATATGTTCTTAGCACTATTATCAACAACACACATATTTGGTATTGATTTGTTTGCAAGGTTAAAAATAAATGTCTCATAAATGTGAACAAAAACAAAAGATATATTTATTAAAATGTGTCATGTGACACATAATATCAAATTTATTAGGTTTTGGTAGATGCACACCATGCCATTTATCTCAAATGTAAGTATCCTGGCTATGTTCGGCTATATATTAAAATGTTTCCAGAAAAATTATGTGGAGACTTGTATGTTCGTTTGGTAACATCAACTTTAAAGACAAACGTCGCCATTTTGGTCGTGAGAAATTATTTCCAGTGCTTTAAGAGAAAAGTTCTTTGTGGACTGCTTTTTTGATAAAAGAATTTGAATATTGATTAACATTTTTCTGGTCATTTAATATTGTTATCCCAAACGTTGGTTGCAATAGAATTTATTGTATCTTCATGTGGTCTTATAGGTATGCTTTGGAAGTTATCCAAATTGTCAATAAAATATTATTTCTGTCCTATATATTCTATTAACTTTAATGAAAAGAAAAAAACAATATAAAAAAAAATAACTTTTACCTTATTACGCATTTTGCTTTTATTTGGAGAAAAATTAAGCGAAATTGACATTTAACATGTTTTGTCTAAAAAAAAGTCTCCACTTTAAAAACATACCAGAAGTCATTTAGCTTATAAATTTCATATAGAGATATTTTAAATGAAACCTACCCTACAATAATTATAAAACCAAAGTCAAATCTCTGGCTTACATTGAGGATAAAATAGTTGTTGGAGATCTTTTTATGAGTTTTGTGTTTCTTTTAGATACTTTCACCTTTCACCCAAGCAACAGAATTAAAGATACACAAATAAATTAGAAAACAAACTGAAATGTAGATGTAGTGAAATTTTATTATAGGAATGTTTGTTTTTTCTCTAAATATATTCGTGTTAAAATAATACTATTGTTATAAATAAGGAATGTTGAAATAATAATGAGGGAGTAACAATTCTTTACACCTGTAAGAGCATTTGTAATTTCAGCTTTAAGAGGTTACCACAATAAGAAGGTGGTAACTAATATGGAATAGCTATGCACTTTTAATGACATTTCGGAATTAAGATTTGATAAATTATAATCAATTGCGGAAGGTAAAAATTTGTACTTTGAGATATAACTAATAATAGATTACAATAAATACAAGATGCTCAAAGGTACACCATAGGAGAATTAGTGCAAACTCAAAATAAATTAATTTAATGTTTAGCCCTATCCTAATTCCATCGTAATTGGAAACTTTTACTATTTCCCAAAAATTATATAATTTTGCAATACGAACCGAATTTAGTGACATTTTTTGTCTGGATTCGTGAAAGTTTCTAACTAGGATGGAATTCGTGATAGAGCTGAAACTTATATTTAATACTTGAGAAACCCGGTGAAGATTCCAAATTAAATTGCAAAAATAAATACATAAAACTTTGCATTTATTTTTCAAAAAAATAGCCTAAGAAAGTTCAAAACTCAGTTGATTTATATTTCATGGTTTATAATTTTCAAAAGTTTAGATATAAGAAATAAGATAAGAGTATAAACATTGCATTGTTGTCTAACCAAGGAAAAATGAAAATTATTAAACAAAACTCATGAATTATAGTTTTTAATTATAACTTTAAACTGAAGAGCAAAACAATTAAAATAATCTACAAAAATTATGTGATTCAAAAGATTTTCTACATGCTTCTTAAAGCATTTGCATTCTACTGATCTAATCTTTTCTATAAAATCGATCACACACGACCGATATATTTGACTCCGAATATTATAAGATCATCATCATGGATATAGGGATCCTATTAATATATGTACATATATTCTTTATGATGAAGGATCTCATTCATGCAAAGAAATGTTCCTCTTACCTGTTTTAAAATTAGACATATTTCTATGAAATGCATTTATATCTTCTCTGACAAATAATTTCCAAATGGAGCAAATAATGAAGTTCAAAAATAAAAATCGGAAGAAACTCAACCTTGATCAACTCATGAAGATTATATCTGAGCTAATTGTGTTTTATATTTCAGTCAAATCCAATTGTTTTCTTATGAATTTTGACTGTTTTAACTTAACACATACAATTACTGTTTTCTTCAAACTATATAAACTCGACTAAAGTTTGAACAGATTCAATCTGTAAAGAGGCGAGTTCCGGTTACGGTAGCAAGACCCCACAACATCCGACGAGCTATGCTGTGCACCGCAAGCATGCCGCAGCTACCGTAACGGACATTCCTTCCCCAGCCGAATCCCTATCTAGTTCTCATCCTAGATTTACCTCCCTCGCCCGAACCTATCCTCTCCCATTTGCGTAACGACAGCTAGCACCCAACCTCACTCTAAAATGGCACCCTATATCTGTACCAATAGCTCCCGATACTTTTTCCTCTACCTCTACCCTATCTTATTACAAATCCATTTTTAATGTTTTGTTTTCGAAGTAAAGATAAGTTAACTATTATAGAATCACAACTGAATTGACAAAATTTATTTTAAGAAACTAACAGATTTTAAAAACTACAAAAATAACTAACTAAATATCCATATTATAAACTCCCTGCAGCTGTATTCTCGATACAATGTCAAATATATCTATACATTTTGAAAGTATGCTAATTCTTAAAACAACTTACTTTATTAAAATGCAAGACCAGTTAATTTATTTTTGAATATCTTATATTTTATTTTATAAATCTTTCGAAATCAGTTCTTAGTTTTGTAGGTTTTTTTTCTAGTTTGTATGAAAAAATTAAATGTGTACAAAAATAAATGCTCAATATCATCCATTATTTCAAAGAAACATAGAATTACTAACACCGTTCTAACAAAACAGCAATTCCTTGTCCTCCGCCAATGCAAGCTGATCCTACGGCATACTTAAGGTTTTTACGCCTGTAAAGAAGGATTCGTGTTAGTTATTTTTAAGTTTTTTAGAAGAATTAATTTATTAAATTCTCACTGTAATTCATGAGCCAAATGACCAGTTATACGAGCTCCACTAGCAGCCAAAGGATGTCCTAGAGCAATTGCTCCACCATTTAAATTCAATTTATTAATATCAAGTTTTAAGGCATCCATACAAGCTAATGTTTGTGCACTGAAGGCTTCATTGATCTATTAAAATAAATAAAATGATAATTATTTTTAACTTTTGTTTTTTTTTTTTTTAATTATTAAAATTGTATGTTACTTCAACTAAATCCATATCTTCCAATTTAAGTCCAGTTGCTTTAAGTACATTCTCAATTGCTGGCACTGGACCAATTCCCATGATTTCTGGTTGCACTCCAACATAAGAATAACCCACAAAACGTGCCAAAGGCTTCAAATTATATTCTTTGACAGCCTCTTCAGATGCCAATACAACAGCTGCAGCACCATCACAAATACCCTTTAAATTTAGAGCATTATTAAGCTTATTGTAGGGAGAATCATAGATTTAATGCAACTTACAGAAGCGGTTCCAGCTGTTACGACTCCATTCTTCTTGAAAAGTGAAGGAAGTTTGTTGAGACCTTCAATTGTTGTTTGGGGTCTGAAAAATAAATGAACATACAATTTATATTTTGTTAATGAAATTAATAAATACCAAATATCTCACCTGGGATGTTCATCGACGACAAAGTCGATTTCCTTGCCCTTGACCTTAATCTTAAATGGTGTGATTTCCGACTTGAAGACACCATCGTCTTGAGCCTTCTTCCAGTTTACTTGGGACCTCAAGGCAAATTCATCAACTCGATCTTTGGCGATTTTATACTTTTCAGCCAAATTTTCAGCTGTAAGTGCCATTGGCAGTTTGCAGTAAGTATCGGTAAGTCCAACCCACAGACCATCTTCTAGAGCGTAGTTAGCTCCCAGAGCTGTTCCAAAGCGAATGTTTCTAGCAACAAATGGAGCCTGAGACATACTGTCCACACCACCTGTTAAGGCTATCTTTGCCGATCCCATAATAATGTCCTGAACACCATTGATCACTGCTTGAAAACCAGAACCACACAGCCGATTAACACCTAGAGCTGGTTTTTCAATTGGTACTCCACAATGCAGAGCAACATGACGGGGAATAAAAATACCATCTGATGAAGAAATCTAAAAAAATATAGAAAAACAAGCTATTGTAGGAAGAATTGTTTGGATTTGTTACACATTTGAGAACTCACAGAAAGAACATTTCCAATAACTGTGGTATCAACTTGGTCTCCCTTCAAACCAGATGACTCAAGAGCAGCCTTGGCTGCAGTTGTTTGCAATTGAGTTTGATGGACATTTTTAAGAGTTCCACCGAATGTACCAAAAGCTGTACGCTTAGCACCAACAATAAATATTCCTGGAAAAAATAAAATATTTGTAATTTACTTTGTAGCATTTTTATAAGTATATAAAGGTATAAGCATTAAAATCCTTATCCAAAAACAACTACATATCTTTTCTAAATTTCAATAAACAATCAGCTGACCTGGTCGACTTTGTACGGCTCTTTCATAAACATTTTGTTATTGATCAATCAATAAAATAATCGAGTTTTAAAACTTAAGTCTATAGTTCTATCTTCTGTCGTAGTTTTTAAAAATAATAATATATCGAATACTTTTTCTATAAAAGTACCTATGTACCTGTACCTTTGTAAACTCATTGCAACTTAACTTATTAATACATGAATAAATGATGCAGCCTTAATACGAACTAATATAAATTTAATTTTGTTCATCCAATACCACTGCGTGTTAGTGGCATTCTTATCAAAAGCGACCATTGAAATTTAATTAAGTAAAACAACACTTCATCAATTGATTACATAGCCCAAATGAACTTTGATCAAACTCACCAAGCACTGTATTCTTTTAGAAGTGGGATGAGATTTTAAAGACATTGGCACCATCGAGCAATACTGATACTTTTTATTAAATTATGAAGGGTAAAATGATTTAACTTCTTTTTTCAGGCCCTTTAATTCGGATTCAATAATTACTTTTGAGAACCCAGCAACTAAACTACAAATTAAATGTATATTTGCTTTTGCGATGATCTAAAAATACACGTACATATGTATATCTCTAAATCGCATCGGGTGCCGGGAGTCAACAAGTGAAAACAACAAATAGACTCATAATATATGAAAGTCCAAAGTACATTTTAATAATTGAAGAATGTTGAAGAAAGTACCTATATTTGTTTTTGTTTTGGAATAATAAAGGAAGGACTAATTGTTTACGTATTTTACTAACCTTTAGTTGCTGCAGACATTTTTCTTTTACAGTATAATTAATAATAAAATATAATTATTCTAAATTAAATTAAACAGGCCTTGTTTTTAATAAACACGTATTTTCACTTTAGCGCCTCCACTCTGTACCGCACAGCACAGAAAAAGAAACCAAACTGAGAACTCAATGTGGATTGTGGTGACTATGATATGTGAAAGTGAATTTGTGAGAATTGTGATTTCGAAATGTAGTTGGAGGAGGTGGAACTTGGATTATCAACGATGAGCGAATATTTCAGTTTCCAGAGACAGAGAGCTGTTGTTAAGATCGAGAAGACAAGAAGGGTCAGCGTTGGAATATATACAAAATGTATTATTGGGATTTTTTAGTTCTGTTTTAATCCATGACTAAAAACATAAAACATTTTTTAAAGAACTTAAAAAAAATATTTGTTTTTTGTGATTTATGTATAAATGTTGCAAAGTCGAAAATCAAGGGTTTTGGAAATACTAATAGAAGAACAACTTCCCAAGAGAAATGGTTTTTGGAACTTGAACCAATAGAAACACATAGTAAATCGGTTCAAATACTTAGGTTTCTTGCTAACTCGTAACCTTGATTTTCGTACACATGTAAAAGAAAAATGCACTGCAGTCAAAACGGCAATAAATCTTATGTGAAGTAAATCTTCTGCAACAAGGATGTGGATGCAACTGCTAAATTTAGAGTGTTTGATGCAACCATTAAAACACGCCTGTGCTATGCAAATCAAGTGTGTGGCTATCAAAACTAAGGAGAGTTTGAAGTAATTCAACGCTTATTTTTCAAGCGCATCTTTAAACTGGATAACTCAACACCTACGTATGCAATCCATACTGAAAATATTCCACAAATATTTTTAAGGAATCTAAAATCAAATGCTGATTACATATTAAAAGTTATGAAAAGGCCTGACTCAAATCTTCAAAAACAGATAGTAAAATATGCTCTTAGACGTCAAATATCACCCTTCAAAGAATGGAGTGATCTAGCTTTTAGACACAGTGTAGACTTTGACCCCAATAATACAGCCAATACCAATTGGCAGGACTTATTCTACAGTTTTATAGCTAAAATAGATGATTCCCTGTATTTGCAATGTCTGAATAGAGCACAAACATCGACAACTAGGCTTACATATATATAAAGAATTAAAGCACACACTTTTTATTCGAAATTATTTGAACAAAAAACTCACTCTTAATCAAATGCCTGAAATGCTTTGTTTAAATTATAAACCTCATAGAACTGAACTTCGCCCGATATGTAGTATGTGCAACCGCAATGAAACCGAAAACGTGTATCTTTCTAGTTGTGTGCCCAATTCTTCTTTAAGAGTTTCCTTACACTTGAAGATACACAGGATCTTTTAAATGGTTGCTCAGGTTGGAATATTCTTTGTCTCTATGTGAATCATGCCTTAGGTAACCGTGACAGTTTCATCGATTGAATTTTAAACTAAATTAAAAATACCATCATGACTAAGTAAAATGCAAATCTCTTTTTCTGTTAAAACATGTTCTTCATTTGTTTGTATTTATTTAAAATTAATTAAATCTGATATAATAATTTAACACTTTTCATAAATGTTATATTATTTTTTGTATGTATTTATAACTTTAACCTTTTCTTTCTTTTTACTAAAAACTCGAAATAAGTCAATTATGCAGACTGCAGAAATTTTGTCGAGCTTTACAATTCTTATATCAACAAAATGTAAACATAAAACTATCGAGAAATAAAGAATGTGTTAATAATAATATTTTCATGAATATATTACATACATTTTATTTCTATAATAAAAATATAAAACAACACTTTTAATATAAAATTCAACGAAGAAAAATGAAGACAATTTTTTCGATTTTATTATTTACTGAACTTGAAACTTTTAAGTTAATGAAAATACAAATTTGAATAATTTTTGAAGATATCGAATCCTTCCCGCCAGTTTATTTTAAGCGCTAAAATAAATTTTATCGTAAACGTTAAATCAAAAGCTTACTGCTGGTCCTTGAAAAAACTTGTACCCGTAGTCAGTATTGGAAATTAAGTTAAGACATGACAATAGCCTTCAAGGCTCTATGTATTACTAGCAATTTTTATTATTTAAATTGTATTTTTTTTAATTGCCGCTTACGATAAAATTGCGGGAAGGGCACGATATTAGGCTCCTGTTTTTCTAAACAAAAATATACAAGTTGTCCATTCCAGCAGTTGAGAGAAAAGTTTTAAAAAGTCATGATTTTGTGTGGGAAATTGAAAACAAAATGAGTAGCTAAAAAAAAAAATACAAATATTGTTTGGGAAAAAATGAAATACCTTTTATATGTAAGTCCAAGGGAACTATTTATATTATTTGTCAGTTTCAATCAAAGTTATCATAATAAATTCTTAAGGTTAGTTAAAAACAATATTTTTAGTGTTTGTATTATTTTTTCCCATTATTGGACAGATTTTTGCTAAAAGATGTTGTCTGAAAATATAATAAAAAATTGAACTCATTATTTAATTGAAATGAATAAACAGCTTTCATGAGCTTACACAGACGATTTTTAAGCGCCTCCAGTCAGTTTTTATACTCAGCCTTATTTTGAGTTTCACTTACAACATTTCCCTTCGCACCAAATTTCAATTCGATATAGAAACCCAACTGCGAACAGCTCCAATCAGTTAAGTAAACATTTATGTCTTGAATATAGTTAAATTTCATAAATGAGAACTTAGCTTGTGGAATATGTTTAACTGTTATTTCATATGAATGCCTACTTTTCGATTTCATTTGAAGTGGAAATATTGAGAAATATTGAAGAACCCAGCTGAAAATAATACTTTATTATCATTTTAATTTCTTAAACAAATTAATAAATAAATTATTTATTTCCCTTTTTTTAAATTTTATTTTGAAAAATTGTCTTAAATATTATGATGTATTACGTTTCATGTCTTAAACATAATTAACAACCCCATTTATTGATTATCTATATATTTCCCGTCCCCATATTGCATTTTCTTATTAAAAAAAATCAACAAATTTTTATGGAGAATCTTTAAATGCTTCATTGAGAGCATTTAAATTCCTATCATTGATATATTCATGCAAATCACTTCGACCCATCAACGATATAATCATTTTAAATGTAGTCCAAATAGTGTCAGACATTTGACTGGAGGATCCACTCAAAACAGCTCCTTCTTTCAAGCCAGACCGCACAGTTGAGTTGGCTTGTAAATTCAAAGCGGTAAGGAGATGCTCAGCAGCTTGTTTATAAGCCTTCAAATTCATACAACACACACCCACATTGTAACGAACTCTTATAAATCCGGGTTCGATTTCTAAGGCTCTCTGATAAGCCTCAACAGCTTCAACAGATCGATTGCCGTTGGCAAGACTGGCCCCAAGCCTATTCCAAATTTTAGCATTCTGCGGTCTAACATGTAGGGCGGCCTGAAAACAATCTACAGCTTTATCGAATTCAGACGAAAGATTAAAAAGTACACCCAAGGCCTCCTGAACTTCTGCATCGATTTCGTTTGGATTTTGTTTTACAGCTTCAAGGAAAATATGTTGGATTTCTTTAAGCTCTGGTCCCCGCATAAGGGAGGTCGTCGAACTGTTCGAAGCGGGACCCAGTAGATGATCAGGAACTAGATGGTTGTATTTTGGATGACAGTGTAGCCATGTTGTGAGAGATTTCAAAGCTTGACTTTGCAAACTTTCATTGGTATAGGAAACAGCTAAAGCCATTAGGGCACGCATATTATTCGGTTTCAAAGCTAGAGAACGTTTTAAAGCAGCAATACTCTGAGGGTCCTGTAAATAGTTTCAAAAAGCAGTTCATAATTATTTTGCACTGGCAATATAATTTAGTTATAAGTTTTTATTTCCAAATGTTTACCATTTCATTTTCAGCTTGACAAATTCCCAACAACTCCCAGACTTCTGCATTTTGGGGATCTTTGATTGAAGCTGCTTCAAAGCATAGCACAGCACTTGGAATGTCACCTCTAGCCAAAAATTCCTTGCCCTTTTCGAAAGCGTTTTCCACATCAGCCATTGGATTTTCCTCAGCATAGCTGTATTCTTTGTAAGGATCGTACATATCAGAGTAGTCAGACAGCCAAGGATATTCGGTCCCATTATCGTCTGAAAGTTTCTGCCACTCTTCCTGCAGACGTTGTAAGAACTTTGAATTGTAATCGTCTGTAGCTTTCTCTGAAAATCCAAAATAAATTGAAATTGCTTTGTAAAATCAGAACATACCATGTTCTTTCTTAGAGGTTTGAAAGTCATTTAGCCAATCTTCCATAGTTGAAGTTGTCTCACCTCCAACAGCACCGAGTTCATTGTCTCCAAACTGCTTATTGTTATCAAGGTTTTTATGAATAAGTTTAAATAGAGAAACAATATTCAACTTACTGAAGCGGAGGTTGGTGGAATGTATGCCGGGCAAATCGCTAAGTACGGTGCAGGAGCTGGGTGTAGATTTATTTGATTATCGTTCAAATCGAAAAACTCACTCACGTTTGTAACATTATCTTGGACTGGTTGTACATTGATAATAGTTGGTTGTCGCCAGGCCTTGATTGTATTTATACAAATTGTCAAAATGTTTAATTTGTGTGTAACATACCACCTACCTCATCAAATTGAATTGGCCCTCCCTCCTGTGATGCTAATGTTTCTTGCGCAAATTCCTTAGCCCATTCGGAACTATTACGAGTGACTTCATCAATGACCCTTGGAGCGTTTATAACTTGAGGAAGAAATCGTTGCGATTCTATTTCACGCAACTCTTGGAGCAGTTCATTGACTTGAAATGACTAAAGACAAGATTATATTCATCATAATTGCCATTTGTTTTTTTATATTATTTGAATTGCAACGTACTTGTGGAGGCCCCGAAATCTGTCCCATAAATTCATTTACCATTTGTTCTTCAGACATAACTGAACGCGACTCGAATGGGGCATGATTTCCGGAAAAACCTTCTTCTTTATGAGCATTATCTCGAGTGAATTGTCCACCCAATTGCATTAGTGGATTTGCACCACCACAATCCGCTTCAACTAGCTTTCGCAAAGACATTTTTGATTGGTTTTTGCTACAATCTATTATAGTATTATCATAAATTTTTATCTTAAAGCAAAGTTTTTCTTGATAACGAGAGTTTTAGTATTAAATTATTCTAAACAATAAAATAAAAGCAAATTGTTCGACGGAGAATTACACAAAACTTTTATAAACATTGGACTGATGAGTGATGACTGAAGCCCAATTATAATTTGTGACAAATCGAATGTCATGTGTCAAAAAAAATTTCAACAAAACGACAGCATTACGTTTCAGGTTATAATAAAAAGCAAGTTCACAATAACAAAATACAGATTATATACATTGGACAGTTTTCGATGATGTATATACAGATTTCCTTTTTTCGTGGGGCATGGAACTCAATTAGTATTGTTTTTTTTATTTTTTCCATTGTATAACTTCGTATACGTGTTAAAGAGTGTAGTAGAGCTGTCAAATTTCCAGCTAAACATTTTTTTAAAAAGTGTATTAGTGCCGGTGTAAAGGAGCCGAAAAATCCAGATCTGATGATTTGATCTTAGATTAAAAATAAATCAATTTATTTTGGCCCATGCAATGCAAAAATAGGAAAACTTGTGTTTTGACAGATCTAGATCAAGAATACATTTATTTATTTATACTCATTGAAAACTCCATTAGGAACGACTATTGTTAAATACAAATAGATGACGTAAATAATGTTTTTGAAACATCGTAACTATTTGACACTTCAACAATGAGTTTATAACGAAATCACTGCAAATTATAACAATCTTAACGTCTAGGAAGAACAATAGTTACAATAAGGACAATAGTAAGATTATGAGGTTCGCGGCGAATCGTTTTGCCGTTTTTCAACTATTGCTTTCGCGTTTGCCTTCTTCGTTTTAAATTCGACCAATTAACGAATCCGAAGGTGAATTTG
Organism: Eupeodes corollae; assembly: GCF_945859685.1. NCBI lineage: Eukaryota > Metazoa > Arthropoda > Insecta > Diptera > Syrphidae > Eupeodes > Eupeodes corollae. The sequence continues at coordinate 53,063,814 of NC_079149.1, read as the reverse complement.
AAATGTCATAATGGTGGAGAGTTGAAATCCGATAGCTTTTTATTCACTTCTCGATTTCGTGATTAAGTTTTATTTTAATTTTCTTATAATTTATCAAGAAAAAAATATAAAATTTTAAAATTCATTCAAGGAAGGATAAAAACAAGCAACAAATCGACGTCAATTTTTGGCTCTCGTCGAGTTTATGAAGAAAAATAAGGGCATTGCGACAAATTCCTCCCGTTCAGATTAAATATACACTATAATTCATTCCATTTTTTAGATTTAATATTGTTTATTGAATAAATCAACGCAAATTTCACCAATTCAATCAAAACAAAACAAAATTTGTGGAAACCTAAAGTGTCAAATCACTGGAATATAGGAAGGAAAAGTCAAACTAAAAGTGTCAAATCACTGGAATATAGGAAGAACTATTTTCCCTTCACCGAGAATTCGTTAATAAGGATATACGACGCGAGTCGAATTGAACCTCATAATCAGTCCCCAGACCTAATCGATAGTAAAAATCATAACTGAACGATACATGGAATCCACCCGACACGAATAATAATGGCTTTATTACGAGAGTATTTTCTATTTTTAGGAGCCAGTTGTAGCTATCATTGAAACCAGATATTGTTCTTTTTTGGCAGGTCGTTTATATAATTTTCATATCTAATCAAAGGGAAAACCAAAATTGTTTTCGGATCGATTGCAGTGATAGCTATAACACCATCCCAATATAACAAATGTATTTATTTATTGATAATTTAATAAACTTCTAGTTTTATTAATAAAAGGACATGTATTCATTACTTTTATGAAACACGTTTTTTTTTGTTTTTGACATTAAGTCTGGATTTGTTGATTAATTTGTTGAATAATTTCAACAATGGACAAAATACCTTTTTAACTAAAAGATGCACAATACAAAAACTACAAAACCTTTATTTTTAACATATCATTGCTTCACACAAAAAATTTAAGTTAAAATAATGGAGACCTATTCGTTTTTTTTTTTTTTAAATCAGTTTTACAATCATAAAACAAATCAAGAACAAAATATAACATGAATGAAACTTAAACAAATCAATAAAAATAAATTTTATAATTTTCAAAATATAAATTTTTACAAATAACACAAAATAAAATTAAAACATAAAATAAGATTTTTAAAAATTGTCATCTTCTGCTTGCAGCCATAATTGCTCCTTTGAGTTTTTCAACACAAGTTCTTCAATAAATAATAATCAAAGCAATAAGTAAAAAATAAAATATTGGTTATGTACTTTTTCTTACCTTATTCGATTATCCTCACCACCACCTCGTTTTGCTTCTACAATTGAAATTTCTTTAAGTAAATAGTCCATTATATCCTCAACTAGAGGGCAGCAAATATTAACAATTTTCATTAATAGTTCAAAATAGAAGAACGTGTAGTAAGCTAGATGCCGCTTGGCAATTATTCTCAGATGTTCAGCGATAAGTGATCTAACAAGGAAAAAAAGCACAGTTTTTCCTAAGTATAACGAAAAGAAAATTATCTTTACAAACTAACCTAATGGAAATCGACTTCTCAAAAGAACTACTCTTGACAATCTTTCTCAGGAGATCCAATATCAATCCATGACTTGGTATAATCTCATCCACCATCATCACATGCTCAAGAACAGTTAGGCAACTGGCTTTCAAAACTACAAGCATTTTGTTCTCATCACTTTCGACCGCTTCAACAACTTCTTGAAAAATTGTTATTACCAAACAAGCATTAGGATCTGCTTGTCTCCGTTGTGCGACCAAAAACAATGACGTCAGCTTCTCGAATATAAAAAGTGATAAATTATCGTTTTCACCATTCAAACAAGCCACAAATGGACGTGCGACTATTTTGGAGTTGGTCGACTAATAGAATAGGTAAAATATAATAATAATTAACAAGTAAAACGACAGACATACGATTTTAAAGTGTGGGGTCCATTTAGCCACTAGATCGTTAAGAGTCTTGGTAACGTATGGATCACTGCGGAAGTTTAACCTTCCAATACCCTGAACAACAACTGGCCATACTTTATGGATAACATGATCCAGTTTACCTTCCGGTGGCTTTCCCATTTGAATTGTTGTTGGGAGGATGAAACGTGTTATGGCCACATGGAAGAAACACGATATTTTTGACTGAAAATACAAACGATTTTTATGTGTCCATGTTAATAAAGTTCGATCTACTTACCCGTGCGTAGACAATATTAGCGCAATTGTATACAACAATCGCAATAAAACTGTAAAATCTAAACATCACCTCAGACTTTTCATTCTTATCTGGAACCCATTTTTCAAATGAACTCAAATAGGAGTTAAACTTGTCGCTTATAGCTCGTTTCCGTTGTGGATCTGTACATGAATCGAAGGACTTTCCTACAGCTGAAACAAATACACAAAGCGGTTCCTTCGACCTCAGTGCCTCTCCGTCTGTAATTTCAGTTACGTAATGAAATTCCTCAAAGCCAGACACAATCCTGGTAAGGTTTACTACGTCCTTGAAAATTAAACCATGAGAAAATTTACAAATTTCTTTGAAAAACAAATAATTTTACCTCATTATTAGCTGAAAGTTGAATCAGACTTCTTAACCAAACTTGAATGATTGTTGTAGTGTCCACAAGACTTGATTTTTCTGATCCTAAGATCGTCAGAAGAAACTTAGGAACCGCTCTAACAAAAATAATAAAAATAGGAAATCCAAACAGTTTTGACTTTTTTAAATTGAACTCACTGTCGATTAGAAGTCACGGCATCGATAAAGAATTTGTAATTTTTTTGGAAGCCAACTTGCTCATTGGATGTTGTCATTATGCAAAAGTCTGCCGCTAATCTTGGTATCCATGTTGAAAAACTAATCATAAAATGTTGTTTTACATAGGGCAAGATGTGAATATTCAAAGACTTGATTAGAGATTGAACATTGCCAAGCTGGTCGCGTCCAGAAATAAGAAGTGAATTTTTATTAATTTTCTCAAAAATCAAATGCAGAGCTTCAAGAGAACGTTCTTGTTCGGCTGGGGTACACGTATTTAAGAAATTCGGAATCCAAGAATCTTATAAACAAACCAATTTATATTTATAAACAACAAAGATAGTCTTTAAGATTTATCTTACCAATTAAAACTTGTTCGCCCTTATCGAAATCTTCTGCATTTTTAAATATATCCAAAAGTCCATCGGCGATTATCTTCGATACTGCCACATCGTTTCTTATTCTTCCCAACTGTTGTATCAGTTTTGTAGCATAATCGGAAATGTTGCATTGTTTTTCGGAGAAGAGTATTAGTAATGCAACATGTCCTTTAACAACTGCTATTTGCCGGTTTACCACTACTTTATCCAACGAAATCGATAACAGTTTTTCACGTAGTTTGGGTGCCTAGAATTTAAGACTTATTATAAACAAAAATAATATGTCAACATGTAGAGGGTACATACGATATCATTAAAATCACCACTCAAAGCCAGAGACAAAAACAACTCAATCAAATGATGAATTCCAGTTTCGTTCAGTGCCAAGAACTTAGCCAAGCTGAATTTTGAATAAATTCTACCAAGGAGTTTTTGAGTTTGATTCAATTGTTCGCTTTGGTTTAAACTTTCGATAGTCTTGCCAAGTATAATTGTGAAAAGAGAAAAACTAGAAAGATTCGCATCAGGGACACATTGGCTTAGGAGAGAACGAGTTTTGTCGAGATATCCTTTTCCAGAAATGCTAAACAAAATTAGTTTTAAATTGATAACAAATTACGATATAATCTTTCATTAAAATTAGAAAACAAAAAAGTAGTTAATTGTGGATTTGAAACTAAGACATTTTTTATTATTTAACCAACAGTTTTAAGTCGAATCCTTACGGCTAGTAAGAAAGACTTTTTTTATGGCAAGAATTACTTTTGGAGGATTTGTCAATTCCTTGCAGGCAGGAATTAAACCAAAGACCTCTGGCATTACATTCAACGCACTTACCATAACGCCACTGATACTACTGTTTTATTTATGAATTTACTAAATTGTCAATAAAATATACCTTGAGACAGCCAAATCTGATGGTGCCGATCCAGAAATAAAAAATGACGAATTGAGTTTCTTATGAAAATGTTCCCATAATATCATTGGAATGTTTACTTTTGGCTTCCACCTTAAATTTAAATAAAATCTGATTAATATACAACTTGCTGTCTAAAACCGTGTTAAATTCTAACCATTCTAAAATTACAGGCATTAATATACAAATAAATATCCGAGTTTGTTCTTCATTTGGATTTGAGTTGAAAAATGATTGTACTATACTCTCAAGTTCTTCATAGTTTTCTGTGACCCTTGGATAGTGTGGACCCTCAAAAACACCATTCGAACGATAGCCCTGTAGCCTCAATAGAGCTTTTATCATCCAAATTGAAAACTCAGCAACATTTTGTACCGCTAAACCAAAAGTATCTTTAGGCAAAAATTTGTTTTATTTTTTGTTTATATAATTGAATTAATATATATGCTGACTATCAAAGATATTGAACCTACCTGAATTGTTTTTAATTTTCTCCAAAGCTCGGTTAAAAATCTTCCAGAAGGGTTCAATTTGCCATTTTTCAATTGATATCTGTAAAACCAACCAACATTCTTTGATACAAGTGCAAGGAAATGGTGATGAAAACATTAATTCTGTAGTTTTTTTCTGAAATGATCAAAGGAAAATAACGGTAAAATGCTGTTTTAGATGAGTTATAGAAAAATTATGAGGTTACCTTTTTAAACAAAAATATAGACAAGGTTATAAGATCATCTAGAACTCTTTCCAATTGGGTTTGAAACGATGACATGGTCGAACTCTGAAAGTAAATACATTTTTTTTTACATATTCGTCCCTTATATTATTTTGGATGAAACTACAAACCTCTCCATTTGAATTACCATCAAACGCTGACGCTATTTGCATGGGAGATTTTTGTAAAATAAAAAGATCCAACAGTCTCCATTCAAGACATCCATGGAGAAAATGGTAAGCTGGGGTGTTAGTCTTTTGAAATATATATAATTAACAATTAGGTATTATAGTTCAGAAAACGTCTTATAATTACCTCATTTCCTTTACAACTGCTAGCAATGTAAATCATTTTCAAGACTTCTCTATTTGTTATCCGATTGAGCAAGAGCCTTAAGTTATATAAATGCTGTACCAAATTTGACCAACTCATTTCTGAACTCCTGGCAAGGATTAAATGGTAGAACAAGGTAACTTGGCGCCTCCTTTGATAATACGATAGACCATCATCCGTTTCAATGGGATTCTTGAGGCTTGCCATTAAATGTTGAATTGACATTCTTCAAATGGAAAACATAAATTTTGAACCCAAATTGCATTTGAAGAGGACAGAACTGTTGTTTACCTTACATGTTCAGCTACATGGTCCATTACTAAGGTCGTTTGTATTGATAAATATGTAAAGCCATAGGAAGTCAGGGAAATTTCATCGATTGCAGGATTTTTTTGATTCAATGCAAATAAATTTTTAATAAAGGAATCACTCGAGAACTGTCCATTAGTCGTATCCTCACCGCTACAATTAAACTCCGGAATAGGATTGTTGGCCAGGTTCGGTTCTTCTACAAATACATACAATTTGTATAAAGTGACGATGCACGAGCTAAAAAATAGGTGTCTTACGTGTTGGAGCAATGCAGAGGGAAGAAAATATATCATCATCTTCTACTTCAAATAAATCAAAATCCATTGCAAATTTAACTAAGATTGAAATGAGTAAACTTGAATTTGTAAGCACTTTGAAAAGGATGAGAAGAATTTCTTTTTCAGTGCAAGTATCTTATCGCCAACATCAGGGTTCTTAATGCTTACAAAATCAAACGTTATGGCCGAAGATTGGAGTAGGAAGTTTTGTTTCAAAGAGGAGGATTTTTAAATAATACGAATAATAAAATAACATAAATCAATTAAAACAATGAAACAAAATTTATAGTTGAATTTTTTGCAATATATACATCAAAATTAAAAAAACCGCAAACGTAAACAAAAAACAAAATTTTACATTTAAAGTTTAAAAAACTCAAACAAAACAATACAGCTGATTGCATAAGGCGCGAAAAACAAACTGTTCTAGTACAATTTAAATTTTGTATGCGTTCTAGGTTTGTTTTTTTTTCTATTAAAATTAGGTTAAGGTTAAGTTTCCAAGCACATTTCAAATTCGAAATTGAAAAATATACATTCAAGAAAAGAAATAAACTAAGTCAACGATTTTTGTTTTTAGGGTCTTATTTTTGCATTGTAAAATTAAAGTTATGAGTAGTTACCCAGCACTTAATTTACTTTACAGTTAAATCCTCCTATTAGTGTAAAACGCGGGTCACATATATTCTTCTTATAGATGTAACTTAAATACGTTAACGTTATGACAAATGCGAATTTAGTAAAAAACTGCTTAATCGCTGATAGTGTCCGCGGTTGTTGTAAAAAAAAACTTATCGAAAACCATATTAATTCTGATTAAATTCGATACTAAAAATACTTGTTTCCACTAAGGCACCTCTCCTTATCCAGACGGCAGCGGATGAATTCCCGAGATGGAATCAACGGTGGCGTCTACAGTTCCAGTAAGGTTGAACTACTTAGTGAACACCTTATAGGGCTTCTTCGACTTATTCGGAGCCCTGGCCTGTAAGAAGTGGTTTTATCCGGCTCCCCATCCTTGTAGTTATACTTAAGATCTGGCCCTCCAGGTTGGGAGTTGTGCGTCGCATCGGGGTGACTTTCTGGCCACGCAAAAGCTTTCATAGTTGCGAAGCACCAATAAGCCTCGGATACGTACGGATTTACTGTTGAAAACCAACGCAAACGAAGAAAGGACAACGAACTTCAGATATGCACGTGGAATGTTAGGTCCCTTAACAGACTACGTGTGGCCGAAGAATTAGCGGAGGCCCTAGAACGATATAAAGCAGATATCACCGCCATCCAGGAAATACGATGGGATGGGCCGGGCAAAAAGAGGATGAAAAACTGCGATATTTATTATGGTGACTGCTACCACGAAAACCAACAGCGCTTATTTAGATGCGGCTTCGTCATTGGAGCCATACTTAGTCAAGAAGTCTTGAGCTATAGGTGCATCAATGAGCGCCTCATGACCATACGCATCAAGGCTAAATTCGGCAACATTAGCCTGATATGCACGCACGCCCCCCCAGAAGAGAATGACGACAACACCAAAGATATGTTCTTCGAGCTCCTAGACAAAACATATGAGCAGTGCCCTAGCTACGATATTAAAATAGTCCTGGGCGATTTTAATGCCAAGCTAGGAATGGAAGACATCTTTGGTGGAATAATCGTGAAGAACAGCCTGCACGACAACACTTCCGACAATGGATTCAGGCTCATAGATTTTGCTGCGGGGCGAAACGTCATGTTAGCCAGTACGCGTTTTTCCACACCTCAACATCCACAAAGGAACTTGGACCTCTCCAGATCAATCTACCGTCAACCAGATTGACCATATTGCGATCGACGCCAGACACGCTTCCAGCATTATGGATGTACGAACTTTCCGAGGAGCTAACATCGACTCGGACCACTACCTCGTTGTAGCCAAGGTAGCACTTCGGATTTCCAGACCCATGGCAAAACAGGGATGTGCTGGAAGAAGGTACAACGTCGAACGGCTACAATCGCCAGAGATCGCCAAATCCTTTTCCGACCGAGTTACAAGTAACCTCTCTCGAAGTTCTCTGCCGCCAACACAATGTATCGAAAACCAGTGGCAACATTGCCAAGATGCAATCAGAGAAGCCGCCTCTGATGTGCTGGGTTTCAAACATCGACCAACAAGGAACCCCTGGTTTGATGAGGAATGTCGGCAGGCAAATGCAGCCAAACAACAGGCACGCAAAGTGGCGCTGCATAAAAGGACGAGAGCTGCTCGTGAGCTCTATGAGCAGAAGAGGCGAGAGGAACGCCGACTTCTCAGAAGGAAAAAGAGAGGGCATGAGAAGCGTGCGGTCGAAGATGTTGAGAGGTATAAAAGCAGGAATGAGGTTCGAAAGTTTTATGAACAGATGAAACGAAATTCACAGGGTACATAAACCTAGAACCGAAGGCTGCAAAGACGAAAGTGGAAACATCATAGTTGAACCGCAGTCAATGCTGAGGATATGGAAGGACCACTTCAGCAGACTGTATAACGGCGTCGAAGAACTGAATTCCGCTGTCAGGCAGGATGATCCATTCAATATAGACGACGAAAGCCAACAATCCCGTCCTCCCGACTTAGACGAAGTAAAGATTGCCATATCTAAGTTTAAGTCTAATAAAGCCGCTGGAGCGGATGGCTTGAATGCTGAGCTCTTTAAAGCAGCTGGAGATAAGTTGGTTAGGAGCATGCACCAATTTATCTGTAAGATATGGTCGGAAGAAAGCATGCCCGATGAATGGAACCTCAGTATTGTTTGCCCGATCCTGAAAAAAGGAGACCCTCTTAACGGCACCAACTATAGAGGAATAAGTCTACTTTACATCGCCTATGAAATCTTCTCTGCCGTAATATGTGAACGTCTAAAGCTCATCGTCAACAACCTGATAGGTCCTTATCAGTATTGGATTGATTTAAATAAAACAAACAATTTTAACAAAGAAACACTTCACAACTTTATTCCTTTTAAAAACGAAACAGACTAACTACACAGTTGGTTTTTGAATACAGTAGAAAAGGTTGTGTTCAGCAATAACTTAAAAGATATTGAGGTGGCTGAATTCAGCTACAATTCAACAGCCCCCCTCAAAAACTAACTTATTTGATTTGTTTAATAGTTATTTAAAATCAAGTTAAAATTCATAAATTTACTTAACATGAATTTACAAAAAATTGTACGATACTTCTTAATTATGAATTGAAAAATATTTATACATATCAGTTTTTTTTTATCAATTCTTCAATTTCAACTTATACTCAAAAAAAAACGTTTTTCTTCATTCAAACTTAGGTACTTATACAAAATTAATTAAAATTAACTATTTCATTTCAAAAACTATATATTTTAATTAAGAATTTAAAGGTATGTTTCATTTTCATTAAAGTTTACAGTTTTAATAAGTTTCATTTAATGTTCTTTGTTTTTCTGGGAGATTTGACAAAAATAAATCCAACATTTGTTGCAAAGGGTAAGGGAAAAACCCAGAAAAACCTTACCAGATTTTAATAATTGTATATTAAAAGTTTTTATCAATGTTATCATTTTTCAGTTATTTAACCCCATTCCATTTCTCAGCTCCACAAATTTGACTGCTGGCAACGGCTTGGTCAGAATATCAGCTAACTGATCACCTGTAGGAATGTAACATAATTTAATTATTTTTTTTTTCAATTTGTTCTCTTGAAAAATGGTATTTAATATCGATATGTTTAGATCTCTTATGATTAGTAGGATTATTTGCAATACTTATACAGCCATTATTGTCTTCATAAATAACTATAGGTTTTAATAAAATAATTTGAACGCTAGTTGCCAATGACCTCAACCATAGAGCCTCTCTTACAGCTTCAAATAGAGCCATATATTCAGCCTCTGTTGAGGAGGCTGCTACGGATAGCTGTCGTTTCGTACTCCAGCATATTGTACATTGTTCAAACAATTTAAAAAGGTAACCAGTTGTACTTTTTCTATCTCTTTCATCATTTCCTCCCCAATCAGAATCCACATAACCCCTCAAAATGTCAGTATAACTACATTGGGTATAGGTTAATTTCAAATCTATAGATCCTTTCAGATACCGTAATACCCTTTTCAAGCATTGCCAAAGCTCTTTATTATTTTTATATAAATATCTACTTAATATATTAACAGCTGTACTTAGGTCAGGTCGTGTGCATATCATTATATACATCAAATATAAAACAAGATTTCTACAAGGAGCATCATAAGATTCTTCTAAATTTAGAGCTTTATAATCTAACCTATTTTCGAGTGGAGTACTTATTTATTTAAAACTGTTTTTATGTATGAACTTTGGTCTAGTGTTAAAATTTCCTTATTTCTTCGAATTCTAATTCCCAAAAAAAGTTTAATTTCTTTCAAATCGACCATTTGAAATTTATGCATCAAATACTTTTTAAAACTTTCCATTGTTTCAATATTGGCTGTCACAATCACAAGGTCATCTACATATAGTACTACATATATATTTTTTGAAAAATGTCCCCTGTCTAGAATGTATATACATCGATCTACTAACGAATTTTTTAAACCTTTTTCTTTTAGAGCTTCTTCAAACATTTGAAACCAACACCTTGCTGATTGTTTTAAACCATATAATGATTTATTTAACCTACACACTTGATTACTTGTGCTTGCGACTCCCTCAGGAACTTTCATATATATTTCCTCTTTTAAAATACCATTGAGGAATGCTGTCTTTACATCCATATGATGTACCAGTAAGTTAAACTGATTTGAAAATGCTAGAATAAATCTAAGGCTTGAAATTCTTGCAACAGGTGCGAATGTTTCGTTATAATCTAGTAAATATTCTTGATTAAAACCGCGGGCAACAAGACGGGCTTTGTATTTTAAAGGAAATCCGTTTTCATCATTTTTAATTGTAAATACCCACTTACAATCAATAATGTTTTTATTTTCAGGCTTAGATACTAGGGTCCATGCATTGCTAACTAGAAGAGAATTAAGCTCTTCTTTAATAGCATCATCCCATTTGGATCTGTCTTCCATATTTTGAATATCACTATAGGAAGTAGGAATCGTACATACTATAGATTGAGCACTCAATATATAATCATCATACAAAATAGGCCGCTTTTTGGTTCTATCACTTTTTCTGAAATCAATAGTAGTTTCTATTTTTGAGGGACTACCATCAAGTAAACACTCAGATTTCAAAAAATCATTAGATTTATTAATTAATTCATTATCTAATTTGTGTATTTTATGAGGGATTACCTCTTCTGTGTATTTTGGCATTTCTAGTTTGTTTTCATTTTCAATAGACTCTACTGATTTTGACTCAAATAATTTTAAGACAGATGCATCAGTTTTCTTATTGGAGTTTTCAAAGTTAATTGCTTTGATTTTAAGTACAGGTCTAGATTCTAAGAAATCTGTCTCATCGACAATTACATCTCTTACCATTACGAACTTTTCAGTATCCACATTTAAAACTTTGTAACCATTTGGCCCATATCCAACCAAAATGGCTTTCCAAGACTTCTCTTCAAATTTAGTAGTTCTGGTTTTATTATGCACATAGACTGTAGCACCAAAAACTTTAAGATATTTGATTTGAGGCTTTCTACTATGCCACAATTCACATGGTGTTTTGTCTTGTTTTAAGGCTTTTGTTGGAGACAGATTTATTTAATAAGTTGCAGTTAAGACTGCCTCACCCCATAGTAAAGCTGGCAAACTAGCACCATGCAACATGGAACGATCCTTTTCAGTTTTTGTTCTAACCATTCTCTCTGATACACCATTTAATTGAGGGGTTCGTGGAACCGTTAAATGATAGCTAATGCCTTTTTCTACACAGTATTCTTTCATTTCATGAGATAAATATTCGCCCCCATTATCACAATAAAGATTTGAAACATTCAGATTAAAATGTGCTTCACTTTTTGCTACAAAATCTTTAAAAACGGAAAACACATCTGACTTATAGGATATTAAATAAGTTACACAGTAATGTGTATTTTCATCCAAAAACAATACAAAATAATTTTTATTATCAATTGTTGCAGAATTTATTGGGCCACATACATCTGAATGTACAATAAACAAAGGTCTTTGAATATAATTTTTATTTTTTTTATTTTCAAAGGGTAATCTACTTTGTTTACCATTTATGCATGCTTCACATAGACTGTCATTTGGAGATATATTCTCAATCTGATTTATATCATTTACCATGCTTTTTTTATCATTTCAATAAATTTAGATTTTCCTATATGGCCCAAACGCTGATGCCACAATTGATAATTTCCCTTTTGTGTACTAAATGCTTTTTTATCATTTATTTGAAAATCAATGCTAAATAAATTATTAAAACTCTTACCCTCAATAATCATTTTACCACCTTTATTTATTGTTACTCCGTGTTCATTGAAGATAGTTGTCATTCCAGCTTGTTGCATTTTTCGCACAGACAGCAAATTGTATGGGACATCAGGGCAGTAAAGCACGTCCTCAATTATACCCTCTACACCAATATTGCTAGTAACACTGAGATTGCCTTTCTTAGTGGCAGATATGTATGCACCATTTTTGGCAATATATATTTTGATTGGCGGCTTCAAATCCACGAACTCTTTAGTGTATTCCTCCTTGTTTATTATATGGTCTGATGCTCCAGAGTCCAAGAGGAATGACAAATGTCAAGATATTGACACCAGCCATAAATGCGAAACTTGAAGATTCATTATTTGCAGTCGAAGGCTCATTAGACTGAGCTGTCTGGACGATTTTTTTGTTGTAATTATTATTTTTGTTTAAGTTTCCCCTTTTATAATAAAAGCAGTCGTTTATTGTGTGTCCTTTTCTACCACAGTGGTAACACTTTATGTTATTGTTATTTGTTTTTTTGTTTGGTTTATATTTTTGTTTCGAACCGTGATTGAAATTTTTATTAAATTTAAAGTTTGAAGATTAGGTTTATTTTTAAAGGTCGAAGTTCGAGTTTCTACGTGAAGAACTTTTAAACTTGTATCACGATTCTCGGCAGCCAATTTAACTTCGTGGTCAAGCAACCGCGTTTTAACAAAGGCTAGTGTTAAATTGTCTTCCGCTAAGGTTTCAATTGCGGTTACAATACCATCGTACGAAGAAGGGAGTGTAATAAAAAGATGAGAAATTTTGTCCGCTTCTTGTAGTTTAGCACCCGCAGCTGACAACTCGGCAAATAACTCGTCAATCATTAAAAAATGTTTCGAGAGGGGGGTGCTACCTTGAAGTTTGAAAGTTAAAAGTTTCTTACGAAGCGCCAATTGAGTAGCGAGACTTTTTCTCTCATACACTTTGTCAAGACTTCTAAAAACGTTTTTCGCGGTATACTCTTGTTTAGCAAAATTTAAAAAAGAATCGGACAAGTACTCCACGATTGTGCCTTTCGCAATACGCTCAGCCCTTTTCCACTCATCATTTATAACTTTCGGAGTTTCGTAGTCTATGACTTTAATAACGTCGAGTTCACTGAGTAAAGCACGTATTCTTATCTTCCATACACTGTATTTTTCACCGTCGAAAACTTTGATATTCTTTTTCTTTTCCATAATGATAATGATAGACAAACACTTTTCCGATCAGCGACACAATTTTTTTTTTTGCTCTAACAGAACACAAAAAACAGTTGCACACGAATGTGTGTTGTTGTCGATACTTTTCTGTTTTTTTGTTTTCTCTTTTTCTTTGTTTGTTATCTGTATATAGGCAGATCGCAGATGTCTAGACGAATTTGATTCAAGTAAAAAAACGAAACACGAGAGTGAGACACAAATAGTTTTATGTTTAGGCGTACACACACAAATGCATAATCAAGAACCGTTAGCCTTAGCAGACAAGCACAATATGAACGAGAAAAAAAAGAATAAAAATAATGCGCACTTTAAAAAAATTAAATTGAGTTCTTCAAAAAACATTGAATTGAAATTTCTTTAATCCGAGAAGAAATATTTATAGAACAGCGAATTACTGGTCCCATAACCTATTGGATTGATTGAAATAAGGCTAGGCGCGCACATGCAACTTTTAGTTTCGAAACTGTTTGGTTTCTAATTTGAGCACTATAGACTTATACGAGAGTCCGCGCACATGCAGAAACCATTCGGTCGCCCATTCGAGCAACTTTTTAGTTTGTGTTTTGACACAAACTAAACGATCACCCCAAACCAATTCCTTAGTTTGTGTCTCAAGGAATTTTAGGTAACTGCGCGCACTTTCAACTAAATCGTTGAACAATTTTCTTTAAGTGCAAGAGAGAAAAAAAATTAGACAATGTTTTCCTTTCACAAAAAATTCTGAGGGAAGAGTACCACCATACATCTCAATTTCGCTAGTTTTCTCTTTCATACATTAATTGCGAAAATTTATTAGTTGCTTAAACCCATAAAAAATGTCTGTATCCTACTATGATACACGTAACTGCGCGCACATGCAACTAAATAGTTTCTTTCGTATGTTTGTATTAGTGCATTTCAGTGGAATGATTCTTTAAAGTGTGACGAGGTTAGTAGGATACTTCCAGACGCGCAGAATAATATATCCTTCTCGTATGTTTGTTTTCATAATTCAATTTGCTACTTTTTAAATGTCTTTCAAATGTATTTATGTACTGAAAGGAGGTGGTTATTATTATTTGTAAGTCAAAACAAAACATATTTTTAATTTTTTTTATTTTTAGATTATTATGTACTTCAATCATATCAAAGTGCGTCATCGTTTAAAAAATGGCACAATTATTTCAAATGGAATTTCGCCTCTCACAAATGGGAATGTTAAGAGTAAAACAACGCTGTCGCCGTCGAATCCGAATGATATCAACCAGACTGCAAATGGAAATTTATACAATAAAAAGTAACATAAACAACAGTGCAACGGAAAAGCAGCCACAGGAGCAGCAGTATTACGAAGACTAGGATTGTATGACGATCCTAATCGGAGCAAATCTTCATTCGAACATATCTTGGATTTTACCTGCTCATGATATTGGGCTACATCAATCAATTGACGTGCGACCCAAAAGTCGCGAAAGAAAATAATCGAGAGGTCAGACGACGATTTGAATCGATTTAAAATCCACGAACTGACTGAGTCTGAAATTAGATTTGTTTTCAGGGTTATGTTACGCTCTACGATGCCTTCGAGAGCTTCTAATCACGCTATATATATCGGAGAGCTCGAGATTGCTGGAATCCACCGATTTGCTGTGTCCCTGGGGCGGAGGTAACCCTCAAGGATCTCATAATCCAGGACTACGGTTGGACATTCGAGTTCACTGGAACAGAAACACGATGTCTGAACCTGAAGTACAACTACTTGGAAAAAGAATCATGCATCGATTATACTTGGCATTCGATTGTCAGGAGCCACAACAAAAGTATTCAGAAAACAAAAACATGAAAGATCTGGACAGTGGTCTGCGACAATGCAGACAATGTCCGATTGCCTGAGGTAATTGCATTAATGAAGAAATACAAAGATTATTTGTATTTGGATGCGGAGCATAGTGTGGGAGCGATGGGACCAAATGGTCGCGGCAGTGCTGGCGGTCAAATTGATGAAATAAGTGATTCAGTAGGCCTAAATTATTTACAATTTTTAAGGAGGTTTTTGTATGAAATTTTATACTCACAGTTTAAGGCAGCTGCTTGCCGAATTTATAATTATTGAATATAAGAATGAAACAACAACAACTTGTGTGTGCTACCACCAAGTTCACAGGCTGGAGTTATAGCTATTTCACGGGGGCCAACCCGATCATCAGACTCCTTTAGTGGTGCTTAATCGCTTTTTGTTCAATTTAATTTTTGAAGAACTTTTGCCCGAGCTGGGCTTGAACAAGCGATCTAGCGTGTGAGGAGCTAGTGCACTACGCACTACGCCACCGCACCCACATGAAAGTTGTAAGCCAATTACAGGTTTTTTCGTTCTATCGTACTATACTGAACCGATTAGCATTTTTCTAAGTACACACAAGTAATTGTTGTTGTTTTATTCAGTTTCTTTCTATTATCTCCTCTCTTTTTCATAAGCCAACGATTTCGATTGGATTCGTATGAGGAGGGAGATGGGGCGAAAGAGTTGACACGGGTCAAGATTTTTTTTTAAATTTTTACAATTTTTAAGGAGGTTTTTGTATGAAATTTTATACTCACAGTTTAAGGCAGCTGCTTGCCGAATTTATAATTATTGAATATAAGAATGAAACAACAACAACTTGTGTGTGCTACCACCAAGTTCACAGGCTGGAGTTATAGCTATTTCACGGGGGCCAACCCGATCATCAGACTCCTTTAGTGGTGCTTAATCGCTTTTTGTTCAATTTAATTTTTGAAGAACTTTTGCCCGAGCTGGGCTTGAACAAGCGATCTAGCGTGTGAGGAGCTAGTGCACTACGCACTACGCCACCGCACCCACATGAAAGTTGTAAGCCAATTACAGGTTTTTTCGTTCTATCGTACTATACTGAACCGATTAGCATTTTTCTAAGTACACACAAGTAATTGTTGTTGTTTTATTCAGTTTCTTTCTATTATCTCCTCTCTTTTTCATAAGCCAACGATTTCGATTGGATTCGTATGAGGAGGGAGATGGGGCGAAAGAGTTGACACGGCTCAAGATTTTTTTTTAAATTTTTACAATTTTTAAGGAGGTTTTTGTATGAAATTTTATACTCACAGTTTAAGGCAGCTGCTTGCCGAATTTATAATTATTGAATATAAGAATGAAACAACAACAACTTGTGTGTGCTACCACCAAGTTCACAGGTTGGAGTTATAGCTATTTCACGGGGGCCAACCCGATCATCAGACTCCTTTAGTGGTGCTTAATCGCTTTTTGTTCAATTTAATTTTTGAAGAACTTTTGCCCGAGCTGGGCTTGAACAAGCGATCTAGCGTGTGAGGAGCTAAAATTAAATTGTCCTGTGTGGTTCAACGTTGCACCTTCCCAGATGGAAAGGTTTCGGGTGTTCGAGCGGCAGTGTTTACGACGCTGTACCGGCTTATATCGAACAGCCGAATCTTCTTATGTGCATTATTATTCAAACGAGGTCCTATACAACGGGGCTCGAATCAACAGAATTGACAATTTCGTGATAAAACTCGTTCGAGGTCACATTGCAAGAGCTATGTCTTCGACCAACAATTTAATTTTCGGGGCGTTCTATCCGAAAGACGAGTATTTTGAGAGTGCACGCTTGAGCGGCTTCATTCCCCCAGAGGCATTCCTCTTTTTAGATAGATGCGGTCTGATACAGGATAGATTGGCAGTTCCGTTAATCTACCACGTCAGACGAAGAACCGTGGATAGGCGACTCCTGTACAATCGGGACGTCATGGCACAAGGCGGAGCAGAGCTCCTTCGGTTCAGTAGGGCTGTGTCCGAACGGGACCGAACTGATAGGGTGAAGCAGGAGAACCAGTTTTGGTGGCTTCAATCGGCACTTGATAGTGGGTAGTCGGGATGGGGTTTTTAAGCCTTGGCCGGCTTACATACTTGTTTTATAGTTTTAGGGTTTAGTTTTAAGTAGAATAGGCATGGTGGCACGAAAAAAAAAAAAAAAAAAATAAAAAAAAAAAACAAAAAACAAGAAATTAAAAAAAAAAAAAAAAAAAAAAAAAAAAAAAAAAAAAAAAAAAATTAAAAAAACATTAAAAAAAAAAATAAAAATACAAAAAAAAAAAAAAAAAGACAACGAAATATGAAAAACAAAAATGTTAGATAGTTAGATTTGCTGCTGTGGTTGTTCTAGTTTTAAGTAGTTTATAGGTAGAATAGGTAGTTTAAGTTAGTTTTTAAGTTTTATTTAAGGACCTTATTTTAAGTAGTTTGTAAGTAAAAATAAATAAAAAAGGTTATTGATATTAGTTTTTTTCAAAATTTTCTAATAAAAACAAAACAAATAAAATTTAAATGGAAGTAAAATAGATCTTAAGGCCGAAAGGCATTAGTAATTAGTGTTATAGTTTAGCTTAGAGTGTCCGTATGGGACCATTAAGTTAGTTGTAAGTTATGGATAATTTAGGCTAGTTTTATGAATTTTTGTCTAGCTTTAAGATAGGTTTAAGATTGAATTAAATAAAAATGAATTTGAAAAAAAAAAAAAAAAAAGTGCACTAGCTCCTCACACGCTAGATCGCTTGTTCAAGCCCAGCTCGGCAAAAGTTCTTCAAAAATTAAATTGAACAAAAAGCGATTAAGCACCACTAAAGGAGTCTGATGATCGGGTTGGCCCCCGTGAAATAGCTATAACTCCAGCCTGTGAACTTGGTGGTAGCACACACAAGTTGTTGTTGTTTCATTCTTATATTCAATAATTCTAAATTATTTACGTTAACCACGAGATCTTAATCTGATTACTTATTAAGTTAAAACGAATAAATAAATAATAATAAATAAAGGAATAAGTTCATTTTATGATTCGTTAAATAAGAATATCATTTATTTGAAGATCTATTATATTTGTATCATTAAAAATAAATAAGTAAAGTAAAATTAAAAGATGTTTTATTTTCATTGAAAAAAGTTAACATCCATCAAAAATGGCAGTGTTAAAAACCTTTTTGCAACCGAAAGGAAACCAAAAAAAGGAAAATCGCAGTCGTCTAGTAGCCACAATTTTGTTGGGGGTATTTTGTTTTGTGCCAATTTGTAAAAATCCATTTCCAGAAATTTGTATTGACCTATGATATTAAAAAAAAAAATATGATTTTGAATTTCAACAATATATCTACTATTTTCTTTCATAAGCAAAAGAAGAGGACAGATTTAAAACAATTTCTTTTCGTGTATATGAGATAGAAAAAGTGAATAAATGCTTCCTGTGTATTGGTTTATTTCGTTGATTGCTTTTGGAGTTGCTTATGTGCGCGATGTTTGGGCAACTAACGATCAAACTGTTTGGTTTCGAAAAAGTTGCATGTGCGCGCCTAGCCTAAAACAAACAATTTTAACAAAGAAACACTTCACAACTTTATTCCTTTTAAAAACGAAACAGACTAACTACACAGTTGGTTTTTGAATACAGTAGAAAAGGTTGTGTTCAGCAATAACTTAAAAGATATTGAGGTGGCTGAATTCAGCTACAATTCAACAATCAGTGTGGTTTAAGACCAGGAAAGTCCACAGTTGATCAAATATTCACATTACGGCAGATCCTGGAAAAAACTCGAGAACACAAAAGAACATCCACCATCTTTTCATCGATTTCAACCAGCTGTATAGAGCAATGTCTAGTTTTGGCATCCCTGCCAAACTCGTCCGTTTGTGCAGGATGACCATGGAGAATTTACGCTGCTCCATAAAGGTTGGAATCAACTTGCAGAACCTTTCGATGACAAAAAAGGTTTTAGTTAAGGTGATGCGCTGTCATGCGATTTTTTCAACATCGTGCTTGAAAGAATAGTGCAGAGCTCACACGTCAACACTCTAGAGGCACTATCTTTCAAAAGTCTGTCCAATTACTGGCATATGCTGATGACATTGACATAATCGGAAGAACTCAGCGTTATGTCAAAGGGGCTCTTGTGAGTATTGAGGCAGAGGCGGCAAAAATGGGTTTAACGGTTAATGAGGGCAAAACAAAGTACATGCTGTTGTCTAGAAAGGACATACAACACCGACGTCTTGGTCAAAACGTCACAATCGACAGACGTAACTTTGAGGTAGCCAGGGACTTCGTCTACCTGGGCTCCGCTGTAAACGCAGAGAACAACACCAGCGCTGAGATCAAACGCTCTTGCTAACCGCTGTTTCTTTGGACTAAGAAAGCAATTGAGTGGTAAAGTCCTCTCTCGAGGGACCAAAGTGTTGCTATATAAGACCCTTATCACCCCCGTCCTGCTATACGGTGCGGAAGCATGGACCATGACAAAAGCGGATGAAAGCACCTTGGGTCGCTTCGAGAGAAAAGTTCTTCGTGTGATCTACGGTCTCCTATGCATCGAAGGGGAGTGGAGGAGAAGATGGAACGAAGAGCTGTACGGGCTGTACAGCGACGTGGACTTGGTCAGAAGAGTAAAGGTCCAATGACTAAGATGGCTGGGTCACGTAGAGCGCATGGAAACCAATGCTCCGGCCCGGAAAGTCTTCGAATCCGCACCCGCAGGACAGCGCAGTAGAGGAAGACCGCGAATCAGGTGGCGCGCACAAGTGGAAGGTGACCTCACCCAACTTGGAGCGCGAAACTGGAGACATCTAGCTAGGGACCGAGCTAGATGGAGAAGTTTGTTGGGTGAGGCCCTAGTTCACACAAGACTGTAGCGCCACCTTAAGTAAGTAAGTAAAAATAAATAAATTGGGTGTCGCAACAGAACGTAGAGAACCAGGGCCTAGTGACTTACAACTCTCAACGGCTAATTTGAGAAAGCACTTTTTCATGACAAGAATTACTCTTGGAAAATTTGTCAATTCCTCGCAAGAGGCATTACCCGTGAAAAAAACTTCAGGTGGCATAGGATCGAACCCAAAATCCCAAGGTCATGCCACGGGTACAACGATACTAAACCATATACAAAACTCCCCTTAAAAGTGAGTATACCTCTTTAGCTATGCTTGCCTTGTTGTAGGTTTGGCGGACAAAATTATAATTAATTTTCAAACGCCATTTGTTATTTATTCGATTAAAAAATTAACGTCAAAAGTTTCTTCATTAGCGAATAGAGATGACACTTAAGTCAAGTTGGCTACTAGTAGTTCAAATCTAGTAGGCCAATGAACGTTGCATTTTATTTTACACTGTTAAATGTCAGATGGCTGTCCTATTGGGTAGCTTCTTCATCCTCCTAATAAGTAAGAACTAACCAGTTATTGTAACACAGTAATGAATTTCCGCCTGATAATTAGGTTTCAAGTAGCTTAACAGTGACTTTACTTTTATTTTGTAAAACAAGTCCCCTGGAGTATGTTTTTTTTTGCAAAAGTCGAAAGTACATAAATATCGTAACATAGTCGGTTCTTTGGCATACATCTATCTCTTTATATTTTTTTCCTTGCAGATACAAATTTATTAGCAAGTATGACCTATTTTTAGAGACAAAACTAAATGGTTTTATCTCTTTCACCCTACAAACAAATTGAAAATGACTTCCCCCATTAGATCACACATATTGATATGGTGCAACGCATTTCTTATGAAACTAATTCGAAATGTATGTAGTTTTAATCACTGGGCCAAAAAATCTGGGGGCCGAATTAATTTTTCAGAATCGACACTAGATGATTTTGGAAATACAAAAATGGTCACAAAAATGTATCAGTGCGAAAAATTGATAATCTTTTTATTAACTGCCTGGAAGTATAAGACAAATCACTAATAATTGGACTGTTGAATTTGGGGCCTAAGTCTACCCAAAATTGATATACATTACATTACACACTACTCAGCACATAAATGTACAGGGTAGAGAACACAGCACCTTGAGCGAATAGACTTTGTAAGGTGATAACAACACAAGCCAATAAAGGAACAACTATAATAGGCATAAACTAGCATATGCGCGCATAAGTCAACGTGCGAATACAAAGAATCTCAATACGAGTGAACATAATGGAGTCTAGCTCCGTTTCGTTCAATTTTTCTCAGTTTCATTACTTAAGCACACTTAAAGCCTAGTACATACTTCCTCGTGAAGTGAACGTTCGCCAGTGGAGAAAGTGAACTTTTGACATTGCTCACTGGTACACACTTGTGAGTACACGTTGTGAACATGAACAAACCAAATGTCAAAGCTTCACCAACAGTTCCCGTACATTTTGCACGTGAATTGCCCGTGAACGAAAACTCTCCACTTTGTTCTCCACTCAGCTTCACGAGCAAGTTCACGGGTGAACTAAAAACTAAAATTTGTATGGGTTCACGAGATGGTTCACAAGTATGTACTAGGCTTAAGCAAGAACAATCCCAGTCGCTCGCCGCATAAGTAAAATTTGACATGTAGATACGTGAGCAAAATTGTATTATAGCTATGCAGTAATTTCGCAAACTTTAGTGAATTTTCGTTGGGTTTTTGACATAAGCTTATGTTTGCTTATGCCTATTATAGTTGGGCCTTAATACAAGACATGAGGACAGAAGAGAAAGAAGAACAGACAGAAAGAACACATGACAACAGCACGCGGTAGGTTTCGAGACGGTCCCCCATCTTTCTACTAACCACACTCACTGATGCTTGATTTCGGTGATCGATGGGAACCGAAGCTTTATAAGTGACTAGGCCGTTGCCTAAAATCGATATATTGGCGTTTCTTTCCGGTATTCACACTTGATTTGGATCAAATAACGATTTAGAAAAAGTCGTTAACACGCAACTTTCGTTTGTGTTGTATTAAAAACTTTAATTATTAGACAAAAATCTGCATGCCCCATCAAACATTTTCATCAAATCAAACTTTAATCTGGTTGGATATGGTTGAATTAAGTTTTTGCCAAAAAACTGATGTAAGTAAACCGAATGCAAACAAAAGTTTACGTGTAAAAGCAGCATAGTTTATCGAAAAATAAATTGCTTATTATACAAATCTAGTACAATTTTTATTAAAAAAAAAACACAAGTATGGCAATACTAAAGTGACATCTGGCGAATAAAATCGAATTCGCTTTGAAAAAAGCACTTTGTCAAAACAAAAGTCGGCGTTCTTTTTTATTTTGTAAGAAAAGTTAAAATTTATTTTTAGTTTCAACTTCAACAAAAGTCTGTTTAACATTAAATGTTTTCATAAAAAATAAACAATATGTCCACAACCGAACTAATTCAATCGGCTTTTCCACTACCCGCCCAAAGCGAAGATAGCATTTCCAATTGTAAGACTGTAGGCATCAAGAGACCCTCGCGTACCGAACCCGCAGAACAAGATCGAGGAACATTTTTTCGCGCTTTACAAAGTTTCCATGAATCTCGAAAGTAAGTTATTTTTTAAAATGAATACTGCTCAGCGCTAGAACTTATTTGCTTTGCTTTTCACAGCACTCCCATAACTCGTCTACCCAAGATAAATGGCCAAGAAGTTGACCTATATGTGTTGTACAATGAGGTCACTAACCGCGGCGGCTGGCTGAAGGTCAATATTCGCAATGAATGGAACGAGCTGGTAGAGAGTTTGGGCTTTCAGCCGACATGTGTTAATGCAGCTGTAGCTATAAAATCTATTTACACACGCTATTTGGATAAATATGAGCGATTGCATTTCCTCGGCGAAGATCCGGATAAGAACGACGATTTGGATGACGATGGCCGACCGAAGAAATGGTCATCCAAAACGTACAATTCGATTCCAATGACCTACAACTACAAACAACATGAATTGAATGAAGAACAAAGGAATGCGAATCGAATGTCCGAGGATCTGTACAAAGCGTCGGAGTACGATAGGCTACTGCTTTCTCTGATATCGCCACTTCCGAATGAACAGGACTTTGCCATTAACGTGTGTACGCTAATGTCCAATGAGAGTAAACACACCCTGAAGCTAGACCACTGTCCGAAACTTCTTGACGCTCTGCTGGCTCATGCTGGAGTTTTTTGTCATTGTAAGTATTTAAAGCACAGACTTAGAACTCTATCCGTGGGTTATTATAAAATTTTGTAAACCTTTTAGATTCCATGCGTGAGCTATTCCAAGAACTATATTCAAATGTGAGGAAGCATTCATTGCAAACGTTTTGGAAGGATCTGCTTTATGACAAACCACAAATCTTGGAGCTTTCTTTTGACGACTTTTTAACAGAAAAGAATATAGAAAATTCAGACTTAGATGGTCCAGCATTGGAAAGAATCTTCCAAGATGGCTTAAATGCCAATTCAGACGACGCTTATATGCGTTCCCTGGATTTTCTCTCATTGGGACCAGGCCTCGGCACCCAGGAATACATTGGTCAGCGAATTCATCAAGTTTCGTCGATCATAAGAAATTTAAGTTTCTACGAAGAGAACACATATGTATTGGCAAAAAATCGAACTTTTGTGAGGTTTCTGGTGATGGGAGCTAACATTCGCTGGGGCAATCTCCACCACATGGTTTTGGATATGTTTGGAAATATTGCTAATGAATTAGATTTACTAGATCCAACACTAGATGAATTGACACGTTGTCTAATGTCGACAATTTGCGAGGGAATTGAGAGTTCCGATCGGGGTGTTATCATCAGTTGTCTGGAAGTGTTGTATAAGATCTGCCAACAGGATAGCAATGAGGAGCCTATACACAAGTGTCTGGATCAGAAATTTTATAACACATTATGTCTGTACTTGTCATTGAATGACATAATGCTCTTGTTGTACACTTTGGAGGCTATCTACGCACTCAGTTCTTTGGGACATAAATCGTGTAGCTCTTTGGTGCAGGTTAAAGGTATCATTAATTCGCTCGTGTCGCTAATCACAGTTGAGGTAAGAATAAAAGTTAATTTTTCAAAACCTTTACTCTTCATCATTTTCTGTATTATCTATTCTATTTGAAGGCACAATCTTATGGCCCGGATGGGTGTATTCTTATGCGAGTTGTTGAAACAGTTCCTGGGAATATGTTACCAATGGTTGCCCAAAACATTGCAAATATTGCAAACTTACAAAATGCCATACAAACAACTCAACCACCGTCTCAAACTTCTGAAAAAAGTTCAATGGGCCGAGGTAAAAATTTATTCATAAATTAAAATATGTACCTAATTTAAGAACTCTTTAAAATCTAGCTTCTCCAGCACCAAATCGACCAAATCAAGAAGCAACCCCCACTCATGGAACAAAATCACCAGTTCCCACAAACGTAATTAGAAATAAATGCAATTTATAGGATTTAACTAAATTTCTTGAAATTCTTTCAGCAAGATCATGAAAATTTCGCATTGTCTTGGCTAAGTGCTACTTTTGAACCAACACCTTCACCTGATAGTCGTGTTGAGCAACATGAACTCTACCGCATGTACTTGTCGGCCATTCAAAAATGTGGTCGACGAGGCATTGTTTCACACACTCAATTTCCGCGTATGGTTCGAACGATTTTCGGTGCGCAAGTTGTGCCCAATTATAATAAGAAAGTTGAAAACCCTGAGGGCACTAAAGAATATTACATTTGCATTCGTGTTCGATCAAATCCATTGCCAATCCAAATGAAAGTCTCTACAACTCCGAAAGGCTTAAAAGATGGCAAACAAAAGCTAGAACCGGGATCTTCAAAGAAATCAAAGAAAAAAATTCGCTTACACGAACAAATGCGACAGGAACAATTACAGAAATCTACAATTACAACACCACCCATGAGCCCTGTGACTGTTCAGAAGCAACAGCAAATCGTTAATACTCCATCAAATCAACCAGTTATTGTAAAATCTGATATGAATGTCCAGCAGTCCGCACAGCAGACTCAAGTTACCCCTCAAGCCTCGATCAAACAAGAAACACAAATAGTAAATACCCCTCTAAGTCTGCCACCTATGACACCTATCTCAAAAAATGTATGAAAGTTAACTTTACCTTTATGAATTTTGAGAGCATCTTTTAATTTGTTTTTTATTTTTTTAAGGTTAACCCCAACATGCCACAAATTTTGGGAAATGTTCTTGTTACTCCATCTAATCAAGCGACAATAGTTCAACAGGCAGCAAAGCCAATTCAAATTACAACTATTGCTGAACAACCACAAATGGCCCTCCAACAACAGATTCAATTGCCTACTTTATCACAGGCACAGACGCAACCGCAACTGCAGCCACAAGCACAACTAAACCAACAACAACAACAAATTATTGTTAACGCCAATCCAAGTTCGTCAACATCAAATGGTGGTAACGGTGGTGCACAGCCATCCTCGTCATTAGTTAAAAGCCTATTGGCAAATAAGGTAACATCTTCCCCCACAGCTACAGCTATTACTACTACCAATACTACTTCTGCTACTGCCAATGCCAATATCCCTGCTGCTGTTGTAATCGATACGAATGCGAGTGCAGCTCTAAGTACTCCTCAAAGTTGTTTGATTACCCAAAGTGTTAATTTGCATCAGGTAACACCTTTTCTTGTTGTTGTATTGTAGTGTTTTGTTTTCTGTTTTTATTCTAATATTTTTTTCTTAATAATAATATGTAAAATAATTTACTTTTGTAGTTCTAAAGCATCTTACTTGAATAATTGTTTTGTTTTCTAACTAACAGTATCACATTGCTTTATCGCTTGATTAACACAATTATGAGTTTACTGACATAATTTTTTTGAATTTATTTTTTAAGAAAAATCTCAAAAGTTTCTTAAAAGTCGTGAAATTAATATATGTATGTATGTAGAAGAAAACGACAAAATGTCCATTTTATTGTGGGCTTTATTTATGTCATCGCTAGTCAAATTATTAGCTTTGTTCTGTATTCTGTCTAAAAGCCTTCTAGATGATTCTCTCGTATTGATTTAATAAATACACTACGCTTTAAAAACCTCATGCTTATTACATCGAGTTCAGGGTTAAAAATACTTACCGCTGTTTTCTTCGAACAAATCTAAAGAGCGTTGATGACGAAAAAAGGTAAAAATAATGATATTTACGCTACAATGAAAAAAAAACGTGTAAACTTGATAATTTTTCTGATTTTGTCTCTAAAAATGTTTTATTCACTTGACACAACTGAATTACTGACAGAATCAAGCATCCGCAATTGCGGATTATTCGCAATAATTCCAACATCAGCATCCGCATCCTCATAAAATGATGCGGAGTTTGTTGTGGATGCGGATGTTTTTTAACGCTTTTTTTTCAAATTCGAAAAATAGCAACAGCACGGCATACATAAAAAAAACGACCCTTTCACCCTTTTAAATTAAAAAACCTCAGTCCCAAGTAGGCGACGACAAAAGCAACAACAAGTCATATGCAATGGTCACAGATTTGAGGATATAAAAGCTCTTGCTAAGTGCCTCTGGCCAATTTATTTGTATATATTAAGTGAAAAATTGATACAAATACATATCATAAATGCCGCCACCAATAAAAAGCAACATCTGGATCTATTTTAATTTAAATAAAAATGATCCTGACAAGTCCGAATCCAAAAACTGTCGTAAAACATACTAACGAAAAAGACGCACGACTTCTTTGTTGAAATACCACTTGAAGTCAAAGCACCCAGAAGAGTTTGTTTTATTTGAGAGCGCCAACAATGAAAATCTTTAAAAAAAAAGAGGGTGCAGGTATATTTTTTTATAAACATAAAACAAAGGCTTGCTTCGGAAACGATATGGATATGATGCTGGATTTATCAACTGAAGACGAAAGTGAAGGAGAATCTGATAACGCTAGTCACGAAGCACTTCCCCGAAGGGAGTTGGCATGTTACCGAAATAAATAAAAATCAAACAGACTTTAAAAGGCTCTCCAAAGTTGCACTGAGGTATTTATCACTTCCAAAAGCCAGTGTTCCCAGCCAACAACTATTTAGCGGAGCTGGATTAATATACGATCCACTAAGAAACAGATTACAGTCTGAGAAGGCTGCAATCTTGCTTTTTATCAAATATAACTACCCATTTTTAAATTTAATTATTAAATGCAAAGATAATCAATACAATTTTCCTTTATTTACGGATTTAAAATTTTTTTATGTAATAAATCCTAAAATCCGTATCCGCATACGCATCCGCGGATGTGATTCTCAAAAAATTCGCAACCGCTTCCGCGGATGTCAAATTTTGTACATCCGGAACAACCCTGATACATATATGTACATACATATATGTACAAACCTTTCCTCACTCAGCTCCAATTATGTTGGAATTATCTCTTATTCTTCTGTCTTCAATTTGCTCGTACCGTTCTTCATTTTCTTGCAAATTAAACCAAATTCCAACGGTGTCCATTTTTGTAATATTATTCTTGTCCAAAAATTAGATTGTTTTTTTTATTTGTTTTTAAAACTGTCAAACAACTCGATGGGTACTCATTCGAAAGTACAAAATTGTTTGAAAACAAGTTGGTATACCCGGCAACCGATTCTACTTTCATACGAAGTACGAATTGGAAGTGGAATCGGAAATAAGTTTAGAATAGAATCAAAAGGAGAATTGAGGTACATAGTAGGGCCCCTGTTCTTTATTGGTTATAATTAAATTAATAAAATTTCTAGAAGCTCCGTAAAGTAAATTACTGAAAAAATAATTCAGAAAGAAAAAAAGAGTAATAGAAAAATCATATTTTCTAATAGCTAACTACAATTTCAAATCAATTAGATTGATGAAAGATTAAGCATTTTAATAATAATTTGGATTGAAGAATCAATATTTAACATTCTCAAGCTGTGATGAAATAGTTTCAATCATAACATGGAAACGCTGTTGATGATCAATAAATCGCACGTCTCGTGACACTTCTTCCGTCCGTTACTTTTGACACCGCTTGTTGTTAATTCTTAAAGTACATTTCTGTAACGAATGAGATGTATATCTTAACTTAAAGCTGATCACGAATGAGCCAACTTTTCCAGTTGTGATCTGACTTTGTTGATTGATTTGAAGGTATGTGGATATTCAATTCGTTAGATCCTAACTATAAATTCGGCTTAAGCTTTCTAGAAAATAAAAAAAAAACGACGTTCTTAAATTCTTAAGAGTTTAAACGGAGGAATATATTCCAAAAAAGAGTTTCACATTTAAGGTTTTCATAGTTTTCAATCTTTCAAAACAAGATTCAAGTCATGAGAACAAAATACACATAGCTGTTCAAAATAATAGGAAAGCAACATTTTAGAAAATTATAAATTTCATAATTTTCTTAAATAAACCGAGCAATTTTGGATTTGGTTTGCAATTTTGTATATTTTTTCAAAATAATTTGTTTATTTTTTATTAGGAGTGTTTAAAATAATGGGAAAATGTTAAACTAAGTATGTGAATCGGTCAAATTTAATTAATTATCAGTCAGTTTTGAAATAAGAGAAATAAGAACATTTTTTTTCAATAGCCTCCTTCATTGACCTTTAATAGCCTTCTTCAAAAACATGGTAGTCCTTTGTAGTAGTAGTAACCTTGTTATTCGAATAGAAGGAGACATTGCGTTAAATCTGGGATTTTGATTTGTTGGTGATTCGTTGGTTACTAGTTTATGATGTTGGCCTAATTAATAACCAGAAAAACAGCGAAAACTTTGGGCTTTTTAACTTATTTGTGTTTTTTACCCTGAAGGAGATTTTTTTTAAATACAATTATGTTCTACGATTTTAAGGAAAATGAATCAGCCTAAAGTCCTGTCTATACTTTTAGTACGATAATTTGTTCATGAACTTCTCGTTTACTGATTAAACACCAACAATCTAAATTTGAAAATATATTTTAGCTATTAGAAAATTCGAAACCATTACATCTGCCATACTATTTTTTAGTCAGTAGTCTTTTCTCCGAACATAAAGAGCAGTTTCCTTAAATCCGGTAGATTAATTTTTGTTGTAAGTGTTTGAGTCGTTGGTTTAATAAATAATATAGGTTTTGAAGATCAATTACGGAATTGCATCTTTTAAAATATCAAGATTGGTCTAGATTATCATGAATTTGAAAAATCGGTCCAGCACTAAACTAAGAAAAGCAACCGCATATTATGAACCCACTGCCTCCGTGTTTCACTGTTTTGTTTTTGTAAAACAGAACTGAAACTTATTTTCTTGAAGAAGCCTAACATTTTATTCGTAGTTAGACCCAAAAAGATTTATTTTTGTTTCATCACTCCAAAGAATGTTGCTTAACATGTCTTGTAAAATAATTCCCTATTATTTTAAACAGCTGTATGAGTATAGCTGCATAATTGAAGCTACGGCTCTAAACGTCATTTACTTCTGTGAAAAATAAATGTATGCAACATAATTGGATGTTTATTTGTGCATGGAAATAAAAAACATACTTTTGCGTATCGCTTTTTATCATTAAGATCAAAACAGTCTAATTGAAAACTGGAAAACTCTTTAAATTCTTCAATATTTTTTTCAAATGATTCACATAGTCAAGAATTGATTCTCAATTATTGTCTTTAAAAAACTGCTGTCTAAAGAGATATGTGTTTGTAGTTTAGCAAAAGTAGTTTAAAACTAACAAAAAAAAAACGTACAAATAGTTAATTTATTCAAAATAAAATGATAAATAACACTGGTCAACAAAATTCGGTTTTTCTGTTACACAAGCAATAAAATACATTTTTAAAGCATGTCCCGCCTGACATCTAATCTCGCCTTATAATTTTTTTATCACATCCGGTTTTTAAATTATGTTAAAAGCAACAAAAAACTGTGTTTTTGCAGCTAAACTAAAACAGAACATAGTTCTGACAGTAAATGGTATGATAATTTTGCAAATTTTAAACAAATCTTTGTCTTTGTACCTAAAGTACAATTTAAAGCATTAAAACATTTCATATATTTTCTGGAAGTTCTCTTTTTGATTATGAGATTTCATTTGAGCCTAAATTAAGTTTTGGGAAGCCTTGAACTTAATACTTTCATGGTTTTAAAAATTACATTTTGGAATTAATTTTGAGTGCTCTTTGAATCCCAAATGTATAGCTTCAAAAAGCAGATTTATTGAATTTTTAAAAAGTAATGACTCAAAAGCCTGACGTGATAGTTTAATTTTAAAGTCTCATTTGAATTGAGGCTATCAAAACTCCTTGGAAAAGTGCAAATCATTGTCGACCAGTGTTATTTTTCAAAACCTTGTCGACCAGTGTTATTTTTGAAAACTTCTAACATCCTAACGTACCTAAAAAAAACACTGTTTTTAAAAAACTGCATGTTAAAATTAATTAATAACTCGCCTAAGGTTCTTAAATTCCTAAATCCTAGAGTTTACATAATTAAAATGGCGAAGCACAATTTTAAAACTTTCTGGAATGGATTATTATCCCAATTGCGAGTTAAATTTGTCCTATCTGGCTTTCCGCCAAAACTCAGTCAACGAGCTCTTGTTTTTTGTCTCATTCCTTGAATTTGTAAGCACACAAGCCAATATTTTGTATGGATTCTTTAAATTCTAAGAAAAAAATATATATTTTTCATTAAAATACAATGAAAACTCTAATTTACATTTTCTTTGAATCTGCTTAGCAAAAAACTAAAATATCGTAATATTAGTCTACTAAACCGTCGTGTTGTCAATAATTTTTGACTTGTATCTAACTCCCCTTTGACGCAGTATACTAACAGAATAGTTTATTTTCAAATCTAACCCAACATCAATAACTCCCCTGGGATATCGGGTTACAGTACAATGCAGAATGGAGCGGTAAACATCAACCTCAACGTCAACAAAATCATTTAATTTTTAATTTCATTACACATTTTTCTATGTACATTTTCATCAGGTGAAAGATTTTATTTTATTTTAATTTTATTTCAATTGCAACAAATTTTAATCCCTTAAAGTAATCACCCTATTTTATGGAATATATAAATAATGGTAAATTCTTATAGGTGGCTCAACGTCAGCAAAAACAAAAAGAGCTCGCTGCCCAACAGCATCAACAACAACACAGTTCACCAATGAAAATGGCCACCACATCGCTGAGTGCTGTGGTTAATAATCCTATGATGCACACGACGCCAATCAAAGTAGGCCAAACAACAATCAAGCCCTTGAATAGCAGTTGCAGTGATAAGAAAACAACTATCATAACTAGCGAGAATTCGGATAATTCTAATTGGGATCCCATTCCACCATTGGCTCCTTTAAGCTCGGGTTCATTGATCCGTTCGAACGTCATTATCCAGCAGCAGCAAGTTTTGTCGGCAAACGATGATTCGAGCTCAGCTTCGATGGCTTCAAGTATTATTAGTTCATCTCAAATTGAAGGTGATGGATCATTTGCGAGCTTTGAGGGTTTGCTTATGTCGAAGTCAAATAAGACTGTCAGTTCATTTGGCATCGATGACGATAGCTCTAAGGATTCTCTGAGTCGCGGCTCTAAGGACAGTGTACGCATGATTGGTGCAAATCAGATGCTTGTTGATTTGTTGGATAAAAAAGCCTTGGAACCACCAATGGGTGGAAAAAGAAAACATGACGACGACTACGAAGAGTCTGATGAAAAGAAAATCCTTCTCGAGGTGGAGCCAAAGGTCACCGCCTCTAAGAATGCAGCTAATCTCTATGCCGAAATGGCAGCTTCTATTCTCGAAGATGAAGATTTGGAAGAGGAGCAACAGGTGCCACAACAGGCATCTGTTATCCAACAAACGAAGTTGGCAGTTCAACACCAGCAACAACAGCCAGAGCCACAGAATCAATTGATTTCAGTGCCGGTAAATGTGCCGCGCCAACTGATTATGAATCCCAATAATCCCAATCAAATGATTCTGTCTCAAGGTCCGCAGCAACAAAGCCTTCCAACTGCTACGGCCACAATTAAAACCGATCAGGGTCTGCAGACTGTTCCGTGCATTCTGCAAAAGAACTCAATGGGACAACAGATCCTCCAGCCAATGATGTCACAACAACAACAGCCGCAAACACAAACGCAGTATGTCCTCGCAACCAATCCCCAGGGACAGACGTATCTTGTGGCTCAGCAGACGACTCAGCCTCAGCCACAAACCCAGCGCTTGTTGGTCACTCAAACGCCACAACAACAAGCCGCCGGTACAAAGACCATCATAATTCTCCAACAACAAGGTCAGCCCGTTGGTCAGCAGCAAATGATTAACACATCTCAACCCCAGAAGGTAATAATGACTACGTCACAGGGCCAGCAGATGATTGTTACCCAAATGGCACGCCCAGTACAACATCAGATCTATATGAATACTGCTGGAACGAACGTCATTCAAACCGGACCAATTCCCGTCCAGCAGCAGATGATTCAGAAACAGATCACGAATCAATCAGGAAACGCAAATATTCTCTCTCAGCTGTCACATATACCGGCTACAATCAAAATCCATCAAACATCGTCGCCCATGGTAACGTCATCAATTGCGCAATCGATCACAACAACAGCAGCAACTACATCATTACCCCGTCTAGGGAAGTCCGTATCAATAGTACAACAGCAGGGCGTTCCTCCCCCACAGACACAGATGACTCCAGCGGTAATGCAAACGCAGATTGTGCAGCACACTGGAACTCCAGGCGGAACAGAAAAGCGGCAAGTTATCATTTCTAGCGGCAGAACAATTGAATATGCCGATTCCCAGTCACAACAGGGTTCACAAGTAATGCGGATGATACAGCCTGCGACGACAAAACCACAGCCACAAATTCAGCAGGTGTCACAAGCGGCACAGAAAGTAACAACTGCAGCTGTACAAAAACCAGCTATACGTCCAGGTTTGCAAATTCAGCAGCAATCGGCTGCAATAACTCCAGCACCAGTGAAAATTCCGACTCCCCCACCACCACCACCTGCTCCTGCACCTGTGCCAGCTGCTGCTCCCCCCGCCACATCAACACCTCCGCCAACTGTTACCAGGGTTGCACCTTTAAAACCCAAACCAGAAGTAAAAGTTGAAGTTAAAGCGGAGATAAAAGATGAGCCAAAAACAGAGAAGACGGATGACGATAACCAAGTCGATCCTAATTGGCTATTCGTTTGTGATTGGCGAAATTGTCCCAGACGGCGGTTTAAATCTATTGCTGACTTGCATCACCATACTTGTTTGGTGCATTGTCCCGAGCATTTGGATGTTGGTGCCGAAATTTTCTGTCAATGGGGCACTGGGCCAGGATTGTGTGACGGCATTCCACGCAAACGGTTCTCGCTCATGACACATATTCTAGATCGACATTTAACCATTGAGGTATGATTTCATAATAATAAATGTTTATTTTTGTCTTTCATTTTATGAATGTGTGCTTCGTTTCTGAATTTACCTTAAAGAGTCTTCGAGGAGCAGTACAACGACGTTTGGCTAATGGCGCCCAAGCCCCTAGTACAGGTCCGCCCGTAACAATTATTAAAAACTTTGCAGCAGCTGCTGTTGCACAACAACAAGCTGCGGAGAGTACGCGGGGAACCGCATCGCCGGCTCTCTCCACATCATCGAATGGTTCAGTACCATCTACAGGAAGTGCTGCTTTGCATGCAATCAAAAGACACGCATCCGATTTCATCAATCCCAAAGAGCTTATGGTGAGTAATAATTTGTTTTTCGATTTGTAATAGTTTTTTTTTTGTAGTTTTTGTTTCTAGTGATATTGTTGCACTGTATTTAAGGTGCATTTGATTTGTATATGCATTTATTAGAGTTGATATTTTGTCTAGTTGATGCTTTTGATCTATTGACCATAAGCAATCAAAATGTGTTCCCTTTATTTGGTTTTTGCATTTAGATTAGAATTGTAGTTGTAAAACAAACGGAATGTTCTTCTGTTGACTTATATAGATATAAACAAATTTTAGGCCATTTAAAATAGATTCCTTAATAATTGTGTTCATATATACAAATTATTAGTCATTAGTTCATGTCCAAGAACAACAGATCCGTCACGACTCGCATACGTTTTTGAAATGGACTCTTAGTATATGTAAAAAACAAGTACCACGTTACAATATGTGTTCTAAAACATTATTTTTACAATATTTTACTTGTTTTTCGATTTTCCGGCTTCTTAATAATATAGGGTACTTGTTAGGGGCAAATAACTCGACAATTTCATCGCATTTCATGTTTTAAAATATCTTCTGGCATATGGACACCGTGACTGTTCTTTATCAACACTATTCTCACACTACAGTTTACCAAGACTTTCTTTAAGACTTAAGATAAAGATCTACGAGATGATGATGTTTTATCCTCTCTCCTCTGGAAACTAGCAGTAAATGAAATACTAACTGGACTGGATGGGGAGGGTTTCAGAGTGATTGCCTATGCGGATGACGTTGCTATAGCGGTTTGAGGAAAGAATTTATACACCGTAAAAGAATTCTTACAAAATGCCTTACACCAACTAATACTTTGGGTTAATCACGCATTAGTTATACACGGTAATCAGACCGATTTTAACGTAGATAAAGCTATAAACCTCGAAAAAATCCTAAATAAAGTCCAACGTTCCTCTTGCCTATGTATAAGCGTATCACTTCGCACGACCTCATCCGCGGCACCGGACACCCTCTCAAACAAATAGCTCTAAGCTCTGTTATTCGCCTTAAAGTTTCTTCGTAGTGGATTAATAACAACATTGGCCACTCCGTAATTCTTAGGTATTTAGAATCAATTCCAAAGCACACCGACTACACCATCTTCTAACTGCAATTCGACAGAAACTTTCAGATTTCTATACCTACCAGATCTTTCTGGGACGAGAGGACATTCCTGGAAGACGAGTCAGTCCACTTTTATACAGATGAATCAAAAACAAAAGAAGAGGTTAGTGGAGGTGTGTACTCTGAACGACTGAAATTAAGTCTCTCATTCCCCTTTCCCGATCATTGTGGCGTGTTCCCGGCGAAACTTTTGGCGATAAAAGAAGTCTTGTTTTGAAACGTGATATCCATCTGATATCCGTATTTTCTCAGATAGTCGGGTTGCTATAAAATGTCTGCACTCTGTCTCTACAAACTATATAACAGTCCATAAATGTAGATCATATCTAATGGAGATGGCACAACAGTTTAATATTCACCTTTTGGTGGGTGCCGCTCCATAGAGACATTCCAAGAAACTGTAGTGCAGACTAACTCGCCAGGAATGGTACAATACAACTCATTTTACCACGTTTGGCAAATGCTGGCATAACAATCGCTTGACTTTTGCAGAAGCTTTACGGATGAATAGGCGGAAGAAATAGTTCTTCATCTTCCCTGCACATATCCTGCTCTAGCTCAAAAGCGCAAGAATTACCTAAAAAAAATCGTTTTTAATGATCTAAACGATCTTAATCATATAAACATAATCAGCCTCTAACATTTCGTAAGGGACTCAAACAGGTTTCATTGAACTTAGAAGAAAGCCTTAAGATTCATCTGGTATAACAATGGACCATTAAACTGGCCTAAGGGTGCCACTTTTACCTAACATAACTTAACATTCATGAGATTATCAGATCGTATTTCGTCGAATGTTATTATCTAAATTATTAATAGTTTACCAGCGCAGATGAAAAATTTAGTACCTTATATTGTTGGAACCTTTTTTCCTCCAAATACGTTCGATTTTCACGGTAATAATGGTATCAATTTCGGATATAAGGATAAATGTAATTTAATCCGAACAGTGATTTTTTCTGAAGAGTCTCATTACGTTTCTACTCCAAAAATGATAAATCTCTTTTTTTTTACGTACCAGTTAAAACGCTATGTCGATGTAAACACTGGAAATAAGCATGATTTTCGGATTTTTTTGAAAAATGTATTCAACAAATTTTTCGCGAACAGAATACATTCCGTTATGTGAATCATGTGTTCCTTAATATTTTCCACTTATAATTAAAAATAAATATTTATAAGAGACTCATACACCTTCTTCGAAGTGACTTAACATAAATTGTTTTCCACTGAGGATGTTCTAAACTTTGGTCATGAAAAAGAAGCGGTCGGTGTTTAAAAGGCTGTCATTCGGAGGGTATCAAAAATGTAACCTTGAAATTTTCAAAGAATATTCTTGAAAATATGCCTACACTGTCCAAAAAGTCAAATATTGATTTTATTCTATGTCACTATCACCTAGTAGGTAAGCTGACATTGGTTATTACATTTTTTTACTTAACTTTTTATATAAAACTTCCAACACCATCGTGAAGCTACGGCGAACGTAATAATACTATACATTTTATATACAAAGCCTGCATGGGCCTTTAAGACCGACTTGAGTTTTATCGGCCACTTTATGAATTCCTTTATAAGATTAGCGACTGAGTGCGAATTTTTGAAACACGAACCATGATTTATGAAAATTGTTCTGATGTAAGTCTTTGCAAAGCGATTTGCTGAAGTAAACTGAAAAACACTTCAAATCTCGTAGGTAACATCAGCTTGGGAGGAACTACCTTAGATCTTGTTATAATTGATATTTAAACCTTTACTAAATGCTTATCGACTCCATGACTAATTAATAATCAAACAGAGAGAGTTTAAAACAGAAACTGATATAAAGGCATCATTTCCACACATTCGTCTTTAGTGAACATTCAAATACCTTAGATCTTGTTATAATTGATATTTAAACCTTTACTAAATGCTTATCGACTCCATGACTAATTAATAATCAAACAGAGAGAGTTTAAAACAGAAACTGATATAAAGGCATTGTGGCTTTCATTATTAAGCTTATGAAAAGGTAATCTTGAAATAGAGCATCATTTCCACACATTCGTCTTTAGAAGTGAACATTCAAATGAGTGCCTTTTTGCTTTGAGTCTAATTCTCGATTTGCTATTCATAATTCATATTTACATATTTTTTTTCTATTAAAAATAAAATAGTTTTTATAAAATATTGTTTTAACGTAATCTATTCAAAAATCAACTTGTTAACTAGTTTCCGGTGTTATTTTAAGCATGATATGTTTTTTTTTTTCATTATTACCCTAGTATGTTTTAATAGACATTTAAAGAAATAACAAAAAAAATTAATTGAAATACTTTCGAGTAGAATCCCGACTTTGAAAACTTACTTAGCATAGAATCTACTGCAAATACCACTGTTGCTTCGTCTATAACAAATCCAATGCATCCTGCTTCCAATTCTGCTTGCACTACTACTACCACTTTTGACATCGGTACGGATACTTATTCAAAATCAGTACAAAGTAGTTCAGATTCAATGGTTCCTGATGGTGTAAGTAATCGTTCATGTCCATGTCCATAAAGTATACAAATTTATTTTTGTGCTTATTATTATTATGGTTTAGTGGGAAATGTTTCTATTTAAATAATAATAAAATTTAATATTAAGTTATTTAAAAAAAAAAAGAAACTTATTCATATTTTTGTTCTAAATAATCTCAAAAATTCAGGACGAAAATGAAGGTCCAGTTACCAAGAGTATTCGATTAACAGCTGCTTTGATTCTAAGAAACTTAGTAACTTTTACTCCACTAGCTAAAAGGTTCGTATCAATTATTATATTACTTAAACTTTAAAATCTTAATATTTTTTTGGATTTACAGGACTCTGCGGCAGTATGAACCACATTTGGCAAGCGTTGCTTTAAGTAATGTTGAGTCCAGTGGAACTATTTCACAGATTTTATACGAATTGAATAATTAAAAGAGGAATTGATTTTATGAATTAAGAAAACGAATAAGGAAGTAAAAACTAAGATAAAGGTTATGTTTATAGAACATTTTGGAGCAGATTATTTTTTATTACATACATTTCAGTGTTATTATTAATTATAAATACATATATCCCAAAAAATACTTTTTGGAAATAAAGTACGTGTTTAGTTCTGATTATTACCTAACTGGGATTTCATCCATATTTCTAGATGAAAGACAAAACTTGTGTTCGACTATGAATCATTTAAAAAGTTCAAGTACATTTTTCCATATTCCTAATTTAGAAGGAGAATAATATGGAAAGTAAGCCAAAGAATCTATAGATAGTGTTGGGTGCTTCTTTAGTAGCTTATAAGAGATGGGTGGAAGAAATTTCAGGGGCAATTCAATTCGTTCACCTTACCATCATTTAATTTGTATTAAAGAGTATATCTAATATAAATCGTTGGCAATCTGAATAATGTCCAGAAATTTTCCTCAAAAGAAATTGGTACCTGGAAAGAATGTCTAGGAAGTTAATATGGATTATGTACTGCTAAATCCAATTTTTGAATTCTATTGTGCACATAAATTATAAAAATATATATACATTTAAATTTAATATACTCTTCGCTTATGAACATTGCATTTTAGTGCATGGTTCTGAAAAAGATTTTCCTTTATTGTCATCATCATTACAAACAACTTGAAAAAAGGCCTTTAAGAGTACGCTTTATAGAAAGGAGAATGGCCCTTATTAGGAGGAGCGAATCGAACGTTCGACTTAAAGCGAGCGTTTGAGAAATCCAGTATAGAACAAAATTAAGATGGGTGCATTTCTACGTTCAAATGGGTCAACACCTCTTTTTCCAAATAAGTAGGCTTTTGAAGTGAAAATTGAAATGAGATTCATGAAATGAGTGTTTGATTTGCTTTTCGTAATAAAGTTGAGAACTTTTTAAGAATGAATCATTTGGAATTACATGGAAAAAATATTTTCAGATTAAAGATTTAAAGATGGAATTATTGAAGTTATCCAGGCCTCAAAATGTGTGAACTGGTCACGGAAAGTTTCCTGAAAGGATAGTTTTGTATTATGAATGACATACCTTTTTTCTTTTCAATTAGTAGGTAAGTAAATGTTTTTTCAAACAAAATTAAGGTATAGTATGTACAATTTTGTTTTTTAATATAAGGATTCATAAATTTAATAATATTAACACTAAACATTGCATTTTACATCAGTGGCTCTGTTGAGCCGTCTGTTGCGATCAAATATCCTTGTTGTTGTTGTTATTATTGTTGTTGTATTTGTTGGTGTTGTTACTGTTGTTTTTGGTGTTATTGTTGTTGCTGTTTTGTTGTTGTTATTGTTGTTCTATCCATTATATTCTCTTATAAGTGCGTTTCGATATTTCATAGCTAGAGAGAAGTATTTTACCAATGAAATCCAATTCCCTTTGCCATTGAGGATGTTCACCATGTTTTCCGTGGTGAGTGCTCTTGTCCCAAAATATAAAAGACGTAGTTCTTGGAGTACAGGGCATATTCCAAGAAAGTGGACAAATGTTTCGTCTTCTCTCAAGTTACACAAGGAGCATTGAGTTATTCTGTTGCCTGTTGAAAATGTACCGTTTAAATACAAAAGTCCTCCTCTTGCTCCTCCTCCGACCTATTTCTTACGTGTTCCTTTCTTCCTGAAAATATCTACTACCTTCAGTATAGTTGAGGGTATTGTACAGCCCATGTCATGTTGACGCTTGCGCTTCGCTTTCCATTATCTGCGTGTCAGCCAAATCAATCGCATACTGAAACCAATGAACCCAATAATCAAACTGGATCAGTGAGGTAAACGATCGAGAACACAGCTATCACCGGATCAAGCACGTTCTCAAAAAATGCTGAAATCTCGGACGAACAATCCATGAAGCTTGATCAAACAGTAGTGGAAATGTCCACATGGGACACTATGATGGAGCAATTTCGAAGAATCATACAGGAAGAAATGAAGGGCACAAAGGATATAGTAGATTCTCACTCAAAAGAAATAGAAGAATTGAAAAAAGAAACCATCAATCTCAAAAACATACCATGGCATACCGTGGAATGACGATTAGTGCGGTTGAATATCTATGCTATATGTTTTGGATTCAATACCTGCCTGTGCCATCACGGTTTTCACGGTTACAGCCTCTTGCGATGAGTTGACATATCCTTCAAGAGTAATTTCTGTCATGAAAAGTGCTTTCTCAAATTAGTCGTTCGGATTTGGCTTAAAACTTTAGGTACCCTTAATCTCTGGCAACAGTACTCGGCCACAGGTTGAGATTTT
Source organism: Eupeodes corollae (assembly GCF_945859685.1). NCBI lineage: Eukaryota > Metazoa > Arthropoda > Insecta > Diptera > Syrphidae > Eupeodes > Eupeodes corollae. The sequence continues at coordinate 53,023,576 of NC_079149.1, read as the reverse complement.
TAATCACTAGGCTCTAGATCCCAACGGATTGTTACGACAAATTAAAAAACACTTTTGCTTTTACTTACAAATTTAAAATTATGTATTTTTCAGATTCCTCCTAATTCAACCATTTTTTTTTATCTAGATCTGTCAAATAATTTAATGGGCCAAAATAGATTAATTTTTTTTGTTTACTTGAGATCAAATCTGTAGATTTATCCCTTTTTATATTGTTACTAATACAACTGAAAGAAAGTTTACCTGCAAATTTCACAGCTCTAATAGGCTGAAAGAAAACCGTCATGGACACATGTTTTTAGAATCAGGAATTCGTCTGATATTTTGGTATATGATTGTTTTGGTTATGGTTAACATGAAAAAAGTTATTAAAGATTTAAGTTGAAAAATTCTTTTAAGAAATATTAAAATGGATCTGGCAAGGGGAAGGCTGAAAGTGAAACGTCTAGGACACACATTTTTACAATCATTAGAATTTTTCTGATTTTTTGATGTATCATTCATGTGGTTATCATTTCGACCAAAAAGTTGACTTTTGCGCATTTTGGAGGCCGTCTGTCAAGGGGAAGGCTGAAAACAAAACGTCTTGGACTCACTTTTTTGACATCAGGGCACCATCACTTTTTGTTTATATATCCATTTGAGTGGTTATCACTTCGACCCCAAAATCGAAAAATTACCATTTTCGACCGCCCACCCCCGCTCCCGGCTGAAAAAAACTACCAAAAAGTTGAATTTGGCATAATGTTCCTTCTAAGCTCATTTTTGAAGTGTTAAGTATAAAGAAAATACTAAATATTTCATTCAGGAAATATTTTAATTTTTATCTTTAGAGAAACTACATTATATTAAGTTTAATACAAATTAATTTATTATTGATCATTGTTTTTATTTTCAAGTGTTGTAAGTATGCATTAACATTTTGCTTCGATCAATGCAACCGCCGCCAACAAACAATTAATTCTACCAAGTGCGTGCTAACCATTAACTTCAAGTACCCAAATTTGTAACCTACTGTTTTATTTCAAAGCTTCTCAAACCATTCCACCACAGCATTTAAAATGTCAAATATGTGACATCTAAATATAAAAAAAAACACACCAGCAAAATAAAAGCTACATCTGTCAAAAGTGACGGAAATGGCGCTGACAAGTTTTATTCGACCGGTGCTAGTGCAAGTGTTTCAATCGACGAATATTCGTGCCGCGTATTTCGCCAAAACTGTATCCACGAGATCATCTTCTATCGCTGCAACATTAAATTTCTATTCCACGTCTGTGAATATGTCTGGAAAATATACAACTGTCGAAAAGGGAGCACCCAACTCCACCAACTACAGCATTTATTTTAGTAAGTTGATAAGACTAAAATTATATAATTTCCAAGTCAATAAAATAGATTAACCGGAGTTCTTTTTTTTTCGTCTAAGTTCTCTTATCATTGATTTATACTTTTTGTGATTGATTATGAGTTTAAAAAGCATTTGGATTAAACATTTTACGTAATAATTCAATTAATTAATGTAGATAATCGTGAATAACTTTTTTTGTCTAACGGAAAGCCATTTGAGGTACCAACTTGGATACTTTCTAGTTCTGTCCTTGGTGGGTCATAGTCACAGAACTCACGTCATCAAATTTGCATGCCATTTCGCTAAGCATATTATGATAGAAGTTGATTCGATGGAAACTACAGTGCTACTATATTGTACCGTATTGGTTTATAGATGGCTTGAACAGTTTTTAAGATCAAACCTGATGTGCTATTATATATTTTATAACAGTAAATTATGTAGAAAGAAAAGACTTTAAATATAAACATGCACATACCTATATGACATTCAATTTAAAAGAGAGAATCATCGGTGAATATTTTGTATGAGGGTTTGGTACAAACTAATTTATTTCAACAACAACAAACCGTAATTGTCTGCAAACTTTCCTGACGGTCTTTCAAACAGCAATCTTGTTATAAAAGGTTGGTTAACTAGCTATGGTAGACAACTTTTCTGACTTCTAATAAAAGTTCTCATTGCCACATAGGAATAGAACATTTAAGATAAGTTAGTGAAATTAAGTTGTAATTTGTTAGTATTTATATTTATTAGTTTATTTTTGTTCGGCCTCATAAAATTGGATTCGTAATTAGTTTTAAGGATTGCAAAAATGTCATATTGGATTCGGTATTAAAGCTGGAAGTTAGGTTTTTGTTGCCATTCGTAGCATGAAAGTTGGGGCTTTTTATAATGCATACAATGTCATTGTGTTTTTAAATCTTGTCGAGACTATAACAGTCACATTTGCAATACATCGCCACAATTTAAAAAGAGATACATTTGTATAACCACTTGAAAGACCTCTTTGGTCTTAACAAAATGTATTTTTCATGTTTGGGAACAGAGAGAATAATTGCTTACAGCATCAACACCAGGTTATGAGCCTTAATTTGACGGCAAGTTTTTAAACTTGCTGCCCCTTGACTTGTATATTCGCCTAGTTATTGAAATTAACCAAAAGGATTTACGCAAAGATTTACTCTTTCTTATTTAGCGAAATGCTTCAAGTGAGTTCCTCTTTTTAAGATATAACAAATTCACTTCCTTGTTAGCCTTTGGTATTGGCTTACTCTATCTATATATTGATTTTTTTAGTAATATTAAATCAATACCCTATGCTATAGAATAAACCACAGCCACAACGATACTCTCACAAGGAGGCCATCCTAACATATGTTCCTGGAATTAACAAGGGGGCTATAACATATCCCGTTTTAATTCCACTTTTTTAAACATATATTAAATATCGTTGACGTTTCATTCGATTTGTATATTTACTGATACTTATTGGGTTTGTATAATTTGTATCAGTAAGTCAACCCCTGCCTAATGGGTAGGAAGCAGTCCTTTGTTTACCACCTTTCGTAAGATTTAATCTTAGGAAGAAAGTTACCCGTAGCTTCTTGCGTTCGCTCACAAGTTGAGAATTTTCTCAGTGCAGTTCTAAGCTGTGTCTTTTTCAATAATTATGAATTGATCATTATCATTCATCATCGAGCTGCACTGATTTCTCTAACTTGCTCACCAGGAGCCACCTCGTGAAAGTGCGAGTAAGGTCTTCTTCCTTTAAGATTGTAGACAAGCATATAGCATCCCTACATCTACACGGAAGTCAGTTTGACTCCCCATGTTTGAGAACAAGAAAAAGTCAGTGGATATGAAATCTATACTTGTGGATGACCCATCAGTTTATGTTTTGAGTCAAAAGTTTTTAAGATCAAACCTGATGTGCTATTATATATTTTATAACAGTAAATTATGTAGAAAGAAAAGACTTTAAATATAAACATGGATATGACATTCAATTTAAACGAGAGAATCATCGGTAAATATTTTGTATGAGGGTTTGGTACAAAATAATTTATTTCAACTACAATTCGTAATTATCTGCAGACTTTCGTGACGGTCTTTCAAACAGGAATCTTGTTATAAAAGCTAGGTTAACTAACTATGGTAGGCAACTTTTCTGACTTCTAATAAAAGTTCTCATAAAGGAATAGAAAATTTAAGATAAGTGAGATGTGAAAATGAAATAAAGTTGTAATTTGTTGGTATTTGTATTTATTAGTTAATTTTTATTTGACCTCAAAATTGGCTCGTCTTAGGAAATACCTAATTTGTTTTAAGGATTGCAAAAATGTCATATTGGATTCGGTATTAACAGTCACATTTGCAATATATCGCCACAATTTAAAACGAGATACATTTGTATCACTCCCCGCTTGAAAGACCAAAGAGTCTTAACAAAATTTATTTTTCATGTTTGGGAACAGAGAGAATAATTGCTTACAACATCAACACCAGGTTATGAGCCTTATTTTGACGGCAAGTTTTTACACTTGCTGCCCCTCGCATTGTATACCTATTCGATTAGTTTTTGAAATTAACCAAAAGGATTTACGCAAAGATTTACTCTCTCTTATTTGGCGAAACGCTTCGAGTGAGTTCCTCCTTCTAAGATATAACAAATTCACTTCCTTGTTAGCCTTTGGTATTGGCTTACTCTATCTATATATTGATTTTTTGAGTAATGTTGAATCAATACCCTATGCTATAGGATAAACCACAACCACCACGATACTCTCACAAGGAGGCCATCCTAACACATGTTCCTGGAATTAACCAGGGGGCTGTAACATAGCCCGTTTTAATTCCACTTTTTTAAACATATATTAAATATCGATGACATTTCATTCGACTTGTATATTTACTGATACTTATTGGGTTTGTATAATTTGTATCAGTAAGTCAACCCCTGGCCCATGGGTATAAATTTAATCTTAGGAAAGAAGTAACGCGTAGCTTCTTGCATTCGCTCACAAGTTGAGTATTTTCCCAGTGCAGTTCTAAGCTGTGTCTTTTTCAATAATTATGAATTGATCAGTATCATTCATCATCTAGCTGCACTGATTTCTCTAACTTGCTCACTGAGCCACCTCGTGGAGGTGCGAGTAAGGTCTTCTTCCTTCCAGATTGTAGACAAGCATATAGCATCCCTACATCTACACGGAAGTCAGTTTGACTCCCCATGTTTGAGAACAAGAAAAAGTCAGTGGATATGAAATCTATACTTGTGGATGACCCATCAGTTTATGTTTTGAGTCAAAAGTTCAGTTATTTAAACAGGATATAGCTTTTAAATAATAACACTCTAGAGTAACATTTTAGTCCCATTCATCCTCAAACAAGGAATACTAATCAGTTAACCTTGGAGACGAATTTTGAACGTATGTGAAGTATGGAGATTCTGTTTTTAGCCTCAATACGCAAATGTGGAATGCTTTTCGCGCTCCTCTAATTTCCTAATTGCTCGCATGTGTTTATTATTTTAAGGGTGTTTAGAACCCCTTATAGTATATAAAAAAACACTCGTTTGCGTTTTTATTATGATTCGCGTCTGTTGTTGGTGTTCTGCATTCCGCATCGACCGTTCTACGATCCCAAAATAGTATTGTGGCTAGGTGTTTAGTTAGGGTAGAGTAATAGGCGACCACCTATTTGCTTGGAAATTCTTCGATTAAGACAAAATTTGGTTGGATCTTGAAACACACACTTTCGGCAGTTGCTACATTTCATGTTTATTGGCATAGATCTCTTTTTTAACTTATGTTTTACCGAGCTTTTGAACCATCAATATAGAGCAATATGGAACATTTCCTCTCGCCAATTTTAAGTGACTGTCAAAGTAGACAACTTTTTCCCAAAAAAGATACTGATGTTGATAAAAGCCATCTTGACCCAAACTTTATCGTTGAGTTTTCACCCAATATCGATTAAAGAATTTAATAAACTAAAATGTAACATATAAATTGAATGGAGCTTCTAGACTATGGTTTATACGGTTTCATTCTAGGCAATGCACTCTTGCGTTGACAATCCACTTCGAAAAATCACTTCCTGAAAACGAACTCTTGGCACAGATTTTTGGCAAAACTTTTAATCAATTTCCTAACAACTATTTAAACACCCAATTTTATCTGTTGAAGATGACAGTCAATCGAAGCCAAATTTTCTATCAAAGAATTGTCGCACCTATTGCAATTGATTGTACTCCATTTTTTGGTATTTTCAAATAATTGGATAATTGACCACTTATTCGATATACATATTTTGAAATTTAAAAACTATGAAAATCGAAAGAAATAAGAAGTTACCGTTTGGCAAAATAACGAAAAAGAAGTTGAAAAGAATTGGACGCATGAAAAAATTTTACAAGATAGTGGTTATTGTCTGCTTTATTATTGTTTCACTTTTTGTAAATATTTTTGCAACCAACTTCTAAAATAAATGTTCATATTGGGAAGGTCCAGACGACATAAGGGGCTTGAAAGTAAGGCAAGTGTTAGTATCTGATTGGCCAGCTGCCAAACTATCAAGTAAAATCTACTTCTGTCAAAGTGACAGTTTATCATGCTTTTCGTTCAACTGAAAACTGAACTTTATTATTTATTTATTTTCTGTACAACTTTAATGTTTTCTGTAAAAGGAATCCTTGTCAATTTGGAAAAGCAATAAGCAATATGTCTTTAAGCGGTCCCTAGACTATCAATATTATTGAACAATATATTGCACAATATTATTGACTGGTATCCCACACTGAACAATATTTTGCACAACAAATCATTTGACAGTTCTTTATTTGTGCTTCAACATCATGCTGCTCTTTGAAGAGCATAGTTGTTCTAATGCCTTTAAAAATGCAGCGCATCAAAATAAGACAATTTTTTTTGGAATCAGACATTTTTTTTAGTTCTTTCCAGTAATTGGTTTGCAAAGAGTTCAGTTTTCGGATCAGTTGAGCCTTATCAGCGTCGGGATATCTTTTGCGGTATTTTGCAAGCATTTTTTCGTATGGATCACTTTTAACATTTCTGTTGGAATAATCTTTACGCTTCACAATCCAAAAAGCAGGCACAGTTTCATACACTTCGATTAATTCCACTATGAATTTGCGTTTCTCTTTTTAATTGTTATTGTTTTTCCATTTTGAAATGTTATCACTATGAAAATTCAAAACAATGGACAAAATATTGTGCAAACACGTTCACAAACTATACAATAAATTTGGTTGCACAATAAATATCAAAAGGATTGGATTTTGTACAATATATTGCACAACTCTTCAATATGAGCCCTAGACTAGATAGTCTACGAACTGCTTTACAATACAATATTCAAATATTGATTGACTTGAAGCTTGCCTGAGGAGTGTTTTGTAGACAATTATGTTTTATGTAGTTTTTGTACTATAAACTTAAAGTAGAGGTTTGTGAAGTTCTGTATTTGAAATTCATGTCACTTGAAAAACTAACCAGTTGCTTTGGTCAAAATGTACGTTCAAATAATGAAGTTGACTCCAAATGAAGTCGTTTATGTTATCTGAACCTGCTCATTCTCTGTCATCTGTCGAGAAAATTGTCTTCCAATTGTTTTCTTTTGTTTTCTAAAGTCTTTTACCCGTGTAAACATGAATTGGAAAAAAAATTTTTGGCAAAGGTCATCCAATTTTTTACCAAAAAACGGACAATTTCTACATGATAGAAAATTTGCAATTGTGATCTAATTGGATGCTATTGGAAGATTTTTGACAGTTCGGCCAACATTGGAAGATCTTCCAATCGTGTTTAATTAGCTTTATTCTATTATTTATTGAAGACAACGCTGAACTCCAATATTTCTTGATCTAGACCACCTATAGGGTTTCAGGATTTTGATCTAGGAATCATTCCCTTTCCATTGGTGTGCCTATCTTTGAATAAGACCAACTTAACAACAAGTTATGGGCAAAAATCCATGATCAAACTTTAAATGCGAATATCTCACTTAATACGCTTCTTACAGGCATAAAAGGTTCATACAACATAAAGGACTTAATTTGCAGTCAACTGCATTCTTTGAACTAGTTACTTTTTCAAGTGTGATAAATGTCAAACTCAGAACTTTACTTTATTAACTTCTACCTTTAGTTCATCGTAAAAAAAACTACCAAAAACAATATTGTCTACAAAACACTCCTTAGGAAAGCTACATATCAATCAACATTTCTAATTTGTATTTTAAGAATATATTACTTATTTCTTTTCCAATTTGACATGAAAACCTTTTCCACAAAACATTAAATAAAATTGGTCAGAAAATAAAAAAGTCATAAAAAGAATAAAGTTCAACTTTTACTTGATTGAAAAACATGGTTTACTGTTATTTTGACATAAGCTGACTTGACTTGACAGTTAGGGAGACTTTTTTTGACTAACATTAAAAATGCCTTAATTGGCAGGTCATTTTGGGCAGCTAGTCAATCAGATACCAGAGCTTGCTTTACTTTTAAGTCCCTTATGTCGCCTGATCATGCCCACTTTTAAACCGAGCTAAAAACGTGATGAAATTAAAGAAAAAACAGGTAAATAATACTTGACTTATTTGTCTTCTCTTTTTTAAGGGGAGTAGTAAGTAGCCTAGGTAAAGAGGATATTTTCAATTAGATATTTCTTCTTTCATGATTGAAAGATTGCGTGCCAAAAACTTGTCAGAACAAATGGTTATTGTAGTATTGAACATAGATTGTACTTATTTAACCATTTCCAGGTTGTTATAAAATTATTTTTTCATCATAGGTCTTAGGATAAACCAATTTATTAAAGTAATTTCCTCATTTAGTTGATATTTCTATAAATTCTAAGGAATGAATTTATTGCAATTTTTGAAAATTTGAACTTAATTCGTTTTAAGTTGCATGTTTATAGCGAAGCGTTATCTTGATGATAATGAATTTGTCTAAAAACATGATAACAGAGTTAATTAACTTGTCTATTAATCATCATATTTTTTGTTTGTTTTGTGTCTTTTTTCTGCAGAAAATGAAGCTGGAAATGCCATTTCACCCCTTCACGACATTCCATTGTTTGCTGATCAGGCTAAGACTGTATATAACATGGTAGTTGAGGTGCCACGATGGACAAATGCTAAAATGGAGGTAATAATAAAAACAAATTTTTATATCAACCAATCAGTAAAATAAACAGTTATAAAACGTTTTGATTTTATTAGTATTTAGTGGGGTGACTAATTTGCGTCGTTATAATCAAAGAAACTCATAATTTATTGTCATGTTTATCTATGCACATAAACACAAATAAAAATTCGTGACTCAATATAAATGTTCTATTCCCAATTAACAGATCAGCCTTAAGAACCCATTAAATCCTATTAAGCAAGACGTGAAAAAAGGTAAACTTCGTTTTGTTGCCAACTGCTTCCCCCATCATGGCTACATCTGGAATTATGGAGCTCTGCCACAAACCTGGGAGAATCCCGATCATATTGAACCATCAACCAGTTGCAAGGGAGACAATGACCCGATTGATGTTATTGAAATTGGTTCTCGAGTAGCAAAGCGCGGTGAAGTCATGCAAGTTAAGGTGCTTGGGACAGTTGCTCTTATCGATGAGGGAGAAACTGACTGGAAAATTATTGCTATTGATGTCAATGATCCGCTGGCCGGCCAAATGAGTGATGTTGGAGATGTTGATAAATTCTTCCCCGGACTTCTTCGCGCTACTGTGGAATGGTTCAAAATTTACAAAATTCCAGATGGCAAGCCAGAGAATCAATTTGCATTTAACGGTGAAGCAAAGAATGCAAGTTTTGCTACAAACATCATCAACGAAACCCATAAGTTCTGGGTTGGATTAATTAAGAAGGATTTAGACGGTGGTTCTATTTCATGGTAATACAAATTTTTCGAAGTAACAAAAAAAAACTTTATTGATTTTGATTTTTGTTTTGTATGTAGCGCAAACACAGCTGTGCCTGATTCCCCATTCCTCATTGCTCAAGAAGATGCTGATAAGATCATCGAACAAGCTCCAACTGATGGAGATGTCGAGACTATTGGCGATATTAGTAAGTGTATCAAAATCTTAATAGTGATTAGAATGTCTTATTGGTTGGTTTCTTTCTTTTCTATTTACAGTTGATAAATGGCATTTTGTTCACCTGCAGTAATACTCTGGCAGTCTAAAAACAGTGTGTCTAGGTGTAGAAGTTTTGTGGTATAAAATAGGCTATCAATATGATTGATTCGTAATATCCGTGTCGTAATCGAATTTAATTCAAAATAAATGTTGAACGGTACAAAAAATTGCATATGTTGTTCTATTTTATTTCTTCGACGTTTATGTCTTTATCTAGTTGACATAAAGGGTAATTTATCTCGTGGTTTCAAGTATGTAGCGCTGGCACTTAACAGCTGTCATTTCAACTGTCATAAAAATAGATAGCTTTTTATATAAAGATTTCTTGTCAACTTGCAAAGGAATATTAACCTTTTACCTTTGTTTATGTTCGCCATAGTTCTTAGAGGTTTGATTTGCATAAAATAAGTTAAGTCAAAAATATGTATATGCGCGAAATAATGGGCAGGTTCATACAACCTGTAAAAACATGCCGTTTTGTCACAAGCAGACTTTATTTAATAATAATAATTAGGGAAATTTGTCTTAACTACCTTTCCAATCTATTTATCCAATAAATAAGAAGGCAATGAGCAGGTTCAAAAAACATAAGGGACAGTCAACTGCATTCTTTGAACGTAAATTATGACTGAAGCAACTAGTTAGTTTTTCAAGTGTCTTAAATTTCAAACTCGAAATTTTACTTCACAAACCTCTACCTTTTGTTGATCGCACAAAAATTACCAAAAACATTAATGTCTACAAAAAACACTTCGTAACCAAGCTTTCAAGTCCATCACAACCAGTATTTTCAGTTGTAAATAAATATTACTTATTACTTCTCAAATTTGACAAGGAACCCTTTTACACAAAACATTAAATGGAATTATGCATAAAATAAATAAATTACACAGTAATAAAGTCCAGCTTTCAGTTAAATGAAAAACATTATCAGCTGTCATTATGACATAAGTATACTTGACTTGATAGCTAGGGAGATTTGTTTGCCTAACTTTCCAATAAAGCTGCATTACTTGGAATGCAATTTTTCGGCAGCTGGCCAGTTAGATACTTGAATCTTGTCTTTACTTTATGTCCCTTAAGTCGCCTGAACCTACCTAATTTTTTGAAGCTGCCTCACTTTCAAGTACCTTATGTCACCTGTACATTCTAGATCGCCACCGAATAGTGCTTGAATTGTCTCACAGACTTTAATCAGTGAGAGGATTCACTATGAATGCTTTAACAGTAGGCGGCGTTTAATTGAGGGGGATCTGGTCGTATACCAAGACTCACGATACAGCACGAACGAATGGAATTTCCTCGTCTTCACCAAGATTAAACCGAGGCTGACTGGGTCCAGGTTTACCTGCTCTGGAGGTAAACCGGCGGTGGTAAACTGTCCAGGGGTAAACTGGCAGAGGTAAACCGGCGGAGGTAAACTGAATTAAATTGGGGTCAAATTAAGACATATATTTTTTTCGATTTGGATCCTTTACCTGAACAATTTAAAAAAAAAACATGAATGAATGATCTTTAACAGGACTTTGAAACCATCGAGCTGTCTTAGTCGGTATTTATGAAGGTGCTCCTAGTTGACTACATGGTGCGAGAGTTTTTTATCATCTTGTAGAAAGATGCAACGTACCCTCTAGGTCAAAATTTAATTCCTCTTTTTCTTGACAATGGACATCCTTTGGAGAAGCAAATTAACACACAACTTAGCCAGGATAACCATAGAGTGAATTTTTGGTTTCCTCAAAGAATGGTTTTGACGTCTGTAGTATTTGGATGTTGGAAGTCCTATGCTGGCCAATTAAATTTTGAAAGCTAATTGAGTTTTGCACAAACACATTCATATATTTGAATGTTCACTATTCATTCTAACCTAGCTAATAAATTTGCTTTGCATTTCTTTTTATTCTTTTTGAATTATACGATGGAGAATTCTTCAGAAAACGAATCATAAAAATTCTTTTCTCAGGAAGAAATTCATATGAAATTTTGTATATATTACTGAGCATACGAAACACTTCCAATTATAAATATGTCTTAAGAGTTTTATAATAGTTAATAAGTTTTTCTCGACCTCCGTTGTTAACCTTAACTTTGACTTCTATCAATTTTGTATGAATCCATTTTTTGTACATAAAAATACAAATTTTAAATTGTTAAAACTTTTATGAATCCACGTTACCAAACACACTTAAAATGAAAAGTACAACGTAGACCTTAACCGCAGCTTCTCAAACTTTGGCAGCCACTTGCACTCAAACCATACTGTCAAATAACAGGAACAGCTGATTTGTTCCACATAAATATAGTTTTCGTTTTTTGTGTTTATTAAGTCGCATTCTCTTATTATCAATTAAAAAGCATTAAAAATACTGTTTTATTCGTAGATAAAAAACAAATAAATAATCATGGACGCGAAACAACTCAAACAATCATTGAAAGAAGTCCGTGATGCTATAAAAAATGGAAATAACCCCTTGGCCATTCAGAAATGCCAGGTATGTGTCCAGTCCACTTAATTTACATTTCTTACCGGCAACTTCATTTTCTTTACAATTAATATACATTTTGTTTTATAAATAAAGGAAATCCTCCAAGCTGATCCTAAGAACTACATGGGTCTTATATTGCTTGGAGCTGCATATCAAAGTACAGATCAAAATCAAGTAAGATACTCAATAAGTCGCCATATAATCCTATATTGAACATAAACTTTCCAACCCAGGCAGCAATACATTTACGAAAAGCTGTAACCTGCTCCACAACACCCACTTTAGCTTTGCAGGGTCTAGCGAATTGCGCTTCAAAAGAAGAACTTCCTGAAATCTATGAAAAACTTTTAGATCTCGTTCCGTAAGTCCTAAATATTTTGATTTGAATTTTAATAAAATTGGGTTTTAGCGAGAAGTCAATTGAATACTACGAGAAAATATCATCCATTGGGAAAACTTCGCCGAAAGTCATCCAAAAGTGCATTGAAGTTCTTAAGAAAGCAGCTCTTGCCGCTCAAACAACAGACACCAAACAATCGTCTTATTTAAACTTGGCAAAACTTTGGGTTATACAAGATGACATCGATGATAGTGATCTGGATTTAGTAAAAGAGCCTTATGATATTATTAAATTCTTAAAAAATAACGGTTTGTCATTTGCAGTTCAGATCCTGTCTTGAAATTGCCATAGACGTCAGCGATAGCAGTGATCCTCGCATGCAAATTAAATTCTTCCAGAGATATTTAAAGCTTCTTTATAAGCAAAACGATTTGGAAAAACTATTAAAAACATCCGATAGCATGTATAACATCTTTCCTGACGAACTTTGTTCTCTAGAGTGGATCTGTAAGATTTATTGTGAGAATTACTTAGCTAACCAGGATGTTTTGTCAGCTCTGGAAATGCCCATTGACTTCTATGCTGAGAAATTGGAAAACCTCAATAAACAATCCAGTTTAGCTCTTCTCATTAAAGCCATTAAGGCATTTGACTCAGATCAAATGGCCACAGCTAGAAGTTTGCTCAATCAAGTAAATCAGATTCAGCCGGGCTACAAAGTGGCAATGCAATTAATGGCCAACACGGAAATAAAAATTGGAGCGTATACCTTAGCTGCCCCTATTGTTAAAACTTTGGGCTGGGCAAAAGAGTATGCAGTGTGCATGTCGTATTCTAGGAGTCCAGATGACTTGAGGAAAGCCATAGAAACACTCGTCACTGTTGATCAAAGTGAAGAGGTTTTAGATTCTCTGGCAAGGTAAGGTTTTGTTTGGGGTTAAAATTCGATTGTTTGCTGAATTCTCATTTCAGGTGTTACCGCCGACTTGGCGAAGAGAAGAAGCTGCAGGGTCTCTCCTTGACTCCGCTTTTGGAAGCCAAGTATAAGTTGTAAGTCATGAAAAACCTGTTCGATCTTTCCTTTTTTAATAAACAATCAATATAAAAACAGGTCACCAACAGAAGCTTTAGAAAAGTTAGGCAATGAAGAATCTTACGAAGTTCTGATTTTGAAGGGAGAAAAGAACATTTTGGTTCAAAACTACGATTCTGCTTTGATATGTATGCTCAAGGCTGCTCGTCTAAGACCATACAGAGCTGAATGTTTTGAATATCTAGGGAAAATCTACTTGGCTTTGAAGGATCAAACTCGAGCTATTAAATGTTTTGAAAAATGCACAAGTTTAAATATTCTCAACGAAGCAGGTGTTGATCTTTTAAGTTCAATTTATCTAGAATCTGGAGATGAAGAAGTAAAACTCAAATCTATCGGTTCCATAGAAAAGTCTAAAACTGAAGAATATTTTTTGTTAAGTTTCAGGAAAAGAATCTTAAACTTCTGTTGGCTGCCTTGGAAAAGAGTCCCACTGGAATGTTAAAATGGGCATATTTCAAATTAGGAATACATTATTTAACTGCTAAGGATTATGATGGAGCAATTAATTCGTTTAGGGATTCGTTAAAGTTTGATGTTACTGCAATCGTCTCTTGGGAGTGCTTGGGTGATGCTTATAGGGAGAGAGGGTCTTATAATTCAGCTGTCAGAGTATTTCAGAAAATTCTTGATCTTGATCCAGTAAACGTCTATGCTAAATTACAAGTTGCTTTGATTAATATGGTAAGTTTCTATCCCCATTACTTTTTAACATGTGTTAAAAATCAATTAAGGAAGATAATTATTTTGGTTAAGCTGTTTTTAAACTTCCCATTTAAATACAACTTCTTATTTAATAAACTTGATAGACAGTTCGAATGTATACAGAAGCTATTGAACAATTTGACGAACTACTGGCTGAGCATCCGGACTATCTACCTGCCTTGAAGGGTGCTGCTGAATCTCACATTGGGTTGGCCAATAATCTAAAGCTTGAAAAACGTCTTGGTCGATGCAAGCATCATCTTCAACAAGCTGTCAAATATTTAGAGAGGTTAAAAAGAGTTTAATCTTTAACATTATCTATAATTTTTCAATTTTATTTATTTTGTATTCTAGAGCTTTTATAATTGGCAAAATCGATATGGTCTGGTTGTGGCGACTGGTGGCGAGTACATTCGTTCAAGTTGCATTACTGCCCACATCCAAGGCTCATTTAGAAGTTTCTGGCAAATTGGCAAAAAAAAGTGACGATGATATAGTTGTGCTGGATCGAAAGCAGTTATTAGCTCTTGCCACAAGGTAAGCACTTTAATAAACTTGGTGTAAGTCTTCGAGCTTATTTCACCTTCATAATTTAATAATAACAGATTTTATACTTGTGCCTTGAAACTGACTGAGAACACATTTCTGTGGTATGAGCTGTCGATTTGCGCATATTATAGCGCCAATTTTGAACCAAATAACGAAGTCAAGCATCTAGATCTGGCAGTTAAGGCTTGTAAAATGGCTATAACTCATCAGAGTGATCGTTGGGAGAACTGGAATGCACTTGGAGTTTTTAATGCCCACAAAGCAATCAACGACTTGCCCTTTGCGCAGCACTGCTTCATCCAGGCTTTGATGATGGATCGAAAGTCATACACAACCTGGACAAATCTTGGAGTGCTCTATTTAAAGTTGAGTGATATTAAATTGGCCAACAAAGCATTCCAACGAGCACAGCAATCGAGTCCAATATATCCAAATGCATGGATTGGTCAGGCGATGATAGCTGAAATCATTGCCGACGAAGAGGAGGCCCTTGATCTTTTTAGACATTGTCAGCAATTTGAATACCATTTAGAATCGACCATTGGCTATGCTCATTGGGTGTGCAGTATTCTCTGCGATCCAGAGAAGCGCAAGGAAGCGAGATTCAAACGAACAATCGATTTGATGTTCGCCGGAACAGTTGCTCTGGATGCGATCAATTGGTACTTTGCTGTTGAGGAGGACAACTGCTCCCCGGAAGCACTGTCCTATCAAGGTTTTCTCAATGCCCAACATCAGCTTTGGCGTCCAGCTATTCGTGGTTACTTACAAGCAGTAAAAACTGCAAACCCCGATGCGAGAAATAAGCTCTACACAAACTTGGGATATATGTTCCTAAAGAACAATGAGCCTGAGAAAGCAATTGATGCCTTTAATTCAGTGTCAGAGGCAAGTTTCCAGCCGATTGTTGGTCTGGCTTTGGCCTATTTCCGAGCGGGACAGCATCAAGAAGCCTATTCCGTTTATAATTCGATTCTCAAGAGTGTAGCTGGAAGCGAGGAAGATAAAGCAGCTATGATTTTAGTGGCAATGGCTTCGATGGTGTATTCCTCACAGGGTGAAGCTGATACTAAGACTATTCTATACCAATGGTAAGCGACATCATTATTAGTTTTTTTGCATCTTGTTTACTAATTTATTATTGCTCGATTTTAGTATTCTCTTAAAGGACTCACCAATTGAAGCTCTTTATTCGGCCTGTGCTCTTGGGATCCTCCATCATGACAATCAACTGACTGAGACAATTTTGTGTGAATTGAAAAAGTATGAACGATCTCTAGAACATTGTGCTCACATTGCGTTCCTTACGTCACAGTATCATCTCAAAAACGTAGGTTCAAAATAATGATATGTTAATTTTATCATGAGTTTTTAAATTGTATTTATTTCTTTTTCTTTTTAAAGAATCAAACGAGAAAAGGACTTACTTATCTCATTTCTCGAGTTCATATGTATCCCCAATGTGCCGAGTTGAGGAAGGTTCTGGCAAATTATTTATTGGAGAATTATGGACAAATGCGAAAGTATTTTTTGGCCATCAGTCAAATGGCATTGAGTGCTATCGATTTAGGGCACAGTAGCACCAAAAAGTATGATTTTTATTTCCAAAACATATTTTTAAAATTAATATTTTTTTGGGAATTTCCTTTATTTTGTTTGTGTTTTGTAGAAGTTCATGTTTGGAAGATGCACATTCTTTGATGACGGCCAGTAGAGCATTGAAAGCTGTGGATAAAAATAAATCGATGAAACTCATTCAACGAGCCATACACTTATGTCCCCAAAACAAAGATGCGTGGAATGCTTTGGCTGTGAGTGTTGGAGCTTGATTAATATTGAATGAAAAATAATGCTTTTTTAAAAGAACACTGTGCGTTTTAATTTAATTTGATTAAAGCCTAAGGATGTACATACATATCAAAACAATAATGAAAAGCAACATTTAATGTAAGTTAAAGAATTTTTGATTGAAATAGTAGAAAGATTCGTGTGAAAAATCTTAAACCTTCAAAACAAGTTACAAAATATTTCAGCCGAAATATTTAGTAGTCGTAGATTCTATTGAATTTTTATTTTAATTTAAGATTGAAAATAGAGTAATGTAATAGTATTTGTGATAGGTCGTTTTTTACAATCAAAACCCGAAAAAGAAGAACAGAAGGGGTTAGATAATGAGAAGCTATAAATGGTGCCCTCGGGAAATTTGTCTCAAAATATTTAAAAGTGAGTAAAATTTTGAATTTTTAAGATCGATACAAATATTTTAGGAATGGAAAGAATCTATGTACAGTGAGTGTCATTATCATCAGTTCTACTCTGAACGTCGAACTTGTCGAGTTGTAGAAGCTGAGTAAGGTCAATGATTCTCGAGAATTTTCTCCAGATGAGTCCTGAAACTAAAGGACGTTCTTATCCCTCTACCTTCCCAAAATCATCATCCATTCACACATAAACAAGGCATACCAGCCTACGTTTATGTAACCAACTCCCATCTCACATCCCACGTTGTAATTGCGAAAAAGCTAGCAGCGGTCCTATCTCCAATACTCCTTCTCACTCTAGGTAATCTGTGCAGACGGACATTTTTTCTTCGCATCTCGTTGGACCAAAATGAATAAAACTAACAACAAAAACAAAAATAAAAAACAATTGAGACCGGTATCTCTTCAGGACCGGGCGGCAGCTTGGCGTCAAAGCCTGCGGCCAACACAGAGAAGGGAGTAGTGGCTAACCATTGACCCTCCTCTGCTGTTGGTAGCAACGAGAATATAAAGGTAGCGATACCTAATTTCAGTAGTGGCAGGGTTGTGAAAAATGGCCCTACCACTACTAATGAGAATACTTCCAGAAATGGAAAATTCTCAAAAGGCCTTAATAGACAAAGGCGGCAAACGGCGAAAATCTTAAAGGCCTCTGGTGCATCATCGGGGGCTGAAAGGACACCGCAGCAAACCGCTAGCGTCGAATGGGCCAAAAGCATCCTTGCTACAACAAGATCCAATAAGGACTCTACGTCCAAAAGAGAAAGGTCTCTTGAGGGGGCCGCACCGACACCAAAACGGCCTCGGGTGCACAACACCAGCACCCCTCTCAATCCCATCAGGAAACAATCCAGTTTCAGTGACGGTGAACCTAGATCTTGCATACTATTGAAACGTAGCATTAATGTATTTTTACTCCATCGTTTCAGTGACAAAGATACCACCGTAGCTAGGCTGGAAACAACCAAAGGAAGTTTCTGGCTGGTGTCGGCGTTTCTTGGTCATGACCACCTTGGCCTTCTCCCTGGAAAAACCCTGGAGAAAGTCGTCGCTGAAGCGGAAAGGCAACGGATCCGCCTAATTATTGGGAGTGTTGGAAATGAACCAACCTTCATAACTAAAATTTGACAAGAAGTCTTAGACATAACTCTTGTCTCAGATAGTATACACCATATGATCTTGGACTGGAAAGTATCCAAAGAACACTCGTTCTCTGATCATAGATATATCCAGTTCAATATAAATGTGGATGATAACCCGAGGCCATTGACTTTTCGACACTATCGGAAAACTGACTGGGCTTCATACAGGAACTCATTATAGAGTTCACTAGAACCTGGACATCTAGTCCTTCCTCTAACGCTAATGAACTTGACAACAACGTCAATGACCTTACCTCAGCTATGAATAATTCGCTAGAAATTGCTTGTCCACTTATACACACAAGAGGAAAGAGGAAACGACAATGGTGGGCCTCAGAGCTTGACTCGCTCAGGAAGGAATGCAGGAAACTTTTCAACCGGGCCAAACTAGCCTCTCATTGGGACTCCTACAAAGAGTCCCTAAGAATCTACAAGAAGGCACTAAGGAAATCCAAGCGATCTTCTTGGCGATCCTTCTGTGGCACGATAGAAGAAACTTCTGATGTGCTGAGAAAATGGGTATTTCAAGTAATTTCAAATTTTTCCAGGACAACGAGCCGAAGCACAAGGCGAATGTTGTAAGGGAATGGCTTCTGTATAACTCTCAAAAAGTTATTCAAACACTTCCACAATTTCCAGACCCAATCGAGAATTTCGGGATGAATTGGACCGTCGAGCTTGCGAAAACCCTGTCTCTTCAATAAGTGCACTAAAGCAACGGCTTCAAGAAGAATGAATCAAAATTGACATGGAATACCTTCAAACAATTATAAAAAATATGCTCAAGCGACTGGAAGGAGTTTTATCCAATCAAGGGTATCCAACAAAATATTAAAATCAATGGTAAGAAACATGAATTAAAAAATGTATATACAAATGTAAAAAAAACGAATATTAATGAAGTGTTACTTTTTTAGTTGTCTTATTCTTTATTTAATTTATTTTGTTAATTTGCTATTTTAACTAAAAAATGTATATATATTTAAATTATTAAATACAAAATATTTTAAAGAAAAACTAGTTTTTAACTTTTTTAAGTTTAAAGTGAAAAGTAAAGTGTTTTTATGGAAAGAAACAAAAAAAAAACGGCACGAGTACGATAACTTTGGCGCCGAGATATAATAACGGTTTTTGGTAGAGGGGCTTAATACAAGCATTTTTTACTATGGGAGGGGGGGTCTATCTCCCCCCGTTTAGGCGGTAGGGGCAATTTAAAAAAACATGTACTTTAAATGGAAAAAAAATAATTAAAAAATAACGGTAATACTTACAATTAAGTATTATACCTTTTTTTAAAGCCAACACTTGTGTCTAGTAGCTTGTTTTTAAATCAAGTCAAAACTATGCATAGTTTGCGAAAAACACTGTTTTAAACTCAAAATTTGGTAAAAAAAAAAGTTAAAAATATGGTTTAGAGTGTAATATTTCAAAACTTTTAGATTATCTACAATTTTTTTTTTTAGAATACATTGCCCTTATTTATTTTTGATCGAAAACTGAAAACTAGATGATTTTATGTCTTTTAGTTTTTGAGAAAATTGAAAATAACCACAACTACTATTTTAATTTAATTCTTTTTTTTTGCTTCAAAAATCTTATTTTGATAGTAACAATGGTAGGTGCAAGTTTGGTTGTATGCAACAGTGGGATCCGTAAGAGGGGGGCATGCTGCCACCCTGCAACCCCCTGCTTGGGCTCACTATAGGATTTGGGGTGGGTGCAAGTTGGAGTGCGTGCAAAGTGAGGAGGGAGCAAGGTTCGGTGAGTGCAAGATGAGGTGCATTCAAAGTTTTTTTTGCATTTAAATAAGCTGAATTAAAAAATAATTGATATTATATACATAAACATATGTACATATATGTCATGTCCATTTCAATCTCTTTTTTCTAAATATACCGTTAGGTACTTGACAAAAACTTTAACATTTAATATATTTGAGCATAAAAATGTATTGCATTATAAAAAAATTTGCATTACCTTTACAACAACACAATGGAAGCAAATTCTCGTAGTTTCTTAACATGCACATATGTTTATGTCATACATAAATATGCATATAACTATGTACACACATATAATGCAGCCATAGTAAAAAGTATGTACCTATATAGTTAGATCATAAATAACAAGAGGAAGCATTTGATGTTTAACCGTTTTTTTTAACAAGTTTGGTGCAGGTTATTGTTTACCAAAGCCATTCTCCATTTAACGTTTGAATAAGTCGGATTCCCTTTTTAAAAATGGCGGCTAAACATCCACTTCTTCACCCAAAATTAAATAATTTTTCGATTTTTTGTTCGTTTGGGGATTTGGTATCAACAAACGAAAAAAGTTTCGCGTTTTTGGAAGAAATCGGGTTAATTCCCTCCAAAACGTCTACTCCACCTCTGTGTTGTGATATTTTAATGACCGTGGAAAATTCAAAAAGATCAAAGTTCGGTTGGTTTTGGCGATGTTCAAAAAAGGGCTCAAAAAGAAAAGGTGACAAAACTTGTAGAAATACAATCAACCCATCAATAGGAACATTTTTCCATGGCCCTCAATGTCGGCTAGAGATAAATGAAGTGCTTGCTATAATTATCTCTTTTGTGATTAAAATGCCTGTAAACATGGTTTTCCAGGTAATTAATTAAATCTTAAGCTACAATTTAAGGATTTTGTTTTAAATATTTTCGTAAATTCTCAAATTAGCAATTAATCGCTTGGCGAAATCACGACAATAAAGATAAATTAAGTAAATCTACCATCATAGATTACTATAATTATTGTCGGGAAATAGCCGAAATAATATCCTCCCATATTGATATTAATATTGGCGGTGAAGAAAAAACGGTTCAAATCGATGAAACATTTTTAACGAAAAGAAAATACCACAAAGGCCGTGTCACAGAACAGATGACAATTGTAGTGTTGGGGCTATATTGCAAAGAAGATAAAGTCGGACGTTTCTTTAAAGTCAATTCCAAATGTAGGGAAGATTTGTGGCCTTATATTCATAAATATGTTAACCCCAATACAAGTCGTATCTGTACCGACAGCGCACGCCAATACATAGGTGTTGAAAAATTATTCTCCAGTTCTACTAGTCATGGCGTAACAAACCACAGCAAAGGCGAATATGTCGACAAAGCCGATAAGACTAACACAATAAACGATCTAGAAAATCAAAATAAACTTCTGAAAAAAACAATTTTATGCCGCAAAACCACACTCCACATCCATCAATATATGGCACTTTTCTTTTATAGAAAATATTGCCTTGAAAAAAAATATAAAGACGATTTGGGATCCCAAATAATGGAATTCTTACTAGATATGAAAAAAGTATACCCATGTTTGGTTAATGGACAAGAAAGTGTAGGTCTGCAACTAAAGCACTTCGACCCTCCCGACGTTTGCAGTGAACACCTAGAAGATGTGTTACCGCCAAAACAACCACGGCTCTTGACCATCAATGACGAACTTAACGAACTCCACAGTGACACTAGTACGGACGATGAATTCATTGACGAGACTTACATACCTTCAACACATTGAAAATTAACGTGACTATTTTTCAATAACTCCTGACTTACTTAAAAACTAACTGACTGGGACGCGGAATGCAATGCAATTCTACCTCCTCGTGGTGCATTCTGGGTTATGCTAAATGAATTGCTTTACTTGACTCACAAAATGACCTAATCTTTAACAATTATCCTGAAAGTAAATACCAAAAAAACTCTTTAAAAAGTAGTTTTAAAAACCCCAAAACCAAAATAAAACAACAATCACATATGTAGGTATATACGAAATTTCTAATGCAAACAGTAAGATGCCTAAGATGCAACCCCCCTGCTTGGGCTCACTATAGGATTTGGGGTAGGTGCGAGTTAGGGTGGGTGCAAGGTGGAGAGGGTGAAAGGTTCGGTGAGTGCATGCAAAATTTCATATGCATCTAAATAAACTGGATATAAAAAAAGTAATTTAATTGAAATATTTTGTTTTGGTAATTTTCAATTTTCTCAAAAACTAGAAGACATAGAAACATCTAGTTTTCAGTTTTCGTTAAAAAATAAATAAGGGCAATGTATTCTAAAAAAAAAAAATTGTAGATAATCTAAAAGTTTCGAAATATTACACTCTAAACCATATTTTTAACTTTTTTTTGACCAAATTTTGAGTTTAAAACAGTGTTTTTCGCAAACTATGCATAGTTTTGACTTGATTTAAAAACAAGCTACTAGACACAAGTGTTCGCTTTAAAAAAAGGTATAATACTTAATTGTAAGTATTACCGTTATTTTTTAATTATTTTTTTTCCATTTAAAGTACATGTTTTTTTAAATTGCCCCTACCGCCTAAACGGGGGGAGATAGACCCCCCCTCCCATAGTAAAAAATGCTTGTATTAAGCCCCTCTACCAAAAACCGTTATTATATCTCGGCGCCAAAGTTATCGTACTCTCCCCAAAAAAACGAATATTAATGGCACTCACTGTATGTACATATGAACAAAGTTGGATCCTTAAACCACAAACATAAATGTGTTGAAATTAAAGCCATGTTTCATTGTTTATTGTTCTTGTAAAGTTATTACTTAATTATTTAGGCTTACAAGAACTGACAAACTTTTTCAGTGAGGAAATCTCGTAAAATTTTGGGCATTCATCTTTATAACCTAAACAGTTTGTAGATCTATCGAACATTTTATAGCAAATATGTACATATGTATATAGGTATGTCAAATTCGCAAATATGACAGTATCACAATTCGGTTTTACGAATCCCTCCTTCGTACCCTAAGCTTTTCACATTCACATTAGATCCACAACCCTGCTCTTCAGATGTGGATCTTCAACGGCTTATATACTTGCTGATAATATCACCGTCTAAACACTTACATTGCTTAAATACAGATTAACACAGATTGCGCTCTAAAGAAGTAGCCAATTACGTTCCTCCCCTCAAGTAATTCAACTGTAATACTCGAGCATCCATGAGTACAAATCAGTATACCCTCGAGCCCAACTTCATTTGTACAGAGATTTGTTCTTATTAGCCGTACTATGCTAATGTAGAATGCGCCACACTCTCTCTCTCCCACTCGTTGCAATATTTAGGAATTCAAAACCAATGTGTACCGACACCTCCCTTCCCTTTCTTAATGCTCACGCTTTGTTTTGGCATAATAATATTAACAAACATCATCGAGTGTGTATTTATATACATAAACAAAAATAAAAAAATCAACCCAATCCTTCGAGCCGGATTTGAACCAGCGACCTATGGATATCTATTGCATTTTTTCAACTCTACAGTCCACCGCTCTACCAACTGAGCTATCGAAGGTTGTTAAAAATTGGGTGTCAAACTTCGTAATTCAATAAATAAAAAAAAACATAGGTTTAAAAAAGATAATAAGGGCCAGTTCTAGCTGTCATTGAAGTTAATCCGAACAAATTGTTAAACTAATATTTGACTATGGTCGCATTCACAAAGCTAGTCGCTACATAGTCAAAATTCAACTAGCTTTGTGAATGCAAAATTGCACTACAAAGGTAGTCAATCAGGAACTGTCATATTATTGACAAATACAAATATATAAAATAAGAAACATTTGTGTTTTGAGACCTTTAAATTGTTGTTTTTTCTTTTTAAATTCAATAAAACCAAATAGAAGATATAATATAATTGAATTATATTTGTTTTAAATACCGAAAGGTTAATTTCATTTTGAATTCTTGTGTCCTTACCCACAGCTGATTGTGAAACGTCAAAACCCGTGTGCACTAACTTTGTAGCCGAAATTTGTACACTACGTCGGAGGGGAAATTTCAACTACTTTTGTAGTTAGATTTAGCCAATCAGAATCCCTTGACTACGTAGCCACTAGCTTTGTGAATGCGATCAATGATAAAAACCAATGACAGCTTTCATTGGTTTTCATCATTAAAAAATTTGTTTCGAGGTTTTGAAATAGTGGAAAGAGTCAAATTTGTATTGTCTGGTGTTAAATTGAAGGTAATGACTTATATATTTATATAAACGAGCACTTTTCTTTTAGTTTATTTTTAATTTTATTGGAATCGGTTAAATCAATCTATTAAAAATGTTGATATTTTCGACGTTTCAACTAAAATCTAATGGACCAGCAGCAGCCTTATGGATTCAGTTGTTTAATATGATTACATTTCTTAAAGATTTTATTCACGTTTAGCGTCCTGGTGATTGGAATGCCCATATTACTTGTGTGAAGAATATGATTTCATATTTCCATGCCCCCTGGAGACTTCAGGACATGATAAAACTGCCTTCTGTGATGACCTCAGATGAATTTAAAAGCTTTGTGCAAGAAGGTTACTTTACTATGAGAAGAACTGACCGATTTTGGACAGGGATGTGGTCGGACCAGACAATTGAACAAACTCTAATGCGTGTAATGAAAAGTATGGGTGGCTTTGCAACAGGGCGTGGAATCACTGATAGTGTACTTAGGAAATGGGTTCTAGAGCTGACTACTACTCATAAAATTTGCTCATCACTCTACTAATAAGAAACATGAAAATTTTGGGGAGGCACGTAAAATAAGAGATAATACAGACATTCCAAAGCTGTCAAATTGGTTCCAAAGTCATCCTCCATTTCCAGTTAGAAATTAATGAAATCATGTCAATAGCGAGTGGCATCGTTAGAGATGATAAAGTAACTTGCTTCAACATTTATTCTCTAGGCATGCAGGCAATGAGCCATATAGTGGGCCAAAGAGTTTCAGGAGTAAAAACGGACATAAAAATTGAATACTACAGTTTTTTTTGTGGACAATTACAAAAAAATGCATACCATTATTTTACAAAATAAAAAAAGTACAAACAAATTAACATCATATTTCTTTAGGAAATTTAATAAGCTTTAATTTTGTAGAAGGTTATTTTTTGATACGACACATAGTTTTGAAGATAAACCAGAAAAACCCTTATATTTGTAAAATTTAATAAGCTTTAATTTTGTAGAACAAAATTTTTTGATACGATAATTATTTTCGAGACAAACGTGTAAAACTGAAATAATCTCCAAGTTTCTCTTAACTGCCGCTAGAGCTCACGGCGGATTCTTGGGGACTTTTTTTTGGGTCATCACCAGACATCCTTTAGTAAGTGTGCCAAACTTCAATGATGTTTTTTGAGGTGAAAACCATAGACCCACCATATATGTATATATGGTTTGTCTATGGTGAAAACCTTTATTAACTGGACTATAATGCATTTTCGTAGTAAATGTTAACAATTTCAATACGTCGACGAAGCCAAATGTCAAAAGAGGCCATTTTCACCAATGAGTATAAAATTTTATTCAATTCGGAATTAAATGTGTTGTGTTTAATTTATTTTATTTTCTTTTTACAAATTTTTTTTAAGGATTAAACTTCGTAATATTTATAAACAATACTTTAGTTTTAGTACAAAAATAATAAAAAAAAGGTAAAATATTATCTTAATTAATGGTTAATAATTGGTTTTATAGAAAAAGAAATTAATAAAAACTTAAAGTAAATTATTAATATTTTGCTGTGAATATATAGGGCCTTACCAATAATCAAATTTAGTGACGACTTAAATATTTAAGTGGACTCTAAATAATGAACCATACCAATAATCAAATTAATAGTCAGCTTAACGCTAAACGTCACTCTAAATTTTAGAGTAGAGAAACGCGTGTTTAACTTCGTGATTTAGTGTAAACGTCATGTTTGTGCTGTCATTCTGACAGTTGGTAGCAAAAGAATTTTTTTTCTTCTTCGGGATTGTGACATCTCGTCCAAAATGTTTATATCATTAATAATGTATGTATCGACGGAACTCATAATTTATTTGTACTTTTAATAATTTCACTTAAAAACTTTTATGCTGACATTTCATAAATAAAACAAATACGTATCTGTTAGCATCCAGAACGTGGGGAATGTCATTTCGACAGCAGCTGTCTGTTTGGGAAAAATGTATTAGATAATAATGTAATAGAGCACAGTTTAGTTAAAGACGTGTTTAGTTTGGTTATTGGTTAACACACAAATAAACTCGTCTCTAAAGTTTAATGTGGCGTTTATCTAAACGCTTGTTTAGTCAATAATTATTAGTAAGGCCCATAGTGTTATGACAGCAGCACAGCGGCCGTTTTAAAGGCTAATTCCATAATCTTTTAGTGAGCAGGCCGCTCCATAATCTCGAAACTTTTACTATATGTGTTTTAAGTAGCATCTCACCGTTTTAGTATCGACGCGTAGGGCCTTACCAATAATCAAAATTAAAGCTCACTTAATTATTTAACTGGGTTTCAAATATTTTGGCATACCAATAAATATTTTAATAGTTGGTTCAAGGGCTAACGCCCAGTTAAATTTTATTGTTGGGAAACTCAACTATAAACGGACACTTAAATTAAACTCCATGGTTTGCACTGTCATTTTGACAGCATACGCAACAAATGCTTTTTACGTCACAAGAGTTAAGATTTGTTACCAACATCCTTCTATATATCTCAGTCCCTTGTCAATACAATTAGCTCACTTGAAATTGCACCACCTCTGTTGGTAGCCGAGCCGATGTCTTCCCGCAAACGATCAATAATGAATCGAGCAGTTGTCTTATCAAATCTTGAATTTATTTGTTTTATTTTTTTAAGTTTATGCTGGAAAACAAAAATATTTACCTATAGTGCAGATAAAACTCGGTATCGTCATATTTTGTGAATGGTTCACTTTTGTTTTTGTATACTTTTTGTTTTTGTATAATCTTCCATTATTGAATCGTCCGAATCAATTTCAAAACTTAATCTAAAACACTCTATATAAAGATATAAATCCTCGGTAGACATCTTGGTTTGCCTACAAGCTAAACCGGGAATCAGGATTTATATCTTTATATAGAGTGTTTTTGAACTTAATTTTAATCAAATATTTTTGTTTATGTTTGCAAATTTGTCTTATGTCAATTTAATGCTTTCTTGTTGACAGAGAATGTAGTGGATATTGTAATAGAAGGCTAAGTGTGTTTAGCGATTTATTATTGGTAAGGCCCATAATGATTTGTAGATTTTTTTTTAACTTCCCATAGGAAGTTATTGTAATGGGTCCGATTTGTCAAATTAAAAAATTTAACATTTCTCGACGTTTCAAGGTTCCTAGAGTCGAAAGAAAGATGTCTGTGCGTGCGTGTGTACGTACGTTTGTACGTCCGTACGTTCGCAACGTTTTTTTCGTTGTCCATAGCTCAAGAACCAGAAAAGATATCGATTTCAAATCAATTTTGTTGTACAGATAATAAGGCAGAAAAATGCAGAAAGGGTTCTCAAGAAAATTGCGTGTGTGGTTTTTTTACCATAGCAGTTTGACATGACATTTTTGTTCAACCCTAAATATCTTACGAACCAAAAACGCTAGAGACTTGAATTATATTTTATACTAGCTGACCCGACGAACTTTTTTCCGCCTTAATGGCAATAAATAAGCAGATTGTGTTTTTTTTATTGGAAAAAATACAAACAAAAATGAAATAACTACATTAATCATTCATTATTATTTCTGTATTTTAGTACATAGGTTGCTCTTCACTTAAGTACCTTGTGATACACGACATTTTTTGTTTTTTTATCAGGCGCAAAAACAAACAACGCAGATGGTCTTCCGACCCGTGAACATGCCACGTATAATTGACCATGGGAAAAACATGAATGTTCTAGATTTAAACCACAAACTTTTAAGGATTGGCTTTGTGATTTGTTGATGGTCATGGCAAATGCAAGACGTATCGGAAATTGAAGTCGGCATAAAGGTTGGGATCATCGGGATCCTCGGAATGAGAACTTCCTCACCTTTGAATTTTCCTATCATTATCGTAGCGTAAATTACATTGTTCATCAATTTACTAACCACCAAACGCGTACCGTTGCACAGTTTTGGTTGGTTTATGTTTCGAAGCATGATTACTACGGAGCCAACCTTTAGGCGTAAATTTTGCGGTGGTAAGCCAGGCACGTCCAAAGAGTTTAAAAATTCAATTGGATAGTTGGTGGCTTCATCTTTATTTGTGACGCAGTCAATAGATTTGAATGAATGCATTGTTCCAATGATCTTATTTTGAATTATGTAGTTCAGGTCATCTACATCTTTATTCTTAGCCGCTAAAATTGCTCGCTCACTCAACCATTCACTATTTTTGTAGTTAGAAATAATATTTGGAAATACATTGTTGATAAGTTCGTGTTTTCGAAACGCTGCTGGATTCAAATCACCTAAATATCTTGTTCTGCGTCGCAAATTATCTATTTGTTGCCTTCTGTTGTTCGCTCGACGATTCTGCATTTCCAACCGAGCTGTTTCACGGGCTGCTTCACTTTGCTCTCGTGATTGAGAAGCACGAAGTCGAGTCATACTATCGCGGCGCTGTTCACGTGCAATTTCTTGTTCTTCTTCAGTCCTTTCATTTGCAGTATTTTGTATTCTTCTTGCATTACGGCTTTGTCGGGAAAGATTCGATCGTCTTGGTCGCGGCATTATTAATTAAACTTCACTTCACTTTTAATTAAACTTTACTTCACTTCAATCCACTTCTTAATTATTTATTTAATAGAAATAGTTTTAATATTGATTTCTTAAAAATATCAAATTGCCATCCATACGTCATTACATAGCTGTCATTTTACGTCAATTACATAGCTGTCATTTGCGTTTTGTTATCCCAAGTCTGATTCTTTTTTGTTATACCACGTTTTATAGTGACTGACGTTTCATGTCAAGTCACACGGGGACGCTGTCGAACGGGATAAAAAGTATCCTATGTCCGTCTCCTGGCTCTAAGCTACCTCCCTACCAATTTTCAGCCAAATCTGTTCTGACGTTCTTGAGTTATAAGTGGTGTAACTAACACGACTTTCTTTTATATATATAGATTTTTATATAAAAATCCAACATTCCGTTTTTTTTATAAAAAATAAAATCTACAAAAAATAGTACGCAAATTTGGTATAAATTGATACGAGTACATATAGACAAACTTTTAAGCAAGACAAATCGACAGACGGGATGCGAAGTTATCAGTGTGGGTCACATCCCAGCCTCTTTTTAAATTTTGGTTCTGATCTATGATATTTTAGAGCCAAATTATAGGACTACTCCATAGTAAGTATCCGCCATATTTAAAGGTCGTAGTTGTGAAATGAAAGTTAAGCTCTGTCTTTGAGGGACTTCCAATTTATTAACGAGATCCTATTCATTTAAATAAAGTAAGGAAAATATTTTTAAAATAAAAAATTAAAAAAAAAATAAAATCCCAAATTGAGTATGATTGAAAAATCACAACGCCTTCATTGCTCGTAGCTGTATATTATATTCTAATAAAATCAAAAAATTATCAATTCTGGGATACATTTTGTAGCTTTGGATTTCAAAGATCCCATTTAATCCAAGACCAAAACCTTTTTTGTTTTCAGCGACTACAAATCCGTACTAGTGCCTAACCTCCTACTGAATGACAAAATCCAGCTCTCAAAGAGTAAATTCTCTCAACCAAAAGGTGTTTTATCTGATTTTTCAATATTCTCTATCGTTCTCATTCCCATATAGGTACATTTTCTAATACAAATTCCTCTCTAAAAACTCTCTTTTCACACGTTAACTTCATCTAAAACGCCCCAACCATAGTCATAGGTAAATTTTAACGAAAAAGATCGGAACAAACAAAACCAAAGCTTAAACAAAAAAGATACAAGAAAACCGTCTGGTCGGATCGTCAGTCATGAGTCAAGTCGTTGTAGGTTAGGTATAGTCGTATAGCTATCACAGCAAAAGACAGAAGCAGTGAGTTGTAGAAGCAAGAAAACAATAGCCACAGGTTTTGTTAAGGCTCTACTCCAGTCACCATCACCAGTTACAAGTCGTGTTTACGACTTTCATCAGTCGTTTGCTAGACACACGAGTTGAAGGTTCGCTTAACGGTTAAACTTCAGTGTTCCTTTTGCTGAATTAACGGTCGATTATTATCGCTCGAATTTACACAGGGTATATCTTCATCAGTTTGGAGTTTTGAAATCAATCCAAGGATTAAGTGCGATTCGTTGAATAAAATTCAAAAAAGTGACAAAAGTCACTTCAAATTGACAAGTGAAAAAATAAATATCTAAATACTTGTGTGTTGTTCGAAAAAAAGAAGATATTGTGTAAAAAACAGAGCGTGCGAATTGAGCGCAGTGCAATATCGTATTACGCGATCGCCTACGCCCGGCTTTGGATTTGTATTTGTAAATATTTTGTTGCAGTAACAACAACACCTAACATCAACACCCCACTGTGTGCGGTGGTATCTAATTCAATTCACCTGGGGCACCAGGCACCACAGAGGTACCTAGTGTAGTTGTTCCAGCACCTCGCACCTCTGCGTCTTCCCAACCGTTCGATCGGAACGACAACGAACATACCGCAAATATTTTTGGTTTTCTCCATCCCGCATTCGTGTGATTATTTACGATCATTTATTTTGTATTCATTTTATTTGTTTTTATTTCATTCGTTCAATCTCGGGATTGGATTTCAAATCCATGTGATTAAATATTCAAAAAAATAGACAAAGGCGGGAGAGAGAGCTACGAGCGACGAGCAACGATCAACGCAACGAACGAGGAAGTTCGAAGGAGTACCTGTTTTTCTATTTGCTAGCTGTCAGGCACAAATTGTCATAATTATTTTTGACCTTAAGCTCTATCTAAATGTAAGTGTACCTATCTTTAATTATTATTTAGAATGTAACTTTAAAGATGTTTGTTATATTTTATTGTTTTTTCTTCAACCGGAGGTAAGCACGTTATTTAAAAAAAGAAAAACATTCGTTGGTGCTGTCGTGTCAGTTTGAAAATTGACGTTTGAAGATTGTTTACACTTGCCTTTAGTTTTTTTTCAAGTTTCTTTGGATCTTTCATTTTCGGCATCTGGGGTAGTGTGGGTAGCATGATTTTGACTACCAACCATCAATAGTAGTTATTTATGAATGGTCGTGTTAGAGCATGTAGAAAGCTATTAAATGATAAACTTTGAATTGTGGACGTCAATGAACCTGTAGTCGACGACGACCCACGTGACGTAAGCAAATTATTAAAAAAATAAATCGATCTCGAAAAGTTCCACTCTTTCTAATGACATCCGGTAGACGTCTAATTATATTCAAAGAAGGTTTTTCTATTGTTTCAAGGTTTCCATTAAATTGTTTACCTTAATATTAATTGCTTTTGATAAAATCTTTTCTTTTTGTTGACAGAATTTTACTTTTTGAAAGTGTTAAGAATACGGCTAGACAGGTACCTATAATACCTATGCAATGACTTTTCTATTCACATGTGATTTAAATTTTTTGAAATTCAATAATCAGACAAGGTCATCAGTTTGCAATGATGTTTTCTTGCTAATTTGAGCTCACATAAGGTTTTTATTAGATCATTAAATAAACATTAGTGTACAAAAGAGAAAAATTGTGCAATGTTTGGTGTGTAAAAGATACAAAGTGCAATTAAGATAGGTTAAAATAAGCCAAAGTGCACACATTTAGATGCTTGTAATTACACAGCACTAACTATTACAACTTTTGTGATTTTGTGCTCAATTGTCATTTTGTGTTCTTTTTTGAGTCAAAAAAGTTAATTCTATTGAAACAAAAGATTTTTTATTTAATGATTTTCACACGTTAATGTTACGAGTCATTCGAAAAAATTTTAAATGTACAAAACCACATTTGTACGAGAGTAGAATAGAATTAAAAGCTGCACTAAGACTAAGTAGATTTTTGTGAGATAATATTGCACATATTTTTTTTACGCAAAACTTAAAAAATATATCGAAAGAACGAAAAATTCAAATAAAATTACAATGTATAAAACAAAAACAGAAAAATTTTTAACTGATTTTTAAAAAATGTTTTAATGAACGATGCAGCTTCCTCTTTATCCTCAATTGAGAATTAAATTTGAATATTTAGGGTTGGATATCATGCATGGCATAAAAAGAATACGTTCACAGTTTTTTCAAAGTGAAATGGCTGTGTTCTAAGTAAGATGATTTATTCTTACATCTTTGACGTTTCATTGAAAGAAAATAAAAAATATCGCCAAACTAAATATTTCACCATCATTTCCGAATAAAATATCGAGCGGTTTCGATAAGTGCCTTATGATGCTTCCAGGCCAACACTGCGTGACACCTGTT
Source organism: Eupeodes corollae (assembly GCF_945859685.1). NCBI lineage: Eukaryota > Metazoa > Arthropoda > Insecta > Diptera > Syrphidae > Eupeodes > Eupeodes corollae. The sequence goes on along the minus strand of NC_079149.1, from coordinate 52,991,249 downwards.
TTTTCATGGCCCTGTGTTACTATTAGGTCAAATGATTAAGTTCTCTACTATAACAAAGTGGAATCAAGGTCAGCTTTTTGGTCTTTGAATTGTGTTAAAAAGGATTCTTGAAAACATTGCCTTGACCTAAATTCTCTTAAGATTTAAGAAAACTCCTTGCATATTTTTCTTGTCTTAGTAAGTTCCAAATTTTAGAAAAGCAATTTTTGTCATACAAAAGTAGTAAGTTTATTAAGCATATGCATATGAAGATAACCACTAATTTCTACAGCTTTCAAAAACGTACATAATATGATATTTGTTGCTTTTATTTATGTACATATATCTTTTGAAATATCACCGCTTTATTGCAAGAAATTTAAAAGTAATAACAATTAAACAAAAAATTGCAATCTTTTTTCTGTCTAAGGAAACGTCAAACTTTAACCCAGTTAAAAATCTGTATACGCCTGTTTCTGTCACGTACTAAAAAGATATTTGCCAAATGAAGAATTCAAAAAGTGAATGATGATTGTTTTCAATCAAGTCAGTTTTAATAGTTGTTGATGGCATTTTCATTCCACAGCCTTCAATGGAATTGTATTTAAGACTTGAATGAATTAAAAACTATAAATGTGTTCAGAAATTCGTCATATACGCTTTTTTTTTATATTTAATGTCTTCGATTTTATAAAATGGCTTTAGTATTATTCTTTTTTAACTATGCTCAGCATGTTAAATCGTAATAAAAAAAATGGTTGTTGACATAATTAAGTCATTGATCGGTTGTTACCCTTTCTGCCGTGATAAAAAGCTGGTCTATTTTCAAACCTAACTCACTAATCCGGGCCATGAACTCGCCCTTAACTTTAAGAAAATCTATGTTTTAAATGAAGCTATAACTTGTTGTGTTTGGGAAAAGTTCTCCTCTAAGGCTTGTTTATCAAAATTACAAAGAAAACATCGCGTTTTATTACCACAATTATCCATCCAATCCAGATCAGATCAGATTAAGAAAATAAAACAGCTCGGATCATCACATCTAAATTATATTATTTGACGTTTAGAGCAAAGTTGCCATTCGATCGTTTTTGTTCAAAAACGAATGTTTTGTTCAGATTTTTGAGGAAAAATGTAACCTTTAATCCCAAAAATAGACCCAAGCATAAAACGGGATTTCCCTTTCTTGTTGTAACGCAAATAAATAGATGAGCTTTTCTGGATTTCGTCTAATGTTGACAACATGTTGATTATGTTGCTGATTGAAGTTTTTTAAACAGAGAACCAATGGTATTTTGACAACTAGGGGTTCCCAAGAAAACCTAGACTAACCCTGGCTAAGATTTATTAACGAGACTTGATAGGTTATGCAAACTTAGAAGTCTGTTAAATTTGAAACGAGTTTTTGATGAGTTCCTCTCAGTTTACCGGAAAAATTAAAGAACGAAAATCGTAATTTACCTTTTCAAAAATTCTAAAAATAATGTTATTGTATATACAAATTTAATAAAAGTACCTAGTTCAAAATGATTGCATATTATAATAAATCGGACTTCTGCAATGTTGCTCAATTAACTTGCAACAGTATTTTATAATTAACCAAACTAAGATACCAATCAAAAACAAGCGCGAAATATTTTTTTCTTTTAATTAAATATGCTAAATTCTCATAAAGTTATATTAAAAAAAAAAGAAACAATCATTAGCTATAATAAACCTACCTATCCCACCAACCAGGCGTAATGATCAATTATGTATAATTTTTTTAGTTGGTTGTTGTTGGTATTATTTTACTCCACCATTCATGTAAAATTTGCATTTAATTGCAACATTCAGTTGCATGCCAAATTACCATCCAGGAGAGTATTCAAAACAAAACACTCATATATGAAGCACTTTTTCCATATGAACACAAAATGTGCTATCCATGTTGTGTTTTTTGAGTCAGATTGCTGCGTCTCATGCTATGACGTAAGACTGCATGGAATGTTTCGCTATTATTTTTGTGCAATTTGCAATAAATTTTAAAATGGAATTCACCATGGAAAAGACTTTGACTAAGAGGAAGACCAACAAAATAGACATACACATCAGACACATCCAGAGAGAATGAACATTCAAAACCGAAGAAAAAGCCAAAACCAACATCTTGCTTGGTGGTTTGGATTCGGTTTGGTTTGGTGTAGCCCCATCTCCATAAAGAAAAAGCCCATGTGCACCACACTTTAGCCGCATATTATAATATGCTTTCGGAGCTTGTGTTTATCTTTTAAAATCTAAGACTGACTGAAGGTGTTCACTAGACCGCAGATGCCAGGTTTAACCACCAAAATTATGTATAGAAATAAGTACATATCCATATTTACGTGTAGGTAACTGCACTTCTACACTAATTTTAAAAACTGGCGAAGATATTTATGCACTTTTTGAAGTACAAACTTAAGTGAACAAATATTTTCTTTTTCCCGCTACATTGTCCGGCACGTTTAGTAAGACAATTACCTTTAGTTCTAATTGAGTTATAAAATAGTTGAGAAGTGAACCCTTTTGTTTTATTCGGATATGTCAATAAAACTGTCAAAAACTGGTTTTGACAATGTTGGTTGGAATAATGTTGGTTGGGTATCAAAGGGAACACTCACTAAGCTAGTAGCTACGTAGTCAAGTAATTCTGATTTCCCCTCCAACGCGAGTAGTGTAAAAATTTCGGCTACAAAGTTAGTGGAGAATGATTTTGACGTTTCACAATCAGCTGCTGGGTAAAGACACAAAAATTCGGAGAGAAACAAATCGTTCAGTATTAAACTACAAACATAAATCATTCAAATTTATACTTTATTTAAAGAAACAAAAGATAAGTTAAAGTTATCAAATCAAAAATATTTCTTATTTTAAATATGTCAAATATGTCAGTTTCGGACTGACTAAGTTGGTAGTGCAATTTTGCATTCACAAAGCTAGTTAAATTTTGACTACTAGATTTATGAATGCGCCCAATTTAGCAGACTGCGCTTGCAGTTACAATGGCTGCTATTTTGGATCCGCTGTTCTGTTACACGTAAGAAGTAAAACACTAATAAAATGGTATCCGGATATCCTATCTACCTGAGATTGAACAAAACCAAATCTATCTGAGATTGGATCTTGTAGTTTCAGTATGACAGTTCAGCCATCTTTAAAAAAAGAATGCATCTTGATTTGATTTAAAAATCGAAATTAAAATGTAATTAATATATTTCAAGCAACATCTCTGTCATAACATAAGTTATGGAAGAGATGTTGCCTAGAGTTGGAGACTGCGGGTATTTGCTTAATTTCGTTCGAATTGCAACATATTGGAACCACTTTTCTTAAAAGTCGTGAACTTTAATTACCGGCGAGCCGGCCGTGCACGAAAAACGGTACGATACCTTTAATTACTACGAACCCTGGAAAAAAGATAAATTCGGATCATCAGGAATAATTGTACTTGCAGTAGTAATATTTTCGATTTAACTGAATGCACCCGTTCTATTAACATTTCTTGACAATTTTACCTATTGCCTACATAGTAATGCGTGAAAATTGTCTACATTAGAATTACCAATTTAAATAATTTTGACGTTTTGATCGATTTTTAAGCGATCCACTATCATAAAAGTCGAACATTCAACTAGTATAATGACACTTCAAATGACATCAGAGTTTGACAGGTGTCAAAATGCTAGCACTAAAAGCTTGAAACCATGAAATAAATTAAGCGAGATTTATATATAAATACTTTTTTTTTGACGAGGAAATTGAACCCCTATTAATTGCAATGTTCTTTTTTAAAATACGATATACGTTTCGTTTCCTTCATTTTAATGAGAAAGAGAGTGCCAAAAAATAAATGCCACTGATTTGACGTTTATATTCGTCTGCTTGTTAATTTTCCTAATTTTAGAATGAAAGCATTTAAAATCTTAACAAAACAACTATGTACAGTGTCAGCAAAACTCAGCGAATAATTTCGCGAACCTGTCAATCTGACATAAGCACATGAGGTAATATGTCTTTAATGTTATGTTATGAATATTGTATTTAACTATTTATCTATTAAAAACATACAAATATCAATCTCCATCACGTTCCATAATACTTGTGCCGAAAATAATGCTACGTGTTCTGAAAATATAATTATTTTATTAGACATAAAATGTATTGCTTCATAGGAATTTGAAAAGGTTTCTTGCAAAATTTACGTAATTTATAATTATATCGAAATTTCGATTTCACTTAAATGAAACACCCGCAATGAATTGTCAATCTAAATTTGGCAGCGGCTTAAGCTTCGAATCAACTGCAGATGTCGCTTATTTATGTTAAAAACTAATTAAATGATACAAGGTGACGATTAATAAATTGAAATAAATATTTGTTTATGGATTCAGTACATTGGAAATTCATAAATATATTATATAAAACTCAAAAAAAAAAAAAAAAAAATTCCTTATATCCGGAGATTATTGCACTTATCCATATTGCTCATCATTTCTGTCAATGTTGTTAACCTTTAGCAGGCTAAAAGAGAAACAAAACAAACTTGAATATCTTATTCAAGGTTTAATAAATTATTATTATTCAAATTAAAATCTAATGAACCTGGAATTATTTTATTAAACTAACACGGTTGTAGGTAAAGTTGGTGGAAGTGAGATTTGAGATACCTTTTACTAACAAGTTGCCCCCCAGCAAAATATTATTCGTTTTTAATAGTAAATGCCACACAAAGTCTGGTATTTTATTAAATGGTATTTAAATCCCGATAGCGTTGCTTTATAGTATTTAAAAAACAATCAATTTGTCAAAATGGTCATGAGAGATAAGTTTTCCGGAAATTGTATGGTTTTTGTATGAACAATAAACATTTTTACGGTAGAAACCCACTTTAAAAATTTTACTATAATCATTATTTTATTTGATTGCGTAGGTTTTTGACATTAAGAAAATAAATGCATGTAAAGTGACAGTTCCATGACATATTAACATCACTTTGTTATTTATAAATTATCTACTCCAACATTTCGTTTTATTAACATAATCAAAAATCAAAAGATATTTCCAACCAAATCAAAAATGTAGCACCTATGTTCTTGTGTAAACAACAAAAAACTTCATAATGGGTCATGAAGCTTAAGGAACCTGTTACACTGTTACCTGTCAAATTAACACAATCTATCTAATTGGTATTTTCTCAATCAATTCATCAATATCTAAACAGAAATTGAAAATGAAGAAATTTCTGAAATACCTTTTCGAGTCCCTTTTGATTATCTATGAATACACGATGGCACAATCGATCAACTTGGCACATTAACGCACAAATAATATCATGAGTTGCAAACGCACTGAACATAACTGCGCTAACTTACTTTATGCAAACTTTCACTAATGGGTAAACATGCCAGCTTCAGCTTTTTGGTACCAGTCCAGTCTGTGGTGTGCTAACGCAATTTGAATTGGACGCACCTAACTATGTGTATGTTTTTTTATTTTTTTATAATAACAACTTTCCAATATTTTTTCTCTGATTTTTCTTTTCTTTCGTTTTCTTCTACATACTTATAATTTATTTATGTGTGATTTTTGATTAAACAAAAAAGTAAAAAATAAGAAACAAACAACAACTACCGGAATCTTTGCTTAAAGGTATAAATGCGGTATAAAAACTTTAGCAAAATGACAGTTAATAATAATGTAGTCTTGCTCTTAGATACATATGTATGTACATATATCTAATTGAAATAAGCTGTCATTTATGTTTTTATTTTTTAAACAAAAAAAAGATATTAAATCTACTAATGACTTAAAAACTAAAGCTGAGTGCTTTATTTGGACATCATGAATATAGTATGCACTTGACATGAGTATCAAATGAATGTTAGCATTAGCAGTCACACTTCAGTCAGCCCTCGTCAATGTGTCAAAATGTTGAAATCACATAAGGTACACATTGATTGCGATAATGTTTTTTTTTCACTATAAATTTTCTCCTTGATTTATTTCAAAGTTGAATTAGTTCGAAATAGAAAAAAATAGTGTTTATTCACCTTCACACGTAATTTAATTTGACGGTTAGCTAATAACAGTAGCTATCATCGTGTAGAAGTCGATAGCGAACTATGAATTGACATAAAATAGTTGCGTGTTATATGAGTATTTGTCTTAGGGTGTTTTCATAAACGTCAAAAATCTGCGGCAGTAAAATCACCTGTCCAGAACGCGCCGCTGTCTTCCGCAATTTGATACGTCAAACAGACACGGGCAGCTTTTGGCGTTCCATTGATCCAGTTCAAAAAGCAAAGGCAATTTTTTTTTGCTTTTGTATTAACTGTGACAACAAATAAATCAGAAAAACGAAACCAAACAATTCCAGAGTTCTTTTTAAACAGCAAAAATAAATAATTTAAGTTTTTGGTGAATAGTGAGCACCGACGATAAAGCCCTTTTTCTGCATTCCTTGTTGTTTCTTTGTTTTTTAAAGTTTGACAGATGCGTTTTTTGCAAAAATCTTCAACTTCAATTTGACTGTCATTTGTGACCACTGGACTTGTTTGCGTTCTGTTTGAAAAACAACGTATAATTCAATAGAAGACAGGGAACGCGACCGCCGGGCGAAATTGTATCCCATACCGTCAGAATGCGTTCTGTTTGACCAGGCCTTAAATGAATTCGGCAGAATGTGTGCAGGATTTCTTAGTTTCTTCAAATACAGTGCATGCTATAAGGTTAAAACTTCAGGGCTAACTTGCAGTCCTTTTTAAGTTCAGATCTGGAGCTTTTTTTCGTAACATTGGCTGCGTTCAATATCGAGTTGGATTAAGGCTGTCATGAATATGTATATTTTAAGATACCTTATTGAAAGAGTTGAAAACCTAAATTGAGTTAGCTGTTCAAAAATAAAAACAACTTCCAGTTGTTCAAAAATCGGACAAAAATTTTGATTTCGAGGTCCTAATTAATGGAAAGCTGAATTTTCAGATAATTTTGATAATTCATTGGATTTTTAGTAAAAATCATACGAATTTACAATTTTCGAGTTGCTTAAATTCAACCATATTTTGAATCAGCTGTACTGTCAATTACCCACATACCCATTTTGGATCAGCTGTTATTTTCCATGTAATTCACTAAAAAGGCCGATCCATAGAATCCGTCATTTGCAATTGATTTGTTGGCATTGATTGTATACATTGAGTTGTTTTGACAATGCGAATAGAAGACAATATACGGTCTGTTCAAATTCTTGAACCCAATGCGTAGTAAGGAATTTCCAATCTTGGGTCTTAGGACAGTCAAAATAATTTACAAAACAAAGAAAACAATGAGTAACTCATTTTCGTATTTTGTTGCAGTTATCGTTTTGTTTAATTTAGTTTGATTTTAATTCGACGATGAAATACGAAAAACACAAGAAAATAAGACTGGTGGTCAAACCTCATCAGAACAGAACTAGTTCAGAGCTCAGCGATGCGTCATGTTATTGAACGTGCCTATTATAGACAACTAATGTCAACGGACCTCCCGGAGAGAAAAGTTAAAAGCTCAGCTACTTCTTGCGTTGCGTCCGGTAAATGCAGTACTTATAGGCCACATTTACCAAACTATGTAATTAATCGAGCTGTCAGTTGTACACTGTGCTGCAGAGCATGTGACGGACTTTTTGGGTCGGCACCTTTTAAAAAATGTCTCCGGATACCCTTTCAGTCTGATATTGAACGCATCCATTTAATATTTGTGTATTGCATATTTTGACAGCATAAACCGTTAAAATAACGGTAAAAGAAGGTGAGACAAGAAACATTTCGACGATGTTCAAGCGACGTAAATGATTTTATGAAGGTAATATCACCAATCATTCTAAATGCTCTACGTTCAATACTATCCAAGAGGCTTAAGTAAGTTGCAGAAGCACCGCCCAGATATGGGAGTTATACTCAAGCTTTGGAATACATATATAAGTCTTGTAGATAACAGCCAGATCAGAGGGGGAGACAAATTTTTGGCATCGCCTTCGAAAAGCCAAACACCTTGCTGCATTTTTGGCGACATCGCGTATGTGATCGTTCCACAAAAGGTGGTTGGTGATACACTTACTGAGAATATCGAGATGTTCAGTCTCCTCGATGCAAGTGCCATCTATGGATAATGGAAAGGGGGGTATATCTCGCTTTAACGGTACAAGACAGCATTAAATTTCAAGCGGTTTTTTATTCCCCATTGTACAATGATGTTTAGGTCGGAATTTAATGAGCTTATCATATTTTGTTGTTGCAGTTCCACATCCGAAGAAGCGGGATGTGAATCTGAAAACGAATAAGAAAAGCTAAGAGTACTACCGTCATCGAAAAAATGTTTTGAATTAGAAGTTGAAGACAGGAGATCATTAATAAAAATGAGAAAGAGTGTTGGAGATAGAGCAAAGCCCTGGGGCACACCAGCATTTATTTTGTGGTTTTTAGACTTGATTCAAAAGATTATTGAACTACCAATTTGTGAGGCATAGTCCCACTATTTAAGCAGTTATAATGTTTGAAGCTAACGTATTTGACATTTGACAAGCAAAAACTCGTTGATATTTTTTAAAATTCACTTCAAAAATGATTAACAGTTTTACAATAAGAGTTTATTTACGGTGTTATTTCTCTATGACGTAATTTTATTAAAGTCTCTTTAATTTGAAGCCACATGAAAAATAACATCTATGCCAATATTTCTAAAATCCTTTCAGGATCCTAGATATGAAATTCGTGTAGTTAACGAAGGCATACAGCTGCAAAAGTGTAATTCAAACATTTCTTATAGTCCAAGAGCCCAGGGCCGCCAGATGTTACTTACCGGGACGCCGGCCAAAGCGAGATTTTAAAAATGTCTGGGGGATATTTGGCTGCTACAATTTGTCTGGCTGTTTGTAAAGTGTGTTGAAATAGTTTCCAAAATATCATGTATAAAAATAAAGACTCAGACTCTAAGAAAACTGACCTAATTTTTTCGCAAACTTTAAAGTGTCTGACAGAAATTACCGCCGACGAAAACTGTCTGGCAATATTGATTTTAAATTTTTATTGAAATTGTATAAAATATATACAATCACTCAGACTTTTAAGAAAAGTAAGAGATTTTTAACTTCCCATAGGAAGTTATTGTAATGGGTCCGTACGTTCACGACGTTTTTTTCGTCGTCCATTGCTCAAGAACCAGAAGAGATATCGATTTCAAATTATTTTTGTTATACAGATAATAAGGCAGAAAGATTCAGAAAGGGCTCTCAAGAAAATTGCGTGGTTATTTTTTTTACCATAGCGGTTTGAAAAAAAGGTGAAAATTTTGGTTAACCCTAAATATCTTACGAACCAAAAACATAATATATTGTAACATGATACCAAACAAATATTATTTTTGAAAAAAAAATTCCATTTAACTGTTTTTTTTTTCTATAAATCAAAAAAACTGAAGAAAAATCGAATTGACAGTTTTTTTTAAATAAAAATCTAAAAATAACATTACTCAAAGTTGGTAAAAATTAAATATTGATTAAATATTGATTTTTAAAAACTTGAAATTTAGGCTTCAAACTTATTTTATCTTATAAGAAATATTGTTCTCAACATTTTGAAAAATGTTGAGAAAAATCGAATTGACTGTTTTTTACAAACAATAAAAACATACAAAAAAAATTAATAAAAGTTGGTAAAAATTGATTTTCGACTCAAATATCTTTTCAAAACTGTGAGGTATTGGCTTTAATTTACTTTTATCTTTCAAAAAATATTGTTGTCAACATTCAGTAAAATTTTTAAAAAAATTGAATTGACAGTTTTTGTACCAAAAATTAAAAACCGAAAAAAAATTTACAAAAGTTGGTAAAAAATGATTTTCGAGTCAAATATCTTTTCAAAAATTTGAAATATTGGCTTCAAACTAATTTTATTTTATAAGAAATATTGTTTTCAACATTCTAAAAATGTTGAGAAAAATCAAATTGAGAGTTTTTTTACAAAAAATAAAAACCTAAAAAAAACATTACTCAAAGTTGGTAAAAATTGAATATCGATACAAATATCTTTTCAAAAACTTAAAATTTAGGCTTCAAACTTATTTAACCTTATAAAAAATATTGTTTTCAACATTCTAAAAATGTTGAGAAAAATCGAATTGATAGTTTTTTTTTACAAAAAATAAAAACCTAAAAATAAATGTATAAAAGTTGGCAAAAATTGATTTTCGACTCAAATATCTTTTCAAAAATTTGAAGTATTGGCTTCAAACTAATTTTATCTTATAAGAAATATTGTTTTCAACATTCGATAAAATTGTGAAAAAAATCGAATTGACAGTTTTTTTACAAAAAATAAAACTCTAAAAAAAAACATTACTCAAAGTTGGTAAAAATTGAATATCGATTCAAATATCTTTTCAAAAACTTAAAATTTAGGCTTCAAACTTATTTTACCTTATAAAAAATATTGTTTTCAACATTCTGAATAATTTTGAGAAAAATCGAATTGACAGTTTTTTTTACAAAAAATAAAAACCTAAAAAAATGTATAAAAGTTGGCAAAAATTGATTTTCGACTCAAATATTTTTTCAAAAATTTGAAGTATTGGCTTCACACTAATTTTATCTTATAAGAAATATTGTTTTCAACATTCTAAAAATGTTGAAAAAATCGAATTGACAGTTTTTTTTTACAAAAAATAAAAACCTAAAGAGAATGTATAAAAGTTGGCAAAAATTGATTTTCGACTTAAATATCTTTTCAAAAATTTGAGATAATAGCTTCTTATTAATTTTATCTTATAAGAAATATTGTTTTCAACATGAGGACAAATTTTGAGAAAAATCGAATTGACAGTTTTTTTTACAAAAAATAAAAACCTAAAAAAAACATTACTCAAAATTGGTAAAAATTGAATATCGATTCATATATCTTTTCAAAAACTTAAAATTTAGGCTTCAAACTAATTTTATCTTATAAGAAATATTGTTTTCAACATTCGATAAATTGTGAAAAAAAAATCGAATTGACAGTTTTTTTTACAAAAAATAAAAACTTAAAAAAAAAATTAATAAAAGTTGGTAAAAATTGATTTTCGACTCAAATATCTTTTCAAAAATTTGAAATATTGGCTTCAAACTTATTTTATTTTATAAGAAATGTTGTTTTCAACATTCTAAAATATGTTGAGAAAAATCAAATTGACAGTTTTTTTACAAAAAATAAAAACCTAAAAAAAACATTACTCAAAGTTGGTAAAAATTGAATATCGATTCAAATATCTTTTTAAAAACTTAAAATTTAGGCTTCAAACTTATTTAACCTTATAAAAAATATTGTTTTCAACATTCTGAATAATTTTGAGAAAAATCGAATTGACAGCTTTTTTTACAAAAAATAAAAAAATAAAAAAAAACATTACTCAAAGTTGGTAAAAATTGAATATCGATTCAAATATCTTTTCAAAAACTTAAAATTTAGGCTTCAAACTTATTTAACCTTCTAAAAAATATTGTTTTTAACATTCTGAATAATTTTGAGAAAAAATCGAATTGACAGTTTTTTTTTTACAAAAAATAAAAACCTAAAAAAAAAAATTTTTAAAAGTTGGCAAAAATTGATTTTCGACTCAAATATCTTTTCAAAAATTTGTAGTATTGGCTTCAAACTAGTTTTATCTTATAAGAAATATTGTTTTCAACATTCGATAAAACTTTGAAAAAAATCGAATTAACAGTTTTTTTTACAAAAAATAAAAACTTAAAAAAAAAACATTAATAAAAGTTGGTAAAAATTGATTTTCGACTCAAATATCTTTTCAAAACTGTGAGGTATTGGCTTTAATTTACTTTTATCTTTCAAAAAATATTGTTGTCAACATTCAGTAAATTTTAAAAAAAATCGAATTGACAGTTTTTGTACCAAAAATTAAAAACCGAAAAAAAATTAACAAAAGTTGGTAAAAAATGATTTTCGACTCAAATATCTTTTCAAAACTGTGAGGTATTGGCTTCAAACTAATTTTATCTTATAAGAAATATTGTTTTCAACATTCGATAAAATTGTGAAAAAAAAATCGAATTGACAGTTTTTTTTACAAAAAATAAAAACTTAAAAAAAAAAATGAATAAAAGTTGGTAAAAATTGATTTTCGACTCAAATATCTTTTCAAAACTGTGAGGTATTGGCTTTAATTTACTTTTATCTTTTAAAAAAATATTGTTGTCAACATTCAGTAAAATTTTTAAAAAAATCGAATTGACAGTTTTTGTACCAAAAATTAAAAACCGAAAAAAAATTAACAAAAGTTGGTAAAAAATGATTTTCGACTCAAATATCTTTTCAAAACTGTGAGGTATTGGCTTCAAACTAATTTTATCTTATAAGAAATATTGTTTTTAACATTCGATAAAATTGTGAAAAAAAAATCGAATTGACAGTTTTTTTTACAAAAAAATAAAAACTTAAAAAAAAAATTAATAAAAGTTGGTAAAAAATGATTTTCGACTCAAATATCTTTTCAAAAATTTGAAGTATTGGCTTCAAACTAATTTTATCTTATAAGAAATATTGTTTTCAACATTCGATAAAATTTTGAAAAAAATCGAATTGACAGTTTTTTTACAAAAAAAAAATAAAACTCTAAAAAAAACAATACTAAAACTTGGTAAAAATTTACTTTCGACTTAAATAGCTTATCAAAAATTAAAAATATTTGCTTCAAACTTATTTTATTTCACAGAAAATATCGTTTTCGACTTTCAGCAACTTTTATAAAAAATCCTCTAGTCCGTATTTTTCATAAAAAAATAAAATCTACAAAAAATAGTACACAAATTTGGTAAAAATTGATACGAGTACATATAGACAAACTTTTAAGCAAGACAAATCGACAGACCGGATGAGAAGTTATCAGTGTGGGTCGCATCCCAGCCTCTTTTTAAATATAAAAATTTAATCTATTCTGGAGAAAACTCTATACAAAAACGAACCAATTGAAGAAATCTCAAGAATCAACTTTTAAACATTTAACACGGTTTTTCTTTTGATATTTTTAATAATCAATAAATTTATTGATGGATCATCCATAAAAAAACAAAACAATTATTTTTTCAATCAAAATATGTATTTATAGCGGATTAACACTCCCTATCTAAAATCTTCGTTTTCCTCAAAGCAAATTTTATCATAAATACAATAAATAATAGGAATCCAATGAAAATAATTATTTTTTAATTACAAATAGAAAATTAAAAAAAAAGAATTCGTTTTGCTAATTTTCTCAATGTTCAATTACGAAAGAGAATTCAATTAGCTCCATAAGAACTATTTGCCAATATTACATATAGAAGTCTCGAGGTAAGAGCTCTGGGCTGAGTAGAGTACACCTTGGCTTAGTAAAAATTAAAAAAATCCGTGAAGGCATATATACCTGTTAGCCTGTTTGTTACTATGTATATTGGCTTTTTGTGATTTTATACACAAAATATTTTCGTGATTCAAGTTAGAAAAACTCATTCATATATCAATTAAACACACCGCACCAACAAAAACCAGTTAATCTGCATTCTTAATAAAATAAATACAAAACAAAATAATAATAATATTCCCCTCAAAATAAAACCTACACACAAGCTTAGAAATATGTATCTTTTTTTTTTTTTGAATTTAATTTCTTGAAACCTACATAACACTATATAGGAATTTGTATCTATCTATAGTCTTGGATATACTTTTATATAGTTTATACGGAGACGGGCTATTTCGATGTCAAATAATATAAATAAACAATTCCAATCAGCTCGCGAAATTTCAATGGTGCTGTGAAGTTGTATTTGCTGTTGGTTTTGCTGTTACTGTTGGCTGGTTTGGTTTGGGGCTGCCTTCACTTTTCGATCCGAGGGACTAGCCATTTGAGTCGGACTGTTATAAGAGAATTGTAGCTCCTCAGACTCTAATCTGAGGAGTGTGTTAGATGGATATTTTTTATTTCTTTAAAACGATTGCGCAGGTGAATGCTAATTCTTCAATATGAATTATTATATGAGTACAATTTTTGATCTGTCTTTTTTTTTTTCGGCCTTAAAGGTGGTAAACTCACCGATGTATATGAATTTTTTTACTTATTGGAACATGTTATGCGGGTCTAGGCTTTGATGATGGCTAAGGTGAAATTTATGACAAAAATGCGGGAATGCGCCATACAAAAATGTATACATATGTTGGTAGTAGGTATGTAACGTGTTTTGGTTAAAGATTCTTTGAATATCTTATGAAAAATATATATATATGTAGGTGTACAAAATGTAAACGTGCATATGTATATTTTTTGTCAGGTATTAATTTTAATGTTTCTGATGACCGAGTTTTTTTGTTTTTATAATGGTTTTTTGAAACCACATTTTTTAAATCGAGTATAAGTTTTTATTCATTTTCGATTTTTTTATGATGTGTATTCGAAATATTTAAATTTTGAAGATGACAAACATGATTACTCCACCATACAAAAATCCACGCCCATTTTACATATGACTAGAGTTTAAACGGATGAAATAATTTTCTTACAGTTTGTTACTTAAACTAGACATAAATTATTCAATGATTTATCAAAATTATAAGGTTTTCCAATAAGTAGTTTAATTTTGAGATCTGAACATAAAACGGGATTTTTTAAAGAGAAATCAATACATGTTTATTTTATTTTAAAGAGGAAGGAATGCCATTTATAATGAAAAACGATTATCTCCAAATAATTCGGTTGTAGTATGACCAATTAGGAGAACAATAAGCGAAATTGTTAGATCATCTGCTTTCGGTATTAGTAGTCCCAAGCAGCTTACTTACTTACTTAGGGTGGCGCTACAGTCCGGGGCGGACCTGGGCCTCAACCAAAATACGTCTCCAGCCAGCTCGGTCAATAGCTAGCTGTCTCCAGTTTCGCACGCCAAGTTGGTTAAGGGCTTCACCCACCTGAGTGCGCCACCTGAGTCGCAATCTTCCTCTACTGGGCCGCCGTCTCTTGCGATTGGATTCGAAAACCATCTGGGCGGAGCGTTGATGTCCATCAGCTCTACATGACCTAGCATTCTAAGCCGTTGGACTTTAATTCTGCTAACAAGGTTAGTGTCACTGTACAGCCCGTACAGTTCGTCGTTATATCTTCTCCTCCATTCTCCATCTATGCGTACGGGACCAAAAATCACCCGAAGAATTTTTCTTTCGAAGCATCCTAAGACGCTCTCATCTTTCTTAGACAGAGTCCTGGTCTCAGGGCCATAAATGAGAACCGGGATGATGAGTGTCTTATAGATGGTGATTTTAGATGCTCGAGAGAGGACTTTACTTCTCAATTGCCTGTGTTTATAGCGGTGCCTAGGTAGACGAAGTCCTACCTACTTTGAATTTATAACTGTCCATGGTGACGTTTTGTCCAAGACGTCGTTGTTTAATGTCCTTTTTTGATAACAGCAAATATTTAGTCTCATTGACCACTAAACCCATCTTTTTCGCTTCCGTCGCAATTCTCAAAAACACTCCACTGACATCACGCTTTGATCTTCCAATTATGTCAATATCATCTGCGTATCAGAGTAATTGGGTGGACCTTTGGGAAATTGTGCCTCTAGTGTTGACGGTTGAGTTTTGCACAATTCTTTCTATAACGAGATTAAAGAAGTCGCATGACGGTGCATTGCCTCTTCTAAAACTTCAAATGTATCGGTGAGATATTTTCCGACCTTGATAGAGCAGCGTGCATTCTCCATCGTCATTCTGCACAAACGGATAAGTTTGACAGGGATGCCAATATAGATGCTGTCATACGTGGCTTTAAAATCGATAAAGAGATAGTGGGTATGGATTTGAAGTTCCTGGGTTTTTCCCAACGTCTGCCGTAGTGTGAATATTTGGTCGATAGTGGACTTTCCTGGTCTGAAGCCACACTGATAAGGACCTATCAGGTTGTTGACGAACGGCTTCAGACGTTCACATAATACGGCAGAGAGGATATTATATGCAATGTTATGGAGACTGATGCCTCTGTAGCTCCAGCAGCTTTGTTTGACTTAAGTTTTAATATAGCTATCCTCACTTCGTCAAGGTTGGGTAGGCGGAATTGTTGATCTGCGTCGCCGAGGTTTAGTAATTCTATCTCCCTTACAGCGGAATTCGGTTCGTCATCGCCGTTATATAATTTGGATAAGTGGTCTTTCCATATTCTCAACATAGACTCTACTACGATGTTTCCCTGATCGTCCTTACAGGCTTCGGTTCGTGGCTGTTTCGAGGTTTTTTTTACCTTTGGTAGAATTTACTCACCTCATTCTTCTTGTGACATCCCTCTATCTCCTCGATCGCGCACTTCTCATGCTCTATTTTTCCATCTAAGAAGCCGGTGTTCCTCTCGCCTCTTCTGCTCGTAGACCTCCCGAGCAGCTTTGGTCCTTCTGTGCAGCGCGCGCCGTTTTGTTTGCCTGTTGTTTCGCTGCGTGCGTTTCCCGGCATTCGTCGTCAAACCAGGGATTTCGATATTTTGACCATATGAACGCTATCATTTCAGAGGCGGCATCTCTGATGGCTGCAAGACAATGTTGCCACTGGTTTTCAATGCTTAATGCAGGCAGCATACGACTCCTTAAGAGGTTATTAGAGACTCGATCCGAAAAGGACATGGCAGTCACTTGCGATTGTAGCCATCTAACGTCGAATCTTCTCACAGTACTTCCTTGTTTTGTCTTGGATCGGGATATCCGTAGCCGTATCTTGCCTACAACGAGGTAATGGTCCGCGTCAATGTTGGCTACTCGGAATGTTCGGATATCCTGTATAATGTGGTCAATCTGATTGACGGTTGACTGATCAGGAGTTTTCCATGTCCCCTTGTGGATATTGGGATGTGTGAACTGCGTACTAGCTTCCAGAACGTCTCGCCCCCAGGCAAAATCGATCAGCCTTAATCCGTTGTCGGAGGTGGTGTCGTTCCGGCTGTATCTCCCGATTGTGCCACTAAAGATGTCTACTCTTCCTTGCTTGGCATTAAAATCTCCTAAGACAATTTTAATGTCATAGCCAGGGCACTGCTAATATGTCTTGTCCAAGAGGTCGAAGAATATGTCTTTGGTGTCTTTATCTTTCTCCTCTGTTGGGGCATGCACCCATATTATGCTTATGTTGGCGAATTTAACCTTGATGCGGATTGTCGTGATGCGCTCGCTCACACTGTTGAAACTCAAGAATTTTTGCCTTAGTCTAGTTCCAACAACAAATCCACACCCAAATAGACGCTGTCTTTGTTATCGGTAGCAGTCGCCGTAGTATACATCGCAGTCTTTTAGTTTGCGTTTGCCCGGTCC
The DNA here is from genome assembly GCF_945859685.1 of Eupeodes corollae. Taxonomy (NCBI): domain Eukaryota; kingdom Metazoa; phylum Arthropoda; class Insecta; order Diptera; family Syrphidae; genus Eupeodes; species Eupeodes corollae. Next base: position 52,973,899 of record NC_079149.1, on the reverse strand, counting down.
ATCCCATCGCACTTCTTGGATGGCGGTAACATCTTTCTTGCAGCAGTTTAGGGCTTCCGCTAATTGTTCGGACGTGGTCTGTTAAGGACCTAACATTTCAAATACAGACTTGAAGTTCGTTGTCCTTACTTCGTTTGCTTGGGTTGTCAACAGTGAATCCGTCCGTATCCGAGACTTGTTGGTGTTTGCAACTAAAGGTATTTTTTACGTGGCCAGGAAGTCACCCCGACGGCACAACCCCCAACCTAGAGGGCCAGATCCTAAGTATAACTCCAAAGATGGGGAGCCGGATAAAACCACTCCTTATAGGCCTGGGCTTCGAATTAGTCGTAGAAGCCGTATAAGGTCTTCACTAAGTAGTTGCAATCGTTTGTACACCGATTACTTATGATTGTCCTTTAAATAAATTTGGTTTTCAACATCTAGTTCTAAAATTATATAGTTTTTACTAGCATCTACCAAAAAAAAACAATTTTTTTAATCACGAATCCGACGTTAAGCAATCGTTTGTCCACTCAGAGTTTCTCCAGAAAATGAACATATTTTCCAAAAATTAAAAGTTTCCTAAGGTTATGTTAGGTAAGGTTAGGTTAAAGTGGTTGTCCATGATGGAAACGGATACACTTGGGCAAGTTTAATGGCCCATTGTGATACCACATGAATCTTGAGGCTTCCTCCTAAGCTCAATGGAACCAGTTGTTTGAGTCCCTTACGAACGTGAGAGGTTGATTATGCTGATATGATTAAGATCGTTAAAGAAGAATTCTCCTAAGTTATTCTTGCGTTTTTGAGCTAGAGCAGGGCATGTACAGAGAAGGTAAAGAACTATTTCCTTCTCTTCCACGTCCATACAGCTACTGCAAAAGCCATTTGAGAATACGCCTAGTGTAGGGTTATGACACCTATCATCGAGCTTGTATGCCATCTGCTTAGAGACAGCAAGAACCTTAAAATTAAAATTGGGTGGCGCAACAGTCCGTTGGGAACCAGGTCCTTGTGACGTACAACTCTAAACCATTCCTGTGTGCGAGTACTGTTGTCAGGAATGGAGGTGATCTACAGTTTTTTAGGCCGAATCCGAACGGCTAATTTGAGGAAGCACTTTTTCATGACAAAAATTACTCTTGGAGAATTTGTCAATTCCTCGCAAGAGGCAGTACCCGTGAAAAAGACTTTAGATGGCACAAACATGGATCGAACCCAAGACCTCTGGCATGACAGTCCATCGCACTAACCATCATGCCACGGTACGGCAAGAACCTTGAACGTTTTAAATCTAGTGTTGGCCAGATGTTTTTTGTGACCTGACACGTAGTGATGTTGTTCCACCTGGTGTTTGCCTTCTTCATAGCGTCTTGCATTAGCAATAGTTTACAAGTACCGATTGGTATGCCAGTACTTCCCAAACGTGGTAGGATGGGCTGCAATGTACCGTTCCTGGTGAGTTCATCTGCCTATCAGTTACCTGGAATGTCTCTATGGCCCGGCACTCTGCAAAGGTGAATATTAAACTGTTGTGTCATCTCCATCAGAGATGATCGACAGTTATGGACTGTTATAGAGTTTGTAGAGACAGAGCCCAGAGATTTTATATCGGCCTGACTATCTGAGAAAATACGGATATCAGATGTTGATATCACGTTTTCTTTAAGTCAGGACAAGACTTTTTTTATGGCCAAAAGTTCCGCTGGGAACACGTTACAATGATTGGGAAGGCGGATTAAGATACTTAATTTCAGTCGTTCAGAGTACACTCCTCCATCAACCCCTTCTTTTGTTTTTGAACCATCTGTATAAGAATGGATTGACTCATCTTCCAGGAATGTCCTATCCTCCCAAAAAGATATGAAAAGTAAAGAAATCTGGAAGTTTCTGTAGAGTTGCAGTTATGGTGATGATGTAGTCTGTGTGCTTTGGAATTGATTCTAAATACCTAAGAATTACGGAGTGGCCAATGTTGTTGTTAGTCCACTGCGACGAAGCTTTGAGGCGAATAGCAGAGCTTGCAGCAAGGTTGACAAATGGAATTTTTTATCTCGAAAATAAGACTAAATCGGTTTTGTGTGGGTTAACACCCAGTCCACACCCATCAGCCCAAAGTATTAGTCTGTCTAAGGCATTTTGTAAGAGTTCTTTTAAGGTGTTAAGATGCTTTCCTGAAACTGCTATAGCAACGTCGCGTCGTCCGCATAGACGATCACAATGAAACCCTCCGCATCCAGAATAGCTAGGATTTCATTTATCAATACTTTCCAGAGGAGAGGGGATAGAACACCACCTAAGACAACTGATAACTATTAATGCCCAAGTGGTGACTGTGAATGCACAAATATAACATTTAAAAAATAGATATCAACAAACATATATTATACCTACACATAATTTAAGTGGATTTCCGGTCAAACATTTTGATGGTTTCTTGTGTTAAACAAAAATGCGTCATAATGATTTTATTTCTTTTTCAAACTAAATTTTCTTAATCATCGCATGGTTCTTGAAATTTTGATGGTGAAAATCAATTTGCATTTATTAAGGAAGATTTTTGTTGTTGTTTTCATTTACAAAAACAAAAAACGAAGTGTTTGAAGAATCTACTATATTTTAAAGAATAAAACTGAAAAAAAAGGTTTGTACCTCAACTCTTTCGTTTGACATTAGTAACAAAGAATTTAATTTAACTTAATGCAATTATTTGAATTTTTTTACTGTTATGGTGGAAAATTTAAAAAAAGATAAACAATAAAATAATAAAAAGTATATACATATATTGAAATATACATACCTAACTATTTTCAAATACAAATTAGCAGCTAAGTTAAAAATGATTTGTTTTTCAATCTCCAATCAATCGTAATGTTATTTTGAAACTTTGATTGATTACAAAGAATTAATAAATAGTTATCAAATATCTCCTTAAATGTGAATTGAAGTATAATTAAGTTGTCTACTTAGCAGCTCACATGATAAACCAAAACGTAAAACCAAAACAATAAATTAAGAAGTTAGTTGGCGGCGCGGCGGCACGGAGATCTACATAACAATAGCCATTTGATATTTTTACCAGATGAATAATTTGCACTCAATCAAAATCCTCAAGTTTTGTAAAAATAAAAATACATTACGAAATAAAACTGATTAATGATAAACAAAACATATATATGCTTTTTTTTAATTTCTACTCGATGGCGTTGGCGTCAAAAAAAATATTAATACAAATTTAAATTCTTAAACGCTTTTGTTTCATCACTTTGTGAGCATTGCGCTAACCATAAAAGAACAATGCATACAAAACAACAATCTTCAATAATAAAATTAAGCAAAACCGACAATATTCTTGAAACATCTTTAGAATTTTAATTAATAGATATAAATGAATAAATGAGTAAATTTGAAAACATCACGTCTTGTCCGTAGTATTCTTTTCAACATCATATAATTACAAGAAAAATACTCTTTTACATATTTTATATACATGCATATGGATATGTATATTATATACTTGAAATAGATATAAAGATTTATATATGCTTGTATTTATGTGTATAAATATATTTGAATACGTAAAATGAAAGTATAGAAACCGGATTTTTATTTATTTTGTATTGAATTTATTTAAAAATTCATAAAACAGCTATAAACTTTTTTTTTTGTTTAACGAAAAAATGTGTAGTTTTAATGTAAATAAGTTTAAGTGAATCTTTAATTTATTTAAATTATTATAATAATCAATATAAAATGTGAATTGATGACAATTTATTTGTGTTGGTATTTTATCTTTTTATTTATTTATCAAAAGAATAATTTAAAAATAAGTTTATCCATCATAAAGTGTGTGATATACTTGTAGGCTATGTTTTAATGGGGATTAAAATGAAGAAACGATTACCCAACAATAGTGTTCAAAAGCTTCTTTTTTTTATTTCTCTGAGTTTTAAGTATTTTTTAATGACCTAAAATGCCCCTAATTTTTAAAAATTTAACTTTTGATAGCAGACTTTTGGAAAATAAACTAAATACCAAAATATCAACTTTGTTTTCTGAATGAAATTTTCATCATAGCTGTAGCTATGACTGCGTAATTCATTTTAAGGTATTCGAAAACCTTTGTAGGCCTTCAAAATCTCAAAGTTATTTTCAAAATAAACACTCTTTCCATTTTCACTTTTCCATTTTTAATTTTTGACCGATTACAGATTTTTTTTTTTAAATTTTAAACTGATTTCTGAAGGTTTACCCAAGGTTAGGGTTAGGTTAGGTTATAGTGGTTGTCCAAGATGGAAACGGACACACTTAGGCGAGTTTGATGGCCCATTGTGATACCACATGAATCTTGAGGCTTCCTTCTAAGCTCAATGGAACCAGCTTGAGTCCTTTACGAAACGTGGAAGACTGATTATACCGATATTATTTAGATCGTTCAGATCGTTAAAGAAGAATTCTCCTAGGAAATTTCGAGCGTTTTCGAGCTAGAGCAGGGCACATGCAGAGAAGATGAAGAACGGTTTCTTCTTCTTCCTCGTCCATACAGCTTCTGACAGTGTCCGGTTATGACACATATTATCGAGCTTATATGCGATCTGCTTAGAGAGAGCAAGCACCTTGAACGTTTTAAATAAAGTGTTGGCCAGATGTTTTTTGTGGCTTGACACGTGGTGATGTTGGTCCACCTGGTGCCTGCCCTCCTCGCAGCGTTTTGCATTACTAGCAGTTTACAAGTAGCGATTGGTATGCCAGTACTTGCCAAACGTGGTAGCAAACCCAAACAAATTCAATTTTTAAATGGTATAATTATAACAGAAAATAACAATATTTAAGCTGAAAAGTAAAGACTTTAAATCAGATTTTATTAAAACCATTGCGGAACAGAGATCCAGTACCCAACGACAGTATCATTTTCTGACTGATAAGTATACACTCTAATGCGGTTAACGCTGAAATTTCTGTTTTTGTAGATTGACCGTCACTGCAGATTGATTGTAACCTAGAAAAGTAATTTTTTTTCCACAAACAAAAACATTACCCGTGTGTTGTTGGAAAATCTATCAATATATAGGATTTTACCCAAATAACAAAAACCACATCCGCAGTATGAATACTACCGATAAAAGTTAAAGTAGAGTCTTAATATGGATGGGTTTTTGCCATTTATACGAGTCTCGAATGGATCTTATGTGATTTTGTTCTCAAATCTTGTTACGATTGATATTGCTTTTATATCTCGATGGATGTGTTCGTTGAGTAGTTGTGTTGTGTTGAAATCATGTGTTTTTCATTGAGGAAAAAAATCAATCTATTACTGTTGATACTATTTACTTTTGTTAATGAAAATGGACTAACTGTGCTTATTTTGCAAGAGAAAATAATAGAAAAGATAGTTAAGTTTTGATTTTCTATCTATGTTTCCACAAAAGGTTTAGATTAAATAAAACTTTTTGGTGTTTCCGCCGCGCAAGAATATTTAAAAATGATTAAGTTTGACAGCAATTTCTAAAATGCAATTGATGTTTCGATGTTTCTTATAGAGTGCAAGTGAGATAGTTTGATTCGCGTTAAACTATAAAAAACTGATTAGTTCAGCGCCATATAAGAATATGCTACTACCTACTCCATGTTAAATCAAAACTATATTTTTTGTACACAAACATGCAAATAAACAGACCATAATGCATTATTTGTAAAACCAATTCCTCCACACAGATTTTTCTTCACAAATTTTGACTCGACTCCGATCCCAGACCGGAATCGTGTCGAATTAAGCTCATTTTAACTCGATTCAGGTATATAAAGAATTGAAGCTTCAACACCACATGTAAATGTAGTAGTCTACGAACAAACCCCCTTTTTGAAGTTTTTATTTTATGTCAAATTGTTTGGCTAAATTTTTGAAATCGACCGCTAAGTGTGAAATTTCTTTTTTCTTGCAAATTGTCCATTTTAATAGTTTAAGATAGTTTTTTTGTTGCTGATTTTAATTTTAACTTTTGATTTTCACAAAACTTTCTTCTATGTGTGTATTTTTTTATTATTATTCTGACAGATTTTCTTTCAGTTGTACCAATTTTTAAATACAAAAATCTGGCTACTGCCGATGGGTTTTCTTGGGAATTGTCTACTATACTATTTATAGAATACAAAAAAAACACGGGTAATGTACATGAATGAAATTTGTTCCAATGCTGAAAGTAGGTTCTTTTAAAAGAAAAGAATTTAACATCTTCATTGTGAACGTTCTTTAAAAAAATTAACATGTAACAGATACATAAGTTGAGTCACAGATTAGACGTATTCAAAATTATTAAATGTTTATCCTCAGCTTAGCACTATGCGATAGTTGCAGTTTTAGTTTTCTGGAGTAACATAATGTGTACCATATTTCTGAGCACGCCTGATTCCACAAGTCGTAAAACGGCTAACTCGGGCGTAGTCTAATCTGGGGGTCCACTTTTCGATTCTTTTTTCCAACTTTTGTTGTCGGCAATAACGTGGAGGATGTTGTCCTCTAAATTATCAATCGTTTTGGGTTTTTCGGAGTAGACTACCAATTATATACGTACATTGTATCCCCACAGAAAATAGTCAAGTGGCTTTAAATTGCACGATCTCAGCCGCCAGCTCACGAGAACGTAACGTGAAACGAAATAGTTATCAAGTGTTTTGTTCAATAAATGAATTGTGACATATGTTTTGTGACATGCTTCGCCGTTAAGTTGAAAGATCTGTTGCACATTATGGTGTTCCAATTGATGAACGAACAATTCAGTAATCATTGCTCTACAGCAGTCATTACAAGTACAACATGTAACATTCTGTACAGCATAGTTTTTAAAGAAGTGTTCACCAACTATTCAGTTTTTGTGGATGTAATACGGTGTCTCAAAGTACTGAAAATTATCGTCACTCTAAACACTGCGGTTTTGCTTAATGACATACCCATTCAACCAAATGTGACCTTCCTCTTGTTTAGGCCGTCGAATTCAAGTAGTATTGAATGGGGTCAAGGTTCAGAAGTACAAACGAATTATGGCGTGCCCCAGGGCTCTGTTATATCTCCAACACTCTTTTTCATTTGTATTAATAATCTCCCTTTTAAAACTTCTAATCCTCTTACCTGCGGACAGTAGTATCTTCAGGTTTTCAAATTCTCAAATACTAAATGCTGCTTACAAATACATAATTTACTACCTTTGCCACTATCCATGATAACACCATCGTCTTATCCTTAACGCTCTTAAACAACTTTTTTAACTTTTCTTTGAAGGATTTTGCTCTAGAGAAATAGCCAGTTGCATTCCTCCCCTCAAGCAATTCAATCGTTATACCCGCAACACTAGAAATGCTCAACAATATACTCAAAAGCCCAACTTCTGTCATACTGTCAAGTACAAAGATTCGTTCATTAGCCGTACTATGCGAATGTAAAATGCTTTACCAAACTCTGTCTTTCCCTGTCATTGTAATGTTTAGGAATTCAAAACCAAAGTTCAATCTTCTATCAAACCCTCTCTCAATTTCCTAATGCTCGCACTGAGTTTTGGCATGACAAAAATTACCAATTCTACGTTTTATTCTTCCATTGCCAATCCAAAGTAAAAATAAATTACTTGAAAACTAACAAAATGGCAGCTATAGTTAAAATAGTGTTGCCAACTTAAAGTTCTTTATCTCTAAAAGAGCACTTATATTAAAGAGATGGGAAATTAAATATTGCAAACAAATTGAAAAACGTCTTAATTAAAATCAAATCACGTTTGTTATTTTTATTTTAACTTCATTAAACTACCTAACTGTTTCATAAACAGTTAGGGAATTTTTACTTATAAGCGACAAGCGACCAAAGAATGAACGAATATTTGTTGATTACGACACTTCCTTCACATGGCTTGTTTTTACTCATCATTAAGGGCCTTGCACATGAGAGCGAATAACAAATGAACGAATGGACGAATAAACGTGATTTTACACATTTTCAAAAAGTCATTTTAAAAAAAAGCACATTTAAATTATAAGAAACCAATTGACACCTATGTTAAGCAGGTTTCACATGAGCGCGACCAACGAACGACAAAACAAAACACAATAATGATAAAAAAAACTATTGTCAAAGTCAAACTTCATTCGCGAAGAATTAAAAACTCTCATGTGAAAGAAATGTCAAAATCGACGAATATTGTTCATTCATTGGTCGTGCTCATGTGAATAGTGCTTTAGGGTGATAAAATTTCATTTTGTTCCCCAAAAAACAAGAAAATTTTGTAAAAACAATTTGGTAGTAAAGAATTGCAGTGTGATTGCTACGAACTGTCAAACTCTATTCGCGTTCCACATACCATCCACACTGCAAAGAATAAATTGTTCCCGCACAACTTAACATCAAAATTATACCACTCTTGTTTTATTTTTTGTGGGAAAGATCATGGCTGAGGATAATATGGAAAATTCGTCGCTGTCTGCGAAAAGAAATAAAGCTCATGAAAAGTCAAAATATGCGAACATCCATAAACCAAAAACGCTAAAACTTTAGTTCCACTATTGATTGTGAAATCATAAAAATTTAAGAATTATGTTGTAAGCAATTTTATTTCTAATTCTTTTATCCTCTTACGGACCCTTACGCAATTTAGGTTCTGCTTAAAAACAAAAAGGAAATTAATTACAGCTCCCAACCAAGTAATAACAATGTTAGCAACTAGCGGTTTGTTGCTTTGTTTTAAGGCATGTGCACATTAAGAGTTACCACAGGCTTGTGCTCAATTGCATCGCTTTGGAAATATTTTTTGTACTTATTCATGTGGGAAAATTTATTTTCTTTTTCACGCATAATTTATTTCATATAGTGCAATATTTTTTCCTCAATAATTACACAAAACTTAATAAACAAAAAAGTACCTTTTCAATTTTTATTGTTGTTGATGATGACGAGATAAAATCTTGAAATAACAATGAAGAGATGTAAAAATGTTGACACTTCGACTTCGACTTCATGGATTCGAATTCCCTCTCTCTAATCAGGTTAACAATATACTTTTATTTTTGTGTTCAGATAATAATTTATTCATGCTTACTGCAGGTAAAGTAGTAATGGCGGGGTATATCGCTGGAATAATATGTATATGGAAGCACATAGATGACTTTCGTAAATGAGGTAGGCATTAATGAAATATAAATAACGACGTCGTCGTCGCAGTGCTGTCAACAGGTCTCTTGACCTCTCTCCATATTTAAGTATAGTGAAGCTTTCAATGTCATGCACAGCTCTAAGGCCTATTGAATTTGGAAGTCACTTTCTATAATATGGCAGGCCATTCCCAAACAGTAAATGAATATAGGTATACGACGTGATTGATTGGGGGTTATTTGAGTTGATGATTGATGCTATATTTGAAGAGTTACACGCAACGCACATTATCAAGGTGAGTTGTAGCTCGTTGAATTGTTTTTTTTATTTCATAGACCATAAAGGTGTCAATACTGTCAATCAAACTATAACGTGGGATGAATTACCCAACAATAAATATACAATGCAACTCATCCTCATTAGGAAATTACAAATGCAATGCAACAGATAATGTGGATTCTTTAAATGGAATTATTATTTGTGTACCTTACCTATACCTAATGTGCGTTTTCACTTTTTTTGTTAATTCTTCTTCTTCATAAGACAATAAAAGACGTAAATAGAAAGTCTAATTAAATATAGCTGAACTAATTCTTTTACATATTTGCCTACAACAACTGATGTCTGCCTCTAAACAATGGCTAAATAACAATATAAGAAAAAATGTCTCGTCTAAATGTGAATTTTAAAAGTAGTAGATCATTAGAAATGAGATGATAATTATGATTTAATTTGTGCAACGTGATTTTGTTTGTTAGTTCAGTTTCTTATTTAATTTGTTTGTTTGTTGGTGTCTGCCACAATGAAAAAATATAAACGCAAAATGTCACAGTTAATTTCCAATGACTGCTTTTCGTGTGAAAGTTTTAGGATGTGAAAACTGAAATTTGCGTGGATGACAGATGAAATACGATTTACAATGACAAAGTACAAACTTTTGAAAACGTCAAAATATACGCCATTTTTAATCTTGGCAAGTTGGAATCATGCTTATAGTTGTTATACTTAATCTCTAATTGTGTGGAAAAAACTCAGAACATATTTCATATTTGACATATGTCAATGTATGAACAATTTTTAAATTGGTTCCAATTCTTAGTAACTTTCTTCACATTTGGGATTATGATGCAACTGTTTTATGGAAAAACAATTAGTTGCGATTAAAAATTTCTCCAACAATAATCTTTCAAAGCACATCAATACAATATGACGTTTAAATATTGTTTAAATTGGACAGGTTCAGACGACTTAAGGGACTTGAAAGTAAGGCAAGTTTCTAGCATCTGATTGGCGAGCTGCCGAAAAATTGCCTTCCAATTAAGGCAAGTTTATTGGAAAGTTAACTGGAAAGCTAACTGTTTTATGTTTTTTTCCTTGTCAAATTGGAAAAAGAATAAGTAATATTTTTTGTATTTAAAAAATACAGGTCGAGATGGAATTGTAGCCTGCCTGAAGAGTGTTTTGTAGACAATTATTTTGTTGGTAGTTTTTGCGGTATAAACTGCAAGTGAAGTAAAGATTCAATTTTGAACCCTGTGAGACTTGAAAAACTTTGCTGAAATTTGGGTTCAAGGAATGCATTTGAATGCAGATGAAATCCCTTTATATGAACCTGCCCATTCCGTCCCACGCAAACAAATTGCAATTACGATAAATTTGTCATAGTCTGACAGTAATATAATTGTCACGCTAAAATTGTAGTTGTATAGTGACAATTATGTCACTTGCCAATACGCTTTGTTATGCAAACTTGTGCGACACATTTGTAGAATTGTCAATTGTCAATGTTTATGAAAAAGGCCAATGCTTTAGTTTTATAAGAACGCAATATGTTTTTAAACAAACCTTTTACATCTTACTATTGCTTGATCCTCAACTTCTTACTCCATCATGGATGTTCTTGTTTCACTTTGACATAAAACAAAAAAACAACAAACGGAATCAAATCAAATAAGATTCAATTTGTTGATCAAAATGTTTGCCTGCCTTGCACTAACCTCAATTGAATCTGTCAGATTTGCAGAATGTCACAACTTTACTTAATTTGAAATATTCATCGATTTTGACGTTTCTTTTACATGAGAGTTTTTAATTCGTCGCGAATGAAGCCACAGCCGAACACCATTCACCACCGAAAACAAAACAAAAATGAATTTTTAGGTTAAGTAAGCGCGATTATTTTATTCGTTGCGAGTGTGGATAATGTGGAACGCGAATAAAGTTTGACAGTTCGTATCAACTATAATTTTTTTCGCGACGAATAAATTTGTTTTCTTTAATTTATTAATATATTACAATGTAAAGTAAAAGTATGTATCATAAATCAAATAGAAACAATTTTGTTATCGTTTTGTTAAGAATTTGTGTGGAAATATGTCTTCAAACGTATATAAACTCACATTTTGTAATTCATTCGTCGATCGTTGGTCGCGCTCATGTGAATACTACTTTAAACATAAAATTCTAAATGGCTGCATAAAATATTTGTTGAAGCCAGTTTTCAATAATTATTCAATTACTCTTCATCTATCACTATTTTGAACACATAAAGGTGGGTTTTAACTTTTAAGTTTTTTCATAGTCTATTGTTATAAATGTATTTTATCTTCTTTGACAAGAAATCTGACAGATGACAGCCCACACGCACTCTATGTGCAAATCGCATTCAAATTATTATTCACCAATTCCATTTTGAACATAAAACATGTCGTAAAAACATTTTGCAAATAAATTACTCGTCTGTCGTATCGTAGGCATCTATAATCAGCTTACTCTCTTTTTTTTTTTAATTTCGATTTCGAGGGCAAAGTTCCAAATATGATCGTGCCTCGTTTGACATAAATAATTCCGCAAAAAAAATTAATAATTTTGTATGCTAAATGCGTAATTTGTAATTTAACTAAATATGAAGAAACTTTGCAATATCTACCTCGGCATACAACATTCCAAAGCATTCAAATTGCAATTAAATTGTTTTAAATGTTTTTAAATTTGCATTTTAGTTTGTTTACCAAAAAATGCCTACACATCAACTACTACCACAAGGTTAAAACCAAACCACGATTTAAATTTTTCCAAGTTATTGACCATCCTTGCTTTCTACCGAGCGAGATAGCGAGGTACTATTTTCGTTTGAAGTCTCTCTTTCTTTTTCTTTTATACAAACTGTCAGTGAGACGCGGCTGCGAGGAACCGCAGCAATAAGTAGGTAGGTGAGGTGCTTGATGTTGATGGGTGTCGATGGCCTGGATTGCATGCTGAAGAGCAACCTCGTTTAAAAGATGATTTATTGTGGTGGTAACGGTTTTCCATGAAAATATTTTACTTTTAATAATTGCTGATGTTGATGCTTTTCAAATCATCTATTGTCTTATTCTTTTACCTTCGTTCCACTTCCACGGTGGCGGAGCGGCGCTGGCGCTGGTGTTGAATCTTGTTAGAAGTCAAATTTGACATTGAACTAATTTTGACAGAATAATAATTAGATAATCAAGAGTAGCCTTGTTGGTGTCGAGTCTCGAAAATAGAAGACTGACACTGAGTCTTGTAACGTGCGATGAATATAAGCTTAAACTCTACAACAACAACGACGACGCGTATTTGTATATTACCAATAACCGCATAAATAATTTGTTATGGTTTAATGTTTCTCCATATTATTTGAAATGAAAACATCATAATGCGTTTGGATGGCGCTGTCAATAATGATGATGAGAGTATGCGCGCACACGATTAGTTGTGTATTCTTCAAGTGGATGGCGTGCGGTTTCGGTTTTTGTAAACTGAACGCGTTAACTTAATTCCACATAGGTATGCCTTATATTAATTTAGCGTGCGATGAATGCGATATTTCGTATTGCCACCGGTTTCGTTGTGTGATGTGGAACTTGAGTTGATATTTGACAAGTTTTCAATCTCAGATTACAAAACAATAATAATAATTAGTAATGAAATGATATATTGCGGATTTGACGTGTGGCAATAATGAAATTAATTGCTCAGTTAAATTGTAATAATGCGGCAACGCTTACGCATTTTTTCTTTACGTTTTTTTTTATTCGAAAGAGTTATAAGTGTGGAAGTTATTGTGTAAGTGGAACTTAGGTTATTTTGCAGTCAATGATTGCGGAGAAATCTGATGCGTTGAATAATTGAAGTGTATTATGAGTATTTATTTTTTTTATCAAAAAGGTCAAACTCATGACAATTGTAAGTTAAAAATCAATGTTATGATATAAAGATCCGGGAATTGGAAAAATAAAACTGAATATGAGAGAAGTCATAGTGGTTATGCGAAAAAGCTTTTGAATTCATTGAATTGAATTGAATGGTAACATTTTTTATCAATCTATTTTTGTGCTATTCACAAAAAAAAAAATTAAATATAAATAATTATAGAGATGGAAACTTTAAGTTTGTATGCTATCTGATGGAAAAGCATTATTTGTATTATTATGGTACGGGTATCTTCTGACACCCCCTTTAAAGTGCTAATTCATTGCCATCGATATAAATCCGTATTTATAATTCAAACATTTAAATTAAATAGGTTGTTCGTTACATAACTGAACGGTCTATTGCACATGTAGCAACAGATATAGTTTACAATCCAATACTCTTGCTTAGGTACATTTTAATAATTTTACTTTTTTAGCATGAACTTTTGAGCCATTGCATATACAGTCTGTCAAGTAAGAGCGTTTCCGTGTTAGTTTATAAAACACATTATTTTATGAATCTTTCATATTTATATATGTATGTACATATATGTACGTGCATTGTGAACATTACAGTGATGCAATTTGGTCAATAATGTTTTATTGGTGGAAGTTGACTAGGCTCGCGTGAGGACAGAACGTGCCCATATAGAACGTTGATCAGTAAAAATGACATTTTAAAAATTTCTATCAATATTCTCATGCGACCTAGCGAGTCGCTTAGTCACATGTTTTTCAGTCGACAGAAGCTTCTTGATTGTGTTCCGCCATTTCAGACCATGAGTATGAAGAAGGGTTCGGATAGTTTTGTAGGATATATCTTAACCTTTTGCCATTAATTTTGCTTGTCCTTGCCGTAGTGTCAAAGCAGGATTCCGGGAAAACAGATTGACTATTCTTTTTGTATTTTTTTTGTCCGCTTTTCCTATCGAAACACGTTCCGGTAAATCATCGAAATTTTTAGCCACTTTATATCGCTGTATCCACTTCTGCCCAAATGCCTTCGACTTTCTCATATATTTAGTAGACGCTGATTGCGACAATTTGGAACCTTTTGGGTGGATGCAAAGGAACACAGCCTTGTAGCGCGATGCGTACTTAGCACTCATGGCGTTTAACGTGATTCTCTTTCAAAAGATCAACGACAACCGAACCTTTGTTGACAGTGCATCAAGGACAAAGCTTTTCTCTATCGGCTCGCGAAAGAATTAGAGCGAAATCTTTCGTTAACTGTCGGTAAAGTCACGCTCTTATACGTATGTATAGCATAGCTTTTGCCATTCAACTGCTTTCAATTCACGGTGACATTTCACAGAATATTTCATAGATCGTGGTGAATATTTCAACACAAATTGGTCTTTTGCCTTTACCCATTTGAGTACTTATCTCGTGTACATACTGTCTTGTAATTTGTGGGTCCCGAAATATCTTCCTTCTTCGCCTTTCCCCCGTTTATTTCTCCATTCACTTCTTTTAAGTGTATGACGTACAGACTTAGGCTACCCGCTGTCTATTTGCTGTTAGGGACAGGAAACGTAGTCCCAACCGTTTATTTCATTGTAACTTTCTTCTAAGAAAGTCACGGACGAGTATCTTTTGGTTTTCTGCCAGGGGCACGAAGGGGATTTAGCACTATTTTAATCCGCCGTCCACTTTTTCTAAGAGTACGGCAGACAAGGCTAAGGCCGACTGATTGTTCTCTAGTTTGCTACTAGGTACGTGGAACGCAAATGCAAACGCAATCCCAATCCCAAAATAATATACAAATAAAGTATATGAAATACCTTGTTAAAATAGTTGGAAAGTTTTAAAACTCTAAACCCAAGTTTTATTGCTTTCTTTGAGAAGAACTCTGGACCCCGAAGAGTACACCTTACAGTTGTACAAAAACAGCATCACACTTAAACTTTCCAAATTTCATAATTGGAATTCTTTGACAGAATATTTGACTTGGATTTCGAAAAACCAGTATTCGTTTACTTTCCAGAACTGTCAATGCATTACAATTTCTTTCCAAAGATCTTTCAATGTGATAGCGATAAAAAGTTTAAGTTTACTATTGTTTTGAAATTGTCCACTGCACTTTGATATTGAGGCCAGCCACCGTTGCAAAATTTTAAACGTTTTTGTTTCTGTCAAATGGACATCAATTTTGATCCTGCGTTTGTTTTTATACTAGTATTTTTTCCACAACTGCGAATGTATAAGTCAAAGTTCTGTCAAAGTGCAGTTGTTTGAATTAGAATTATAAAATATTTTATTTAATTAATAATTAATATATAGTACACTGATTAATATACCAATGAAAAGACGTAAGAGTACAGATTTTTGTATTTCAAAATTGGCACTACTGAAAGAAGATCTGTCAGAATAATTATAAACAAACAAACAAATCGAAGCAAATTTTGTGAAATTCAAAAGTTGAAATTAACTTAGCAAAAAACTAACTAAAACTAAATAAATGGACAACTTTCAAGAAGAAATACTAAGAAAAAATCTGAAAATTGAAATTCTATAAAAAAGTTCATTTAACAATTGCTTCAAGGAGGGGATGTGGTGTTAAAGCCAGCTTGAAGCTCGCCTCAATTCTATATATACCTGGACCGAGTTGAAATGAGCTTGATTTGCCTCGATTCTGGTCGGGGATCAGAATTTTTCATTGTTTAACACGAATCAAACTATCTCACTTGCACTTCATAAGAAACATCGAAACATCCTTTTCATTTTATAAAGTGCTGTCAAACTTAATCATTTTTAAATCTTCTTGTGCGATAAAAACACCAACAAGATTTATTTAATCTTAATAAAGAAACCTTTGGTGGAAACATAGCAAAACATAAATATCTTTTCTAATGTTTTTTCTGGCAAAATAAGCCCAGTTAGTCCATTTTCATTAACAAAACTAAAAAATATCAACAGTAATAGATTGATTTTTTTCCCCATTGAAAAACACACATGATTCGAAATACTCAACGAACACATCCATTTAGATACAAATGCAATATCAATCGTACCAACATTTGAGAACCAAATCTCATAAGATCCATTCGAGACTCGTATAAATGTCAAAAACCCATCCATATTAAGATTCTACTCTAACTGTTATCTGTGTTATTCATACTATGGATATTGTTTTTGTTATTCGTGTAAAATCCTACTATAGTGTGTATAGATTTTCCAACAAAACACGGGTATTATATAATTTATTACAACATATTCTTATAAACGTTTTTTAAATGTTCTTCTCTTTTTGACAACTCAACAATTGCATTCAAAATATTTTGATACATTTTTTATGACTATTTATTTCATTTACAAATATGATGTCCAGCTTTTCTACGAAGTGAACCGCACTGTATAACTTGTTAGTCTTGCAACACTTTTACCAACTTGTTTTATTTAATTTGTTTTCATTGATCTAGTTTCTTCAAGAAGATTTCTATACTTAAATCGTAAGAAATATTCTGTTATTCTGATGTATGCATATGTATTTGTATTTATTGTAAATTTTAATGTGTTTCTATTTTAATTTTAAACCCGATTCAAGAATTTATGCACCGATAACATTTGCCTCAATTCTTGTTCTAATGTTAGGGAATAATTTGTGGAATTTATTTGGTTTAAGTATATGCGCCATTGATACTGTGAGATTCGAATTTAAGATTCTTGGGATTACAAAAATTCCAGTGAAAGTTTAATGTAAGGTATACATAAATAAATTTATTCATCTAAGACTTTTCTTCATATACCCTGTAAATGCAATAACTTTACGTTGATTGACTTTTATCCCCACATAGCATTGATTTTTTTACTGTTCACACGTTGTCCACCTTAATGGAATGTGTGATGCATTTTGTTCTGTCAAATTTTAAATGTTTGACACAATCTTTGCTCAAGTGGTTCCGTAAAGTCACTTTTATTATTACAAATCAAATAGAAAATCGGAACCGGTCAAATAGAATTTGATTATATATATAAAAAGAAATTAATCAAGTTATAGCAAGTGATTTAAGAAATCTGAGAAATTTTACTTACTTTTATCTGAACTTATGACATAATGACGTATGCTACCACACTTTGCCTAGACATGTATAAGGCATTATTCTAAGTTGTTAAATAGATCTAGACCTGAATTTTTAAAATTGCTACGTCTAGAGGCCCTTTTGAATTGCAAAATGAATTTATCTAAATATAGGAACAAATTCAGTCTCAAGCTTTTTGACAGCTAAAGTAAAGAATGTTCCGTTCGAATTCTGTATCAATCGTTTATTCTGGTAGCGTTCACATTACTTTTTAGTGTTCATTTTATATAGGAATTTAAAAGTGGAAAATTTTTTTATATTTATTAATATTTCCTACAATAATTTATTATAATAAACGAGTCTTAATTTCTTGAATTTACTTTTTTCCATTTCAGATACCTTTATACATCAACAGAATTACGTGCCAAATCAATTCCATCCAATTTTGGACTTAAAATGCTGTGTCCGGTTGCTAATCGTTGTGCTTTTCCAAAATGCTTACTTCATTCGTTTCTAAGTGCAATGCTATTTATTTGAAGTGAATCAACAACAACAACAACACAAAAATATAAATCTTATTTATATCTTTTTCGATTCTTCACTGTCGTAAACGTCAAAGTGGTGGCTTTAAGTTGTGTCGATTGAATGCGAAGTGTTTAAGTGCGTGTTTAGATTTTTCAATTTGCCTCAATCCTTTTAAGTATAAATATATTATTATAATATATCTACCTAATTCAAAATAAAATAAATAAATTTCCAATAATAGCAATCATGAATAGGCAAGTAGTTAAATTCTTAGCGATACTCGTGGTTGTCTTTTTGTGTGCATTCAACTTTGTTTATGCACACGTCGCGTTAACCTATCCACCTGCGCGAAAATACGATTTGGATTTTTTAGATAATTCTCGAACCAAAGGACCATGTGGAATGCCAAAGGGTAAGTTAAAAAAATGTTTTTAAATTCAAAATAATAAAAATAAAAATCCACAAATATCCATCCACCTTAGATAAAAGGTATGCATCTAAATCTTAAGTAATTATTTGCACCTGGGAGTGGTGTTGCCTCCTGATATGAAGGCAAAAACCAAGAAACTCAAAGTGAGACAGGATGCAAATGAAAATCTAAAGAAAAGACTCCTACACCGTTATTTCCCCAGGATAGGTACTTTTGAAATTAATTGCCAGGTCTGGATTAAGGTTTTTTTTTTTTAAATGGGCCAAACAAACTGTTTCTAATCATCTGTTTTATAGTTCTTTAGAAGTTTTTAAATTTTTAATGGATAAAAAAAAATGTAAGATAAATTAAAAAAAAGGGGCTGGGATTCCGGCCACACTAATTATTTCCCATCCATGCCAGTCTGTCCACTATTCGAAAACTTCAAGAAAATATTAATAGCAATTCTTTAGCATTTCGTAAAAAGGCCTGAAGTCTAAAAATTTAAGTTTAGGGTTTTGATTTGGTGTGACGGCATTTCTTTGTCTCATTCGTTTCATACTACCAACTTGAGTCTAGAAAAACTGTTAAATTACGTATATCTTTAGTCTTAAACAATAGGACAGATAAAATTCTGTTTTTTTATTTGTATGAGATGACAAAATTTAAGGTCAATATCCTTCTTAATTCGTAAATACTTGAGTTGTAAAACATGTTTTTATTTTAGATTTTCGTTGTTGTAAATATTTGGCAACAATATTTTCCGTATAATAAATAAGTTAATTTCAAAATCTGTTTTTGGTAACGAGATTATTAGTCGAAAACCTTTTAGTTGCATTTTTCGAAAGAGCCTTTGTTTCGTTGGCTGAGCTGTTGAAACCTCATATCGTCCACGTCCATATCTTTCGATTTGGGATTTGGGCGGGACACATAAATGTCGCCATTTTCTTGAAATTTCATAAATTCTTGAAATGGAAAATTTGCTAAGTTTGCTGGACCGACCAGATATTTTTTTGTTTCCAAAGACATCATAAAGGAGATAAAGCGTTCCCTTGATATTCGAGCTTCCGCCATGTGCTGCGAAAACTGCGAAGTTGTCTATTAACTGTCCTTTAGTTATAAAGATGAAATCAAAATTTCTGCTGCTTTGTTAGGGCACATTACTTACTTAAGGTGGCGCTACAGTCCGATGCGGGCCTCAACAAACATGCGTCTCTAGCCAGCTCTGTCCCTAGCTAGCTGTCTCTAGATTCGCAAGCCAAGTTGGTTGAGGTCTTCACCCACCCGCGTGCTCCACCTGAATCACGGTCTTCCACTACTGCGAAGTCCCTCGGGATTAGTTTCGAAGACCTTCCCGATTGGAGCGTTGATGTCCATCCGCTATTTCAGCGCTGGTTCGTTGTCTGTGTTTATGGCGGTGCCTGTTGGACTAAGTCCTTAACTACCTCAAAGTTATAGCTGTCCATGGTGACGTTTTGTCCAAGACGTCATACTTCAATGCCCTTTTTTGATGACTTAGTCTTGCCCTTATTGACCACTAAACCCATTTAATTCGCTTACGTCGCAAAGCTCAAAAACTCTCCACTGACATCACGCTTTGATCTTCCAATTATATCAATATCATCTGCGTATCCGAGTAATTGGATGGACCTTTGGAAGATTGTGCCTCTAGTGTTGATGGTTGAGTTTTGCATAATTCTTTCCAGAACGATATTGAAGAAGTCGCATGACAGTGCATCGCCTTGTCTAAAACCTTTTTTTACATAAAATGCATCGGTGAGATCTTTTCCGAACTCGATAGAGCAGCGTGCATTCTTTGCTGTCATTCTGCACAAACGGATAAGTTTGACATCGATGCCAAAACTAGACATTGCTCTGTAGAGCTCTTCCCTATAGATGTTGTCTTACGCGGCTTTAAAATCGATAAAGAGATGGTGAGTACCGATTTGAAGCTCCTGGGTTTTTTTCAAGATCTGCCGTAGTGTGAATATTTGGTCGATAATGGACTTTCCTGGTCTAAAGCTGTTAAAGCATATTGCCAACATTTTTTCTTTAACAAAAGTATAAATTTTGTCTGCTACTACTACTCAGTTCTAAGGTCTTCGTATGTTGGGTCTAAGAACGATGCTACTAAACTTGGGCATGTACAATTTATTTTTGCGTTGATTTAACTTTTAAAGGATAAATCAATTTATATTCTCTCTTCTTCAGTTAATCCATTCGGCGAGATTTAACATTGATCACAAAAAGTCTTTTTTTTTGAGAAAAAAGTTTAATTGGATATTTATTCTTCGCTAAAAATGTAAGGACTGAAATTCATTTTCTTCACAGCTGATGCTTTTATGTTCAAAAGTTAAACAAATCGTTCCTCTGATTTGCGTACCAATTTCCAATGACAGATTTCTGTCAGTAAAAAATGTTCGATGGATTTCAATCAGGTATTTTTTTTCTCAAAGACAGATATTTTTAATGAACGCCAATTATGTAAACCAATGATAGCTATAATTGGTCCCTTAGTTCATTTTTAATTTTTCATTGAAAAAATCTATATTTAATGTACAGCTGATTGTTGATTTAAAATTTCGGAACAAAATCGTTTCACTGGAAGTGTTTCACTTTCTTTGTATTCCCACCTGTCAGTTTTACTTTCAATGATCAACTCTAATCTTAAATGTTTGATTCTAATTAGAAATTTGTGTTCAATCACAGACATTTTTAATGAAACCTTCATACGACAATCTTGTCATAAAAAATTTTAATGATGAGTTTCAATGATGAAATCCAAGGTTAGATATAAATAGGTCCTAACACTAAAATATCACTATATATTATATGATTTTACCAATCAATTTGACAGATAAATGTATATGTTCTATTCCAAAAAATTCCTGAAATGAATCCCGTCAAAAATGGTGAATTTAAATTCATTCACAACGAACAACGTTTTTGTAATTGGCCCTTACGCAAGATCAACTAAGGCCCAAAAGGAACTCATAAGACCCATTCCATCCCCTTTTATAAGAGTCAAACCAAGCCAAAGTACCAAACCAACCATGCTGTGTTTTATTGTGTCATTTATTGTTAAAAAATAAAATCCCAAAGTGACCGTTTAAGCGATTT
This sequence comes from Eupeodes corollae, assembly GCF_945859685.1. Taxonomy (NCBI): domain Eukaryota; kingdom Metazoa; phylum Arthropoda; class Insecta; order Diptera; family Syrphidae; genus Eupeodes; species Eupeodes corollae. Next base: position 52,952,491 of record NC_079149.1, on the reverse strand, counting down.
GGGAAATACTGTAATTGAACTAGATTTGAATGGAACGCGTTTTTGTGTTTGTTTTTGTTGGGTTTATTTTAGTTATTGACTAGATTCGAAGAGATTTTAACGTCCGTGGGAACTATAGTGAGTCTGTAGGTATCGACAGACACACACTGGTCTGGTTATTGCATCAAACCAGATCGAGTACAGCTTTGGTCGTCATAAGAGTCTATGATCAAACAATCCAGGTCGTGTGGGATTTATTTATTTTTTTGAGATTGAAGTTGACCTGCATTTTGAATGCAGATAAGCTCGCACGTAATTAATGAAACACATGTACTATGTTATTATTCGACTTGATGTAGTATTGTTAAAAAAAGTCATTAAAAAGCTCATAGTTTATACTGACGACTTGCATTGCAAATATTGATATGATTTAATGTTTCTCACTCTGTTAAGACCCTAATAGTGCTTTGTAGGCTATGGGAGAAAATTCGTTTGGTTTTATAGTATTGCGGAACAAGTTGTGCAAGTAAAGTCTAGTTAGTTGACACATTGTGCAGCTATGCTATAATGCACCGATAAACTACTTTGGTGCTGGAGCAGCACTGGATGATACTTAATATTATGATCTAGTTCGTGATCTACGTGATATGGTGAGTTGTTCCTTATCAATTTATGAGGCTAGTTTTAGTGCCAAGAAAACAATATTTTGTTTTTAAATTGGCAGGAGTGAAATATGTGTACGAATATTTGCATATTTATTGCAACTTGAAAATAATGTCATAGTTTTCTCTGAGAGTTTTATTATTTTTGATGATGACAGATAGTATACAATACATACTTATATGCAAGTTTTGTAAGACAAAATTGTGTAAGTTAAAAATTTTGTAAGGACTTAAAATTTAAACAATTTTATAATTGACAGATTAGAGACTAGTTTATTTTTTCTGACAGTGTTAATGTTAATTATTAAGACACATGAGTTTTCACGCGTAATTGAAAAGTTTCCTAAAATAGTCAGAACTGGATTATAAAAAGTTTATATTTGACGTTGATTTTAACAATATGTATTATATGTAAATGAAATGGTACTCGTTGCGTTAATTGAACTTCTTTAAGATTTCTTCATTTTTAAGATTTAGCTTTTCTAAGTTTTCTGGTTCTCACAAAAGGACAGTTCATCCTTACACATCCAATCGCAAATATGTTTCTTCTTCTTAATTATTAGTAAAAGAACCGTAAGTCTTTCAATTCGTTTCTTTGCGAAAATGACTGTCACCTTCACTTTACTGTTAAACTATTAAAAAATGTCAAAAAACAACATTGGAATATACGAATTATTCCTCTCCAAAAAAAAACATTTTTGGGACTCAAGTCATTATTGAGAAAGAACAACTTTCAAATTTGTATGACATTTTCGATTGGAATAGTCAGACTTCGATCTTAAATTTGATCTGAAATATCATGGCCAAAGACACTCTATATAAAGATCGGAAACCAATCTGTCATTCTGGTTTGCCTACAAGCTGAAACGTCAACCACTATGCTAATATCAATTCCCCACTGTTAAAGTCAATTCACCACGAATGGATGAGAAATTCATGAAAGTCTTTGAAAAGTACTAAAATACGAAGAATGAATTGTGTAGTGCTTACCTGACCTAAAATGGAAAATTTTATTGCAACATTGGTTAAAAAGAAAAAAAAAAATTAAATCTAATGCTGAATATAGGGATAATAAAATAAAATTAATTAATATTGGGGAAGTATTTCGAACACATTTAGAGCTACCATACGTTTTCACAAATAAAAAAATACATTTGTATTGTAAAATAACCTTACAAGTAAACTTCTTTCTGAAACAAAATTCTTTGAGTGATTTCCGACAAAACAGTATATAATTTTCATTATTAATCAAAAGGAAACATAAAACCGTATTTATATATTATTTCAAAATTAAAAAAGGCAAATGTCATTTGGGTAGAATGAAAACGCTACTAGCGCTTTTGTAGGTTTATTGGAAATATGGAGGAAGTTTTGAAACTTGGTTTTTTAGACATCCTTTGAAAACTAAAATACTTGTTAATGGTGTTTTAAAATTAAATAAAATTTGTTCCACCACACCAAACAAACATACTATAGTAGATGGAATCTTTGTACAAATATAGATGGCGCCACCCAGTGGCTACGGCGAAATTAGCTATTGCATTTGTTTGATCATTTTTTATATCGCTCAAAATTACCAAGGTTGCAAATTTCAAAATTGGTTTTATGATAAAAAAAACTACAAGCTAAAATGATGACTTTTAGCTTATACTGTTTTAAAATGTTTATGTTATAAACTTTGACAGGGCAGCGCACAGAATTCTATGCTTTCTTATTATTAAACATCTTACAGAAATCATTAATTCGGGAACGTTTTTATAAGTTTAATAAAATCAACAAGAACAAAACAAGCACATAATTTAAGCTTTGTTTCATAACATGGGTGTATTATGTATCTATATTAAATAAGCAATAATGAAAACAATACCCACGAAATCTTCTACAAGGAAAATACGTCAAATCATGTCCGGGAACGTTCCCAAATTGACCGTTCATGAAATGACGACTTCTAATAAGAGCGCCCTTTGACTATACGGCCGCCATCTTAAATACAATCTGACTTTGTCGATATGAACATATTTGAGGTTTTTTTTGTTATTTTGAGTCGTAAAAAAAGAATTTCATCAATAATTAAATGTAATAAATGATAAAATGATGAAATGACTTGTATGTTATTTGCATTTTACAGTTAAAAATTAATAATCTTTTAGTATCCTTTCTATAACTAGATTTTGTGAATAAAATACGGCGATTAAGTAATGACCGAGCTAAATACCCTACATTTTAACAATAAATCGCTGGCAAATCCAATTTTGCACCTTGATGATTTTAGGCCATATGTCAATTCCTAGAGGGCTTTCTGATTGAAAGTGGCAAGCAATTCTTAAATTGTAACTTCACTACATTTCAAAGTGTGTACTGAGTATAATACACTTTCCTTTTTTTTTTTTAATTTAAAATGTAATATAAAGACTTCTGATCCAGGTAAAATTGTACGTTCCAAAAATTATCTTTTTTGAATGTTCTTATAGTTTTTTTTTTTAATTTACTGTTTCATTGACTATTTCATAAAAGGTATTTTGGTATTGATAATTACAAAAAAGTGAGAAAGTTTTAACAATTTAAGTTAAGTTTTCAAATAAAAACAAAAAACACATGAAAGTGTAACATCACCTGAATTAAATCAATTCAAAACACATTTCACCATAACATTAAATGTGAAATCTTCACCACAGCAATTTAATAAAAAAAAACAACTACATCTGTCAAAACAAGTAAATACACCGCATGAAATTGTTGTTGGATTTCACATTATTCATGAACCTAATGCCAAAACTACAAATACAACAATGTAAACAAATGGGTGTTGGAGGGTGTAACGTACGAAAGATTCCGGTCTTAATATGGAGTGTCTTTGGTCATGCCTATGGTGAATTTTGTAAAACAGGGTGTCAGTATATTCTGTGATTTTTGTAAACACTTTTCCTAGAAAAAAAGTTGATATTTTTCCACTTTAGTAATTCTCTTAATTTATAGATTGTTCTCAATATTGAAATTCAAAAATTACATAAACGTACCTTGCTTTTTTTAAATAATTAAGTTTTATTCTGGAAGTCCACTTTTTTACATCTTTACAACTTTAGCAGGAAATGTTAAAAAAGCAAAGCTTTTACCTGAACAAGCCCTGAATTCCGCTTTTTTGTTTTAGTATCTTATATCATACTTATCCAATCAAAATTTGTTACCACATCAAAACTAGTACAAGCTTTTGCTAACAGCTTTTTTGGCGATTAATTAATTCTATTCCTTTCACTGAAGGGTCATTTGCTCTAAAAACCATTGTGTGACATTTTTGTATCTGATGAATAATTTCATTGCCTTCTAAAGTCATACTGTTATTGTAAGCTGTAGTTGCATTATTAAACACACAAACTGAATTATCAATATCTATGTAAGTTTTCCAATAAATTAACTAATCCGTTTTCATCTAGGCTTATTACATAAGTGTTAAGTGTGGTCGTTCCTTTGCGATACTAGGTTGCACATATCAAGTCATTATGAGATCTTTTATACATACGTTGCGACGTCGTTGATCGTCGTAAAAAAGTAACCTGAAAACGGATGTAACGCCATAATCATACACTATATCTTATACTGATCTAATTAACCGATCTATAAATATTATAACGACTTAGATTGATTTCTATAGTTTGTAAGTCTTCGTTCCATGTTGGAAATTCATTCCTCAATTAGTAGATATATTTTTTTATAACTAAAATGGAGTGATTCTTCTCAAACAACACAATTGAATCATTAGCCTTTTTAAAATTAATGACATTGGTTAAAGGTTATACACGAGTCACAGAAACATGTGAGTCACAATCTATATATTCTATACTACTTGTATTTATAAATCTTATTATAAACCTTACCCCCAATATCTCAAGTTGCCTCTTAGTAGTATTCTGTTACATGCAAATTAATTTGCCTACCTTGAACTGGTATGTTCATCGTCACAGTCTTCCAGTAGTCGTCAATAAATACAACTACTGACCAGTTTTCGAAATGCTTGCTCGAATGCACACCTTTGCCCCTAGAGAGCCTACTACAGAAACGAGCAACTACGATGAGGCACGCGGGCGACATTTCATCATTTTCATAGCAAAGCTGATGGTGTACAATGGGACAGAATGGCTTTAAAATTGGCAATAAATCAGATTAAAGCCAGTGGCGTAATTTGGAGGTCTGTCGAACTCATGACACACAAATCTGCACAGGTGTCAGAAATTAAAAACGCCTGTTCGAAGAGATGTCTGTCATTGTTGTAACATGCGTCAGAATGAAAAATAAAAGCAAACTATCCACCATTTTATTGTTGTTGACAGTTGTGCGAAACAACATTCTAATGACACACATTTCCTACATTAAATCTCGTGTTGGATAGGGCATCCCGGATGGTGGTTTTTTTGGACACCTTTTTGAATAAGTTGCGTACCTAAATTGAGATACATAGCTGGAAAAAAAAATAAAATTAACTTTAAGCTGTTCACACAAATCACACAAACATTTAGACTTCGAGGTCCAAAATTATTGTAAAACAAAGTCTTCAATTGATAGTTTAATAACACACTGATTTTTTATTAAAAAACATACATTTCCAGCCTCGTTCAAATTTAATCCTAATTTAAAACTTTTCAACATTATTAAAGTTTAATAGTACCATAAAGTTCTAAGCACAGTAACACAAAATTCAAAACTATCTTTAAACATATACAAAATTGTATTTTCAATGGTTTTGGTTAAAAACTATTCACAAATATTTCGAAAATACGTCTACTGAATCTTGCACATGAGCTAGAAACTGCAAACTGAGGATGTTCGCATATTTTGACTTTTATTTCACATGAGCTTTATTTCTATTCACAGACAGCGACGAATTGTCTATTTATAATTACCCTTTTCAACAAACAAAACAAAAGTGATATAATTTTGAGGTTAAGTTGAGTGCGAACAATTTATTCATTGCGATGTGAATGGTATGTGGAAAGCGAATACAGTTTGACAGTTCGTAGCAATCACACTGCAATTCTTTACTACCAGATTGTTTTAAAAATTGTCTTGTTTTAGAGAACAAAATGCAAATTTTATTATCCTAACATAAGTGTCAATTGGTTTCTTATAATTCAAATGTGTTTTTGTTTGAAATTGACTTTTTGAAATGTGGTAAATCACGTTTGTTCGTCCATGCGTTGTTCGCTCTCATGTGCAAGGCCCTTAATATGATATGTTTGACACTTTCTTACCGACGCTTACCACTTGATAGTGTTTGCAGCTGCGACTCAGTTTCCATGACAATTGTAGAATTTTAGCCAATGGAATAATTTATAGGTCTGTCAAACTCATTTCACACAAATCTGCACAAGTGTCATACATTCATAATGCTGGTTCAGGAGAAATGTCAGCGTCGCTACATGCGTCAAAATGAAAAATGACAGCAATTTATCCGACATTTTGATGTTGTTTCATGTGGTTCACCATTCAGGCAGAGATGTCGCAGGAGCAGAAAAACTCTCGAGCTTTTAAATGCAAAATTTTTAACGTTTTATTAGTTATTACTTATTAGCAACTGAGAGTTGGATGCATTTACACAAAGATCGAAACGATTTTTAACTCAATAACTAAAAATGTAGTTATTCATATTTTTGGTCGAAAGTGTTCAGCTTTTTCAAACCACATGGGTAAAATGAGATGTTTGACATTTTTTGAGAGCTGTTAGTTGACACTTTCTTCAGCAACGACTGCAACTTTGATTCCAATTGTAGAACTCTCCTATTGTGTAAAACATGAATGGAATTATGGACAGACAAAATACTTGTTAGATTTTTGCATATTCAACACAAAATTCTACAGATTGCATATTATTTGATTTTTTGTTACTTTTCAGGATGTTCAAGCCCCATTGTATTACGACGAGCTAGTAGCCAACGGCTATAGATGCTCGTTCGGTTGCGGATCAAAAATTGATCTTGTGACGTAATATGCACACCTGATGGCCGTTTGCTTAGCTTCGAAAGCCAACAATCTTACCAAACGACATTCTTTTACGTCCACGTATATGTATGTAGTATATTTTTATGTATGTGGTAAAAAGCTATGTATATACATATATAAATGCTAAAGTATGTTTATTTTTCAGCAGAAAATACTCGTTCATAAGTTTTGAACACGCTCCCAAACTAGCAGAGATGGGAATTTTATTATTTTTTAATTTTTTTTTTTAAGTAATTCTTTAGCAATGTGCATGGTTTTGTGATAGCCAAACATTATTCATATACATGTGTTCATATAAACATGCAGCATTTTCACTTCCACACATTTATAACACTTGTTTTTCAATTATTATTATGTCCCATATATCTGTAGATACATTATATGAAAATATAAAGTAAAAAATACTGCAGTGGAATTTATGGATTTTTTGCGAAACAGTGATGCAGATTTATGACAGTTGTTGCAGCGGAAAAACTTAGACATAAGACATACTACTTAGTCAGTAGTTAATTTCACAAGATTATTATACAAGTTGGTGTTGTTTTATTATTTTGTTACCAGAACCGCTAAAGTATTCTAGCAAGTTCAAGATGGAGATGTTAATCGCTTAATGCGCACGTGTTCACTCAATGTTAGTTTGATTTAATAGCAAATTGGTAAATTCTGAAAGATTCACATCTCAAAGTCAACAAATTTGAAAGATTGATGGACTTACATTAAAAATTCTGTTTTTTTTTATATGTTTGGATTAATGAAAAATAACTCAATAATTTATTCTGAAGGGAATATATAAAGCAGATTAAGCAATGCATAAAAGTTTGACATTGGAAAAAATGATCTTATACTATATCAAAAATTTATTCGTTCAGGTGATTCTTCAAAATAATAGCGAAGGTATTTAAAGAAAAACAGATTTTCAACCATTCTTTTTTCGATATTGGTATTATTTATTATATGAGGATTAAGAACAACACAAAATAAATTAGTACAAACTTCATGAAGAAAAAAAATGCAACAAATTAGACAAAGTAGGCAATCATAGGTCAAAAAATTGCACGTACAGTGATACAAAACTTAATTATATACATGCACTATTGTGCAATACCTAAGCAACCATTTTGATTTTGCATTTCAAAATTGGTTTTTCGATTCTTTCGATATTAAATAAATTACGCAATTTATGTGATATTGTAGGTTTATGTTCAAAGATTGTATTTTTATCATTCATTGTGAAATTTTAATGTCCAAACTTAAGCAACTTCGTTTCCACTGTAAGAGAATTTTTGATAACGGGGCTTTTACAGTTAAATTTCTCATAGAATGCAATCAACAAGAGTGTAACAAATGTCATTTATTAGTTTGGATCGATTAAGGCCCAGCTTCGTTTTGTTTTTCGATAAGTTCCGAAATAAGTACGATTCCAACTTTAAAATCAAAATAATTAATGAGTATAATCGTGGGACATCACAAATTTTAGTTTCCAAGAAATATAATATTAATAAGTCAATTAAACAACAAAATTTTAGAGGTCGACGGCGTAAAACAACAAGAAGAACCGAAAGACAAATTTGTAACATAATACAAAAAACTTTCATCAGCTCAAAGGAAGTAGTACACTCATTAAATCTTAATATTGATGCAAGCACTGTGCGAAGACGTGCCCTAGAAAATGACCTTCGAAGTTACAGGCCATGCAAAAAACCGTTGCTTACAAAAAAACATTTTAAAAAAAGGTTGTGTTTCAGTCTTATGATAGTAACTCAATTTAAGTATTAAATTAAATTTTTAACTTATTTAAAATAATTAGATTAGATTTTGCAAAAAATTATCACCAATGGTCCGTTGAGAAATGGAAAACGGTACTTTTTAGCGATGAATTAAAGTTTAATTTGATACAGTCAGATGGAATATGTCACTTGCGAAGAGGTAAGGGTCAACGGCTCAATCCAAGATACTGCAATGTCACAGTAAAACATGGGGGTGGCAGTGTGATGATTTTGACCTGTTTCTCAGGATATGGACAAGGTCCTTTCCATCAAATTGAAGGAATAATGGACAAATTAGAATATAAACGTATTCTGGCAGATGTTACCATATTCCGATTGGAATATGCCTCTTCGATGGGTGTTTCAACATGACAACGATCCGAAACACACATCGAAGCTGGTTAAAAAGTGGATTGAAGACAATGGGATTCAAGTTCTTGATTGGCCGTCACAATCACTCGACTTGAATCCCATTGAAAATCTTTTTGGGATTCTCAAAAATCGAGTAGCTCGGCAACGCTTCCAATCCAAGGCGGTGCTCTTTAAACCTTTACAAGAACAATGGAAAAATATACCACAAGATGTCATCTCTAATTTAATAGCCTTAATGCCGAGAAGATGTGCTGAAGTCCTAAGAAATAAGGGAAACTATACAAAGTATTGAATAGTTGCTTATGTTTTGAACATGCGAAATCGTTGAATTTTTTGTTATTTTATTTTTAGAAAATGTTTATAATGTTATTATGTTAATAAAAGATAAAAACAAGATACATAAAAATAAAACTATAAATCCACATAAATTATTATATAGTTATTTTTTTATTATCCAAAGCATGGGGAAAACAATATTGAAATGCAAATTCGAAATGGTTGCTTAGGTTTTGCACAATACTGTATGTATATGTAAGTTTTAGTAGCGAATGTGATAAGTTTTTGCTTTTATAACATCCTTAAGGCGATTCTTCATAGAGAGAACTAGTTTTGAAGTGACATCCGGCGAAATTGTTAAGCGATATTCCAACATTTGCTTGAATGTCAGCAGCTATTTAAGGAGCACTTTACTTGGGATCAGCCTTTACCATTCTTTCAATTTTTTGTTCCATATGAACGTCTAAAATTTTTTTTCAACCTCTTCCTAGGGCCACTTCAAAGCTTTTATTTTTCAAATTATTTTTTAATACATATTAAACTGTAGACTTTGGTCTACCAATAGTTGACGATATCTCAGCATAACTTTTTCCGTCGTTTCTTAGTTTAAAAATCAGTTTTCTTACTTCAAGAGGTACTTTTTTATGAGAAGCCTCCATTTTCAAATTAACCTTCGGAAAATAAAAAAAAAAAAAAAACAATTGAAAAGATCAAAAACGTACTGAGCCTAGATCTCTCAATATCATTACAGTACACAATTTACATTTCAAAAAGAACCGTTATTTCCAATTTGTTAGAGAAGAGAGCAGTGTACAAACATTTGTTTGATGTACGAGCAATTTGTTGACATTCCTGGCAAAATTCTACTTACGGTAAAAAAAAACATGTGGCAAAGCTCGAACATTTTGTTGCATTTCCTATTATGTATTATTATTTTATCAAATAAAGTCAATAGGCTCAGATTTGTGGTAGGAAGTTCATAGTGTAAGGGAAAACATTTATTTTCAATTGTTGTACGTGCAATTTTTTGATGTAGAGTAAATATTTTCCCGTTACGAGATATTGGAACTCTGAAAATTTTTAATGTTGTTCCTTTACAAACATACAGCGGTTTTCCAATAAGCAGATTCATTTTGAATTGTCCTCTATTTTTACAGATGTCAGATTTTGACATTTAACAAATTAAAGCTACTCTAACACTAAAAATTAAACGATGAACTCTTCTAAAACGTAGAATGAAATAAAAGTTAAATTGGCAGCACTCTTATTATTATTTTACTAAAATTTCAATTATTCTTTTTCTGTCTAAACTAAGCAAACAATTTATGTTTTATTTCTGAAATTAAAGTTCAATAATTGATTACCTTGTCTCTGATTCAGTACCTTTATAATAAATACTGAATTTTAAACCAATGCAATTTCTAAAGTTAGTAAAAAGTCGTAAGATAACCTTGCTAAATCGGTTGTGTTTTTCTTATAAAAAAATCTTCAAGGTCACAAAGTGAATTGTGTTGTTTCAAAAATTAAATTCAACTAATCATTTTTCTTTATTGTTAAATTATCCGAATGTCTTAATGCAGAAGCAGAGTGCATGCAGCATGGAGAATTTGTTTTTATTGCAATACAAATATAAATACCTCAACTGTGACAAATGGCTATGTGTTAATTTTTAGATGGAATTCTTAGTTAATAAATTGATGAAATTGCCCTTTAATGCTTCAACAGTTATTACTATTTAATTAATATTTTTCAGTAAAGTGATTTTTGTTTGTATCATTACCAATATTTTTTATTTCGAAATCATTTAAATTCGACATTTGTAAAATTTTCGACCCGTTTTAAGTTAAAATTCTTATGGAGTGTTCCATGAGTAAAATAAATCAATTAATTATTGCTCTAGATCTGTCAAAAACTGATTTTTTTTTTCGGCAGATTTAAACCTCTTTGCACAAATACTAATATAATTTCAAAAATGTTTAGGTGGCACTTTTTAATACGTCAACGAAGCAATGACAAAAAAAAAAATTATGACGAAAATCTGAGTTTTTGCATGGAAAATTACGATTAACATTTTTATGTGAAAGCTCTTCTAAAGATAAGAATGATCTAGACTTATTAACTAATTCACTTAAAACTATTTCCATATTTGAGGAAATATTGTTTTTGAAATATTTTTCTTTTATTTTCTAAGGATACAAAATAAATAAATTTACATTGTCCGGGATATAACGCCGGGGTTCATAAACCCCTTATTTTCGAACTTTAGATTTATTGAAAACCAATTTCCGAAATGCTATCGGAAATATTCGAAAAAGTGATAAGAAAAGATTTCAAAAGAAAAACATGGTTCAAATTTTCCCATGTCGGCATTTAAATTATATGTTTTTCAACACATAAAGTCCAAATCTTACAGGAAAATAAAATATTCATAATATTCATAAAATGTACAGCTTTTCGTTTTATTAAGCTTAAATTTTAAAATCAAGAAATGAATTGCCCTATACAAAAATGACATAAGAAACACATTCACAATCAATTTACATTTCCGCCGAACTCGAAAAGTCGATAAATATAATTCAAAACTAAAAAAGAAATGGAAACAAAATTGTTTACATCAAAAATAAATAACTACCAACAAACTTCTCTCTTTTAATAATAATTCTTCAAAGCAATAAAAAATAAAAAACAAAAACAGAAAGAAAAACAGAAATAAAAATCCGCCGCATTGACCTGAAATTATAATGTTGAACTGGATTTCAACACTTTCTTCTTGAGGTCTTATTTCACCATTGCGATGTTTTCCGTTTTCCCATCTTCATTTTATACATAAGTTGTTTTATTTTCCTGTTTCACAGTTTTGATTCGGTTTTTCTTTGAGGTGCATATTTTTGTTACTTTGGTTGCGCAATTGCATGTAAGTTGATTCACTGCACTGCCCGATTGTCTACGTGATTTTCGCGAGCCGTGTATTACTCACCACCATCAACGCTGCCGGTCTTTTGTCAAATCAGTTTAAAGTTTTGTCTATGCGATGAGCTAAGCAAAACAAGAAAATAAAACTTGAACCACATTCGAGCGTTAATGTTAATTATTATAAACTCGTAGTTAAATTCGAATGAATAAAGTTACAATATTTCCGTATAATATTCACATTTATTTGATTGTCAAATTGGAAAATGGTAAATAAAAAAAACAGGAATTTTTGAGGTGAATTCCAAAGCTTGACAGATACAGTGGAGATTGATTTTGATTGGTCAATGAAATATGGTATATACATACATAGGTAGAGCGAGTAATACAGACATACTTAATGAATCGGTGGGAAAGTTGAGTCAGCAGTACAAATTTTCTTTCAAATTAACAGTTAGAATTATCAATTTGATTGTCATTTTATCGAGCAATCGGTTTATTGGACACGACCTGTTTCTTAAATGGGTTTTCTAATGGTAAAATGAATACATTTGAATCAAATTTGTTTGCCAAAATGCAATCAGAGAAACCGCCTCTGACGTTCTGTGTTTCAAACAGCTGGTTGGGTGAGGATTTCGGCAGGCAAAGCAGCCAAACAACAGGTACGCAAAGCGGCACTGCATAAAAGGACGAGAGCTGCTCACAAGCTCTAAACACTGACAGAAACAGTGACTTCCCAGAAGGAAAGAGATAGAGCATGAAGAGAGTGCGGTCGAAGATGTTGAGACTAAAGGCCCAACTATAATAGGCATAAGCAAACATAAGCTTATGTCAAAAACCCAACGATAATTCACTTATGTTTGCGAAATTACTGCATAGCCATAATGCAATTTTGCTCACGTATCTACATGTCAGATTTTACTTATGCGGCGAGCGACTGGGATCGCTCTTGCTTAAGTGTGCTTAAGTTAACGAAATTGAGAAAAATTGAACGAAACGGAGCTAGACTCCATTATGTTCACTCGTATTGAGATTCTTTGTATTCGCACGTTTACTTATGCGCGCATATGCTAGCTTATGCCTATTATAGTTGGGCCTTAAGAGGTTCAAAAGCAGAAATGAAGTTGGAAAGTTTTATGAGCAAGTGAAGAGAAATTCACAAGTATATAAACCTCGAACCGAAGGCTGCAAAGACGAAAGTGGAAACATCATAGGAACGACCACTCCTGGAGATTGTATAACAGCGACGACGAACCGAATTCCGCTGTCAGGCAGGTTGATCCATTTAATAAATACGACGAAAGCCAACAATCCGTCTTCCCGACCTAGACCAAATAAAGATTACCATATTTAAAGTCAAATCCAACAAAGCCGCTGAAGCAGATGACTTGAATGCCGAGCTCTTCAAAGCAGCTGTAAGATAATGGTTGGAAGAAAGCATGCCCGATGAATGGAACCTCAGTATTGCTTTCCCGATTCTGAAAAAAGAAAAACCTCTATAAACTGCATCAACTATAGAGACATCAGTGTACTCAACATCGCTTGCAAAATTTTCTCTGCCATAATAATTATGTGAACGTCTTAAACCCATCGGCAAAAACCTGATAGGTCCTTATCATTGTAGTTTTAGACCAGGAAAGTCTACAGTCGATCAAATATCCACATTACTACAGATCATGGAAATAGCCTAAGAACATCGAATCGACACTCACCATCTTTTCATCAATTTGCAAGGCCGCATATGACATCGCCTACTGGGACGAGCTGTAAAGAGCCATATCTAGTTTCGGAATCCCTGCCAAACTCGTCCGCTCCTGAAGGATGAAGATGGAGAATTCGCGCTGCTCCATAAAGGTTGGAAACAACTTAACAGTACTATTCAATGTCAAAAAAGGCGTTAGACAAGGTGATGCGCTGTCATGCTATTTCTTTAACATCGTCATGGAAAGAATAGTGTAGAGCTTCCACGTAAACGTTCGAGGCAATATCTTTTAAATGGTGACATTGACATAATCGTAAGAACTCAGCGTGTTGTCAATGGAATTTTGCGACTATGAAAAAAGCAGATAAAAGCATATTGGGCCTCTTCGAGGGAAAAGTTCTTCGCGTGATCTACGGTTCTGCATGCATAGAAGGTAATTGGAGGAGAAGATGAAACGACAAGCTTTCAAAGCTGTACAGCTGACGTAGACTTAGATGGTTGAGTCACGTAGAGCGCATGGAAACTAATGCTCCGGCTCGGAAAGTTTTCGAATCCAACCCTGCAGGACAGCGCAGTAGAGAAAAACCGCGAATTAGTTGACGCCCACAATTGGAAAGTAACTTCAACTAACTTGGAGGGCGCAACTGGAGACATCTAGCAAGAGACGGAGCTAGATGGAGAAGTTTGTTGGGTGAAGCCCTAGTTCACATAGGACTGTGGCGCCACCTAAGATTAGTAAGTTAAGTACCAGAATTGATCGTGTGAACATATCCCTCTTTTGCGTAGCTTCACATCAAAAATCTAACCTTAGGGTGTCAAATCGTATGATCTTAATAGCCAATTGGTGTTGTCGCTAAAAATAAAATATACGCCACCAGGAAACTTTTCACATAATAAAGTCATAATTGGTTGTGTAGCCGTGGTCTGGTGGTAAGTTCATGAGTTTATCCTGCTTGAGTTCAATTCCTTCCTCTGTCACGTAAACTTTTTTTTTTAACGGATACTACATCTTGCGAGGTGGGAGGAATTGAAAAGTCCTCTAAGAGCAATTTTTGTCCTGAAAAGTTCTTTCTCAAATTAGCCGTTCGGATTTGACAAACAAATTGTAGGTCCCCTCCATCCCTGAATTAGCTCGTACACAGGAATGGTTCGGAGTTATATGTCCCTGGGCACCACGGAATGTTGTACTGCCTAATTTCTTTCTTTTATTGTATTGATCCTGTTGTGTGGTTTGTACCAAAGGCATGTTGGAAGCACTTATAGTTTAAGTCATGGCTGGCCAAAAAGGTGGTGAACGAAACGTTACATTGCTGCAAACGTCAGGAATTTATAAATTCGTATCATAATCAACACTTGCAGTTTTTGAAGCAATATTTTCGACTGAGCGCTTGATGCAAAGACCTTACGACATCAGTTTATGTCAAATTTTGTACAACTTTATCGATTAATTGCGTAGTCATTCCCAATAGTGAAAAGTGGCTTTGTTTTAATCGCCGCTTCTGCAATGAGTTTAAATAAACTTGTGGGCTATTTTCAGTTTGTTCTTTTGTAAACATCGTAAATGGAAATTTCTGAACTAATATTATAGCAATCCAAATGACAGATCAGTTTGACAGGTGTCAATTTCTTGCAAGAAGTAGGAATTTAAAATGGCACATAGAGGGATTGAACCCAGTCCTTTTGCATTGTCTAACTTTACTACTACTTTCAACTACATACAACCTCTGAGAGATGCAAATTATAATTTTTCTTAAAAGTGACTATTGTTTTCAAGGTCTTAAACTTGAGTGATGATAAAAATGATGCCTTACATCGTGTTCTAATGTTAGAATTAAATTATAATAACTACACCTTCTCATCAACAGTTTAAATAGTTTTTCAAATTCACCAAGGTAGGTAGAAACATCTCCAAACGTGACTCCTTCACATCGATTGCTTAACTCTTTATAACCTTCAAATCGATAAGTTTATTTTTGTGGTATCCATCATGATAAATAATGACAAAACACATTCCACAAGATCAAACAAAAAATTAAAAAAACAGAAAAAAATTGATGTAGGTAAATTACATCCTCAACACGACAATTACTCAACCACCAACATCACCACCACCATCTGGCTAAGTCTTAATGATAATTATATTGTTTTTTTCTTTAAAGATGAACAATAATCACAATAATCACTCTGTGAACCAAACACAATACAAAAACCGTACACAACAAAAATTGTCGGTACCTACTTATGGTTTTGAAATATGTATTTCTTTTAAAAACACACCCACGCAACTTGTTGCCACAACAAACTAAAACTCCCAATATAAAAATTCATGAAACAACAACCAACAAAAATATTGGAGATAGCGACAAATATCTAAAGACTCCAGTCAGTCAGTCAGCCAGGCAGCCAAAAGCCAACCCAGAGTCAGGCCATTTGAGCCTAATTCATCAAGAGTCAGAGTGGGCAATTTAAAAAAAAAAAAAAACGAAGAAGACCGCACCTCTTTATGCAAATTGCTTTCGATGACGATAAATGCAATCTATCTCTTCCCAAACCACACACCACCAATTTAATTCGTTCTGTGGCCTTAACGCTGATGATGCCTTATTTGAAGATATTAAGTAGCATCCACACGTGAGGATGAATCAGAGGATGAAAATAAATTAGTTTTTAAGAAAAAACTTATAGTAAAACATAAAAATAACAATGACGTTTGCCTGTCAAATTTCATTTTTTTTTTTTTGACAGTTTGTCTATTAAATGGCACCATAAAAACAATTAATTGTGAGTGCAAGGCTTAAAGCCGTTTATCAAAATATCTCCTCCACAATTTTGTTTTGCAGTAATACTTCCGAAATCTGTGAGATAATTTTGAAGTTGAAGAATTCAAAGAAAATATAATTCTTTGATTAATTCTCGAAAATGAATAACACTTCATAGTGAATATTATGCAACCTGTCAAACTTTTTTCCATAAAATAATACAAAATTTGTCCCGAGAAAAGTGTTGTATGACAGAAAGAAAAATGTCTTAAGGTGGGAGGTGTACAAAATCTCCCAAAAAACTATTCAGCTTGCCATTATCTCCAAATTGAATATCTACATGAAATAAATCTCCAAGGAATCAATTTTCATTTCCAAAATTTCCAAACAAAAATCTTCACATCCCCTATTTCCAGGTACGTACTCGTACATATATACCCATACGTCATTTTCATGACGTTCTTCAACCGAATGAAAATGAATGACAACAAACATACTTGTGATTCACTACTTGAACATATTTATTTATTTTTGACATTGGGTTTTCCTTTTGGAGATTTCGGCGATATGGGGAATTATGGGGAATATAACTTGGAAAAAACGTCACTAATACAGAAGGGTCTTGTGTAGTTTTGATGATTTCGAGTGCATTTTGACATAAAGCTATAGAACAGATTAGATCTGTTTGTATAGTGTTCTATTGGTAGACTTTCCTTCTTTCGATAGACAGATTTCCAGATAAAAATTGACATTAGTCAGATATCTCTTTGGAATCTTTTTCTTGATTTACACAGGGACATTTTTGATTTTAATTTTGCTCAATTCATCAGATAAATCTTAAATTACATCTGTCACTTGATAGCTGCCAAACTGATATGGCAAGTTTTCAAAGCGATAGGACAGTCTGTTTCTTTACCCTGAATTTCAGAGAATCCTCCAAATTACTGTTTAGTTCACAATATAGAAGAATCAAATTGAAAATATTTATATGTAAATAAAAATCACACAAATTCAGAGTAGAGGAATAGAACGGGAGATTCGGAAACAAAATACAACACAAACAAAACTATTAACGACTGAAATTGACATTTGATAAAATACTTGACACTTGTAATTATGTGTTTCATGAAAATTGACGTGAACCTTTCAGATTTTATTCACTGGTTGCGATTTGTGTTTTTAAGATCCTAGAAATATTGAAAAAAAAACATAAGAGCATTATGGGTGACTTATGCATCTGTTTTTTTTTTTTAAAGCTACTTTTTGTCGTATTACGATACAAAGTTAGGCAAACTATTGTTATAGCTTTAATCTAGGCCTCTTACTTTTTGTGAACTCTTATGTGATTAAAAATAACTTTCCTTCATAAACAAAAACATTTTCTATGTTTCTTAAGCTCATAAAATTATATTTTGTGATAAAACTGACATTTGAACAATCTGTCAAAACTAATGAACTCTATTTGATCTTTAATGACCGTACATTAACATACTATGTTTACATTATTCAAGGTCGTTTGCAATAGAAGTTCTCTGATCCTATATATACGAATAAAACATAGTTTTTGACCTCGAGATTGTTGTAATTATACTTGCCTATCACGTTTTCCAACTAAAAACAAAAACAGAGACATCTTCTAAAGACTTTTTCCACAAGGTTATGTGACTTCATCAAAACAAGTGAACAAAAACAAAACACCAGCTCACGATTATTGGATTAAAAAGTGAGAATCTGCTTGTTGTTGTAAAAGTGACAGTTACCGAGGGTGATGGTGCATCTCAGAATGATATGATGTATTATGATGATACCTTACTTGGTAATTGAACGAGAGGAACGTGTTAATACCGAAAGTGAAAATGACACTTCTTTAGGTCTTAAGTTTTATGGACCTCGCGCATAACCTGACGACGACTACGAAACCCGACGCGACGCGACAATGTGCTGGCTTTCTTTTCTTGTTTCTTGCATCAGTTTTTATTTTGTCAGTTTCTCTGTATGATGGTCTTCCACAAATATATGTACATCTATCCGAGGACAGGTTAAACAATTATTTATTATATTTTATTATAGCTGCCCTGTCTTTATCTGTACGTAAGTCAGATAATTTCTATTGACAGTTGACACATAACAACATGAACATGGACCATAATGGCCGATGATTGTCGTCATTATGATATGATGCCATTATAAGTACCCATGCTCATCTCATCATAAATGTGTCGATGAAAGTGTTGATTTAATAAGTCTACAAGTCTATGTGCATTACATATTTATGTTTGTAGGTAAAGTTTGTAGAGTTAAACAAAAAACACTTAAAACAAATATGTTGCAATATTTAATAGTGGCTAAATCATATGGCGACATGGTATGTGGTGATGGCGGTTGTGCACACGGCAACACGAGAAGGTAAACACGCACATAATCGAATTGATATTGACAGCTGGGTGGAAAATGGTTTCACAAGATGTGGTCAATAGGCCAGAGGCGTTGTGGTATGTTTGGCAGGTTTCATACCATATAGCTTGGATATCTGCTATATTCATTTATCATTTAATTCAAGGTACCTCTGTGGTGTGGTGCAGCTTTTTTGTTAGCTATTGTTGGGAAAGTCTTATTAAAGCAGCAGGGTAGGTGGAAATGGAAATGAAAATATTATTGTCTGTTTAAATGTTTGTGATTGGCATCTTCAGGTGGCGTTGTGTAATGTCTAAGTTATTTGCTTCCTCATTCTTTTGAAGTGTTGTTGACATATCTATGCATGCTGTTGTTATTGGATACTGAATAAAATTACTTTATTTGCATCAATATAAAGCTTAATAGTTAATCGAGTCGGTAAACAAACATAATAATTTAAAAAAAATTGTAAATGACAGATGACACTTGCAAGTGGTGAATATAAATCAGAAGATCACACCTACACAGGATTACGAATACTAAGTGTTCCCAAATAAGAATTTTAGAAATTCTAATGAGAATTATGTTAATAGAGAAGAAAGATAACATAAATCACAAAAGGCCCACAAGAAAGCTTTTTAATTTTTTAAAAATGTTAATAGTATGCCTGAGGTAAGAAACCATGGGACATATTTTAAGAAAAAAACTGGTTAAAATCTGAGTATTAGAACTTGAAGAAGTGGTGAAAGTAAAAATATAGATGACATCTATACCTATAAATGAATTCTATGTTCATATTTGTATTTTTTCTTAAAGAAATATTTTGTTTTTTAATACGTACAAATGTGAAAACAGCATTCCGACGTCACATTTTGATTGTGTTTCAGTAGTTTTTAGTAGATGTCGATTCATTTTTATGTATTTTATTTGTAAGCATTTTCTTGAATAATTCGTTCAAGTGTCATCAATAAATTAATTAGTTTCCGAGTTACGACTAAGTTATCAAAATTTTAAGTTTATTTGAATTTTAAATTTATATGAATTTAGTTTAAAAAGCAATCGACACAGATTTCTATCGTAAAATAAAGAAATTAGAAGTTACATTTAACCCATTGTAAGTAGTTTAATTTTTAATATGCCAATATTTGGGTAGCTGTCACTTTTGAATCTGTCATCTTTTGATTGACATTTGACAATCATAAAAACAACACCATTACTAATTTTTTCACAACTCACATTTACATGACAAGATTTTTTGAGAGAGGAAGGACCGAAGAGATGCCACCTGGGTAGTCTTCAAAGAACTTATTCTAGTAAAATTAAGAATTGAGAAAAAACTACAAAAATTGGAAATTATACAGCAAATCCAACAAAATAATACCTTCATATCGTTGAAACATAATTTAGATGCTTCACTAAGTTACACATAATAGTAAATTTTCAATTTCTCCAGTGCTACATTACACATTGACAAATACTACATTCTAATTGACTTAGCTTTGGAGATAGTTGACAGATGATGCGATTTAAATCAAACGTTTTATAAATAGTGTTTTAATAAATTCCTTTAACTCTGCATTTAATCTAGTTTGCAAATTATTCCGAAATACGAAAATTTTGCTTACCCATTCATCCAAAAATGAGCTTCATCGCTGAACTAAATTGTCTTGTGAAAATCGGGCACGGTGGCCATCTTGTTTGGTGGCCATTTTTATCAAACGTCGCGCTTGAGGTTTATTCCACTTCAGTTCTAGCATGAATTGGATTTTCTGAGCCTTACGCAAACCAAGATCCTTCCGAAAAATCTTTCATAAAGTGGAGAGTCCAATTTCACAGAGCTTGGATTGCGCCGTGTAAACCGAACTATTATATTGCAAAAAAAAATTTGCAAACGTTGCTTATTTTCAAATGCAAGTGGTTTTGAAACCTTGGTTAATGTATAACCCAGGTTATTACTAAGCTCAGGTTATTTTAAAACCCAGAATATTGTGTTACACAGGTTATTTTGAACCCACTTTATTTTGAAACCCAACTTATTTTTAACTCATGTTACTTGTATTTTAAAACCCAGGATATTTTTAAACACTGAATATTTTATGACCAAGCCTTTACTGTAGCCCCGCCTTTTTTGTAATCCAGCATTTTTAAACCTTATAATTTCATAAGCCAGGTTATTTTTTAAACCAATTTTTTAACCAAGACTATTTATAACCTAAAGCATTTTATTTTATTGCCCTGGTTATTTTTAACCCATGTTATACCGTACCGTGGTAATTTTTTAACCTATGTTAATTTTCATCCCGGTCAGCCCTGGGTATTGTATGACCAAGGTTATTTTGTGTCCCGAGCTATTTTTAAAGCAAGTGTATTTTGTAAACCCATAATTAATTTCTTAACTCATTTTTTATGGTAACCCAGATTATTCCTAAACTCTGTGTTGGGTGCTTTCATAATGTGGATGTCAACTCACCATTAATATAATGCCCAATTGAAAAGTCACCAAATTCTGAACCAATACTTTTGGCTGTTACACCAATTCAGGGAATGAAGGTTAGATGGAGGTTAAATATAAGAACCATTGACACTTCCGTTTCATTCTTAATTAAAAGGGTTATTTTACAAAAGTGAAGAAAAGATTATTAAAATTGCAGCTTTGAGTTTTCTTATATTTTACAGAGTACAAACTTGGTTGCGGGTTTATGAGGGGTTGGTTCAGTTCGTCCTCTAAAATGACAATGAGACATATTTAGGCACTGAATTATTATTCAAAAACATTATTTTTTTTAAATTTTTGTATTGTTTTAAACCAGGTTATTTTTAACGCCTCCGGTAATTTTTGGAAGTCCATTCATAATAAACTGAGTGACAGCTTTGAAAAGCAACAGGTCCGAAAAAAGTATTGCCAGAGTAAAAACCACACGTCTATAAAGAAAATACCCTTTACATAATGTAGGTTAGAACGTTTGATAGATTAAATTTGATTATTTGTTTGAAATGTAAGAATCTTTAATGCAAGAAAACATCGATGTATAGTTCAATATAATCGCTCTATTAAGTCCGTTATTGACGTAACTTAAAAAAAAGCTTATTGAATAATATAAGTTACTGCTTTGCAGCATCACAAAAACCACATTGGGAATACTTATTTTTTTTGTTGCTGTTGCTTCTGTTGTAATCATTGATGCGTGAATCGAAAAATACCGTCTAAAATACCTGAATTAGCAATGGCTACTGCAATATAGACTGCATCCATCGCTGCACATTTCCTGTTCGCCAACAAATGGCAATTTGCTAAGGTTAATGATATGAGACTTCACGTTTCGAAGTAGGTTTACGTATGAAACTCTAGCAAGCTAACGTGCATCACTAACGTCATAATACACTTCCTACGCATTTGCTATTGCATCCACGTCTCGTCGTCGCTTGTCTTCGCCTTCGTCGGTCGCTCGTCCAGGCCAAGCTCCATGCATAGTTGTTCCGCAACCAAAGCCCTCTATACTGCATCTTCATACTTGAAATGTTGTTGCTTAACGACGAAAGGCCGATGAATGACGGGTGGCCAGAAACTTTGTTGCACTTAAGTTGTGAGTATACGACAGCGAATAGGTACTCTTGGTTTCACTCCAAGTAGCCGGTAGTATTCCAAGTACTTGCCAAAAGTGAGGAGCACGTGCCTTTGAGGAATACGAACTTAATAGATGGACAGCCATATTGAGAAGTTCGCTTGAAACACCATCTTTTCATCGCCGCTTAACTTGTACAATGTAAATCTTTGGACATAACACTTCCGCAAACTTATTTTCGATTTCATTAGCGATTAGACGTCTCTGTCGATCGTTTGTTTCAATAGGCAGTCACAATCGTCAATAACAACTTCATGTCTTACCAACAACTTAAATTTCATTATGCTTATGCTGCCCCATCATCAAGCCAAACCTAAGCCTGATCCAAACGCCAAAGTCAGAATAAACTGATGATGAGGCTATGACTAATACCTAGGAAAGTTTAGTTTAAGCGTGCAACTAGAATTAGTCCCACCATAATGTAGCAAGTGCTACCACAAAATTTCAGCTGGAAGCTATTTTTTCGATATTCAATCGTCATGGATAAAATTAAATTTAACAGATGGCTTAATCATTTTTGATGGAGGTCAAATATTGTGGTTCTCATTATTTGTTGTTTTGTTTTTCGTCTGCTTTGTTTTCGTTTCGATTTGTTGTGGTTCTTAATTATTTTTTCATTTGCAGTTTTATTTTGTAAGCCTTCTAAATATCTAGGTACACAAGTGAATCATAAGTACATTAAATATTTTCTATTGATTCAAGTGATTTTGAAAGATATGTACTTAGATATGCGACTGACAATGAGTTAAAAATAAAATTGAAGGTGATTTAATTTAAATAAGAAAAACATTGATAGATTTAAGTTAAATTTGTATATTGAAATAATTACTTTTTCTAAAATGGTGTCAAGTTGGGTCTTGCAATACTTATGCTATAGAAAACTGAAAGATAAATTAGAAATACCCAATTTGAAGAATCTTTCGAGTTGGTTAAGCGATGCATTGAAGTTGACAGATGGGTTTAATTTTCATCGGATCTGTCATTATAGAGTCTGCAAGTTCACCTGCATTTCACCATTTTTTTTAATCTTATACGAATTAGAGCAGTTTTATCTCTAACTTAACTAAAAATGACAGGAGCTAAATTTTGTACTGACAACAATCGAATGAAGATATAAACCAAAAACACTCTAATGACGTTATATGTAAATCCTCGGTATCTATCTTGGTTTGCCTACAAGCTAAAGCGAAAAACTGATTCTTATGGCTGAATCACAATCACGCTTCAGCTTCGTCTACGTTACGGTGGGCCTGCTTCGAGGTTGGTTTGAATGACATTTCTATTACTTCATTCCTCCAAAGAGCAAATAATTTGTTTTTTGACATTTTTTTTACAGCTGTTAAGCTATCAGAGAAAGCAAATGTTTAGATAATTGAACTAGAGCTCCCGTTTACGTTACATTACGTTTTTTTCCCTACGATTGTCAAACGGAACGTGAGTTCGAAGCTCCATTGTTATAGCATGCATTGAATTCCTATGGCTGAACTCGTAAACGTCAGGTGAAGCTGAAGCTGAAGCGTGTTTGTGATTCAGCCATTAAAGTGAACAGATGCGTGGGTGACACTTGCGTGAAGAACAACATTTTGTGTTCCAATTCCAATCTTTTCGTCAACATTACGAATACAACAATGTAAACACACGAGTTTTGGAGGGTGATACGAAGGATTTATGTCTTCATAAAGAGTGTTTTTGCATTTTTGCTTTGTACCAATTTTTTAGTTTGACAGTTGTCTTCGAACGACAAATTATTGCTTAATCAGAATAATGCTTTTATTATTTACTTCGAAACTGTTTTTCTTTTTTAGCTTAGAGCTTTTATAAGCAACTTCAAAGTTGTTTTGCCTTTTTTCGTTCAAAGAACGGTTCGCGACTTATAAGTGCGATTACCAAAGGCCTGTTCTTTTTCCAACAATTTTAAAATATTATTTACAATTTTTAACTATTGTCCTTCCTTAATATCAAGATCGTTACGATTTGAAACAATCGTTCTTAGACTCATTATTAAAGTGTCAAATATTAACGATTTGTATCCAATCACCAATTAATTTATTTTTTATCCAGATCTGTCAAAACACATATTTTCCCTTTTGTATTTATTTTTGAATTAAAATAAATTGTGCGGATCTGAATTTTTAGGCAGATTTACCCTTTGCACTAATACTAATCAAATTATAAACAAATAGCTTTAAATTTGACAGATCTATCACACTCATCACAAAGTCATTCCAATGCAATAATACAAAACAAATTATTTCTTTCCTTTTCATCCTTTTTTTAAGTTTAACTAAACGTTTAATTTAAGAAACAATTTTTAATAAGAATTTTCATGGGTAAAATAAATCAATATATTCTTGATCTAGATCTGCCAAAAAAAATTGATTTATCTTTGATTCAATATCAGATCTGCAGATCTGGAATTTTTTTAAAAACTTTTAAAATTTGTATGCTTAACAAACGATTCCATTCGTGTTCCATGCGTCACGGAAAATAATCAATTTTTGAAGGAAATCTAAATTTACCACGAATTTCAGCAATTCTTCGTAACAATGTCACTTTAACAGCAACATTTTGACATTACAACATTAGTTAACAATTGTTCAAAAAAGAACAGACCATGAACCTTTTTTTTTTATTTTTTCTTGTCAGAATTCTATAAAAAATGCAATATCTCTCACCTTTTCTAAAAACAGGTGTTCTCCAATTATAAAAGGTGACGCTTCTTGTAGCAGTAGACATTCGGAGTCAGTATTTGGCATAACATTGCTCCGTAACCTAAATTATTCAAATTTGACCATTCCCAAAAGAAAAAAAGTTTTAGGAGATATTTTGACTCAATATAATTGAGGTGAATTGAATTGGATCCTCAATAAAAAAAGGAAAATCTTGAAATCGAAACCTTATTTAGATCCGCCGCCCGCCGAAGCACTTGGCCACTTGGGTCGTTAATCAGCATTTCCAATCAATTGGTTGAAGTTGATGCTGATGATGGGCTCTGAATTGGTTGCGAAAGCTAAAGGTGACCGAAACTAAGGCCGAGTTTCTTCTTCCACGTCCACACGTCTATTCTCAACGCAACAACCAATCGATCGATGGTTGAAAGTTAAGCCAACCGAAGAGCGGGCATATAGCATGTAACAACACAACAGAGCCACCATCAGCCACAGCATTCTTCTTTTACAGTTGATGATGGTGTATAGCGTACATAGCGCTCCACTCCAATGGGCACACATACTTGGCCTACTTATGGAGCTATAAGTTCCTTCCTCATCACAGTGCAATGGGTTCGGTTCAAAAGGTTTTATTTTTCTATAGATTGATTGGATTTTTGTGTTTATTGCTATTATTTGACGTTTGATTGCTCGCGCTTTTCAATAGAAACAAAAAACCATACAGAAAATAACCAAAGCTACATTATGAAGTTTTGACCGAAAGTATAATTATTGGGAAACGTCATGCAAGTCAAAATGGCAGAGTACAGTGCGGAAATAAATTATTACGAAGAGTAATTATGGCAATCAATTGTTTTGAGAAGATTTATTTGTGAGTTATGAAGATTCATTGGCTATAACGACGAATTGTGTATGATGGTAACAATATATCTGTAAAAGGGAATTAAGTAAAATTACTTTGTTATTTATTGTTTAATTATAAGTTAAAAGAGTATTTTAATTGGTAAACATGTATTTACCAATTTTTAACATATAATTTACATAAACGCTGATGTGGTAATTAAGATGGGTGCAAAGTTCGAAGATTTAGCTAACAAAAACGAAATTGACGTTTTGTGAATGAATAGAAATCATATACGAGTAAATGATGATTGTGGCATTGCCCTTTCGAACAAAAATTTAATCTGCACTAAAAATTTATAACCATACAAACATTTCAATAAATGTTGACATTTGTGTTAAAAATTCTTGTATGCAGTTTACGAACTCTTAAGAAATTAAATTATATATCAATATTTGTCTACATCCACTGTGACAGAACTTTGGGACTTTAACAAAGTAAACGAACAGACCTATTATTTGTCGCGCTTTAACCTGTCAGTGTACGACCTCTGAAAATTATTAACAAGTTTACGTGGCAAATAATTTTAAATGACCATGATTCCACCTACACTTACTTTAAATTACTATAAAACATAAATGGCAACTTCCGCCTTATTACTTCAAAAGCACAAATTTCTTTAAAAGTTGGTCCGTTCCGTTTACATGTAGCAATTTTTCATGCGGTAATCTTGCTATCGCCGATGGATAGGTGAGTTGCTTATATAGCATAGCTTTACATCTACATATTAAAAAAAAACTCACAAGCATGCAAGTAGTTCTCAACTCTAACGACTTCATCTTCTAGCTTGAGGTAAAATTATAAGGTCAGTCTTCCGTGAAGTTATATAATAATCCATCATTAAATTTGAAATGTTGTCTTGTAATGTGAAGTTGATTTAGATGATCGAATTAGCGTTGTTTCTTAGGGCCTTCCAATAATAAGGTTAATTTTGAAGAATCCACTATTTGGGTAGCTGTCACTTTTGAAGCTATTATCTTTTAAAATTTGACAAACTTATTTAAATTCACTACAAGAATGACAAATCACAATTTTGTAGAACAAAAATCTTGACCGGGTTATTTCTCGGAATGCAGATCGATTGTGTACCGATACCGAGATGTTTTGGATTTAAGACTTTTCTTTGAGGCCACGTGAAAGATATGGTCTATGCCAAAAAGTACAATAGAAATGGTAATCATTTGGCAGATATAGTTTTTAGTTATTAATGAAAAACTTTTCTCTTTAGAATCATAGAAACATTCTTTATTTCTCTCAAAACTCTTTGTATTAAAATAAAATAACCTTTTATTGGAAAACCCTTTATTGTTGTAAGAACTTAACCCATGAGGATTCAGATATAGAAATAATATTTTGTCTATTCAATTGTTCTTAATGAATGTGATGGGCAGGTCTCAAAAACTAAGAAGGGTTTTAAAAGTTTGCAAGTTAACTGAAGATAAACCTTCGTTGGTGTTTATGTTACTAAGTTTAAAAAATGGTTTTTAACGATTTGTAAGTTTCTCCCTCTCGCTTGAACTTTTACTTAACTTAAATCTCATCATGCCTTTGTAACTTTTATTATTTTTCTGAATGCATATGGTATTGGTATCTGAGTCTTCCGGAAAAGACGACTAGAAGGCCCCTTAAAAATGTTGATCTTAAAAACAATTTTTTCTGTTTCCACTTAATTAGCCCCTGGTACGTAATTAGAAGCAGTTAAACACAAGTGATTGATAATATTTTAAGTCAAGTAATTTATATCACTCAAATTAAGTTAAAAGATAAGTACCTTTACGTTATCGTTATGATATCAATATGACATTTTTAACATTTTTAATTAGAAAATTTAACCTCTAATAAATTTATATGATGCCAAAACATCCAATAAAACTACTTATGTAGGTATAATCTTTGATTGTCTATCATAACCAATTTTATAAATAAGTTTATTCTTGTTTTTTTTTGCAATGAATTATCAAAATAAATTTATTTGTTTTATGATTTATATTTCAATTTAAGGTGTATACCTCGAGATACTGCTATTTGCGTGTATTGCATACACAAAAGTATCAGACCTGTTCGAGAATGCAATCATTTTAAATCGTTTATTGAATTAAATTTAAAGATTGCATTCATTAAATTGCAATCACGAATCATCTGTTCATTGTTCTTAATAAGATTTGAGACTTCATACACTTATGCCCGATTTTTAAGTTTTATCAGGCATTTAAATTTTGTCAGTTTCACCAAGCTTAAAACGGGAAATTTCAGGGATATTTTTGCTAAAATAATTGCGTGAGAAAGAAGGAGAAAGCATTATTATGTTGAAATAAATGACAAGAATCGCAAAATGCAATAAAATATCAAATTGTTTGTGTTCAACATTTTACTCCTTTTACTCTGTTATTTTATTTTGAGCTCACAGAGCGCGCTCTGAACATGTTCAGAACTAAAAAGAAACACGAATTTGAAGCTCTGAATGGTCAGAGCTCAAAAAGAAGCACAATTATTTTTTTGACAGTTCGAGCTCTGCTCTGAACTAAAAAAGGAAAACGCCAAGTATAAACTTCTTCAAAATAAAAAACAACCGTTTCAATTATCATGTCGCTCAAAAATTAAATATGAAAACCAATTTTAAAAATAGAGAACGAGGAAAAAATTATACCGTGAGGCTGAAAAAATGGGCTAATAGATGTTGTTGCCCAATTTAGGAATATAATAGAAAATAAAGCCATAGATGGTGTGACTGTAGATAAAAAAAAGAAACAAAACTTGGCAGGAGATATCAAATATCTTTAACTCCACTGTAGCAACCTCGGGCGAAAGGAGTTTTGTGCAGTGATGAAGCACGTATGGGTCCTTGAAGTATAAGACCAAGAAAAAATTCACTCATAAGGTAAGAACCAAAAGAATCGCTGGAATGGGGGGATTGCACACCCGACGACAACATGTACAATTCCAATGAGGACTTTAATGGCAAAGTAGGAAGCGATCGAAAAACATAAATCCTCTGGTCCAAATGGTATCCTCCTATTGTTCTGAAGAGGTAAGCTTTTTCATCTGTCCTACTCCTCAGGTCTAGTTCCGAGAGGATGGAAAACTGCATTTGTCCAGCCCATTCCCAAAAAAGGCGAATCTTCCTCACCGTCTAATAACCAACCGATTGCAATTCGTCCCTTATTTCCAAGGTCATGGAAACGCTGATTAGCTATCAGCTCAAGAAATATCTGAAAGATCGAAAGCTTCTTAATGACCGTCAATACGGCTTTCGTAGCAATAGGTCCACTGGTGATCTCATGGTTCTTCTCACCGAACAGTGGAGCAAATCTTAACAACGTTATGGAGAAAGTAAGATTATTGCACTTGAT
The DNA here is from genome assembly GCF_945859685.1 of Eupeodes corollae. Classification (NCBI taxonomy): domain Eukaryota; kingdom Metazoa; phylum Arthropoda; class Insecta; order Diptera; family Syrphidae; genus Eupeodes; species Eupeodes corollae. Next base: position 52,923,137 of record NC_079149.1, on the reverse strand, counting down.
ATTTCAAAAGAATTTGATAGGGTTTGGCATCAGGCTCTCTTATCGAAAATGCGTGCTTTAGGTTTTCATGAATCGTTCCTTCATTGGATTAGTAATTACCTTTCGGATCGTGCAATACAAGTAGTAGTGGATGGAGTCTGAAGTCCATAAAATAAATACTGGTGTGCCCCAGGGCTCTGTTTTATCTCCAATACTCTTTTTCATTTTTATTAATGATCTCCTCTCTGCAACTTCTAATCCAATATATTGTTTCGCTGACGATAGTACTCTTAGATTTTCATATTCATTTCCAGATTTACATCCCTCTTCTTTGGATGTGGAACTGCAACGACAAAATATTAGAAGCTCTTTAAATTCCGACTTAAACAGCATTGTGTAATGGGGATTGAAAAACCGCGTGGAATATAATGCTTCGTAAACCCAAGAATGGCACTTGCATCAATCAGACTGAACATCTCGATATTCTCGTTATGTGTGTCATCAACCACCTCTTGTGGAACGATCACATATGCGATGTTGCTAAAAATGCCGCAAGGTGTTTGGGTTTCCTTAGGAGATGCAAGTAATGTTTCACATTTTCTGAACTGGCCATTATCTTCAAGACTTATATACGTCCAAAGACTGAGTGTAACATCCATATCTGGGCTGGTGCTCCTGCAACTTACTTAAGCCTCTTGGATAGTATTGAACGCAGAGCATTTAAATTGATAAGTGATAATATCATCATAAGTTCATTTACTTCGCTTGAGCATCGTCGTAAGGTCTCTTGTCTGACCCTCTTTTACCGTTATTTTAACGGCTTATGCTCTAGTGAAATAGCCAGCTGCATTCCTCCCCTTAGATAGTTCAACCGTAATACTCGCGCTTCTAGGAATGCTCATCAGTATACCTTCCAGTCCAACTTCGGCCGTACTGTCAAATACAGAGATTCGTTCTTTAGCCGTACTACGCGAATGTGGAACACCTTGCCACACCCTGTCTATCCCAGCTATTTCAATATTCAGGAATTCAAAACCAATGTGCACCGACACCTCCTTTCAACCCCTCTCTACCTTTCCTAGTGCTCAAAATGTGTCTACATAATAAGGGTAGTATTATGTCCTTGAGTGTTTTTTGGAGAAATGCGCAAAGAAAGCCAATTCTTACCAATTTACGTCAATAATGAAAAAATACAATATTGTAAATACCTTTAACCTTATTTAGGTCGAAAAATTAGAATCACTGTCAAATATCAATTTGCAAAGGAGTTGGTGTGACAGCCGGGATAGCTGTCAAAATATGCAATACACAAATATTAAATGGATGCGTTCAATGTCAGACTGAAAGGGTATCCGGAGACATTTTTTATAAGGTGCAGACCCATAGAGTCCGTTGCATGCTCTGCGGCACAGTGTACAACTGACAGCTGGATTAATTACATAGTTCGGTATATGTGCCCTATAAGTAATGTTTTTACCGGCAACGCAAAAAGTAGCTGAGCTTTCAACTTTTTTCTCCGGCAGGTAACTTGACATTAGTAGTCTATAACAGGCACGTGAGCTCCAAACTAATTCTGACTACTATCATTTTCTTGTGTTATTTTATTTCAACGTCGAATTAAAATCAAGCTAAGTTAAACAAAAAGTAAAAAAATAAAAATACAAATATGAGTTAATCATTATTTTCTTTATTTTGTAAATTATTTTGAAAGTCCTGAGGCCCAAGATTGGAAATTCCTTACTACGCATTGGGTTCAAGAATTTGAACAGACCTTCTATTGTCTTCTATTCGCATTGTCAAAACAACGCAATGTATCCAATCAATGTCAACAAATCCATTGCATATGACGGATTCTATGGATCGGCCTTTTTAGTGTATTACATGGAAAATAACAGCTGATCCAAAGTGGGTAAGTGGGTAATCGACAGAACAGCTGATTCAACATATGGTTGAATTTAAAGGAACTCGAAAATTTATTGTCAATTCGTATGATTTTTACTAAAATTTTTTAAATTATCTGAATTAATAAAATTATCTGAAAATTCAGTTTTACTTTAATTTTGGACCTCGAAATCTAAATTTTTGTCCGATTTTTGAACAACTGTAAGTTGTTTTAAAAATAAAAACATAAAACATCATAAAATCTTAAAGTAATACGCACTTGACTGAATGAATTCTAAATGATGACCAAATAAACTCAACAACTGATCCACAGATGCTTTGGAAAGTCGGAACCTCATTTTGAAGTCAATATCATTATAGTCTAAAAATGGATTCTTGTGAACGCGGAATACTCTTGAACGGCGAATAACTATACAATATATAAAAGTTGTTTATAAAATTGGGCATCAATTGCATTAACTTCAAGTGCTTTCATTCGAGTAAAGTTTTTGTAAAAGAATTCAAAGAATGGAATTGAATGCAGTCTTCAAATGAATGCAAATTAATGCGTTAATTCTTAAATGAATACAATCAATTGAATGCATTCAAACAATTGTTCCAGTCTCTTAGTTAATTCAATGAATGTAATCATTGAGTCATAAAATAGATTACGTTCTTTTAATAATCTGATATGTATCTTTACTTACACGAAATTAATTCAATCACAAATTTTCTATTTTTATCTTAACATGAATTCAAATTTTATGATGCCTTACCGTGCCACTGCATGGCGCTGTCTGCTGTTTAACAATTGAACATAAGAATAATATTAAATTATTTTGGTGTGTTTTTTGATTATTGTGAATTATTGTGTTAACTTTTATTTTGTAAATCGTATCCATTACTGAATTTCATCGATATTAACTTATGATTATATAAGACCTTTCCATTCCATTTTTGTTTCATTCAATTTTCTTATTTTTGACAAAAGCAATTACTCCAAATAAAATCATAAACTTTTATTCTTTGCTGTAATTTTACAAATAACTCTTGTCTCTTGATCTCCCTTTCCCTGTACAACAATTTTTAATAACTTTCTTTTTTCGATTCGTGCCGAAGGTATAAAGACAACATAACCTGTAACATCAACCTGCACCGACACAGTGATTACTTGAAAAATAATCGCTTTATACAAGTGGCCATAAATTTGTTCGAATCCTCCTCCCCTGCCCCTCATGATGATGTAGCCAAAGCCCGAAAAAAAGTCGCACAATATATCTTTTAACTCATCTTCCGAGGCCCATAAAGTCATACAATTTTTTGACCAAATATTATGTTTTATTTTATTTCTCTCCACATAAATTCCAATTGAATAGATGATCTTGCTGGCAATGGATCAGCCCAAGACGCGCAAGTGCAGTGACAGCGTTTCCTAAGGCTATATTCCAGTCATAAATATAAAAATCTGCTCTTGCGCGAGACCAGTTTAAGACTTACATATTCACTTCTTTGTAAAAATTGTAAAGTTATGCTAATTGCTTCGCAGTGCTCGGTGTACGGTGTACGTTTCGTAATAAAAATGCGTTCTGCCTTAACGTGCGTTTGTTGTAGTAAATTTCAGTAGTGAGTGTCTTGAAGGTGCGTAGCATACCTTTAAGAAAAATACATCATATACCCGAATGCCAGTTTTGGGAATATTTACGATATAACAACCCTAGCTTTCCGGTCCATTATGCCTCTCTTGTATATTATAGAAATGCATATACAACGCAACGTATCGAACGCGTAAACCTACTTGCTTGGTTATGGTCAAGTCAAGTGAAAGCTTTCACTTTCAGGTGATTTCTGCATTCTTTAATCAATTTTTGGAACTCGTTATTGATTTTTAGGTTTCTTTGTGTATTTGTGTAAATAAATATATCATCTAAGAATTATATCGTAAATGTCAAACGTCAAAATGACATTATACTAATGAATTCATCGCAAATGTCAAACATCAAAGTAAAATTTTACTTCTAAATCTGTCACAATATAAATGATGTCATAATTTAATTTTTTGAATCATTTAATGCTTTCAATACCACTCCTTTAAGAAATTCCTATTTGATTGATGAATTTATGATAATCAATCGTGGATAGATGAATTAGAATTCCTGATGGTCAGTCTTTGAATCCCGTGTTCCTGTCTATGTCTACTCTTTGATTACGTTGTAGATACATAACTCTCATGAGGAAATACCTTTTTATGGATGTTACCAGATCCATCATAGTTAATTTTCAAAAAAAAATTACTGCGTGCGTTTTAATTGATAAATCAAGATCAGTTTTATCATCTACATAAGCTTTGGTTCAGCCTCTATGCCGACTATTTTGGAATAGAAGTTGCATATTTTTCTTCCACCGTTAATTTCGTTTATGTAAAATATCTCTAGTTCAAATATGATTAGGAAGCCTGTTTATATGTTTCTACAGTGGGAAATGACAATTTATTTAATTTTCTCTTATGGTTAATGTTAAAATTTTATCTGGAAAAGTTTTTAAACTATTGAATTTAATTATTTTATTTTTAAATTTAATTTCAGGATCAATAAGGACTTCAATTCTTTCAGGATCGAAATTTAATGTAACATGGCATTTAGCGTACCCACACAGAGTAAGTTTACATGTTTATATTTATTAAAATTGACCCTAGCTCATGTGAAAATCTTAAAGTTTATTTAATTTAATTTTTCGAAAATTTTGACAAAATTCTAAAAACGTACACAAATGTCCACAGTTTTCTCAAAGTTCGTGTATAATATTTGCAAAATTTAATTTAAACAAATTTGGTACCAAGAAGTTTAAACTAAAACGCTGTGTTAATTTGATTTGAAATTTATTTTGGCTCTGCATATGACTGCTGACAGTTGTTGTCAGCGCTTCGTAATTAAAATTGGTCTATTGCCTTGCTGCCAAAATGTTGACATTTCATAAATGAACTTTATGGCCCAACTATAATAGACTTAACCGAAAGTAGCTTATGTCAAAACCGAACGAAAAGTTATCAGAAGTTATCGTCAAAATAAAAAGTAACCAAAATCGATTTAAGTAATTAAGTCTATTATAGTTGGGCCTTTAAACTTACTTCAGTACATGCTCGTAAGTATGACCCAAGTGAGTTAGAAGTTATCAACCTTTCGATTGCAGTCTTCTGTGATAGTTCTGTTTTATTTTTCGATTAATATTGATTTTTATAATCGATAAGAACTTAAGATATTTTACCAACATCATTTCTGATAAAATGATACATAAGACTAATCATCCTCTACTAAGGTTATTCTACCTTTTGCAAAACCCAACCAATTAAACTTAAGCTACTTTACAATAGGTCATATCTTTCTTGTTTAAAAAGATTTATCAACGAGGGAAGAAAAAAAATTGTTGTGGAGAGAATATATGAAAGAAGGATAAATAGCTTAAACCAGCTTAAGTCGAATTAAAAGCCTTTACCTTGAGAAGACTCTTATGAGTATCCGTTGCCAAATGCATGGCCATATTAAGGTCAGTTTTTATGAAATTGCAATTATAGCTCCACGTAGCGTGATAGCTTTACACTATTTGTCTCTAAAGCTGTATAGACACCAAAGAAAAACTTCAGGAGACAATGCTTACAAATTTTTAAAACGTTTCCATTTATTTAAATAACTTTTCAGAACCTTTAAAACTTGTTTTTATTCTTTTATCAATTAGATAACATTCTCGATGCTCCACACTTTTCGTGGGTTCCACCTATGTATGTAAATTCTTGGGAAACAATCGGTTTTCCTTTTGGAATACGAAACAGAAAGTCAATTCAAGAAATTTTTTACGAGCTTCCATATAACAAAAAAAAAAAAAAACATTTAAGAAATGTTTTTTAAAGCGTAAAAAAAGCGTTTTTAAAAAATGTTAAACATTGCAGAAACTTTTTAAAACACCTTAAGAAATATTCCTCTGTTTCTGAAATGTTTTTTTTTTTTTGTGTAGACACACCTTAAGAGACTTCAAAAGGTTTCGCGAGCGTCTAGACCAAAACAAAAACATTAAAGAAAAATTTCATAAACGTTTCTCTGTTTCTGACACGTTTTGTAATTTTTCTGAAATGTTTCTTATTTCAAACGCACCTTAACACTTCATTTTCAAGCCCAAAACTGAAACAAAGATCGGAAACAAAAACTTACTTACTTAAGGTGGCGCTACAGTCCGGGGTGGACCTGGGTCTCAACCAACATTCGTCTCCAGCCAGCTCGGTCCCTAGCTAGCTATCTCCAGTTTCGCACGCCAAGTTGGTTGAGGTCCTCTCCCACCTGGGTGCGCCACCTAAGTCGTGGTCTTCCTCTACTGCGCCGTCCCTCGGGATTGGATTCGAAGACCTTCCGGGCTGGAACGTTGATGTCCATTCGCTCTACATTCCCTAGCCACCTAAGCCGTTGGTCTTTAATTCTGCTAACTAGGTCAGAGTCGCTGTACAGCCCGTACAGTTCGTCGTTATATCTTCTCCTCCATTCTCCATCTATGCGTATGGGACCAACAATCACCCGAAGAACTTTTCTTTTGAAGCATTCTAAGACGCTCCCATCTTTCCTTGACAGGGTGCAGGCCTCAGCGCCATTCTCTAGAGCTCTTCCCTATAGATGCTGTCATACGAGGCTTTAAAATCGATAAAGAGATGTTGGGTATCGATTTGAAGTTCCTGGTTTTTTTCCAAGATCTGCCGGAGTATGAATATTTGGTCAGCCACACTGATAAAAACCAATCAGGTTTTTGACGAATGGCTTACGCAATGTTAAGGAGACTGATGCCTCTGTAGTTGGCGCAGTTTAGAGGGTCTCCTTTCTTAGTGTGCCCGATACTGCACACTATGCTGAGATTCCACTCATCGGGCATGCTTTCTTCCGACCATATTTTGCAGATGAGTTAGTGCATGCTCCGTTCCAAGTCATCGCCTGCTACTTTTAATAGTTCGGCATCGATGCCGTCAGCTCCAGCAGCTTTGTTTGACTTAAGTTTAGATATAGCTATCTTCACTTCGTCAAGGTTGGGTAGGCGGAATTGTTGATCTTACTCGCCGAGGTTAAGTGGTTCTATCTCCCTTATAGCGGAATTCAGCTCGTCATATAATAATTCAGTTCGTTATATAATTTGGAGAAGTGATCTTTCCATATTCTCAGCATCGACTGCGGTTCTACTCCGATGTTCCTCTGACCGTCTTTACAGGCTTCAGTTCGTGGCTGATACCCTTTGGAGGTTTTTTTTACCTTTTGGTAAAATTTACGAACCTCATTCCTGTTGTGACATCCCTCTATCTCCTCGATCGCGAACTTTTCATGCTCTCTTTTTTTCCATCTAAGAAGCCGGTGTTCCGCACTCTTCTTCTTCTAGTCCTTTTGTGCAGCACCTTTTTGTATGCTGCGTGCGCTTGCCAGCATTCGTCATCAAACCAGGGGTTTCGCTGTTGTGGCCGTGTGAAACCTAGCACCTCAGAGGCGGCATCTCTGATGGCTGCAAGGCAATGTTGCCACTGGTTTACAATGCTTGATGCCACCGTTGATTCCATCTTGAGAATTCGTCCGCTGCCGACTGGATAAGGAGAGGTGCCTTATTGGAAACACCTCTTTCCCCCTCTCTCGTTCGATGCCCCCAACAACTTTCCACTGGGGTTGGAACCCAATCTCCAGTTGAGGTACTAGGCAACCGATGTTCACCGCGGGGAGGTGATAGTAGGAGTTGATAGACAGAGGTGGGTTTTGAGAAAAACCTGTGGACGCTTGTGTCCTCTTGAATGCACATGTCTACCATTTGAACATCGAAAACGAAAACACACAGCAAATTAACGAAATTTGTCTGCAATGTTTCTGAAACATTTTTCAAAGAAATGGTTAAAGTCTATGAAACGTTTTTTAAACAATGTTTTCTAAAGCGTTTCTTTGGCGTGGACAACAATATTTCTTTAGTCTGGACGCACCTTAAGAAAGGATATCTAAATTCTTAGATTACCATACATGTTAAGAGTATTTCTCACTTTAAATACAAAGTAACTTCAGAAAAAAGTAAGTTGCTTACCATATTTGAAAAATCTATTTAAAAAGAAATTGTCTGCTAAAGTGAAAACCTCTTTAATGTAAAAATTTACCTTCTTCATCTTACTTTAAAAAAAATATAAAACCTACAGAAATTATTTTATTATAAATTTATTTATTATTTTCTTATAAAAAATAATATAAATTACATTGAAATTATATATTATATTTTGATTTTAAGTATTATAACATTAATAATGTATTAAAATGATAATATACAATGATATACATAGTCAAACAGCAAAACTGTGTTATCTCGAATTCTGTACAGCTTAGGTAAATATTAGTATATTCGCCTTTATAAACAATGGCTTGTCACACCTCTCAATCCAACAATTGCCACCAATAATGTCAGCAAAATATTATTAGCAAATATAGTTCCAACTCCGTCCAATTGGTGTGTGTTACAACCGTCGATATTACAAATTCGACAATGTTCGTCATCGTTGACATCACATGTCAGTTCTGTTGTACAGCCACGTTCTGTGATTTTTCCATCAAATTTCGTAACACATTGATTGTTTTGTGAATAGTTGGGACATATTGAAATCATTGTTGGGTCCTTAACGCAGTTGTCATGCTTGTCAGATTGACAAATATAGCAAGATCGTCTGCCACTTGGATATATCTACAAGTATTGGAAGTTTTGTTTATTACAAGTTTTTTAAGAAAATAAGACAGAGGAAAGGTTTGATGTGCTTAATTTTGACAGTATTATTTGATTGTTCTTACAATGAACTTTATAAACAGGAATTATTTTGAATATAATCATCATATTATTATGTCACACCATTTAATGGTTTAAAAGAATATTGAAATGAGACAAGATTGTTTAAAGAAAAGAAGAAACGTCAAAATATGAACAGGTATCGTAAAAAAGGTATTAGTAAGCTATTAACTGTCAAACTTATAATAAACTGTCAAAATTTCAAATTTAGGCAATGGAGAATGTTAACTTCAATTCTTAAATATAAAATTTGGTGCAGACATCTTTTTATAAATTTAAAGAAAAAATAACTACCTTATCGACATGTTTATATTCATTTTTAGAAAATGTTAAAATATTTACCTTGGTATTACACTTGTTGCCGTCACATGTTTCACATAATTCCGAACCACTAGCGCCGCACACAGCCTGCTCATTGTAGGCCAGTCTATTCAAACAACCACGTTGTGTTACTGTGTTTGATGTGATTCTCATCATACATTCAGTAATGGGTGCGTTGCAGATTTCTGTGCTGTTGATAATTGATGGATGAGTTGCACATTCTACGTCCTTGCTTGAATCACAAGCAACGCAACTTTTAGAAACCGGAAGTCCGTCCTTAACGTTACAATTATCCGACGAACATTCATAAAGTTGGTTCTTTTCTCTCCATTCTTGTAGAGCCAACTCGTCAATGTCACTCGAACATCCCGAAAGTTCTACTTCGTTGTTTTCGTATTTTGCATAGCATTTGTCATTTTTGATGTAGGCTGCACAATATTCTTCATTTTTGTCGGCACAATTGGATCCCTCGCAAACATTACAAGTCAAACGATCTTTGGGATACTTAAATAAGTTACAATTGTCACCGCTGCAGCTTGAGCAGTCACTATTGGCCTCGAATTCGCCAGAGCATTTATGTCGATCTTGAATTTCTTTATCGTCTAGACATGTTCGTATAACTTGAGTTGTTCCATTTGCAGCAATGAACGATGCTGCCATACAACCATTTTGACATTTTCTTGCATCAAAGCTGCCACGTTCCGGTCGGGTCACACAAGAGGCATCCGTCTCAGAATTACAATAAGCACAAGTTTCAAAGTCATTTAGGTCAAAAGCGTCATTGCATTCGTTTGACTTGCAACTAATACAATTGTTTGGGTTCTTGCGACAATAGAGATCTTTTTCGTCCTCGACTTCGAACGCACATCCTCGACGCACCACTTTTCCTCTTTCATTGAAAACAGTCATACAATCTTGTTGTTCGCCATCTAAACAAGCAACAGCTGGCCCCAGTGAGTTTGAGCACCCGAAACCGGTGCAATTATGGCATTTAAGAGGAAGGTTTTGCCACATTCCATGATTTTTGTCTTCCTTGCGGTCTATCAAGTTAAGTGTATTACAACCGCTTGAGGAGCAGTGTCGGCAAGTGCTCTTGTCTGTGGTATCACAGAGCAATTGAGAAGTACAACCACGTTCTGTTCGATTACCTCCCAATGCAGTTACACACTTCTCACTGTCTCTTACATAAGGACAGCTTGACAATTTTGTTGGAATATCCTCACAATCAGGATCGGTTTCTGAACTGCAAGAGTAACATTGAAGTCGGGATTCAGGGAAAATCTATAAATTTAAATAAATTTTGTTTACAATAGTTAATATCGAAGGGAATACAAATGTAAAACAGCACCTTTTTGTTGCATCCATCGCCAAGGCAATGAGAGCATTTGTCACCTCCTGAAAGAATACAACTGACAAATTCATCTGAAGAAAGATCAGCTAAACAGCCTCGGTGAGTTGTGCCATCTAAAGAGCAAATAGAAATTAAAATAATTTATTTTTATTTTGAAATACGAAAATTAAATTAGAAATTGCGGTAAAATCGGGATTTCTTCCTAAAAAAACAGGTAATGTCTACACATTTGGCAGGTTCAGACAACATAATGGACTTTATTTGCAGTCAACTGGATTTTTTGAAGGAAAATTTTTACCAAGGCAACAAGTTAATTTTTCCAGTGTCACAAATTTCAAATTCAGAAATTTACTTCAATAACTTCAGTTGATCGTGGAAAAACTAGGCAAACTTCAATCCATAACGATTTGTATTTTGTATTAAAGAAAGAAATGTTACTTATTACTTTTTAAATTTGACAAGGAACCGTTTTACCGAAAATATTGTGCAGAAAATAAATAAATGACAGAATAATAAAGTTCAGCTTTCAATTAAATTAAAAAAAAGGACCAGGTGTCATTTTGACATAAGTGGACTTGACTTGTCAGCTTTCCAATTTATTAGCGGCAGCTGGCCAATCAGATACTAGAAACTCACCTTACCTTTTAAGTCCCTTAAGTCGTCTGAATCTCATATTTTCTATTTTTCCGTCGTACTTTTTGACATTTGAAATATGAACACAACCTTAATAATGTACCTAAAGTTAAATTGCCATTTCTCCAATTAAACTTACCAGAAGCTATTTTCGTAAAACAGTTGGGATACGGCAGGGAATTACACAAGCTAACAGTTCCGATTTGATGAGCATTTATTGCACAATTAACATCATCCGATGAGTCACATACTACACATTTTTGTGTTTGTGGTAATTTGTCTGGGGAATTACAATCACTTCCATCACAAATATAAACGCGTTTTGTCTTCAAAATATCAGTGAGGTTTTGATTTCTAAATGCACTCAAGCAACCCATTTCGGCAATACTATTGGAACTGTCAAACCTAACGAAACATTGATCACCCTCTTTGTACAAAGGACACAATTCGGATACAGAACTTTCGCAGTTGTCGCTAAGACAAGAGTGACAGCGCAGACGATCTGTGGGAATGTCATCAATGTTGCAACGGCCACTTTGACAAGTTTTGCAATGGGGTCCATTACAATTCTGTTGGTCTTCTATTTCCTTATCGCTCAAACACGTTCTAATTAGTTCATAAGCTGGATTTGAGCTTGAATCTGAGGGATATAATGTTGTCATGCAACTACGATTACATAGCCGGGTCTTAAGAACAGATTTGGGGTTGGTTACACAAGACTTATTTTTGCTTGAATCACAATAAACACATTCGTTGAGTTCACTGAGACCTATAACACCATTACAGCTATTGGACTTGCAATTCAAGCAAAGTCTGGGATTCGCATCACAGTATTCCTCATATTCCTCATCAATGTCGTCACTACATCCACGACGGATGACGTTTCCTGCACTATCATAGACCATCGAACAATCCTGTTCGTTGTTATTCTGACATTTCTTGGCTTGACCAAGTTGTCCATTGCATTCATTTCCCTTGCATTCATAGCACTCAAGTGGGAGATCTTGCCATTTGCCATAGTTATCGTCTTGCCTGCGTTCTAAATTAACAGTATTACAACCATCTGCGGCGGAACAGATCTTGCACTTTTTCCGGTCAGATTCATCACATTGAATATCTGATTTACAGCCACGGTGAGTTGTTCCAGCAACGAACGAAGTAACACAGGAGTCATTTTCAACATATTTCGGGCATATTCCAAGGCTATTAGGTTCCTCGTGACACTTGGGATCCGAATCAGAATCGCAAATATGGCAAGCCCTACGTTCAGGAGGGTAGATTTCCTTGTTGCATTTGTCACCCACACAGGATTTACATGTTGTTGAATTTCCGATAAGACAGTCGTAGAATTCATTTTCCTCCAAGCTGGATAAACATCCACGTTCAGTTGCGCCATCTATAGAGTAAAAGTTCATAAACATAAGCTAGAAAATCAGTCTTAAGAACAAACACTTATATACTAACCATTCAAAACTCGACTATAGCACTGGGTGTAGGGCAGTCGACTGCACTGAGTAGAGCTAGAGACAGAATTTGGTTCGGAGGCACAGCGTGTGTCAGTTTTAGAATTACATAAGCTGCAAGATTGACTTTCTGGTATTGAATCATACGTGTTGCAATCATTTCCATCGCAGAGTAATAGCCGTTTAGACTTAATCAGAGTTATGGCTTGATCGATAGTGAAATCGCTCTTGCAACCAGCTTCAATGATGTTATTCTGGTCGTCAATCAACAACGAACATTGATCGTTCTTTCTATAATCAGTACAGAGTTTCTTTTCTGGCAGTGTGCAATCTTCCCCAGAACAATGATAACAGCTTCGACGGTCATTCGGAATGATGTCTTTATTGCACTCTTTACCCACGCACGATTTGCATAGTTCATCCGATCCATTTGTGCATGTTTGCTGATCGGCTGGTTCTTTGTCATCCAAACATGACCTTGTGGTTGCATAAGCTGGATCGTCTTCTATTGATTTAGGATAAAGTGCAGTCATACATCCCTTGAAACATGTTCTGGTAATCTTCCACGATTCTGGGTCCGTCACACACGAGGCATTAGTGCTAGTGTCACACGACAAACATTTGACATAATCATCTGTTGTGGTGGCTTTGTTGCATTCATTCGAGTTACAGCGGAAGCATCTGTCAAAATTCTCTTCACAATAGGTTTCGTGAACTTGGTTAACCGAATCACTACAACCTTTTTGGATAACTTCGCCTTGAGTATTGAATACTGTCATGCAGTTTTGAAGGTTATTATTTGAGCAACTTTCCACGGGAACTGGAGTCTGCTTGCATGTGGCGTCCTTGCATGTTTGACATTTTATTGGTAGATCTTGCCATTTGCCTGGTTCGCCATCCTTTGCAACATGTTCTAAGTTGACAGTATTACAAGCCGAAGTTGAACAGATGCGACATGTTTTTTTATCTGACGCATCACATGACAGTTCTGATGAACAGCCACGGTATGTTATGCCATTTGCGTAGTTTGTCACGCAAGATTGATTTTCGATAAATTTGGGGCAGACTTGGTTGCTGAGTGGCGTAGTTGCACAGTTCTCGGTGTCATCCAGTGAATTGCAACGGTGACATGTTGTTCGATTAGCTGGATATATTTCCTTATTGCATTTGTTTCCAACGCAAGTACTGCATAATGAGTTTGATTGAGTATGACATTCGTAAAACGCAGTGCTCGCAAGGGCCGATTGACAGCCGCGTACGGTATCACCATCTAAAAATAAAAATTTGAACATCGATAAGAAAATCAAACTAAACAAGATCTAATAAATTGTAATGGAATTGTTGTAATTAAGTATCGTATTAGCAAACGGACCTAAAAAGCTTAAATTGCAATAAGACTACTCGATATACATATAAAGAAGTCGGTACTCACTTTCATTAATAAGAGTAAAGCATCCTGTATATGGAAGCTCTGAGCAAGTATCCGCGTCAACAATTAAATTAGGATTTGTAGCGCATTGTGGGTCAGTTTCAGAATTGCAAACTACGCAGGATTGTTTCGACGGAATGCTCTCATAAGTATTACAATTTTTGCCATCACATAAAAGAAGTTGCTTAGACTTGATTAGATCTGTGACAGCAGCATGCTCGTATTCACTACGACATCCCATTGCAATAACTGTACTTGAATTGTCAAACAAAATGTAACATTGATCATTTGGATGATACGTCACGCATGTTTTTTTCTGAGCATCTTCACATTCTTCACCACGGCATGACAAACACTCGTGTCGCTCGAGTGGGAATTCAAAGTCGTTGCAATTCGAGCCACTGCATGTCTTACAGAAGGGGTCGTTGCCATCGAGACAAGTTTGCCTATCGTCCAAGTCCTTGTCATCAAGACACGTACGCGTCAATTCGTATGAGGGATCCTCCTCCGAGGACCTTGGGAATAGAGCTGCCATACATTGCTGGTTGCACTTACGGGTCTTTATACCTTCAATAGTTGGATTGAGAACACAGTTTGGATTGGTTGACGAATCACAGAAAGCACAATTCACATAATCACTGAGTCTTGTAACATTGTTACAACCTGATGATTTACATTGTTGACAATAGCCACTATTTGTGTCACAATAATCACCGTGTGTTTTTGCAACATCGTCGCTACAACCACGACGCAAAACTACTTCCGTGCTGTCAAATACGGTCTCACACTTTTGCAAGTTATTATTTTCACACATTTTTGGAATTCCATTTGAATTCTGACAGGCAGATCCTTCACATGTGTAGCAATTAAGTGGCAGATCTTGCCACATGCCTGGTTTGCCAATATAATTTGACAGTAGATCGACCGTATTACAGTTGTTTTCCGTGCAGAGACGACAAGTTTCACGATCTTCGCCATTGCAATTCAACTCTAAGCTACAACCACGAATTGTTGTTTCACCAGTTATGGCAACACCACAATGATCGATTTCTTGGTAAATAGGACAGGCACTAAAATCGATGGGGTTGGATTGACAGTTTTCATCGTTTTCTGATGAACAGCGGAAACAAATTTGACGGTCTTCTGGATAAATCTGACAGGAAAAATATTGTATTAGTAAAGACGCAATAAATTATGTGTTCAAATTATGTAAATGCAATATTAAAATGGTCTTTTGATTCATTTCAAAGTTATCAGTAATTTTGACACAAATTTACATTTCCTTTCCTAATAAATGAATGACCAACTGACATTTAAAAAGTCATATAGTTGTTTTTATTGCAATAATACGGTTAAGTGCATTTTATGAACGCATCCGTTGCATTTCTTGTGAGAAGTAAATACTCAATGGGTGAATTCGCAATTGCCTAAATTACAAAAACACTCACTTGGCGGAGTAACAGCTTTTTAAATGAAAATGTCAAAAGGAAAAAAAGAAACAGATGCCAAAATCATACATTTTTGGTGAGAACTTATTCCTAATGTTTTTCAAATTTGGATCATTAAAATTTAATTTCCATAATTTAAAAAAAAAAAAGTGTTTTTAAGTTTGACATACCTGATTGTTGCATGTTTCTACATCGCAAGCATTACACTTGATATCTTTACCGTTGGCAAGACATTTGTCAATTGTATTCATTTCTAAGTCCGCTATGCATCCGCGAGCAGTGCTACCATCTGACAACACAATTTTGATAGAATTTATTAGGATAGTTTGTTCTAAAAACTAAATCAAACAGAACTTACCATTGTGAATCATTGTGTAGCATGAAGTATACGGCAAACTATTGCAACTGTTTATATTGGTCAACATATCAGGACTTGTTGCACACAGAGGATCTTCTGTTGAATTGCATTGTAAGCATTTGTGCGGTGTTGGAAGAATGTCAAAAGTGTTGCAATTATCACCGTCACAGAAGAGCATTTTCTTGCGAAGTAAATTCAATGTTGAATTATCAAAATCACTCTTGCAACCCATTTGAATAACGTCATTGGTATTGTCAAACAAAATATAGCATTGATCATTTTCTCTATAGGCCGGACAAAAAGCCTCTTTTGGATCTTCACAATCACCAATACAACGGGAACATGAAAGACGTTTTTCTGGCAGTTTGTCAACATTGCATTTGTCACCTTGACAGACTTTGCAGTATTTATCATTCCCACTCTCACATTTAGCGCGATCATCGAGATCCTTATCATTTAAACAAGAACGTGACAACTCCAATGCTGGATTGGTTTCATCAGATCTCGGATACAAGGATGTCATGCACTTGCCTCTGCATTTCCTTGTTTTCGAAATATCACCCAAATTCGTAGAGCAATTTGGATTTGTTGCCGAATCACAAGATAAACAGTTCACATACTCATCTAAACTACTGCCATCATTGCAACCCGAGGACTTACAATACGTGCATAGGTCAGAGTAAAGATCACAATGGTGGTCATGAGGTCCTTCATAGATACTGTCACTACATCCACGCTGCACAACTTTACCGGCCACACTAAAGACTGTGACACAATTTTGAAGATTATTATTTTCACATTTGCGTAGTTTGGTTGTGGCGCTGTCATCGCATTCCTGTCCGATACAAGTATGACAATTAATTGGCAAATCTTGCCAATTTCCTGGGTATCCAATATTATTTTGGTAGAGATTGGCTACATTGCAATTTGAGGAGTTGCACATTTTGCAATGCTGCTTGTCAGAGTCATCGCATAAGAAATCATCACCGCAACCTCTGTATGTTACACCATTAACCAGTTTTGAGCTGCATACTTCGCTTTCAGAATAAACTGGACATACCGTTGGTGAATCAGGGCTGTCTTGACATTTAGGATCGTCTATTGAATTACATTTGTGACAGGTCAATCGGTCTTCGGGGAAAATCTATTTGGATAAAAAAAAAATACTTTTAAATTCTCCAATATATGACATATTATAAAAATTAATGTTTGATATAGATTTTAGTCTAGAACCAAGATTGCAATGTTGTAAAAACAATTCAAGGCAAACTATCAATTCTTGCACAACTAGCAGTCATGACAAAATTACTTATGCTAAAAATATCAATATGTCAAACTAAGCCATTCGTCATTGTCAAGATATCAACTTCAGATTATTTTAAAGCGTCTCATTTTGAAGTCTCATACATATTTGCTCCAGTAATTTAAAAATTATGTCTTACTTGCCTGACTCTTTGTAAATATTAAGAAGGAGCAAAATAATTAGACGTCAAAATTGTTCACTTCAAAAGAATCTAATTTTATCATTGTTATTTCTTAAATTCATAATTTTGTTTATGGTGCTCTTAACAAATGTTTTTGACATAATAAATCCCTTCTTAAGTTTAACGAACTGGTTGGTGTTAAACCACTTCAACCAATAACAACCAATTTTCGGCATATTTAAGACATCACATTTCGCTGGGATGTCAAAACAAATGTCACCCGTGATAAACTATACTGTGTTTATTGAGCTCGGTTAAAACTCTTTCCCTGCGCAATCATCCAAGACGGGGGTACAAAATGGAGCTAACACAGTTATGAAGACTTTTTTTTTTTAAATGTCCAATATCTCGTGCCATTCCTTAATCAAGCAAATCTTCAAAATATAATACGGCCCCTAAATACCGTAAATGCATTCTATACCTCTGAATTGCATTTATTTCCTAGACAAGTTGAACAGAGTTTATCGTTGCCACTTAAGCAGGCTTGTCGTTGAGACTTTATTAAATCAGAAACACATCCTCTGGTGGTTGTTGTACCTAAAATTAACAACAAAATTCAAATTAAATTTAAAAATTCGAATGTTTAGCAAAAATTATACCCCAGCTAATTTTTGTATAACACTGAACATTTGGCAAACTGCTGCAAGTATTAACAGTAGCAATATCTTTGGGAGATGACGAACAATTTTTATCGACTGACGAATCACATTCGTAGCAAGTTTGTGGCTCGGGAATTTTGGAAAAATCATTACAATTTTTTCCCTTGCATGTGATCATTTTATCGAGAGATTCTTCGAGCTTGTCAGCATGAAATTCACTTGTACAACCAGTTTGGATGACAGCGCTGTTTTGATCGAAGAGTATAAAACAATTGTCATTTTCCATATAAACGGTACATTTCTTTGACACTTGTGGACTTTTACAGTCCTCATTCAAACATGAATAACACTCCAAGCGATCATCGAAAACATCATCCTCATTGCAATTATGTGATGTGCAGCTTTTACACATTGATCCATCACTACCACAAGCATCCCTGTCATCTAAGTCCTTGTCATCGAGACATGATCGTAACAGTTCTAATTTTGAAGGTTCATCAGCACTTCTCGGCTGAAGTGCGACCATGCATGCTGTGTTACATCGACGGCGGGCTGTCGACGATATAACTGACAAGTCTTGAACACAATCCTTGCTATTCCTTCCATCGCAGTGAATACAATTGATGTATTCATTTAGGCTGGAAGCATTGTTGCATCCATTCGAATTGCAATTAAAACAGTTACTACTATTTGCATCACAATATGTACTAAATTCTGATTCCACGTCAATGCTGCATCCCCGACGGGTGACTTTTCCATCCTTGTCAAAAACTGTCATACAGTGTTGATTGTCATCTCCAATGCACATACTTGGTCGAGTGAGTATAGTTTGACAGTCATCTCCAGAGCAAGTGTAGCAGTTGAGTGGCAAAGTTTGCCATACTCCCGGTTTGGCATCACTTAATCTCTTCAAATTGAATACATTACAGTCCGAAGTGTTGCATTTACGGCATTTAGTTGGGTCACTTGATGTGCATTCCAGTTCAGAACTGCAACCACGATGGGTTATTTCATTGTCTAATGTTGTGATGCACGTTTGACCTTTTGAGTACTTGTGGCAAATGTCATTGTGTTTTGGATTTTCCTCACATGTAATATCTTCAGCGGAATTGCAAATATGACAAGAAATTCGATCCAGTGGGAAAACCTGAAAATTAAGTCAATTGATGAGATTGATAGAAATGTCAAACAACATAAGAAAAAACACATTTATCAAGTGTCAAAGATATGAATTATGTCTTTCAAAGTGCGTGTTCAGATTGGTTTCACTGGATTATTTTGACGCTATTTTTATCTCACTCCCAGCTAGACACTTACATTTCTCAAGGTCAGCATGTAATGTCATGTCATCAAATAATAAATGTAAATACCTCTTTATATTGAGTTTCCTAAATTACGATTCACCAATGTTTTGAATGACAAATTAAGTCTTCTTACGAAATTTTGTAGTCATCAAGTTTTAAAAAAGAACAATTAGATTTAACATTTAATATTGGTGGCGTTATAGACCTTGTTAATATTTTGAAGTTTCAGCACTTGAGCTAGCTTCTACTAGTGCTTTACTTTTGCATAACTTTTGAACCAAAAAGTGGGAGCAGGACAAAATAAAACGTCAAAATTGTTTGCTGCAAATGCGTCCAATGTAAACAACAGCAAGTTAATTCATAAAAGACATAATATAGTTCCAAATGTGCCTGAATTGTGACCGATAAACCAAACTTACCTTATCATTACAAACACTTTCATCACAAATGCTGCATTCAGTTGTGTTATTATTATAACATTTCATAAATTGATCGTCTTCTAAGCTTGAAAGACATCCACGTTCAGTATGTCCATCTTAAACGAAAATATAGTTTTTAAGTCACTTATCAATACGTGATAGTTGGTAAAGGCGCGTACTGTGCAAGTCATGATGTCATTTAGAGTAACAATGTCAATGTATAGTATTAAAATATGTCACATTTAAAATGACGTTAATGACATGTGCTTGAGTAAGTGTGAATTCACTATTCAATTAACAGTACTCGCCTTCCGGAAACGACACTTACTTTTCAAAACTCTTGTATAACAGCTGGTAATTGGTAACTGATTGCATGCTGTTGATGTTGCAATATTTTGTGGATCTGTTGCACAAAATTTGTCAGTAATCGAATTACACAAACGACATGTATGTGTGCTGGGAATATTTGCATTACAATCATCTCCATCACACAAAAACAACTTTTTTGAAATTAACATTTCGTGAATGTCACTAGGGTCGTAGTCACTTTTGCAACCCATTTCTGAAATTGTGCCTGTCTCATCGAACTTAATAAAGCACTGTTCATTGACTGTGTATGATTGGCAGGTCCTGCTAACAGGAATCTGGCATGATTCTCCTGAACAGTGTTGACATTTTCTTCGTTCCTCAGGAATTAACTGTGTGTTACAGAGTGGACTTGAACAGCTATGGCAGAGAGGATCTAAATCATTGCAAACTTCACGATCGTCTAGATCCTTATCATCCAGACAGGTTCGTTCTAAATTGTATGAGGGATCAGCGTCAGTTGTCCTAGGGTACAAAGCAGTCATGCAAGCCTTGTGACATTTCCGAACATTTTTGACATTTTGAACGTCAAAAGTACAATCCGGATTAGTTTGTGCGTCACAAAAAATACAATCAATGTAATCATTCTTGCTAACAGCTATGTTACATCCACTTGATTTGCATTGAATGCAATCGCTTGGATTAGTTGTACAATAGTCTTCGTAATTTTGGGTCACATCATCACTGCATCCTCGGGCTACAACTGTACCAGATTGACTGAAAATTGTCACACACGTCTGCAAATCGTTGTCTATACATTTTTTTACGGGACCATTGGATGAAGCACATTGTTCTCCTTCACAAGTGTAGCAATTAAGTGGCAATCCTTGCCAATGACCAGGATCACCTACAGATTCTCCAATGAGGCTCGAGACGTCATTTTCATTAACCTCCACAAGATTCTCGAATTCCTGAGTAAATGTAAAGAGAACAGTTGTTAAGTTGACCTTTTACTTTTGTAAACAAAGTTACTTTGTTTTGTGTTTAGATTTGTGTTGTTTTCCGTGACATGTTCGAGTTGTGCTGATTTGTTCGATTCCTTGATGTGTGCTGTATTGTGTGTTGTGTGTGGTGTCGTTCTTTTAAATAACTTTTGTATTTGGGCGCTGTTTTGTTTGTGTGTGATGAATATGTTTTTCATTTGATAGTTAGACTGTTTACACTTTTATCACTTGTTTAGTAAATTTAATTTATAAAAACTTCACAATTGTTTAAACTTTATACACGATTTCAAATACTTGTGAATAAAACTTGTTTCTCGAATTCTGTGTCAAGATTACAATAAAATGTGTAAGTGTGTGTATGTGACATCTATGTCAGTTGATAAAAAATATGTTATCATCTAGAATAAAAACAAAAATGGCGGCCTCAATGGTTGCACACAAATCACAAATGTTAATTTGTTACAGCTTAACGCTCGAATGTATTTCAAAAAGAAATCTAATGCGGTTTTCCATGGTTAAAATAAGATTTTCGCCAAAAATTCAGGGACATGGGAAATGTGGTTTGACAGATCTAGATCAAGAATAAATTTATTTATTTTTACCATGGAAAACTCCATAAGTATTCCGACAACGTTAAGAGCAACTTTCTTGTATTTAAAATGTTCAGAAGACTTTGAATTCAGAGATATGAATAGAAAAAGAAAAAGGCCTACAATATTAAGATGATTTCGAATGTAAACAAAGGAAGTTTAATATTACTATTCTGGAAAAAAGTACATTGAACTCAACTATTTGTAATTTTGAATCTAATTCAATTGAATTACTTTATCAAGGATGAAAACTTACTTTTTCGTTGCAATTTTCCCCACTGCATGCTTGACAGTTTTTGCCTCCATCGATCAAACATTGATAAAATGATTCATCTTGCAACTCATTTATGCATCCTCGAATTGTTTTTCCACCTGTAAATTTAAGTAACAAAAGCATTTGATAAATATTTTAAATTATAATCATCGTTCTGTTTTATCATCTCCATGACCTGATCGGAATCAATTATCTGAACTTTAGCTGAATTTATTGTATAAAACTGTCATGAGAAAATGTTTGTTTATTTTAAAAATCAATTGGATCAGGTCACGTGATTGACGCCATTATGATATCTCGTTCAAAAACTCACCATCAGATACCATAGAATAGCATTGTGAATAGGGCATGTTGCATGTAACAATCTTTCCTATTTGAGTTGGATCAATAGCACAATTTATATCGGTTGCAGAATGACAAACTTTGCAGTGTGATGCTTGTGGGATTTTGTCAAAGAAATTACATTCTGGTCCATCACAGAGCAGGAGATTTTTGCTTTTAACTTGTGCAACCAGATCTTGAGAATCTAAATCACTGCCACATCCCAATTCAATGAGATCTTTTTGTTCGTCGAATTTGAAATAACACTGGTCGTCTTTTTTAAACCGTGCACAATATTCACTTTTTGAATCTTCACAGTCGCCTAAGCATTTGTAGCATTTTAAACGATTTTCCGGTAGAAAGTCGACGTTACATTTGTCACCTTTGCATGCCTTACAGAAAGCGTCTTTTCCCTTCGAACACATTTCCCGTTCATCTAGATCTTTGTCATCTAAACATGATCTTGACAGTTCATATGCTGATTGTGAATCTGTCACATTTCGTGCATACATTGCTACCATGCATGACTTATGGCAGAGTTTTGTGCTTTTAATTGACTTTGGATTGATTACACAATTCTCATCGGTCTGAGAGTCGCATGAAAGACATTTGACGTAATCACTTAAGGCTTTGGCAGCATTACAACCATTCGATGAACAACTCAGGCATTTGTCACTATTGCCCTCACAATAACTCTTGTACGCTGCATTGATATTTTCGCTACATCCTCGAGCTAGAACAGACGTTGAGTTCTGGCTAAAAACTGTGGCACATGATTGTTTTCCTTCAACTGGGCCACATTTATTGAGGTTTCCCAATTGACTAGTACACGAACTTCCTTCACAAACGTAGCAGTTGATTGGTTCTTCCTGCCATTGACTAGATACTAGAACAACAACAGCAAAAAATACGGAAATGCAATTTATTAGTCATTGACGGTCTTATCGATAAGTGCTATTTTATTATAGTTATTTTTGCTATCTATAAACACGATATAAGTTCGTAAAAATAAGTTGTAAATAAATAAGTCAAAAGAGTTAAATGCATTTTAGTTCACTTTTTTCTCTTTCTCTCACGAAAACCACCTGCAGGCAAATATGACATATTGTTTGTAAATCAAATTTATGATTCAATTTATTTAATCAAAATCTTATCAAAATATATTGATTGCTTAACGTAATGGAATGTTTTCATATATCTATTGCAATATATTGACCCTAATCTATTTTATAATATAGCAATAATTATTATTTCTTTCGACGTATTGTATTAGTTTTGGTGTTTGAATGAGGCCAAAATAGGCTATGCATTTTTGAAGTCACTTTTGTCGGTTTTTCACTCTAAATGATAATTTAATATTTAAACATTTGTTTCTATTGAGTGTCATAATTATAAATGATTCTTATTTTAATTGGAAAGACTTATTTCGTACAAGAAATTTAACAGGAAACCCTTTAGTTTTGTGGCGCCTAAGGTGACGGACACATGCAGTACACATGACTAACATTTAAAAGCACTCGTTTACTTTATTAAAAAGAATATTGCACTAATATTGTGATAAAAGGTTTTAATTTATTGTTGAATCATTTTTTGACATCATAGACATAAATAAACCTGGTACTTGTTGTAGTGTACTTTCCCTTTTCGACATTTTTTAATTCCTTAAAAAAAGCTGTCAAACTATTTAAATACAAAAAGTTATGTATCCATACTTTAAAAGCTGAGTTATTGTGTTCTCCATTTTTGTTTAGCTGACAATTGACATCAACTTATGACAGTTGGTATCTACACAAAAATCTTGGCGAATTATTAACTATGCCGTTTTATATTTTGACAGTTTTATAAACAAAAAAATAAAATATTTATTACTAATATTTAGCCCTGAGTGCAGTGCAGATATGTATAGTGGCTGATGATAGAAGTTTTATTTTTATTCCATTAAAGCTTACATTAACATTTACTACCCGTGTTTTTTTGGTATTCTATAAATAGTATAGTAGAAAATTCTCAAGAAAACCCATCGGTTATTATATTTTACAATTGGTACAACTGAAACACGACCTGTCAGAATAATAATAAAAAAAGAGGCTGGGATGCGACCCACACTGATAACTTCCCATCCCTTCTGTCGATTTGTCTTGCTTAAAAGTTCGTCTATATGTACTAGTATCAATTTTACCAAATTTGCGTACTATTTTTTATAGATTTTATTTTTTATGAAAAACGGACTGTTGGAATTTTATATAAAAATCACTGAATATCGAAAACAATATTTTCTGTAAAATAAAATAAGTTTGAAGCCAATATTTTTAATTTTTGAAAAGCTATTTGAGTCGAAAGTAAATTTTTACCAACTTTTGTTAAATTTTTTTTAGGTATTTAATTTTTTGTACAAAAACTATCATTTCGATTTTTTTCACAATTTTACTAAATGTTAACAACAATATTTTTTGAAAGATAAAAGTAGTTAAAAGCCAATATCTACAATTTTTCAAAAGATATTTGAGTCGAAAATCAATTTTTACCAACTTTTATACATTTTTTTTAAGGTTTTTATTTTTTGTAAAGAAACTGGCAATTCGATTTTTCTCAACATCTTTCAGAATGCTAAAACAATATTTCTTATAAGATAAAATAAGTTTGAAGTCCAACTTTCAAGTTTTTGAAAAGATATTTGAATCCATATTCAATTTTTACCAACTTTTGTTAATTTTTGTTCGGTTTTTAATTTTTTATAAAAAAACTGTCAATTCGATTTTGTTCAAAATTTTACTGAATGTTGACAACAATATTTTTTGAAAGATAAAAGTAAATTAAAGCCAATATCTCAAAGTTTTGAAAAGATATTTGTGTCGAAAATCAATTTTTACCAACTTTTATTAATTTTTTTTTAGGTTTTTATTTTTTGTAAAAAAAACTGTCAATTCGATTTTCTTCAAAATTTTACTGAATGTTGGAAATAATATTTCTTATAAGATAAAATAAGTTTAAAGCCTAAATTTTAAGTTTTTAAAAAGATATTTGAATCGATATTTAATTTTTACGAACTTTGAGTAATGTTTTTTTTTAGATTTTTATTTCTTATAAAAAAACTGTCAATTCGATGTTTCCCAAAATTTTATCAGATTTCAAAAACATTATTCTCTGTTGCTCAAAATTGTTTTGGAGATGAAATCATATGTTCGTCGTTAAATTTAGGAGGTGACAAATTTTTTTTTTCAGTTTTTTTGATTTAGAAAAAAAACCGTTAGATAGTTTTTTTTCAAAAAATATATTTCTTTGAGATCACGTTACAGTTTATTATATTAAATTAAATTCAAGTCTCTAGCGTTTTTGGTTCGTAAGATATTTAGGGTTAACCAAAATTTTCACCTTTTTTTTAAACTGCTATGGTAAAAAAAACCACACACGCAATTTTTTTGAGAGCCCTTTCTGCATCTTTCTGATTTATTATCTGTATAACAAAATTTATTTGAAGTCGATATCTCTTCTGGTTCTTGAGCTATGGACGACGAAAAAAACGTCGCGAACGTACGGACGTACAGACGTACGGACGTACGGACGTACGGACGTACGGACGTACGGACGTACGAACGTACGTACACACGCACGCACAGACATCTTTCTAAAAATCTTTTATTTCGACTCTAGGGACCTTGAAACGTCGAGAAATGTCAAAATTTTCAATTTGACAAATCGGACCCATTACAATAACTTCCTATGGGAAGTTAAAAAAACACAAACCGAAGAAAGTTTTGTTAAAATCAAAAGTTTAAATTACTTCAGCAAAAAAACTAACTTAAGCTAATAAAATGGACAAATTTCAGATAGAAATGGTAAATAAACATCTGAAAATTGACATTTCAAAGTTTAAACCAAAAAATTTGACATAAAATACAAACTTCAAGAAGGGGGTTTGTTCGTAGATTACTACATCAACATGTTGTGTTGTTGCGAGCTTGAAGCTCAAATTTGTGAAAAAAACGTGTGGAGGAGTCGGTTTTACAGATAATGCGTTATGGACTGTTTATTTGCTTGTTTGTGTACAAAAAAAATTGTTTTGTTTTAATCTAATTAAAAATATTTGTACATGGAATAGGTAGGCATGTTCTTATACTGTGATGAACTATTCTTCATTGTTTATAACTAATCAATCTATCTCACTTGCACTTCATAAGAAACATCAAAACACCATTTGTATTTTAGAAAGTGCTGTCAAACTTAATCATTTTTAAATCTTCTTTTGCGGTGGAAACCCCAAAAGGATTTCTTCAATCAAAACTGAGATAAATCTTTGGCGGAAACATAGCAAACCTTAGTTATCCATTTTCATTACCAAACCCAAATGATATCAACAGTAACATATTGATTTTTTCCCCAATGGAAAATACATAATTCCAAATACATAACTACTCAACGAACACAGCCATCGAGATACAAATGCAATATCAATCGAGGCTCGTATAAATGTCAAAAACCAATCTGTTGTAAGATTCTACTTTAACTTTACTACGGATATCGTTTTTGTTATTCGTGTAAAATCCTACTATACTTTTGATAGATTTTCCAACAAAGCACGGGTATTTTTCAAATCGCTCGTAAAAATTGGCAATTTTTAAAAAAATATGTGAGTGACAGAAATGTCAAATTTTATTCAAAATTCAATTTACAATTATGTCAAATTTGTCAGTGAAGTTATTTTGTGGACAGTGTTCACATTGTTTTGTCATATTATTTTAAAGTCTCTATCCGACTCGATAGTTAAAGAAACATGAAAATTATTGGAAGCTGGTAGAATGATGAAGTGTAAAAATGAGTCACCTCATGAATTTAAAACTTATGTATAGCAAAAGTTGTACCCAGTTTTTCGACATAGGGACAAGCCTCTTGCTACTTGTTAATATGGTTTTTATATACCCTTTTCGAAGATAATTAAGATAAAACTTATAAATATGTAGTATATGCATGTCAAGACGTACAGTTTTGAGAATTTATTTATTTAAATAAAAAGCCAATTGTGATCACGTCTTCGAGAAATAACACGGTCAGAAACTGAACCTTAGAAGCCTTAAAACCTGAGTCCTTATAAAATTCGTTGCAATATCGTAGAATTTCGTATTACAAATAACGAATGATCGACAAACCAGGTTTTTTATTAGCGCTCAGGCTACAGCGACAATATTTTACATGATTTTGATGATTGCTTTTTTCACAATCGCCGACCGCAAAAAGTTCTTCATGAAGTGGAGACCCCAGGATGCTTTAGTTTTAAAAATTTTCAACTTTAAAAGCTTTTGTATTCAACTTAAACAATTTTAATTGTTATGTATCGTTCCATTCAACTGTCAAAGTGACATCTCCCCAAAGAGTGGATTGTTAAAATTGAAACCTTTTATTGGAAAATCTTTTAAAAGCATAAAACAAATGGTATCCAGTTCTAAGCTGATATTAAGTAAGCACTTATTTTTTTAATTTTGAGAAAACTAAGTATGCAATAAGTTAAAAATTATTTGTTTTAAATTAGTTGCGGAAAAAAATTGTATTATTTTTGAAAAAAAAGTATTATATAGTTATAACTTGACAAAATATATTCGAAAAAGTAACGTTGAAATTTTTGTTTATATTCTACGCGCACTCAAGGGGATATGAATACCCTTATAATGACTATACACAGTGCGAATAATTAGGAAGGGAGGATAGGATTGGATAGGAGATACCGATGCACATTGGTTTTGAATGTCTGCAAATTGTAATGAGTGGGAAATATTGAGTCTGGTAAAGCATTCCACATTCGTGAAGTGTGACTAAAAAAAGAATCTCTGTACTTTATTGTACGTCCGAAATTAGTCTCAAGGGTAAACTGATGGGCATTCCTAGAAGAATGAGTATTACGGTTGAATTGTTTGAGGGGAGAAACGCAAATAGGGATAAAATAATGAGAGACATGAAACCTTACGACGGTGCTCGAGAGATGCAAAAGTTTCAGTTAGACAACGGTCAGCTATCATTTTTAGAGCTCTCTTTTGAATTCTGTCCAAGAGACTTAAGTGGCTTATAGGAGCACCTTCCTAAATATGTGAATTGTACTCAAGTTTTGGGCGAATAAAGCTTTATAAATTATAGCCAGATCAGAAGGGGTAAAAAACTTCTTGCATCTTCGGAGAAAACTTAAACACTTAGCAGCATTTTTGGCGATGTCAAATATATGATCACTCCACAACAAGTGGTTTGTAATGCACATACCTGGGGCTGAAAGCTATTCAGTTTCATCGATGTAATTACCACTCATGGATAGTGGCATTGGGGGAGGGTTACGTATTTGTGACAGTAGACAGCATTGAGTTTTCGAAGCATTTAATTCTACACAGTTTTTGATTCCCCATTGGACAATGCTGTCAAGATCAGAATTTAATAAGCTTATCATACGCTGCCGGTAGTACCCGTAGCGTGATGGTTACTGTGTGTTGAAATGTCATGCAAGGGGTCTTGGGTTCAATCCCTGTCTGTGCCACCTAACTTTTTTCACGGGGACTGCCTCTTGCAAGGAATTGACCAATCCTCTAAGATTCTTGTCAACAAAAGTGCTTTCTCAAATTAGCCGTTCGGATTCTGCATAAAAACTGTAGGTCCTTTCCATCTCTGACAACATTACTCGCACACAGGCATGGTTGAGAGTTGTAAGTCACTAGGCTCTGGTTCTTCATGAACTGTTGCGCCATCTTATTTATTCTTTATCATACGCTGCCGTTGGTAGTTCACATCCGAAGCACAAGGATGTGAATCTAAAAACGAATATGAGAATTGTATATTTTTTGTTTGACATTAGTAGTAGAAAGAAAAAAATTGCAAACATTTTTTTCCTTTAATTTTGTTTAGGTGCTAACATGACACCGTGACTCCAGGCATAAAACAAGGATACACGAACATTTAACGATGCAATTAATTGAAGCTTAACATTTTTTTCCACAACTACTTTACAACAAAAAAAAGCTACATTTAACTGCATACTCATTTATTTGAATTTCGAACAATGTAGTGCTAATTTGACAGTCGTGACAAATTTGACAGCATTACCCACTTAAGTCTTCAATTTTTTTTTTACAAAAATCGAGAAAAGAATCGATGAATTTAGAACTCACTCTCTTTTCAATAATTGTAAACAAGACAACTTTCATATTTATTTTAGGATTGGTTATACATTTTTGACACAAACATATGCATTATCAAGAAATTGAATAATTTTCTACCGAAGAAGAAAATTTTTTTCAGAATAAAATGCAAACACTTATTCACTTATTCCAAAGCCTCAAATGAATCAGTTAGATAAATTTGCAGTGCACTCCCTGAACTATACTCGAATGACAACATTTAAGGGATCCAAATTTTTGGTTTGAAAATACAACACTCAGCGAAATATTAAAGGACCAACATTATTTTTTTAACAAAGTGTGACCACTTAACTTGAAAATCCACTTCGTAGTATTTACCGAATTATTGATAAAACTAGTATTATTTTGTCATAAATGTAAATACGATAAGAAATCCATCTTGCTAGATTATGGTAATAATTTACTGTCCAACATCCGGATTAATTAAATTCATAGCATACTTCACATTAAGTAATAAATAGTGTCACAAATTTCCAAACCTGGACCTGGCAGTACCCTTTTTGTACTTCAGGAAGGACTTTTTTGATTTTGCTTTAGTTAGGAGTAATCACTTGTAAATTCACTCAGTACAGTTTCACAATTGTTGTTAAATAATCCACATTTTTTGAATAAGAGAAGTAATCCATGTTTTTATGTTTTATTTGTGCAAATTGCAAAGAGTCACTGTGGCGTATACGTATTTTTTTCACTGCCACTATTTTCGTACACATAATCCTTTTTTGTTTGGTATAAGTTGATTTATTTATGTTTTATTAAGTGTGATGATGATGCTTTTAAACCCACCTAAATTTCCACTAATTAATAATACTCCTAAAACTACACCGAACTTAAACTTAAAGGACACCATATTATCGCATGCCGCCCGCGTATTGTTCAACAATAGACAAAAATAAATAAACGTTGCGATAAAAACAATCGCCACAAAGGGTTTGATTGCTTAGACTAATTCATGGCTGTTCTTTAAACCGATTTATATAGGCTGCGAATCGTTATCGGACGAATATTGTTAATCTTTATGTGATATACACGTTGGACATAATATAAACGATTAGATTTCATGGTGATAATCTGCCTTTAAGCCACTAATTCAAACACATTTCTATAAAAACTCGATTTGTTTGATATAGTTGTTAAATGATTTATTTTATTTAAAAAATAAAAAAAAAGAATAAAACTGGAAAAGACCCAATATTTCAATGACATATGGCACTCAAAACAAAAATGTGTCATTTGTTGGTTATATTAGTTTGATGTATTGACGATGTAAATCTTGATCAAATGTCATAAGTGTCCAAGTTGAAATTTTTATAAGGTTCATATTTTTTTTTTAAATGAAAATCATGAAATTATTAACAAAACTTTCTTGTAATTGTGCAAGACTTTAATTTTTGACTATTAATTTGTTGTAATAAGTTTTTTTTCTTTTTCGTTTTTGTTTTATTTGCCGTGAATATTGTTGAACGTCATTCGTGCGATTTAGTTGCGAGAGTAATAAATTTAATAACAGGTAACAATCAGTAAGGAAGTTATATCGATTGAAAATTATTATTATTTTTATTTATATTTGCAATCTCCTTAAAGTGTTACTTTTTTATTTAAGCCACTTGTTTTTTTTTTCATAAGTATTTGCAGTTTTATTTTTTATTGATAAGATATCATAGGTAAGCAGTTAATCGTTTGAGGATCCAAGGTAATACTCGTTTGTCTATTATGTGCTCTTGAAATGCTCTTAAGAGGAGTTTTAAGTGGCTTATTGGGTTATTTTAAAGAAATACATAATTTGTTCGATTGTTGGACTTTGGAAAATGTATTGACTTTAGGATTTTCTAGTTTAAGGGTATATTAGGTTGGTTTATGGGATGTTATAGTTGTCAAATCTAATTATAATAAAACGAAATATTTATGTCTCTAGGGAAAACTTTTAATTAATTATCAAGGTTTGTAAAAAAAACAGTCAAAATAAATTAAGATAGTAAAACTATTAATTTAAATCGAAATAATAAATATGTTTTGAAGTACAAATTTACTTGTCTTAATACTTGTCTTTTTAAAGATTTAATTAAGATAAATTTATAAAGAGATCTGATAATGATTTGAATCATAAACAAAATAAATGAATTGATTAGATAAATTGCATGAATAGTAAAAAAAATTCAGCATGATAAATTATTTTAGTTTGCACCAATAAGTGCGTTTTTTTTGCCAACAAAACGATGCGCAGTAGCCAGATTTTTGTATTTAAAAATTGGTACAACTGAAAAAAGATCTGTCAGAATAATAATAAAAAAAAAAACAAGCAAATAGAAGAAAGTTTTGAGATAATCAAAAATTAAAATTAATTTAGCAAAAAAACTAACTAAAACTAATAAAATGGACAATTTTCAAAAAGAAATGGTAGGAAAACATCTGGAAATTAAGATTCTATAAAAAAAAGTTAATTTAACTAGACTACTTCATTAACATGTTGTGTTGAAGCGAGTTTGAAGCTAGACTCAATTCTTTATATACCTGAATCGAGTTTATTTGCGTGTTTGTGTACTAAAACTAAATGATATCAACAGTAATAGATTGATTTTTTTCCCCAATGGAAAACACATGATTCTAAATATACAACTACTCAACGAACACAGCCATCGAGATACAAATGCAATATCAATCGTACCAACATTTGAGAACGAAATCACATAATATCCATTCGAGACTCGTATAAATGTCAAAAACCCATGCATATCAAAATTCTACTCTAGCTTTTATCGGTGTTATTCAGATGCAGATGTGGTTTTTGTTATTCGTGTAAAATTCTACTATACTATGGATAGATTTTCCAACAAAATACTGATAATGTCATTGTTTTATATTCAAAGTGTAGTTTTTAAAATTGTGCTTTTTAAACTAAACGTAAATTAAATTTTGCAATAATCTTTAGGAAATAAACTTGACAATTATTAGAAATGTGCTATTTGAAAAATGTTTGAAAAAATAATATAGCATAATATTTTTAGTCCATCATTGTTGATTTTTTTCACTTGTAATCTGCAAGTATTTTTTAAAGGTTTTCTCCGACGATGCAAGAAGTTTTTTACCCCTTCTGATCTGGTTATAATTTATAAACCCTAAATGCGTCCAAAACTTGAGTACAATTCTCATTTTGGGCAGGTGCTCCTATAACACACTTGAGTCTCTTGGACAGAATTCTAACTGAAACTTTTGCATCTTTTGAGCACCGTCTCGTCGTAAGGTTTTATGTCTCTTATTATTTTATCGCCACCTTCCAGCCAGTTGCGTTCCTCCCCTCAAACAAATTAACCTAATACTCGTTTTTTTAGAAATGCCCATCAGTTTACCCTTGAGCCCAATTTTGGAAGTACTGTAAAGTATAGAGATTCTTTTTTTAGTCGCACTACACGAATGTGGAATGCTTTACCAGACTCAATATTTCCCATTCATTACAGTGTGCAGGCATTCAAAACCAATGTGCATCGGTATTTCCTTTCAAATCCTTTCCTCCCTTCCTAATTGCTCGCACTGTGTATAATCATTATAAGGGTATTCATATTCTCAGGGCCGGATTTAGGAGAGGGCAACCTCCACAAACGGGGAGTCTCAATAGAGACTTCGGAAAATTTTTGTTTAAAATTCTAACTAATAAACACTAGTACACATCTTTTCCTTTGATATGTATTTTGTTTGCTCTTTTACCTTTACCTAAAACCTACAGTACTTTGTACATACATACATGATTATTTAATTATATTAATCTTAAATAACAGAAATCATTGATCTATATTTGTTCACTCCAATCAGTGAAATATAAAAATCTCGAATGGCCCTAATAAGAAGAACTTCCAATTCACTTCCCATCTTGAGGGAGTGTCCCAATCGCTTAATGGCTGAGTGTTGTGGTACTTGCCCGTAACCTCGGAGGTTGGGTATTCGTTCCGTGTCTCAACATTTTTTTTTCTTATATTTAAAAAAATAATTGCTGTATATCAGTGTACTTCAATTCTTGGAAAATCAATTATTATTGGCTAATTGGCGATTTGTCCATCGGCTGTTCAAATTTTTGACTTCGTGCAGAATTTGTTCACGTTTTTCACAGCCAGTACAGAGCGGCACAGAATTCTGGTTGGGAAACTATCGGAGAAGAAAAGCGGACAGGTTTCAATCTTGAAAAAGTTCAGCGGCACTGGTTGGTCTTCTCGAGCTGAAGCTACGAAAGCCCAAGTCAACGGCTATTCGGAAATCGAAGAAGCTCTAACCAGTGTATCTTTCAATAAAAGACATCGTGAGGAATGAAGCAATGCACCTTCTACAGAAGATGAGTGGTCTCGAAACCGCTTTGTTTGCAACATTTTGGAACTATACCTTGGAGCGATTCAACGCTACAAATAAGATGTTGCAAGACCCAAAAATGATTCTTGATTTGGCAATGCGTGCACTAGAACCATTGAAATCATTCGTCGAATCCAAACGAAATGATTTTGATAAATACGAGGAAGCAGCCAAAAAAATATTCCATGCTGATGAATATGTACAATCACGCACCCGCATCAGAACGAGAAATGTGAAGTTAAATCCGCCCGAATCAGAAGATTGCATGCCTATGAAGCTGTACGTTCGAGATTTGGATTCCTGGATCACATCGAGAAGATGGATGCTGAAAATTTGGACGCTGCAGCAGAGGCATTGGCGAAAGTGTATCGGGATGATTTAAAGCCTAGTCTTGGTAATAAGTTGGTTCAATTTGTGTCTTTGTATGACTCATACAAAAAGGAAAAGGAATATGGAACAGATCAATCGCCGGAACTATTTTACTACCAAATTCTCGAAAATTAAAATTTTAGAGGTACATTCCCAAACTTCGAAATTGCATTGAGAATGTATTTGGTTTTTATGGTAACAAATTGCACTGTAGAGCGCTTATTATTTTTAAAAATGCAATGCTTCGAACCACGATAGGACATAACCTTCTATCACAGGTTTCAAACATTGAAAGCGATTTACGCCGAGAACTAGATTTCAAAGAAATCATCAACGATTTTTCGGCGAAAAAAGCACGAAAGGTTCCGTTCATTAATCCTAAAATTTAATTTTAGATAATTCTACTAATAATCTACTTGGTTTCCCAGTAAATTATTTACTGAAAAACTCGAGTGAAAAAAATGGTTTACTTTATTTAAAAAAAATAATTTAATTTGACGTGAGGGGGTCTCCGCTTCTTTATTGTCCCGAGGCCTCTGGATTTCTAAATCTGGCCCTGCATATCCCCTTAAGTGTGCCTACAATATAAAAAAACCTAAACGGAAAAAAATACAAAAACACTAAATTTCATATTTTAATTAAATAATCGAATTAAAAGAAAAAAGAAAGTCGATTTTCTTTAAAAAAATAATAAGAAGTTTTCGTAGCAAGCTAATTTACAAATAAAATTAATTTAGTAAAAAAATTAAACTGTTATCTGTCGAGATATTTGAAAGTGTTCTTGTAAGTTTTTTTTAAATAGCTATTTATCATTTATTATTTCTAAAAAAATACAAATTCAACATTTTAAAATTCAATAAGTTTTAAATTAATGCCATTCTTTGTTCTTAATATGTTTAAGTCAAAATCAAATTTAAGAATCAGTATTTTTTACGAAAATCAAGTAAAAAATCAAATCGAGATTTTAATCAAACATTACATTACGATGGTAGAGAAGTCGAAAAAAGTTGGCTGTCCTCGCCTTCAGCCTGAGCCATTATGTTAATTCGGTTCAAGTTTTGAAGTTAAGGATTTAAGAAGACGGTATTTTATTTTTTTTTAATTCGAATTTGCTCAAAAACGAACGATCGATTTTTATGAAATTTCCTCAAAAATATTTTGTTTACTTTTCTTCTTCTGAATAAAATAAATATATTTTTGTATTGCTACAAAAGGGTAGCCCCATAGAACCGATATTTTGATAATTTTTGATCATCAAAACTTTTGAAATTTAGTTTTTTGATGTTTAACAAAATATATATATATTTTTTTAATTCGATTCCTCGAAATTTTGTACGAAAATCAAGTTCAAAAAAAATTTAATATATAAAAAAAACTACTCTGAGTTTAAAAACAAAATTGAAGCTTTTAAGAGAAATCAGGTGTTTTGCAGGTAAATTTTTGAATCCAATTTTTTTAAATAGACTCTTTGGATACAGGTGCCATTGAGTGAGGCCGTGGCCCCGTCCTGGATTGCATTTTGTAAGTTTACATTTTTCAAACCTTAAATCAGTAGAGATATATATTTAAAACTTCCAACAAACAAAACAAAAAAATTAATAAAAGTTCGTAAAAATTGATTTTCGACTCATATATCTTTTCAAAACTTTGAGATTATGGCTTCCAACTAATTTTTACTTATAAAAAATATTGTTTTCACTATACGAAAAAAATTGACAAAAATCGAATCGATAGTTTTTTTTACAAAAAATGAAAACCTAAACAAAAAAAATAATAAAAGTTGGTAAAAATTGATTTTTGACTCAAATATCTATTCAAAACTTTGAGATATTGACTTTAAACTACTTTTATCTTCTAAAAAAATTTTGTTATTCATTTATTCAATTTAACAAAAATAGATTTTTAAACTAAAGTACTTCTTTACATGAAAAATATTGTTGGAAATTCTAACAACTTTTTTAACCCAACACGAAAACCTACAAAGTCTTAAGCAAGACAAATTGACAGACGGGATGGGAAGTTATCAGTGTGGGTCGCATCCCAGCCTCTTTTTTGTAGAAGGATAACGACACAAATGGACACAGAAAGGATTTTAAAAAAAATTGAGTGGGCGTTTTGTTTTGCTACAGCATTTTAAAAAAGTGAACACAAAAAAAGGAACATCAAAAATAATTTGATGGTAACATAAACGTTTTTGACATTTAGAAAAATATTAAAATATTCGAAGAAATGGTTTTTTACAAAAAAAAACACTGCTTAAAATTGTTAAAAATTGATTTTCGACGCGATATTGTCTTAAAACTAATTACATATTAGAAAAAAATATAGGTTCCAACATTGAGCAACATGATAATAAAAATCCAAAATTTTTTGTATATCTACAAAAAATACCACTCAAAATTGATATTTGATTTTCGATATGACGTAAATAAATGGAGGCATTGACTTCAAAATGATTTCATGCCGTGCTATTTTGTATTGTTAGCAATGGTATTAGGAAAATATAACCCGTATTTTCTTATACAAGAAATGAATAACTTTAAGCTAAGTTTTTAAGAAAAATTAAATCCACAACTTTTTTAACAATACACGAAAACCTACAAAACTAATAAAACACATAATCAATTGTTTTTGGCTCAAGAATTTGTTATCTCACTCGAAATATTGTTATTAATATTTTGTTAAAGTTTTAGAAAGATCGACAGATAAGAAGTTATAAGTGTTGGTCGTATCCCAGCTCCTTTTAAAGATTTTTATTTTATTTATTGAAAAAAATCGTTTGTCGAATTATTTAAAAATTCAGAAAAATTGTGCATGAAGTCAAAATGAGTAAACAAAATATTGTGAGATATTTGCAGCGAATAGCATTTTTCGAAAATTAATTAAAACATTTACTTCAAAAGCCCTTTCTGCACATCTTGGTGTTATTAGGTATCTGTAAAACAAAATTTATTTAAAGTCGATATCCCTATCCGTTCCTTATAGTTATGGTCGGAGAAAGAAGATATTTTTAATGCACGTTCATTTAACTAAAAACCATTGATTAAGATCCTAAAGGCCTAAAAAAGGAAATTTCATAAATTTGCAATTAGATAAATTGAACTGATTACAATAAATTTAAATGGGAAGTTAACAAAAAAGTTAACAAGAAACTGGACATTAGACTTCCAAATAGTTATCAGATGATCAGAAGAGTAACAAAGTCGGTTAGTTGAATGATAGGAAATTAAACGCCATTATCTTGTAGTTTTGCACATTTATTTTTTATCAAGACTAGAATAGATACAAATTAGTTTTGTTTCAATATTTTTAGAATAAATGAAGTTGAAGTGCCTTCCAGCAAGACGAACAATTTTTTTAAAAAAAAGTCGTACTACAAAGAGTATAAAGACGGATTTTATAATAAAGAAAACAGGGTATAATTAATTTTAATCAATTATTTATCTATTAGTCAAATAACAAGTGGGTAAAATCATTACTTGAACGGGAATAATCGGGACTTCTTCATAATTACA
The DNA here is from genome assembly GCF_945859685.1 of Eupeodes corollae. Lineage (NCBI taxonomy): Eukaryota > Metazoa > Arthropoda > Insecta > Diptera > Syrphidae > Eupeodes > Eupeodes corollae. Next base: position 52,885,763 of record NC_079149.1, on the reverse strand, counting down.
GCTGCGTTACTAAGTTATTTTATAGGAGTTAAGGATTCAAAAAAATTGCTTGTGGCCATTTCGAGAAATTCAAAATTGAAAGCAGAATCTTATGAAAAACAACAACTAAAGTTTTGTGAACTGTCAATGTTGCTTCTGGATAATTTGTCTATGCTTTTTAATGTAGGCCTGCTAAAATTAAACATTAAACTTTTAAATTAAAGAGTTTTTAAAACTTTTAAAATTTCCCTTGAAAGAAAAAAACGTACCCTCTTAAAAACTTTGTACATTCTTATCAACGAAGTGAATAAAACTTACAAAGTTAGTTATATATTAGATATTTGCTAAAAATATTTTATACTTTATTTTGATAAAATTATTTAATAATGATTCATTATAGAAATCAATGATATTAATTTATTTTTGCTAAGGAATTTACATTAAAATAATATAACATACGAATGCAACAATTATGGACAAACTTAATTTAGCGGCTCCGTTTTTATGATTTCCCGATCCACTACCTGAGCCACTTCCTGATCCACTTCCTGATCCACTTCCTGATCCACTTCCAGAACCACTTCCTGAACCACTTCCTGATCCACTTCCAGAACCACTTCCAGAGCCACTTCCTGAACCACTTCCAGAGCCACTTCCTGAACCACTTCCAGAGCCACTTCCAGAGCCGCTTCCAGAACCACTTCCAGAACCGCTACCTGAACCACTTCCGGCTCCACCATCATCTGTACCCATAGCTACCCTATTGCAGCCCATAATTTCTCCAGACAAACACAAAGAACAACTCCTATCGTTTAAACAATCTTTCTGATCCTTAACCGTTGTTGAGCAGCCACGTATGATCTTATTGCCAACCGACCGAGCGAAGCAATAGGCATTTTCAGATCGTGCAATTGGACATCGGGTTGTATTGAGGGCTTCTGCTTTACGAGCACAATTTGCGTGCTGAAAACAAAGAAAATTGATGTGATATTCAGATTTAACAAGTTCTTTTTAAAAACACACAATACTCGAATCACATTGAACACATTGAAAACTCTTCGGTCCCTCGCTGTTGCACTCATCTGTGAAACACTTGTTGCATTCTATATTTGAGTCTTTTTCACATTTCGACCGAATGTGAGGGGCAATTCCAAGCCAACAGCCTTGAGCTTCAATTCTTTCTAAAACATTAAGCACAAAAATTATCATCCCAAGGAAAATTTCAAAAATTGTATTTTGTGAAAACTTACGACCATCGAATACGCTTACACAAACATCTAATTCATCGTCACATGTTTCAATATTACTGTATGTAGTTCGTTGGCAGTTAATTCCTGAACATTGAAGACACCTCCTTTTCGCTTCGGTGGCAAGGACACTAAATGCTAAGGCTATTACCACAGCCACTAAAGTGGACGTCTGAATTCTTGACATGACTAGACTTTAATGACGAGTTTAATGTGATTCTCAACTACATCTACCATCGGTGAAGACATTCCTGTTGTGGTCTTATCTTGTTTTTTCGATACAAACAACTTCAGATTTTGATGCCTTGTTCGATTGGAAAAACACTCAAGTGTAGGAAATTATGTACACAGTATTTCAAAAATCCTGCTCGTTGTCAGTTGTACATGTGTAAGTAATGTATATAATATCCGCAAACTTTTGATATCTTGTTATGTAAAGGTTTTCAAAATGTTGTTAGGTTAGTCTTAGAAATAGGGTGTTTCTAATTTGAATAGGAAACGTTTGAAGTTCCATATTGCGAATATTTAAAATTTTAATGATGTAAACGCTACCAAAAAAAGATCACCATTTTAATTCACCGATTTTAATTTTTAAACGAGAATTGCAATACATATTAGAACAACTGAAAGACTCAAATTTCATAAAGTTATCTATGAACAGAACTATCAGAACAGAGCAATCGAATTTTTCTTTTAAAAGCTTGAGGACAGTGATGTCGAAAGTATTACAATAGTAGCATAGTAATACTTTCATACTTTTTTCAAGTCAGTAAAAAGATTTCTTTAGAGAAGTTCAATTGTTTCTCAAAGCTTCTTTTAGTAATTCAAAAATGTCTAGTAGTTGTAGGTTGGTTTGAGTATTGGGCTGACTTAAGAAAAAGTTGTATTGTTTCTTTGCGTCGCGTCTTTGAAACAAAAATTCTCAGGAAATATTTCACCATTGCATTATTTTCGAATGAGTAATGTCCAAAAACTGCTACAAAAATTAAATTAAAATTCGGATAATTTTTTTCTTTTTTTTCGCTATCAGATCTTTGCAGAGTAAAACTTAATTCAAGCTATATTTTAACACCAAGGGCAGGGAGGTAGAAATGGCAGTTACAATCAGCCCTTGCTGACTCTTTCAGCACTAGAAACCTCCATTTTGATTCCAAAAACTCGTAAGACCTATGTATTAAAAAACAATCTTTTATAATGGATTTATAGACAAATTCAGTAAGGAAATCAGGACTTTTATTTTGATCTCGGAAAGTTCATCAAAAATAAGGAATGCCCTTTGGAACTTTGACATTCTAGAAAAAGCCAGTTCAGGACATTTACAGAGAAAGTGAATCACAGTTTCCATATCTTATTGGATATAATATAGTCCGTTAAACTGATTCACCTGTGGTTGAATTCTGTCAGAAAAATAGAGAACATTTCACAAGCGAGCTATGAGTGGCTAATTATTGTGGGGGCCAACTCATCAGCCCGTTCAATTGCATCAATGATACTATGACCTGAAACCCAAATAAGAGTGACACTGAGGCTGATGGTTAGGCTGCATAGTTCATCCCAACATTTTTAAACCTATATCGATTATGTTATGGCGGAATTGATAGCCATAACAGCCGCATGGCTGTCAGTGCAGATAGCAGCGTTTCTATTCTGGTTTCAGTTTAATTTGAGTTTTGCATGCTTCTCTGAATATTTGTAGTAGGACTCGAAGAAAGTTCTCAACAAAACTCTGCACTCCATCTTTGACACATTTGTAAAGATGGTGGTATTGCAATTTTTGTAATTATTTCATCCTTCCAATCCTTTCTGTTAGAAAAGATGACTTTAAAATCCTTTCTGAGATTCAAGGCAGAGGTGCAGTAGACGGAGTTTTCCGCAAAAATTTCGGATGAAATCAGTTCCGTGATATTCCTTAAGCCTTAACCCGCTGCACGATACTACATATTTAATGTATAGGTCTACTGGTAGGAGGTGCAGAATAACATTTAAGGCATATGTTGAGCAGAATCGAAAATCCCTTGCAGTTTCAACAATAGCTATTCTCTGAATCTACTTGAGTTTGTCCAAAACTACTTTAATCAATATCTGGTGTATGATTGTAATAGAAACATTCTTTGAAATTAGTCTCTAGCGATATTACTGCTAAGTCTTGCAGTTTTTGTAGCACATCTGGTAGTATACCAGATACAACCATACAACCTAAAGATTTTAAGAGAGAGCAAGTATTATATCCCAAGAAATGCTTTCTTTTTTTTTCCACATGAACTATATTGGTGTTTGTGGTTCTAAGCGTTTAGAAGTTTCAAAACTTGTAGCCCGGAAAACGAATTCTATCAGTATTTCAAAGGACTCAGCTGTGGAGGCTGTCCACAATCCATAAGTTTTTTTTTTAAAGAATTGCCAACATGCATTTTCGATTCTTCACAATGCATACATACTTGTTTTAACCGCTTAAATGAAGATCTGAAATTGCTTGAGTTTTGCTAACTCAGGCTACAAAATTTTAAACATTTTTGTAATGAATTGCAACCACTGAAATATGTAATTGAAGCGTGTTTATAATTTTCAAATGTCATTAGAAATAATAGCTTCCAAAGTGACAGCTGCCTAATAGCTCCAGAAGTTTTTTGGTCATTAAAATAATGAATTAAATTATTTTCAAACGTATTTCTGTACTCGAAGAAGTTAAAAATTAATTTCTTTAACAAAACAAACCTTTCAAACAAGAATTGTCCTTCAAAACAGGAATGTTTCATACTTTTAGAATAATAACATCCAAATATCAACACTTTTATACACAGAACACCTTTTAAAAGAAGTGTCAGTGATTTAAGTCATGTACTCTGATTTCTTATCAAAATAGCAAACCTATACTTTAAGACCCACTTAAATAACTTAGGTCATTGCTTGTCATAAGACTTACGTATGTGATTTAAAAAGAAAACTTTTTTTAAATACAACTATTTTTCTAGTTGGTGAAGTACACCTAGTCTACTTGAGATTTTAACCATTTGTTTTCATGTTGCGATTAAATAACTATTGAAAAATATAATCATCATCTCCGATGAAAAGTCTATAAAAGTACCTCGAAAACTGCAGTTTTTAGTTCATTATTGTTGCAACACAGGTCTAGCCTAAGAATTAAATAAAAATGTCTGCTTTCAGAGTAGTAACTACTGCCGTAGTTTTGTCCTTTCTAGTTGTCATTGCCAGTGCAAGTGCTCCACTGTCCTGTGTCACTTGTGAGGGTATCGGTTGTTTAAGGACATCGTTGGTCAAAACAGAGGCATGCCTTGATCCTTTGGATATTTGTGTGACAATCTTTGATGGATGTAAGTATGAATCCTTATAAAAGCTCTCTTTTCTCTTGACTAAAATAATCTAATCTAAAAACACTTCCCATTATTGTGTAGTTGAGGTCGTAAGGAAGGGTTGTTCCCTACAAATTCCCGTCGAGTTACGCAAAAAATGTAACAACAATGGAATCGAATGCCATAAATGCAACGAAAACGGTTGCAACACTTGGGGACGAGATGACTATCGTTGCATTGAATGTGATTCCTCGAGAAATGCTGATTGTAAGAATAATGCTGCAAATATAGCTCCTATCCGTTGTAAATCACCAACTTCGCCCAATTCATATTGTTATGTTCGCACCGAAAACAATCAAACAAAACGAGGATGCGCCTTGAGTGTTAAGGAGCAACAAGATTGCTTTAAGAGTGCCAATTGTATGTTGTGCTTGGCAGGAGATATGAAAGCTTGCAATTCAGTTAATTTCACAGCAGGATCCAGTAGAGCTTTTTTAATTTAAAATAATATGCCCTTAGCAAAAATTTGTAAAATGCATGAAAAAGTTTGATGTTGTTTTGAGAAATAAAAATTTATTAAAATGTTATTTTTTTCTCAATTATTATAATATACTATACATTTGGCTTAAAGCATGAGCTTACAGGTCACTTCAGATTAAGCAAATTAAACTAGAAATTTTAAAATGGATTTTGCTTTATTTATTCTATCCAGTTTTAGCTATCGTTGGTTTTGATCATTGAAAATCTTGTTTCGAGATTTGTTCAGTTTATTTTTAAGTTTTTAATGATGTAGTTATTCCCATTGACATCTGCTTTATCAGTGTATAATTCAGAACAGAATTGTTACACCAAATTTTTAAATGATAGCTTTAACCGACCTGTCAGAAAATTCCCAATTATTGGTTGCAATGATGCAAGTCCGATAATAGTTATAAAATTTATTTCACAAAATTGTGAAAACAATGTATTGATTTCAATTAACTAGAATTAAGATCTCTAAATGTGAACTAGACTTAATGATTTTTAACTAACCTTTGGAAAGAACATTTTTTGACAGGAAATTACTTAACAATGAAGGTTTAGCTCTATGAAATTTTGTTAATCTTTATATCTGAAATGTTCCAAGTAAGATTTTAAGAAAAAGAAAATGTTTTCAGGTTCATTTGCTGAAACTCAGAAGTTCCTTAAAGTTAAATTTAAAAAATTTAGCTAACACACTTTTAATAGTAATGGTGATAGGGATTCAACTTAACCTTTTTTAACCCTGTCTATGTTAAGGATCTTGTACTGTTTCTTTTAGTCAAAAAAGATAAGATAATCAATATCAAATCAGATGATAGGGAACTTTAAGAAATGTACTAATTGAATAGGCATTTTAAATTGATTATTTCTGCTACTATGTTTTTTTTTTTTCTGGAAAAAATTCCAGAAAAAGAGAATCAATCGATATAAGTAAATGAAAAGGCCCATAACACAATTGTAACGAGTTAAAACTTCTTAACTTTTCTTTAATTGAATTTTATATCGAATCATTATCAAAATTTTATAGAAGATACATATGTTTACATCCTGATGGAAATTTTAAAAATATCAGTCAAAGTTTTCGGCAAGGAAGTTCTTTCATTTCTTAAAAATTAGTCATTGTAAAACTTATTTCTTTTGTGTAGAGTAGAATATTTGTCTCAAACATTACTGATACATTCTTTTTGGATTAACAAAGTTTAGCAAAACGGAATTTTTAATAACTATTCAAACCTTTCACATTTTAAACCTAGAATTCCATTCAAAAACTCACACCAACCGGTCGCTTTTTGAGGATGCATTATTACCTGGTGAACCTCACGTGGGTTGGTGTCGCCTCAGACAGTGATATCTTACAGCTGATCTTGTCTTCCTTGAACGTACGGGTGTTGGCTGATTGTTTACTGAACCGGTAATCTCAAAGTTGGCCAACTGTGCAAGGCCACCCTACCATAAAACACTCTACCGCGAACACTCATTTTGATAACAAAGGTTTATCATTTGAACGTGTTGATGTTCAATCGTGTAACTTGCCAATGCAATGATGATTTGGCATAAGCAACTAAATAACAAACAAAAGATTTGACAGATGTCACCAAAACAAAATGGCCGCCACGGGGCGCCAAAATCTACCCGCTTCTAGTGAAAAATCCTCAAGAGTGCTTTCTCAAATTAGCTTCTCGGATTTAAGTCAAAGCTATTGATTCCCTCCATCCCTGACAACATTACTCGCTCACAGGAATGGTTGAGAGTTTAAAGTCACTAGTTTCTAGTTATCAACGGACTGTTGCGCCAGCTAATTTATTTATTTTAATTTCTGATCAATAGACAACAATTGTTTTTTAAAAGCTTTCAGTTTGAAATCATTGATTTATCTAGTTTAGAGTAGTAATAAGTAATTGATTTATTTACATTAAATTACAAAAATTGTATACAATATTTTGAATTTAAATGCTATGGCTATGCCGTCAGCAAGGTTGACAAAAAATATGAATATTTGAATGTATGTTTTTATAAATTTAATAGAATTCTGTTATTAATAATAATCTATACTTTAAAATATCTTTTAAAAATGTAATTAATTGTCTCTTGTAAGGTAAGAGTATTTTTCACGAAAAAGTAGCGTCTTTGAGTCCTTGTTTCTCAACTCTTATAATAGAAGTTTTTTTTCGAAAGTCTCATGTTCTGATGGTTGCTGCAAACTTTCATGTTGCAATCAGCTTCAGACTTCAAGGTGTTTGTCGGGAGTTTTGGAAGTCCTGTTTCTCAATCATATGGTATAACTCGGTGTATTCAGGGGTAGGTTAAAAAGTTTCTTTATGAAATACCTGTACAATTTTTCGATTTCTTCATATTCTTTTGATCCCCAAACCTGAGCAGCGTGCAAGAGAGTAGATTTCACTACTGAATTAAATATTTTGAATATTATAGTAAAATTAATTTGTTTCTTGGAGAAGATGTTTTTCCATGTAAAACTTTTCAAGCTTCTTGGCAGCAGTCTTCGTACCCCTGTAAATCTCTCAAATTACTTTAAGGAACTTTGAATAGTATACCAATTTGTGTCAGCTTATAAATAAGAGCATTCCTATTGTTTAGGTCAAAATCAGCGTTAAAGTCAACGAAAAGAAGAGATATAAACAAGGTCAATTCGTTTTTCGAATCCACAGACGTCAAATAAATTTTTTTATTCTTGAAATATGCGATAGAAAAAAGTTGAGAAATCGAATACTTAAAGTGTATTCTAAGAGTTTTGACACCAAAAACCACAAATTTATATGAGAAATGAGAATACAGAAATCTCTGACATTTAAGAAACGTAAACATGCCAATTATTAGAAAGAATTTTGTGTTGGTTTTTTTACTCAAAATATGATATTTTTACATTTTGTTTCAATGGACAAATTTGAAGGATCATTATTTTCTAGATAAATGGTAAATGTTACCCTAAAGAAACTAAAATTTGTTTCAGCTTTTATTTTTGAAAAAACGAACTGTTGAAATTAAAAAAAAAAAAAACAATTAACAAATACCAGGAATTCGAAAATCACTATTTTTGAATGAGTGATGGTCAGAATTTTGAAAATCTAAGTTTCAAGCCTCTACTTCTTTTTCTTATCGAATGTAAGTTTTTTTAAAATTGTATTTTTATTACCTTCAATACTACATATCAACATTTTATTGCTTTTTTTAATATCTCTTGCACTTGTACTTATTATTTGCTTTGCACTTAACACTCATTTATTTTTTACCGTTTTATTTTCTATTGAATCATCCACTTGAAAAGTTGTCATCAAAAAGTTTAGCATATATAAAATTGTATAACATGAGTGATTTCCATGGTGAGGTTATTTGGCCGTTTCACTTCATATATTCAACAACTTCAAATATCATAGAGCAAATATGGAGAATTCCATTTATTAATAATTGGGGAAAATGTATGTAAAATAAATTTAAGTTATAAAACTTAAATAAAAAATATTAAAATTTGTCCAAGAAACTTAAAGTTCAGTGAAGTCTGTAGCCACTTCCAGAGAAAAAGACAATATTCAGAAGTGGAATTTTAAAATTAATTTTATTTTTTTTTAAGTTGGTATGAATTTACTAACATGCTAGTTCAAAAGTCAAACTTTTTGTCCATGATTTTCAGAGAATTTTCGAACAGAAGAAAAAGTTAATTTTAAGTGAACAAATTTAAAATTAAATATATTTAACAAAACTAAAAAACTGCTCGTGTGATTGATGCAATGAATAAAACCATTGCAAGTCCAGACAATGATATCTTACTAACTCCAGAAGCAGTCGTTTGTCTTGAATTACAGCCTTCTCCATCTTCTGCTAAGCACAATGAACATGCGTCATCTGCTAGACACTCAAGTTGATCCTTCACATGCAAGGAACATCCTCGCACGGTAGCACCCTTGTACGATTTGGTGTAGCAGTAGGAATTTGGAGCCGTTGGCATTGGACACTGCGTTGGATTTAATGCGTTCAGATTACTGGCGCATTTTTTTCCCTAGACAAAGAAAAAGATTTATTAATTCCTCAAAACTCTCGTTAAATTTGGGTTTAAAATTTGAAAAATAAATGTATGAAAATTTTTTTGAGCAATTTACAGAACTTACATCTTGGTTTCTTTCATCGCATTGATAACATTTGAAATCAATACGTCCCTTATTATTGCATAAGCCTCCAGTGCAGACTTGACATTCAGGGTTATTTGTGCTATTGCATTTCTTTCGCAGCTCAACTGGAATATTCATTAAACATCCTTTTGCAACAACGGCAACTACGTTAGAAAAAAAGGAATAAAATTAAATTAGTGTTCCAAAAATATAAAGAATTAATTTACATTTATCAAAAATTATAGCGCAACTATCCAAATTATCTTCACATGTTTCAAATTTAGTTTGTATGGTTGTCCTTAAACAATTTATGCCTCGACATGAGTAACATTGTATTCCTTGAACTGATATTGGTGCAATGGATAAGCAATAAATGCTTACAAAAGTTAATAGAATACAAAATTTTGACATTGAATTGCTGATATAAGTATAGTCAACAAGTCGCAACAGAAAAACTGATAGAAATGAATTAAATGCAATCTTTTGTAAGTTGAAAATCAATGCACCCTTGGGTAAATCAAATAACTCTTATCAAAACATGATTTTTTGTAATTCAGTATAAATAATATATCTAGTTTCTATCTGTAGTATAATAGGTCTTGTATTGGATTTCTGCTGCAAAAATCATTTACTTTATTTTTCATTGTGATGGAGTGAGTCCTAAACCAGGCAGATACCTTTGCTCAAAATAAGTCAATAGTCTTTTTTATGTATATTTATTCTTTTGGGGTTTTTCATTGAATCCAATGATTGGAATTTTTCGTCACAGGTTAGCTATAGCTTTTATTGCAAATTTCAGTAACTGGGCAAACATTTCCTGATTGGAATCAAGCATTTGAGGCTAGAGTTGATCATTAAAAGTAATATTAAGAGGTCAGTTTCATTCTGACAACAAACATAACAAATTTGACCTTTTTACTCGCTTTTAAATCACGAAGCTGAATTATTGATTACGAAAACCAATAATAGCTATAACTTGCCTCTAAGCCATCAGTTTTTAAACTTTGTGATCTGAAACTTTAAATCTAACGCTATGTGGTTAGCTGTCACTTTTGAAGTTTTCATCTTTGACTAAAAGTGGAATAATATACTCTTTAACAACGCATTGAAATTTTTGAAATTCACTAAGAAAATGGTGAACACTTTAAGTAACCGTTTCTCTTTGCTAGAAAAGTTTCCTGAACGTTTCATTTCTCGAAAAGATCGTCACATTTAATCATCGGAATGTTGTGATTTAACAACCTTATTTAGTTTTCCCTAGTACCAAAAACTTTCCACAAACAAATCTTGAATTAACCATTCTACGTTTTTCAATAGAAAAATTACATTTCCTGTTTTGGCAACTATTTGTAGGAAAGAGACTCCTATGGCTGGGTTTAGTTCATTTTAAAACATCAGACTCATTTCAAATTTTCAGACTCATTGACATGAATTCATAATTTCTGTGAAAATATTGTTACCTTGAATTTCATTACATTGAGTTTCTGGCACAGCTGGTTTCGGGCTAATTTTACAAAACTTATCGTTCCCTTATTGAATTCGCACAGGAACTCGAAAAAAATCAATTCACAAAAAAGAACTCTACTTAATTCAATTTTTTGGAAAGAAATCTGAAGATACTTATTCTAAAAATGATAAAATTTTCAGTGGCAATGTGAAATTATACCTTCTTTTATTTTACCTAATCCAGATATATCTTTAAAGATCAACAATAGTACTTAATCAATTCGAGTTATGTAAGCCAATAAAAAAGTATGTCCAACTCTATACAGTTGTCCATCTACAAATAATAAACTTAAATTTAATCCTTAAGAAGAGCCTTTGTTCAATGATGAAAGTAAAATGCAAAGTTTTCTTAATCTTGTTGAACATATCCTAAGGTTCTGTCCCAACCTAGAAATTTTAGGAATGTTAGCGAAGAAATGAGGCTTACAAAAACTCTTAACCCATGAGAGCAAGTTCGTTCGATTTAGATGTGATATTAAAATACACTTTAAACTCATTCAAATGTTTTTTTCCTATATTTCTAGTTAGAAATAGGAAAACCAAAGTTTTATCTTAAGAATTGAGTATGTTTTTTATCTTATATAAATAGGTTCCACTTAATGTACGTACATACATTTTACATACTAAATAAAAAACTATAATATTTAGAAAACAATACATGTGTTTTATTTGTATAATATAAAATGAAAAATTGTGAGAAGATGTTGTTTTCTATTTTAACTGCGGTCTACTCGTATTAAAATTTGTTTGATTGCATCAAGACCATTAAGCATTCAATAGAGAAAGACTGTTCTGTCTAGAATTATACTAGTTATATACAAGAAGAATAGTTGTTCTATAAAACTAGAAACCTTGTTCAAATAATTTTAAATAAGTTTAGATGACTAACCAATAACCATAGACACTAAAAATGACGATAAAGATAAAAAATATGTATTACTATATTAAGAGTTGTTGTTTTTCAATAAACATCTCTCAACAGCATTTTTGTCAGTGTTTCGGACGGAGTCCAAAACATTTCAAAATTAATTTAAAGGATGGGATGTTTATTTTTAAAGCTTTATTACTAGGAGCAAGTTTGCCAAGACATTGTTGATGGATTGCTCAAGGGGTACTGAGGTTAAGTTCTTAAATTGGCACTGGATTTATTAATTACCGTCACTTTTCCATCGTTTCGTACAAAATAATTCCAACAGAATCAAATCTCAGCCCTCAAATGACTAAATGAAATGGATTTTCCGTGCCTCAGATTTGGAAATTTTGTGTGTTAACGAAGAATACAAAATGAAAATTCGCCATGCTAGAAAATCATTTTCCAATTCAAGCTAACTTTAAGGCCCAACCTGCCAAACGACAACGAAGAAATTGGTCGTGTTGATTCAATTGGACCTTATAATAAAAGGGTTCGAGATACAATGCGTGAAATTTTAGAGCTCTTGAAATCAATAATAAGTTTTGAAACCCATATTTTTCACTCTTCCTCTTGTTTACGCACCCGTACGAAGATGAAGACAACTAGTGTTTTTCTCTAACACAACAATCTCACAAAATGTTTGCACTAACTATCGTACAGTAGTAACTTGTTTCAAAAAAGGGGCTGGAATGCGACCCACACTGATAACTTCCCATCCCGTCTGTCGATTTGTCTTGCTTAAAAGTTTGTAGGCTTTCGTGTTGAGTTAAAAAAGTCAGTTGAATTATTCTTTAAAATTTTAAAATTACCAACAATATTTTTCATATCAAGAAATAGTTTAGTTTGAAAATCTAGTTTTGTTAAATAGATTTTAGTCAAAAACAAATTTTTACCAATTTAAGTTGCATTTCTTAAATTTTTACAAATTAGATGAATGAATAACAATATTTTTTAAATGAAAAAAGTATTTTAAAACCAATATCTCAAAGTTTTTAAAAGATATTTGAGTAAAATATCAATTTTTACCAGCTTTAATTCATTTTTTTTGTAAAATAAAAAAAATTGCAAATCGATTGTTGTCAAATTTGTCCCAATGTTAAAAATAATATTTCTGAAAGTGAAAATTAGTTGGAAGCCTTAATCTCAAATTTTTGAAAGGGTATTTTTGTTGGAAATCAATTTTTACCAACTTTTGTTAAATTTTCTTTTAAGTTTTTACTTTTTTGTTAAAAAACTGTCAATTTGATTTTTCTCAAAATGTTACCAGATGTTAGAAACTTTATTTTTTGTTGCACATAATTGTTTTGGAAATAAAATCATTTTTTATACGTAAAATTTTGGAGGTGGGAAATTTTTTGTGTCAGTTTTTTTTTATGAAAAAAAAGTTAATTGGATTTTTTCCAAAAATTTACTGGTTTGGTATCACAATATACAATATAAAATTTAATTCAAGTCTTTATCGTCATTGCTTCGTGAGATGTTTAAGGTTTACCAAATGTTCGCCCTTTTGTTCAACTGCTATGGTAAAAAAAACCACCCATGCAATTTTTTCCATTATTATCTGTATAACAAAATCTATTTCAAACCGACATCTCTTCAGGTTCTTGAGCTATGGACAACGACGAACGTATGGACGTACGGACGAACGTACACACGTACGCACAGACATCTTTTATTTCGACTTTAGGGACCTTGAAGCTTCGAAAAATGTCAACATTTTCAATTCTTCAAATCAGACCCTAAAAAATGTCAGGCAATCGTCATCAGTAACACTGCAATAGATACTTCTTATTTCCCTAGTATTGAACTTGAGGGGAAAACGTTAAGATACGTTAGAACAGTTAAGAATCTTGGGATTGTTTTTAACCAGAAACTTACATGGGACGATCACTTGACTTGTGCCGTTGGTCGAATATATGCTGCTTTGCTGGTTTTATATATATCTGCCTGTTGTCTTCCAGTTTCAACAAAAAAGACTATAGCAAAATCTCTTGTCCTACCAATACTTTTCTATGGCAGTCCCATTTTCTGTGCCCTTGACAGCGCTAATAAACGAAAACTTCAAGTCGCGTTTAATAATGTTGTTCGCTTTATTTATGACTTGCGACGGTTCGATCATGTTTCGATGCAAGCAAGTAGTGTTTTCAACATGACCTTAAACAACTACATAAACTATCAAACTTTGAGATTTCTTTTTAGACTTATTCATACTAGATCTCCTGAATATCTATACGAAAGGCTTAGGTTCCCAGTATCACAAAGAAGTGATGTTCTAATTGTCCCTTCCTTTAAATTCAGAAATTCAAAACAACAGTTCTTTGTACACGCTGTTGCCCTATGGAACTCCTTGCCTGCTAACCTGGGGCCTTACTATATGGAACTCGATTCTAAAGTAAAACTGTTCGAATTCGCAAAATCGGAACTCTGTAATTCTATAAGCAAGATCTGAAAACGAAACTCGAACAGCTCTAGTACTGCCAAGTCGTTTTTTGTTTTAGAACAAATTTGGTACTACGTTTGGATAAAGTTAATGTCAAAATCTTGCGAATTCGGAAATAATCGTTCTACGTCAAATGTGCTTGCGAAAAGGTCGATCGAGGAAGTTTTTTTTTTCAGAATGTAAGTAGTGTAGCTGATACCTTGATCATATTGGGAACAGAAGTTTGCCTTTGGCGAATACTAAGGTGCGTTGAAATTTGGTTCAATAAGAACATGAATGCATCTTTTGAAAGGCGGTAATTTTTAACAAAGCTGAAATAATATAGATTGGATTAAAAATGCGTTCAATAGATTCTCAATATGGGTATCTTTCTCGCTAAGCTCCATTATGTTGGAATTGTCTCTGATTCGCCTTCTTTCTATTTGTTCAATTCGTTCCGGAGTTTCTTCAGAATCTAACCAAATTGCGACACTGTCCATTTGTATTTGTTTTTATTATTGTTTTGATTGATTTTGATCACGAATATTAATTGACTTTTATTCACAGAAGATTTTTGTTTTTTTTTATCTAATGTCACACACAACGAGACTCGTTCGAAAATCGGAAATTTTGTGGGAAATACTTGGTATTACCGGCATCCGATTCTATTTTTCGACTTTCGAATAGAATCAAAAGTAGAATCGAGTTGCATAGTAGTGCCCCTGAGAGGGATACACAGCAGCACTCGTTTTGAGAACTCTTTAAAGAACTTATACAAATGCTGAAAATGTTTCCAAAATAAAAATCACTTTGTCTTAGAATTAAAAAATGTATGTTATTTAATTTTTCATCATGACCATTTATCTAAAAACAAATTTTCTCTTAACTTCAAGCAAATTGTAAATTTAGCATACTAATTTGATTCCTTTTTTAATTTGATAAAATTTAAATCTGAACATAATAAGTATTAAAAATAAGACTCTATGTTTTAAAATGCTTAATGATAATAAATAAATACAAACAAAATACAAAATACAAAAATACCCATTACAACAACTTATTATGGGAAGTTAAAAATGTGTGATTTTGAATATTATTTTGGGTTTTTAACCCATCGACATCGCAGCCATCCTTCAAATGTATTTTAAATTGATAAAATACTTTCACTTTTCATTTTTTCAAATAAAAAAGTCTGAAAAATTAAAAATTGTGAAACGCAATTTTACTTTGCAGGATATAAATTTGTTTGCAAATTTGCAAAGTGAAAACAAAAAGTGCTAAGTGAAATAGGCCACTACTTTATTTCAGGAAAATTACAAATTCGTGTAACGACATTGCATTGGCAACAAAATATACAAATATTTAATTACAAATATTGTTCAAAAATCTGAAAAACAACTTGGTAAATTTCTTTGTTTGCATTTTTTTGTGATTAAAACCTTAGGAAAATTCTTAATAAAAGCCTTGAATGGCTTTTTTTAGATTTTTTCTGCATTTATGCCATTTTTTAATTTAACACATAATTTCTTTGGAAAAATTTGATGAAGTACATGAAATGATACATGAAATATTATGTACATATGTATGTGTAAATGCAAACATTTTTTTGCAATTAGTCATCAGTACAATATAACAAAGTCAATCAATATTAAGTGCACTAATTCAGTGCAATGCAAAAATAATGTATTTTAAACTAAAATAAATAACTATGAGTTCCTGATAATAAAGGTCATAAAGATATCTAAACCAGTGTATTTTTAGTTGTGTAATTATATTTTTTATCATATAATATGATTCCAAGTAAACATTTATTTTAACACGTATTTAAGTAAATTGTAACCTTGCAGTACTTATTACAACTGACAATTCAAGTACAAAGTTCATTGTTAATCATTATGTTAAAGCACTAAATTTAAATAACAATTCCATATTAAATGATGTTCCGGGTACTTCAAAAGTTAAAATCATTAAAAAAGTAAAAATAAAGGGCAACTAAAATGTTGGTATCAAAATATACAACAAACATTTCTTCTTCTTTGATTAAGAAAGAAATTTCAGCCTTAGTTTGAACTTTCAAATTTTATGCAGTTTAGAAAAGTTTTGAACAAAATGATTACATAGTTGATGTTCACAAGCTTACACCAAAGCTTAAGAATTATAGTTTACAATTCAGTTAAAAAAAGTGCGTATACGCCACAGCGTGTTAATTAAACTTTCCAACTTGTACTCAAAGGTGCTGCAAAAAGCTTTCTCGAATGGACTTTAAACAAATACAAAATGATAATATTTTTACGACACTTTATAGACGATTGTAAATCTTTTAAAATAAATGAATTACTATCGCAATAAGTTGCTTTGAAACAACATATGATAACTGCATTGATCAAAGTATAATTTAATTCAATTAATTTTTACCTCTTTCTTAAATTGAAGTCAGATTGTTTACCTCATACTTATTTTAGGGAAACAAGGGGAAAAGAGTATTAAAAAAAAAACAAAAACAACACGCAATCGCCATGAGAAAGTATAGCGTTCTAAATAACATCAAAATAATTACACCCTAGTGTAGGTAAAAAGACAGAAAGATGCCTTCGCATAAGACTAAGACTCATGCATCTTGAGACCAGACATCACAATTGCACCGTAATGATGTGTCGTGATCCATGTTACACGTTTTAATTTATGTTCTATCGTGCAACCATTAAAAAGTTGCACCTTTGTTCCTAACCTATACCTACATTAGATTTGGATCTTTTATTGTTTTATATGTATTATAATTAGTGTCCTCAGAGTTTCTTGAACCTTAATACATAGCCTCACAGCATATTGATGTTTGTTTTTTCGTTTTTCTTTTTTAGGGTGGCTTTCGGTTACAACTTCTAGACGAATTGGACCGTCCGGTACTTGATTTGACACCACACGTCAATGGATCTGAGTTCGTGAGAACAGATGCCACGTAAGTTTGACATTTATAGCAAAACATAAATTTTTGTTTAGATTTTGGCGTGTTTCTAGAGCTCAATCATCAGAAGTTCAACTGCCAACAAATTTCACCTGTCATAATTGTACCATTCGATTGTTGCGACAAGCTGATGAATGGTCAAATGGTTATCGCTTTTGGTCATGTGCTGATGTAGATATCAAAGATCGCAAGACATTCCGTCAGCTATGCTCGGGCAATGGAAAGTATTTTGGAACTCGTTGCAAATGCAAGGACACTTACTACGGAACTTATTGTCAATATAAGGATGAATGCGTCACTAATTCAGATTGTGGGGCCCAGGGCAAGTGTGTTGATCTGAAGAGTAAATCATTGCCCCGCAAACAGTGCTATTGTAATTTTGGATGGTGGGGTAATGGCTGTAACAAGCGATCACCCTACAAAACTACTGACTTGGACCTCTCTATGCATACACGCAAAGAGCTATCACCTGACTTCAATATGTACTGGAAGCTTCTCGAAGAACAAAAAGAAATCGAAATAGTTTTGCAAGTGAAAGGGTCATCTTGGGTTGGTGTGGGATGGAGACCAAGGAATTTAACACCTGAATGCAAGAATTTCCCTCTCATCAGAGATATTGGGGATCTGACGACGAGTTTGGATGGTTCAGCGTCGGCTGAACCTGAACCATCATCAGAACCTGAGCCCAAGTCCGAACCGGAACCAACATCTGAACCAGAGCCAAAATCTGAACCTGAGTCAAAGTCAGAACCAGAACCAAAATCCGAGCCGGAACCAACGTCTGAGCCAGAACCAAAGTCCGAGCCAGAGCCTAATTCAGAACCAGAACCAAAATCAGAACCTGAACCGAAATCCGAGCCTGAGCCATCATCCGAACCCGAACCCGTATCAACAAGTAAGACAAAGCGTGTTGCTGGAAATAGGGACAGTCCAATAATGGATGGAGTTACCTCCGTTGCAACAAGTGTTTCATATCGTGTCAGTGCTCAATCTGGACGTAGGAGAAGAGATTTATCAGGTAAGATATTGCTTTTTTCTTTTCTTAATTGCATTGTTTTTCTTTTTCACATGCACTTGGCACACTTCCGAGAAGTAGTGTAGATTGCACAGACTAATTGATGGAATCATAGTTTAATCCCTCACATTATATGCACTTAACACGCTTTTAGATGTAGACATGGATAACGAATCTGAGTCGGAGCCGATTACTGAACCAGAACCAGAACCAAAATCTGAGCCTGAACCAAAGTCTGAACCAGAACCAAAATCAGAGCCTGAACCAAAGTCTGAACCGGAACCGAAGTCAGAGCCTGAACCAAAGTCAGAACCGGAACCGAAGTCGGAGCCTGAACCAAAGTCTGAACCGGAACCAAAATCTGAGCCTGAGCCAAAGTCTGAACCAGAACCAAAATCTGAACCGGAACCAAAGTCCGAACCAGAACCAAAATCTGAACCTCAGCCTGAACCTGAGCCTCAATCAGAACCCGAACCAAAATCTGAGCCAGAGCCTAAATCAGAACCAGAACCGAAATCCGAACCAGAACCAAAATCAGAGCCAGAGCCGAAATCTGAACCTGAACCAAAATCTGAGCCCGAGCCTAAATCTGAACCTGAACCAAAATCAGAACCGGAACCGAAATCCGAGCCCGAACCAAAATCTGGAAAAATTATAGCCAAAACTAATTCTGCAACTCAGTCTGAAGGTAAGTTTGCACTTGTTTGAATTTTATGTAGATCTCCTTCACTTATGACCACAATTCTAGTTTTGGTGAAATTTTATAAGGGTAGCTTAAATTTATATGAATTTTTAATAAATTGTTTTAAATAATAATTAAATATTATGTTAAAACTAATTTTATAAATTTCAGCTCCATCAAAATACAAACTTAACCCATATACTCCACGTCATGACTTCAATCCCATGGACTGTACAGACATTGTAATTGGAACAGCTCGAGAAATGACAAGTCGTGTTGGTGATTATTATACAAGAGATCGATCCACACCAAGACTTGATGAATTTTGGGGTGGCGTATCGGATTTAACTTTAGGAACTGGCTTTGAGCTAAATAACATGACAACCATAATTTTCCGAAAGAAATTAGAAGCAAAAGAACCAACTGATCACACATTAGATGATGATTTAACGCATGTTATTTGGGCCAAGGGACAAGAGCCTGGTAGTTATGTACATGTGCCACCATCTGGTCTTGAAAAAGAAGCTTCCTCTGTGAAGGAATTTTATCAAGCCGATGAGTTAAAGTATCATGGACATCAAATGCAACGTGGCGTCACGCAAATTAACTTCTTTGGTAAGATTTTTTATCTAATTTCATAAATTTCAGTTTTTTGCTCAAATCAAATTTATTTTGTTGTTGATTTTTCACAGAAAAAGAAAAACAGCCCGTAGCTACTGGTAATAACATCAACAATGATTGTTTTGGCCACTGGAAGCATCCACCAACTTGTTCGCCTGAGGAACACAATTGTGAATATTATGCATCTTGGGAATCATTAGGAGAACAGATGCGCTGGCACATCGAAACAACAAATACCCAGACATGGACCGGAATTGGATTTAGTAATGATGAGAGTATGTCTCAAACTGATGCAGTTATTGGTTGGGTCGATAAACAGGGCAGACCGTTCTTAATGGACACCTGGATAAATGGATATTCTTCACCGAAATTGGATGATCAACAGGACATAACTAATACGTCGGGACGTATTGAAAAAGGTGTAACCATATTGGAATTTACAAGGAAACGTATAACCAAGGATGTGCAAGTGAGTATAGTTGCAAATGTAATAACGTGGACCTTTAAAGTTGGTTCTCTCTTAGGGTAGGGTCGTAAATGTTGTTTTTGACAATTATTGGCAAATTCAGCGCTGCCATCTATCAACTTTTCAGCTAAGTAGCATGCCCCCTTAAAAAACAAAAACCCCCAACAAAAAGTTGTCAATTATGATCTTATCTTAATTATATTATCTTAGCGTATCTTGCCTTATTAGTTATGGAAATTAGAACTTGACATTATGTTTTAAAAATGATTTCGGACAAGTGGCCGTTGCGGCAATCGGGCCGTATGTCAGAAATAACGCTCCGAATATTCTCTTTCAAGGAGTCATAACCCCACAAAAAATAGTCCAGCGGTGTTAAATGGGAAAATCTTAGAGGCCACGACACAATAGAATCCTTCAATAATACTGTAATACATTTTCAGTTTTTGCAAAAAAAAACTGAGCGTAAATCAAGTGACAGCTGTCAAGATCAAGAAAGCCAATTTTGAAAAAGTAAAGTGAGATTAAAAACCACAGGTCTAAAATAAACACTCGTACTATACTTGCTTACTTACTTAAGGTGGCGCAGTAGTCCGGCCAGCTCGGTCTCTAGCTAGTCTCAAGTTTCGCACGCTAAGTAAGTTGAGGTACTCTCCCACCTGCACTCCACCTGAGACGTGGTTTTCCTCTAGTATCTCCTCGTCCCTCGTGATCTATTCGAAGACCTTTCAGGCTAGAGCTTTGATTTCCATTCGCCCTACACGACCCAGCAATCTAAATTATTGAACTTTTATTATTCTAACAAGGTTAGTGTGGTGGCTTTACAGCCCTACAGCTCGTCGTTGTATTTTCTCTTTCAGTCTCCATCTATGCAGACAGGACCAGAAATCACCCGAAGAAATTGTATTTCAAGCGTCCTAATACGTTCTCATCGTTCTTTGACAGGGTTCAGGCCTCAGTGCCATAAATGAGAACCGGGATGATGAGTGTCTTATAGATGGTGATTTTAGATGCTCGAGAAAGGACTTTACTTCTCAATTGTCTTCTAAGAAGAAGGCTGGTGTTGTTGTCTGAATTTATAGCGGTGCCTAGGTAGACAAAGTCTTCCAAGCTGCGTCGTTCGATATCCTTTTTTGATGACAGCATATATGTACATACTTGGTCTTAACCTCATTGACCACTAAACCCATCGTGTCCGCTTCCGTTGCAATGCTCAAAAAGGCTCCACTAACATCACGCTATGATCTTTCAATTATGTCAATATCATCGGCGTATCCAAGAAATTGGATAGACTCCAGCTTTGACGGTTAATTTTTGCACAATTTTTTCTAAATTTGAGAGGGTTGCTAAAACTAGACATTGCTCTGTTTTGCTCTAAAGATGCTGTCGTACGCGGCTTTGAAATCGATAAAGAGATAGTATCGATTTGAAGTTCCTGGGTTTTTTATAAGATCTGCCGTATTGTGTAAATTTGGTCAATAGAGGACTTTTCTGGTCTGAAACCACCCTGATATGGACAAATTAGACGTTACATAACCTGCAAGTTTTATAAATTATATTTAACTAAATTTTTGTGTTGTTTCCTCCTTTTCCAGGATTATTCATTTACCGACGAAAACTGCTATTATCTCTTCTTCCCCGTTATGGGAGGAGCTTTTAATTCCGTCAACAAGAAGATCCGAAAACACGAACAAAGACTACCAGTATCCTCGAGTAGGATATGTATTAAATCATGTGGAATTGGTATAAAATATATATATGTTTTTAATTTGTATTATTAATGTTAATATGCTTTTTATATTTCTGTTTTAGAACTTGAAATGGCTGCAGCTGTCTCAACAACTCCAGCTCCAAATCGCTTAATTTATGCTGTCGGGGTTAAACTTATGAATTTAGCCGAATCCTTTGAAGCTCCACAACGTGGAACTACTGAATTTAATAATTTAGCTTCGACAATTTCTGATTCTTTCAAAGGAATTCTAAATGAAATTCCAGGCTACCATAAGACCGATGTTGTAAGCTTTGAAAAGTAAGTTCAGACAATTTTTGTCCTGAGTTTGGGTTTCTAATTTGTTTGATTCACATTAACAGAGATGGTACAACAATGGTAGCTAAACTTCAAGCAATTTTCGACAAAGACACTTTAGAGAAAACTGCACAAGCAGCAAACTCAAAAGACTCGGAAAATGATATTGCCGAAGGACGATCTATTCGGGCAGCTATATTGGAAGGAGTTGCATCAGGAAAAGTTGGTTCACTGACAGTTGATCCACAGTTTTTGGACTTCGAACCATTAGAATGTAATTTTGTCACATATATTTTCTTATAACTTTTATGAAAAAACTAAAATTTACTTTATTTTTATAGACAAAAGCAATGCACCTTCTGAAGGAGAAACAAAACTATCTTTCTTCGATTTATCAGAGACACGTCTCTACATTGTTCTAGGATGTATTGCTGCTCTAGTTATAATTGCTTTAATACAAGCCTTCTGTACAATATATAAGACCTCCAAAAAGAGCAACTCTCAAAAGGTACGAATATTATTTTTGAAAAACAATATTTTAAAATTTTGAGCTTAGTGTTTGTAATTAATGTAAATTATTATTAAAAAAAAATACTAACAAGTATTAAATAAACAATACTCATATAAAATAATAACAAACTTAAAATAATTATCTCAAAAGCTTGTTTACGTTATACCCGATGAATGGAGGATTTATCAGCAGCAGCTCCATCAGCAACAACAACAACAACAACAAAATCGTTACTATCAACCACCAACAAGTGTTCTTTAGATAAAAATGAAAACTAAAAAAAAAACAATAATTTAAACAATAATACTCAAAAAAAATGCTGCCAATGAGAATAAATATTTTAAGAATTTACAAAACTCGTACAAAGAAAATACTCCTATATATTTTACTTGTTGCTTATACATTTATATAAAACTTAATGGTGCTATCTAACTACTTTCTACTCCACAATAAAAATACAAATATGGGTAATTTGTTTGTCCTTTCTTTATCACTTTTTTTCAAACTCAGCCAGTCAGCATCTTATGCCTTCTTTCTTTATATTTACATAAAAACAATCAAATATCTTCTATTTAAGAGAACACTAACGTGTTTAAAAAAAAATATTTATTTAAATTAAATTCATGATATTGTAAAAGGATTCTTGAACTTTAAAGATCTGCATATATGTGATTTTTTATGATAGATACGATTTCGCGATTTTTTTTTGTGTTAAAGAAATACATTAATATTAAAATAATCGACATAAATAAAAGGGATAAAGGACCAGAGAAACTTAATCCTTTAGGAGCTACTAATTCCGGACAAATAGCAATTTCCAAAATCCAAGGAAGTGACAAAAAACCTTCCCTACCCAAATGTTGAACAAGTTTGAACGTTGGGAGCATAATAAATTGATTTCTTTCAAAACAGATCGTCAGATTTAGATTCAGGCTTATCCATTTTAAGGTTTCAAAAGTAAACGTAAATAAAACTAATAGGTATCAAATATATGTTTTCATAATATTTCGTTTTTATTATAAAGTTTGAACATTGACATTATATGTGAAAGACTTCATCATTTAAATGACAACCACGCGAATAGCTACAAGCATCGATTCTTTTGACGTAATTTTCGACCACTTTTTGACACATATTGGGCGGTATCTCATTCATAACTTGACAAATGTTGGTTTTGAAATGCTCAGGAGTTAAAGTTTTATCTGCATAAATACTGTCTTTCGCATTGCACCACACGCAAGAGTCCAACGAGGTCTGATCTTGATGGCCAGTTGATATCACTACGACGAGAAATTGCAAACAGGAAAAAAGTCGATTATTATATGACCTTAACGTTCCGAATTGACAGTGACAGTCGTTCCATCGTCGTTTTCGAAGAAGTAAGGTCCAATCACACCTCCAGACCAAAAATTACACCAAACACTGACTATTTGTGGATGTAATGGTTTCTCTTCAATTACTTGAGGGTTCCTAGAAACCCAAATACGACAAATTTTGTTTATTAAAATATACACCGAGTGAGAAGTGTAAATCGCCGTCCACCGCCTTTTGTTCAAGCACCCATTCTACGTATCTACAACGTTCTGAATGGTCAGCTGGCTTCAATTGTTGTGTGAGCTGCACTATCTCTCCTAATTCCTGAGAACGAAGAGGATCGATATTTTCAGTGGTACGAGCAAAACGATGACGCACAGGCCTTACAATTCCTGTAACCAATGTAGTCTCTTCAAATTTCTTCACAATTTTTGCCAATTGCTTGCTTATATAGTTGGACGATTATGTAAGGCGCCAGTTATAGCTATCATTAGATTTCATTATTGAATTCAAACATTGGAATTTTTTTGACAGGTCGTTTATAGCTATCCTTAAATATTTCTGTCATTGAAAAAAATTCCTGATTAAAATCCACCGAAAAATTTTTACTGACAGAAATCTGTCATTAAAATTGAGTGAAATTGGAACACAAATTGGT
This sequence comes from Eupeodes corollae, assembly GCF_945859685.1. Taxonomy (NCBI): domain Eukaryota; kingdom Metazoa; phylum Arthropoda; class Insecta; order Diptera; family Syrphidae; genus Eupeodes; species Eupeodes corollae. Next base: position 52,861,496 of record NC_079149.1, on the reverse strand, counting down.
GGAACGATTCGTTTAACTTTTGAACATAAAAGTATCAGCTGTTCAGGAAAATGAATTTCCGCCCAAAAAATTGAAAAATACATTTTTAGAGAAAAATTACTGTGCAACTACACTTTTTTTTTTTAAATTATTAGTGTGATTTCCGATCGATCAGTATTTAATTTTCATTTCTAATCAAAAGACAACACCGTCAAATATCGATTCAAACATTTTTCCGGATCGATTTCAATGATAGCTATAACTGGCCCCTAAAACATTTGCTTTGGATGGTCTAGAACGTAGATTTAAACACGAATTCCAAGAATATTAATTTCCCAAAAAACAGCAAAACTGACACTTTCATAATGTTTCTATTAAAGTTTTAGAGAAATTATGTACTTAAATGCATCTTTTTCCTTAAATTAAAGAACTAAACATGTTTCTCTCTAAAATTTGTAAGTTTTGTTGACTCCTTTAAGATCAGCATCAGCTCCAATCTACGAGTATGCAGACTAGTAACAATATTAATAATAGACTCCCAAAAATTGAGATACGTAAAAAAGCCTGAAAAATCTTTTTAACAATTTACGAGTATGTTTTATTTTTATTCATGAAATGCATCTTTAATCTTGAAATGCTTTTATATGTAGACAGTCGTCAAAAATAAACAGTTTGATGATATCTTGCTGAGCAACACTGTTCTAAAATGATCTGATGTCTAAAGTTGTCACTTAAGCCCTTGAAATATGTAACTGTAAGGTTAAGATACACATTATGTTATTTAAATTTTGTAAGCCTTTTATAGAGAACATTCAAATTTTTAGCAGTGCTCATCTTTATATTAAATGGCCTGTTGCGTTACAGCCCAGAAACAATTTCGCTGTAATACTCGAACTTCTAGGAATGACTTAATCAGTTTACCCTTGAGCTCAATATCGATAGTACATTCAAATAAACTGATTCTTGTGTCCAGCCGCACATGAAGAATATGGAATGTTTTGCATAACTCTGTTTTTCGCTTAAATTCTGAGGTTCAGAACTATAAACAAATTTGGAATGGTATCTTATTTTAAGTCCTTCCCTATTTTTCAAAAGCTCACACTGTGTTTTAACTATGTTTAATTCGTGTGAATTACAAAATACAAATTACAACTCTGAAATCTTATAGTTTAAAATTTAAGATACATATTCATATGTATAAATTCCTTAAACTGATAACTAGCATAATGATTAAGTCTTTTGTTAAAGAAGTTTTTAGGTCAAATAATACATTTTTTTAAACTACGGCAGTTAGATTTTTGTACATTATAAAGCTTAAAATATAACTGACAGTTTTTATGCTGATAATGCCGCTTTTTAAATCAATCAATCTTTTTTAAACATAAGAAAAATATTGTATGACGTTATAATTTAGAAACCAATCGCGTTTTTATGTGACAGTGGAGATAAATATGTATATTTCTAAAGTACAGTTAAAAATATTAGTTTTATTTTTAGATAAAAGTGGACTGTAATAAAGATAACTATTTTCGTTTGCTATTTTAACCGGAACTTAGATAAGCAATTATTTTTTTGTTTTATGGGATTATGGTTAATTTTCCAAATTTGTAATTTAAGAAAAAAATAATTTTCTTTTTCATATTTCTTACAATTATAAAAGAATATAGACTTTCATGTTTTCGAAATTGGGAGCTTTAGTTGTTAAATTTTAATAACTCTATAACTTTTTTTTGTATAAATATTTAATTATTATTGCATCAACATATTCTTGAGAATTGGTAAAATTATAAATAATTTAATGCTTTACTAATACCAATATGGTGATAATTTTATAACTTTCTTATATAAAGCAATACAAAAAAAGGTATTCTTTATCATAATACTATAAAAATTGCCTCTGGCTTCTAAAAGAATGCAGTCTTTTGTGAATGCAATCTTTAAAAATAATGTGTTTAATTTAATAAGAAGATTGCATTTATTGATTTCACTTTGGGACTAGTAGCAAAAAGACATTTTGTCGGTCCATTCATTTAAAAGCTATCAATTGAATGCAATCTTTTGAGAGTTCATGCATTGCATGCATTCTTTTATACATTCAATTATCAATTGAATGCAACCTTTTGAAAGTTCATGCATCGAATGCATTCAATAATTCATTCCATTATTTTATCATTCTCTTGAATTTTTTGAATTCTTTGCATTTTTTCTATTCTCTGCATTCTTTGCATTCTTTGCATTCTTTTGAATTCCCTAAATTTTTTCGAACTCTTTTACATTGTATTGCTGTTTGAAATCACATTAAACTTAAAAGAATTCAAAGTTGAACTCATCAATTTATTCAAATCAAAATTAAACAAAGAACTGTGGCAAAGTAATGCAAACAATTCAAAAGAATGTATGAATTCTCAAGGATTGTATTCAATTGATTGCTATAGAATGAATGGGATGAAAAATGAATGTTTTTGCTACAAGTGGATGAAGATTGCATGATTTGAAGTCTCAGAGTAAAGTAAATGAATGCAATCTCATCATTGAAATCATCAATGATTGCAAAAAAATCAATGTGCCAGATAGATTTTCCATGGAATTAAAAACAAAATTTGGATATTGATAAAAACTTGCATTCTAAAAAATAGAAAATTAAGATAAAGTAACGAAAAGAACAACCCGGTTGATTCGTAATTTGATTCTGAAATGTGTTTATCTTTATCCTCATCCGATTCTGCTATTTTACTTTCTTTCCATTGGTCAAAATCAATTGATTTATTCTTTGATTTGAAATCAAATCCGCATATCAACATTTGACAGAGCAATACCAATGAAATTCAAATTTATTTACCAACTATTTTGCATTCTTCTTGTTCAGATTTTAAAAACTGACAAATCAATCTCGCTAAGATTTCAACAATAGAGAAGTAGATACTTTTTCATTTAATTTTTTAGGCATAAGTATATTGACTGGTCTGATTTGAATCCCTTAAAGTGAAGTATTCCCTTTAGTATGTATATGTATGTGTTTCTTTCTATTAACATTATTTAGAGCTCAATTATTGTTTTTTTTTAACTAACAACAATTTTCGATTTTAATCTATTTCAAAAATTCAAAAACAAATGCTGACTGGTTGAGGTACGGTTAAACATGCTTCCGATAACTAACAAAATTTGTGTTTTTTTTTCTGCAGAACAATTTAATACAAAACTCTCCTTGGAAGGACTACAGCTCCAACACAAATTATGCCTTCGACCCCTATGGTGAAACAGAAGAGAAACATCTTGGAGCAGGAAATAATACCACCGGAAAGGATAAATCCCGCCACAGGTCATCATCTAACAGTCAACAGACAACTCTGCAAATGTCCCATTCACCCACCAGTAAATCATCTCAATACTACGATGTCAACAATGGACGTTCATCGTCCTCACGATATGACACAAACGGAAATGGTACCCACGACTATCGCAGTAACGGGCATCAAAGTCGTGGCCAACGAAGCAGCCATAACCCAGCGCCAAATGGTGAAAACTACTCCAGGTCATCATACGCCGATAGAGCCTACTCGCTGCCACGTCAAGTGATACAGCAGCAACAACAACAACAACAGCAACAGTCACAGAATACAATGCCATCTGCTGGATACTACACGCAGGATCGTCGAAGTAGGAATCAATCGGAAGATCGGCACAGAAGTCGAGACAGGGATAGTAGTGAAGCGACTCATGCCCGCAGTGGATCTTCCACGGGCACTGACACTCCAGATTTCTACTTTATGCCATCGCAACGGAAATATTCGGGTGAAGTTGTACGGGTTTATGTAGACTATAATAAGAATCCGCAAAATTAAGAGCCAACAAAAATTAAATCAAGGGGGAGGTGAGTTTAAAACGAGTATATTCAATTGAAACGAACGAAAAATTCGAGCGTAAAATGTATTAATTATATAAATAAATGTTTTATGTTTTATTCTTTTTTTTCTAATTATGTGCTTAGTTTTATTTTACAAACAAATTTAGTCATTGTTTTATCAATATGTACTCATTTTATGTTTTTTTTTTTATTTTAGTTATATATTATATCGATGATGATGTTTTAAGTGTAAACAAAATATGTACATTTTTTTATAATGTCAGTTTTTTGAATATTTCTGTAAAAAAGGAGCACACAAAAACATGTAATACAGCTTTTTCGATTTTCAAGGTTTTTGATCGGGATTTACACAAATGCTCTTTAATACTGTTTACATGCAACAGCATCTTATACCGCCTTAGAATCGAATCATAAAAATTCTATTCTCAGATTTCTCACATTAAAACTGAGAAATTTAGTTTGAAATATTTATTAACTGGTCAATTAAAACAAAAACATGGAACAGAATATTACATTTCTTTTGACACTGCTTGACAGTCCTTCACGCTAACACACGAACTGACAATTTATTGGTACTTGACAGTTTTAAGGATTTGTTGTGGGAAATTCTTCATCATCACCAGAACACATTTTGCAAAACTTGAATGTTTGACCATATGGTAAATTCGTTCGTCGTATGTGTCTGTGTGTCAGCCCTTCCCAAGTCTGACATTTCAAAATAAAAAATTACTTTGTTGAGATTGATAGATTACAAAAAGGTTATCGTGATTAGTGATCAATGAACTTTTCCATTGGAAAAAATAAAACAATTTATTTTCAAATTTCAATCTATAGAAATACCTTCTCATTTTCTATTTTGTGTTCCATCATGCAAAATTAATTAATTTATTTTCGATTTCAAATCGCAGTTTGACAGCATTTTAATATGATTTGTGGTTTGCTTCGAATTTGGGATAACATTTTGTAATTAATTTTTACTGTTGATAAATTAAGTTCATGTCAAACTATTAAAGAACATCATGTGAAGTTTGATAACAAATTTGACAAATACAACGACACTAGTTCAACTGACAATAAAGATCAATTGTAACAAAAAAATCAATTTTTAATCGTGTTCCATACGTCACAGAAACAAATCAAGTTGTTGTTTATTAAAATCCATAGTAACCTAAACTGTAATATAAACTGTAATTAATTGCTTTTAGAAAAATATTTAAATAAAATTAAAAAAAAAAAAAAAACAATCATTTTGATATACGAAGTGTCAAACATTCTCTCTTTTTTAATATTTCGCATTAAAATAAATGTCATGAAATGAAAATCTATACTTACAAAAAATATTCTGTTTACTGAAACAAACTTTTTTGTTAATAATTAAAAGTTCAAGCGGACAAAATTAAATTTCTTATAATTTTAAATCATTAAGTATATAATATAAATGCAGATATATTTGTAAGTTATATGTACATGTTTTTTTTTCACAGCAAACAACCAATCCAATAGATATTTTTCATTACTATAGACATAAAACAGAAACATAAAAAAAATAAACAATAAATAGTTTTAAAATATTTACAACCATCCATGTACCAATAGAGAGAAACAAAAGAAAAAAAAACATAGAATTAAGTTAAGCTTATAATTATTATTATTATGATAATTGTTTTCTATTCATTTTATAATATATACACAAAAAAATGTAAAACCAACATATATACATAAATATAAAGTGTCCTTTAACGGTGGCATAAAATAAAGTTTTTTTTTACATAATTAGTTTTTGTTTACAACAATTTCTTAGCTATAATTATTAACTATAAGACGAATGGCTTTATCTACAAAACAAAATAAATACAAAAAAAAAACATACAGTACCTCCCTTAGTTACAATAATAATAATAATAATTGTGTAAATACAATTTGTTTTTTTAATAAAATAAAATAAATAATTTATGTACATTGTATGATATTTTAGGTCAGTGCATTAATGTGGGAAACAAACTTTAGAAAAATTAACCGATTAAATAAATAATTAGATAACTTAATCTAATGATGCACCTACTTGCAAATGGTATCAAACATTATGATTCCATTTTAGGTACTCTTCTTTTTAAGATTGTCTTGTGTACTCGTAATAATTACTAATTGTTTTTTTTTATTTCATTGTTTTGTTTGTAAAATTAAAAAAATATATATATATGTATATCATTAATTTTCTTGGTTCTACCAAAATTCTTTGTAAATAAATTAAATCATTTTAAAAAAATAAACAATTTGATAAATTTAAAATAAATGTTGTTCATATTTGTCTTTGTTTCAATGTGGTTCGATATTGATTAAACAATGTGGGAGAGAAAGCATTTATTTGTATGGTCCAAGGGAAGACTTTACGTACCTTTATTTTTTGTTTCATAAATGCTGACTGAAATTCTAATGTCCGTTTTGATCGAATCAAAAAACCATTTATTAACTTCCCATAGGAAGTTATTGTAATTGGTCCAATTTGTCAAATTGAAAATTTTGACATTTCTTGTCCCTAGAGTAGAAATAAAATATTTTTAGAAAGATGTCTGTGCGTGCGTGTGTACGTACATTCGTACGTTCGCGAAGTTGTTTTCGTCATCCATAACTCAAGAACCAGTAGAAATATCGACTACATATCGATGCTAGAGACTTGAATTAAATTGTATATGATATATTGTAACATGATAATAAACAAGTTATTTTTGGAAAAAAAATTCAATGTATTCAAATACAAAATGTATTAACTCGAATTTTTTAAATGTTTTACAACTGGTAAAATTTTGAGAAAAATCAAATTGTCAGTTTTTTTTTATAAAAAATAAAAACCTAAACAAAACATTACTCAAAGTTGGTAAAAATTGAATTTCGACTCAAATATCGTTTTATCCTATAAGAAATAGTGCTTTTAACATTCAGTAAAATTTTGAGAAAAATTGAATTGGCATTTTTTTTATAAAAATAAAAACTTAAGAGAAAATTTAACAAAAGTTGGTAAAAATTGATTTTCGACACAAATATCTTTTTAAAAATTTGAGATAATGGCTTCCGACTTATTTTAACTTATTGTTTTCAACATTCGGAAAAATTTTGAGAAAAATCTAATTGACAGTTGTTGTACAAAATATAAAAACCTAAACAAAAAAATTAATAGAAGTTGGTGAAAATTCATTTTGGACTTAAATACCTTTTCAAAACTTTAAGGTACTGGCTTTAAACTACTTTTAGCTTTTCAAAAATTAAAAATATTGTCTTCAAACTTTTTTTTTATTTCACAGAAATATTATTTCGATATTCAATATTTTTTTCAAAAAATCCAACAGTCTGTTTTTTCATAAAAACTGAAATCTACAAAACATTATTACGCATATCAACTGACAACAACGAACACCTTCAAGCTTTTATGCAAGACAAATCGACTGACGGAATGGGAAGTTATCAGTGTAGGTCACATCCCAGCCTCTTTTTTCGAATTGTTCAATACAAGTTGTTTTGTCTCTGAAACTTTTTCTCATTCTCATAAATTAACTCCTATCTTCTTCTTCTAATCCAATACATTGTTTTCCTAGGAAAAAAGACTAATTTTTTTGGCAAACTTTCTAAATTTCTGGTGTCAAGAACACAAAATAAGGTTTTTGTTTTGTTTGATTTAACTCCCTTTTTCCTTTTTGCTTTCTTTTGATTCCTGCCTATAACAATTTTTTTAACATACATATCTGCATGAAACGCACCCAAAACCCCACTTAACTGTTGTATTTTAGCTCTTAAATAGGGCATATTTAGAAAACTGTTGGAATCTTGGGATGATTTCACATATACGATCAGGGAGTAGTTAGACCATGCCTTGCAACAGTGTTCTAAAAAAGTCTTATAACTAAAATGTTCACTTTAGCGTTTAGCCCTAATTGCTGCACCGCTTTAAGTTTTCCAAATAACAAATAACCTGTCCAAAAAATCAAACTGATTTTTCGGAAACTGTACGATTTTATTTTCTAGAACAAATACGAATTAAACATATAAAACATTTAACGACAAACAAACTTACAAATTGGTATGTATACAATTATGAACAAAAATAAAAACAATTTAAAAATTAAAACCAAAGACTTCTTGACAAGATTTTAGAACAGACTTATTTCTAAAAATTTCGAAAAAATAATAATAAAAAAAGTCAAAGAAAAACGATTATTACTGATATAACAAGTAGTTTTTTGAACATGTGAAAAATTAAATTTACGATTTAAAACCTAATAAGCAAAAGATTATAAAACTAATGAAACATGATATAACAAATATGGTTTGATGACATTCCCGGTACCGTCTGAAAACTACGTTGAAGACTTTAAATCTAGAACAGCAAGCCTTCCTGATGATCTCTTGTGTTTGATCACTTTGATTTTGTCTTGTATTCTGGTTCCATTTATACCACCGCTTCATAACTTGAGACATCAAATGTAGCTACCTTCTACTGTGGAGCCTGCTGCAGAAATCACTCTCTGTAAAAATTTCCGGAGCAGTTATATCCCTATTGTCTTCGTCAAAAAGCATCAAATTTAGTGTAAGCGGTTTTGGGTCTTCGGGGTCCACAGGAAGATGTGGTAAAACATAGGCTTCGCATTCGTTAGGATTCGTTAGATTGCATAGAAACCAAATCGAAAATCATAGATTTGCAGATTCAGATTGCATCTCTGGTTATAGAAACTGCTTCTTGCACCGAGTCATGGCTGTTAAAATAATTATTAACGTATGTTTCTTTAGAATCAACTTTTTTTGGATTATCTTCTTTAAACAAATTGACATGATAGTTTATTAAAAATTGTGGACATCTGGGACTTATCATCATTACTTGCATTATGTACACCGTAGGCTGACGTGAACTGTCACCATCTCTACATACAAATCTTTGGCATTGCTGATCCTTTTCCTTGATTCGGATTTGATGGAACATTTCCTTTAAATCAACATTTACAGGTATCATTTTATCACTAAATTTAAACTAGCCAGCATGTATGTAATGACACAAGGTTGTCTGTGCCTTTCTTAGCAGCTTCATCAGCGACGCATCTTGGTTTCACTGGCACCTTATTTGTAACAATGAAAGTTGAATAGTACTAAAAACGAAGCCATGACTTTGTCAATTGTTCTTCTGATGCGATTCAAGCATATCCCTTAGCTAACAGACCTTGAACATAATTATTTTTCCATTTAAGAAGATGGGGTTTTTTCTTCAAGGAAGTCCACAAATCTGTTTAGTGCCATCGAATAACTGTCTGGAAGTTTGACATCATCAGCACACCAAAGAAGACCAATGTCATACTGTTGGCGGACTACAATAAGAGAACTTTCCATTATATCAATTGCTCGACTGACTTCTCGACTTGCCAAGACACTTCTAGGAGGCGAAACACAAAACTCTTTAGTGGAAAAGTGACGTTTGACCTAATCATGTGAATCATCTTCTTGTTTTACAGTTTTATGAAAAGTGAAAACCATTGCAGGTATGCAAACTTGGTGAACACAAGAAAAGCATGAGCTTGAAGAAATTTGTTTAGCCCTTCCATACACCATCCACCTAAGAAGAGTTCTGAGAGCATAAGGTTCTTCAGTCCAATTAATATCTTTGGCTTAGCATTTACCAAATCCACCAATGGTAAACCACGAAGTTGCGAATACTTCAGCTTTAAGTTGAAGACATCAACAGATTGACTACGTAGATCCAAATCATTCACTGCATACACGAGTTGTTCGAAAAGAATTTTCCAAACGAGTCACACCTTTAGTTCATTGCAGAGTCAAATCTTCTATAACTCCTTCTAGGACAAGATCTTCAAACAATTCTTTTTCAGCATTGTCAAGGACGAACCATCGTCAAGGAAAGCGAACGTATCAACAAATTTACTGTCCCGTCCATGAAGTCTAATCGGGATAATCTTAAACATTACGGAATTATTTTTGAAAATATGAGAAGAGTGAATGTGAGACTCCGGAACAAATGAACCGACTTTAAAACTAGATTAGTGCAACAAAGGATGTTGTCGTCTTAGACAACCGTTAAAACCACAAATTTTCTTCTTGGCACAAACTCTCCAGTCGTGTTTAGAGGAATCCAAACAAGTGAAGCATATAGAATTCTCTTTCACAAATGAACGTCTTTGATCCTCTCGCAATGCTTTGAGCTGAACACACTGAGGTAAATGATGTTGCTTTTTATTACACTTCCTACACAACGGCTGAACTACAGAAGTTTCTAATGTTTCTGCTTGATGAGTCAAAACTTGTCGAAACTATTCGTATTGAAATTGAAATCGGCTCAAAACATAAATTAGAGTTCTGACATTCACTTTAGCCGATATCGATTTCTTTATTTTTTCGAACTTAAAACAAAAATAATTTATGTCTTCTAAATTTAGATTTTTGAGATTTTCAAGCGATTTAAATCCAATCAAATTAAGTTGTTGTTATTTGAAATAAAACATGAGGATATAATTTAACAGCAATAATAGTTTGAAGACATATTTAGAAACTATTCTTCGATATCATAGTACCGATATTTGGGAACTGCTTATCGCAAATCTACAGAAAATGTTCTTAAACCCTTAGGTTTTTTAGAAAACCCCAAATATGGAAAGCATAAGGTATGAACATATATATAAAGATTATATTGAAATAAAGTAGCGTTTTGGTTAGACCCTAACCTCTAACTATACTTCTTGATTCTTTCTTATAAATACTCGTTCTAAGCTCCCAATCAATCAGAGTATATAAAACACGCTAATAGGTACATAAATTCAGATCTTGTCCCTATTCTTGTGAAACAAAAAAAAAACAGGTAGTTTTGATGACCTTCTTCGGAAAAACAGCCAAAAAACTTGTATTTATTTTTGTTTGCAATATAAACTTAATACATACCTCATTCTTTCCACATTTGGGTTTTTCCAAAAAACTTAAGGGTTTAAGAAATATCGCCCAAAAAACCGAAAAATGCTTGTGCTCATCCATGTACACGAAGTGTATGTCGGCTGCTTTGATTTCCCTTGGAATTATTTCAAAAAATGTTCGAAGTTATGAAATCGATCGAAAGATAGAAACCTGAAAACATTTTCTTTAGATTTCGACTTCATTTCACTCGATTTTGGGAACCTAGCTGATTCTGTTATAGAACCTACTTTAGAGAACATTTTTAAGCGGTGCCCTATTTTAGATTGTTTGTATTTGTTGTTAATCTTTAAAAGTAAAACAATTTTAAGATTTTTTACAAAAAATCAATTTTGAAGAGAAAAAACTCATACATTTCAGAAGTAAACTATAAAGCTGCGATATATTGCACAAGAATTATAAGGAAATACTTTCTATAGGGTTTTCCAATTTGAGGTTTTATTTTGAATAGATCGCTATTTGGGCATCAGCTTACAATGTTGAAGATGTTATTTTTAGACATTTCAAGTAAAAAACTACGCCACTATTGAAAATTGTTCTAGTTTGACGTTGTCAACGTACTTTTTTATTCTATGTACATCAAAACATTTTCGGGAGGTTTCTCATATTTTCGTTTTCGAACGGTTAGGATAGTGCAAAGTTCGTAGATTTGGTACAAATCGGCGAAAATTCCTCTGATCGGTAATCTTGCTAAGGCTGTATTTTGAAAACACATAGATATCTTTACTTACTTTTCCCAATTGGATTTTTACATTGAGTCCAATATTATTTAAAGATGATAAAATAATTTAAAAAAAAGACACATGGTTTCCTTCGAGCCGGATTTGAACCAGCGACCTATGGATTTCTATGCAACTTGCTTTTAATTTTAACACTACAGTCCACCGCTCTACCAACTGAGCTATCGAAGGGTTAAAAATTTTAAGTGCCAAATTCCTTTTTGGTGCTATGAGTTATTAGAGAATTGTAATATGATGAAAATCAAAATTAAGAAGCAAGCATATCTAAAATAATAATTAATATTTCCATTTTCTTGCAGAAGCCAAACAAAACTGTTCTGACATTAGGTCTGAAGGCCTGGTCAAACAGAACGCAGTCCGGTCCGGACAGTTATAACGCACCGCTGTCCCCCGCGTTCCGATACATCAAACAAAAGCCGGTCGCGTTCCATTTGTGACCGTTATACTCGGTCACGTATTCTGCTTGAACAACAACGTATACTTCAATACACATAGAAAACGGGACGAGCAAAATTTGTTTCTTACCTCCAAGCCACGTTCTGTTTGATCAGGCCTTAAGAAGTATTTTCCGTTTTGATAGATCTTTTAAGGTAAAAGTTTGAAAAACAAAATCTATTTGAAGTTTCAACTTCATATTTTGAAACGTTTTTAAGCAATGATTTCGAAAATATTCATCCCGAATGTATGCAGGGACGCAAGACAAGAACAGATATACATGTGCGGGACTTTCCAGCAGACGTTGGCAGGAAAACTTCTTACAAGTATTTGCGTAAATGTGAGAATCAACATTTGCTATGATTTTCTATTTGATTTTTTATACATTTTGACAGTTCGTTTCTGCTTAGATTATTCGTTATATATGCTGATAACCGCTTTGACAATAGCTGTCTCTATTATATTTATAGAAAAAGTCAGAGAGAGCAATAGCAAGAACGAGTGTTCGGTGATTGATATTTAACCATCATTTAAGCCGATTCCAGTTGATATCCGGTTTATTTAGGATATTCACCGTTGAATACTCATTAAATTAAGAAAGATGTTTTGTAGATTTTATTGAACCCGAAACATTTTGGGACGGACTACAGTAAAATTCTCAAACATGCAATATGATGTTTTCTCAAAATTGTGAAAACATAACTCTAAGTTTGAAATGTCAAAATGTCACTCATATACTTAGACGACTTTGGATTTTTCGCAAAACATTTTAAGCATTTTTCGATCGGTCCAATTTTATCTGCCAAAAGTGACAAGTTCGCAGTAAATCTCTCAAATTTTCTATCAAAAAATTGGCTGACTTCTTGCAATCATTTGTACTCGTCTTAACACCAAATTTGTTGTATTTTCAAATAATTGGACAGTTGTCCACTAATTGGACATTGAAAGATGTTCTTTTCAAAGAACATCATGCAATTTTTAACTGACAGAAAGTTTTTTTTAACAAAAAATAACAACAAAAGATTGCAGAACTTTGAAAACTACGAAAATCAAAAGAAATAAGAAGTCAACGTTTGGCTAAATAACGAAATGAAATTATAAAAATAAAGGTTGAAATTGATTGGATACTTGAGAAATTTGTTTAATGTTTCTGCACTTCCTGTTGGTATCACTTCTGAAATAAATCTTCATATTTACTGTCATCTGTCGAGAAAATTATCTTGCAATGAGTGTACTAATTTCATTGTTTTGTAAGGTCTCCAACCGTGTAAACAGACAATTATTAATTGGATGATACAAAATTGTCGGCATTTGTCAACCGATTTTCTACCAAAAACTATCTAATATTTCTATAAAACCAACCAAACGTATAAAAGGACAATTTTCAGTTGATATGAAACAGGCAAATGTCGCATATTGAAGATTTTTGACAGTTGGGCCAATATTGGACGATCTTCCAATCTTGTATACTTAGCTCAATACTCATGTATTTTCTTTATAAATTTGCTTTTCATTAATAGAAGCAAATAAAACGAGTTAAAAAATAAGGCTTTAACTATTATAACAACTTAAAGATGGAAGTGCTTCAAGATGTTAGTTACTCATTTAGAGCAGCTCTAAGAAAAATCAGTCGTGTAGCTTAAGAAAAACAACAATTCGATTGTTTTTATACCAAGTCTTTCAACACATCCTCCTAAAAGCTACAAGTAAACTAAAACGTCAAATTGACATATGGTAATAGTGCTAAAATATTTAAGGTACTAAAATTAAATTTCACTTTTCACAGGACGAAGAGCAAGAGGACAAAAAAGAACACTCTTTTTGTGATTTTCATTTTGATATTTTGAAGATATGTCGTCGTCGTCGCCTGTCTGCGTCTCTTACCTGCCTGCAGACACAAAAAATTAGGTTCCATCAATTAATTATTGGAAACATGTAGCTGAACTTTGTTAATTCCGGAATCATTCGAAAATAAGAAGAAAACTAAGACGACAACTGCTCAGCTTAAAAAAATGGCCAGCATCTATTCATACACAAGGGAAGCTGTTCGTGTTAAAGTCAAGGTTGGTATTTTGCATTTTTTACTGTTTTATGCGTTCCCTTTGTGTTTCCTTCCTTTATTGTCTGCTAAGAAAATAAAATAAATGTCTAATGTTCTATTTTTGGTGGTCAGAAATGTGAACCAAATCTTCCACCTGAATGGAGAAAGTTCAGCGTCGACCCACAAATCACATCGCTCGATGTATTGTACAGCATTCTTGCCAAAGCGTTTGACATCAAGTCTGACTTCTCTATCAAATACAAAGCCTTCGACCCGGCTGGCAATGAAATCTACTTGGCAGTACTGTCCGACTGGGATTTGGATGCAGCGTTCCTTCGCATCCACAACCTCTCAATTCAGACCTCGACCGAACCGTGTCTGATTTTGCAGATAGACATAAAACCTTTTACTGAAGTGCGTGACTGGGAGGCCGAGACGCCGCCAGCTACCTTCGGATCGGGGGCGCGGGAGATAATGCAACCCATTCAGCAGTCGATTGGCATGAGCCAGAAGTATGTTCAAAGCATGCAAACCAAATTGCCTGGGCTGATAATGAACCAAATGGAGAAGACGTTCTCTATTGTGCAGAAGGCCTTCAACATGAACGATGAACCTTTATCTCAACTACCACCTCGTCCTCCATTATCTGACAGCGAGTTTCGAATGTTTCTCGACCCGGTCGGACAGATTTTGCGGCAGGATGAGCTGCGTAAGGTGATTTTTTTGGGTGGAATCGATCCGAGTCTGAGGCGTGTCGTGTGGAAGCACATCCTGAACGTCTATCCGAACGGAATGAATGGACGGGAAAGGATGGACTACATGAAGCGAAAGTCGGACTATTACGTTAAGCTACGCGACACATGGAAGATTGCCGTAAAGCGCGGCTGCGTCGACAGCGAGTTGTCTTATGTCACAAGCATGGTAAAGAAGGATGTTCTCCGAACGGACCGCTTGCATCCATTCTATGCTGGTAGTGATGACAACCAGAACATAGCATCCCTCTTCAACATCCTGACCACATACGCCCTTAATCACCCGTCGGTGAGCTATTGCCAAGGAATGTCGGACATCGCATCTCCTCTGCTGGTGACCATGAACGATGAGGCCCAAGCGTACATCTGCTTTTGTGCCATCATGTCCCGAGTGCGGGTAAATTTTATGCTTGACGGAATCGCTATGACGCAGAAATTCACCCATCTCACAGAGGCATTGAATTTCTATGATCCAGAATTCTATGAGTATCTAAAGCTGCAACAGGCCGACGATCTGCTCTTCTGCTATCGTTGGCTTCTATTGGAACTGAAGCGGGAGTTTCCTTTCGAGGACGCCTTGCGTATGCTCGAAGTGCAATGGAGCTCATTAAAATATGAGTCGTTGACTGGGGAATTAGCCCTCTACGAGAAGGAATTCGAGCCGATTCTACCAGAGGAGCCGCCACCTGCTAGTCCATCGTATATTGTCGCGAAGCCTAGAGAGAACCCGTACACGAAAATTTGCGCCTTGCGTCGCCAGAGCTCTTCGGTGTCGCTTAGTTCTACATGCTCGTCGCAAAATCTCTCTACTTCGTTTACAAATTCTCCAGGTGGGCGGTTAGACGGTACGAAGCGCCTCAACCAAAGTATGGACGATAACATTTCTTCAAGAAGCATACGAAAGAATCGAAATGTTTCCAAAGCCCATCAGAGTCTGGACGAGTCGAAAATGATGATGCTAATGGAGCATTTAAATGAAAATGGCCACAAACTAACTTCCACTGAACTGAGGAATTTCGATGAGTTCAGAGAAACTTCTGTGGAAGGAGAAACTGAAGACGTTGAAAACGTTCACGGTGAATATGCAGAAGAAGAAGAGGAAGATTTTGTTTTCCATCCAACAAATCCGTTTATGGAAGATGTTGGAAAGCAGAACGACGACGATCAAGACGTGCTTCCATCATCAACTATTGCTGCTACCACCACAACAAATGCCTTTCTCGATAGTACCGACACAGCCAGTGAGGACGGCAACAGTGAAGAAAAGCGTACAATTCCAAAGAGCATCATGAAACTGCACAACAAAAACATTTTCTCCAACTACAATGCTGTCAGCAATATAATTGCAAAGCAGATAACGAGTACCAGTGGAGGAGTGCAGGCTCAGACACACGCACAGGCAGGAAAAAGAGGTGGTGGTCATTTTAAAGAACTTAAGGAGAAAATAGTCGCCAACAAGAGAGGAGGCAAGGGTGAGTATTATTTTTAATGATTATTTATTAAAATAAAATTAATTAATTAATCGCCCACCTTTAGAGATGGAAGACTGAAATATGTACTTACTTGATATTTAACTTTTTTAGTTATAGGATTTAATTTAAATTTCACTTTTTGTAATTTTATGTACATTGTGTGTTTATATTCTTATTTAACTTTTGCGTCATCAGGAATTGGGGGCTCTCACAAACTAGAGAGATCCAAAGGAGCAGCTATAAGTGACGATACTGATACTGGAAAAGCAAATCGGGCACAGCCTAAACTTATAAAAAATTTCAATGAATTCCTAAATTTATCTTCGATAAATCGAACTCGTATGATGTTGGACAAGCAATCCTCAAGTTCTCAACCAGCAGGTATACGAACCGATAGTTCGGTACTAAATCCACTGCTTAAACTATCGAGAGGAATTTCCTCTGTTGAGGACTCTGATTCGTCAACAGCAGAGACCTGGAGCGATACGATGATGGCGCAAAATTCTTCTGTTTCGCCGGTGCCTTCAGCGCTTAAATTGCAATTGGATTTAAAAAGGGACTTTCTTCAAGAATTTCCACAAAAGATCGAAAACGATCCAAATATAACTCCCGATGATATTCAGGAGCAAGAATATTATCCAATGACCACTGCAATGACACGTGAATTACGCCTCGAAATGGAGAATTTGGATCGACAAGTCTTTGGTCCATCAACGGTTATTGTTGAACCTCCGCCAATAACGTCGGACATTGAATATGAAAAACTAGATAGGGATTCAATGGACTTAGTTGAGGACCTAAAAGAGGATGAAATTATAACATGTCCCGACATAAACGAGTTGATTGTTCGGCGTAGAGAACGTGATGCCCGAAATTTAGATGCGGCTCAACGCATCAGCACATGCAGCAGCACAAGATCAGATGTTTTTGTTTGGGAAAATCCTCTGCATCAGATGTCCAATAATTCAAGTTGTAATTTCAATGAAATACTGGATCCCAGTGAAGCATCCTCTCAACCTCCTGCAGTGGAACAGTACGAGGAAGAAGTTTTCCAATTTGGCACCGACTCCACTACCAATACCGAACAACTCATTCCATTAATTGATAGCCTAAATCCTTTTATTGAAGCGGTCAGCTCCACTACCACACCCGAACCACTCGTAGAAGCACAATCAAAATGCCCCGATCTAGAGGTCGAAGAAGCCACAACAGCTGATATCACATTCTCGAAGGGTGCTCCTACCAACAGTAACTTCCTACCACCGCCTAGTGAACTTGGCGGCGGCCATCCATTCCTCATTTTCTTATGCCTCACTCTTCTGCTACAACATCGCACACCGATTATGAAAAGTGGCATGGACTACAACGAGATTGCTATGCACTTTGACAAAATGGTTCGCAAGCACGACGTCACCCGAGTGCTAAACCAGGCCCGCTGCATGTATATTGACTACATTAAAAACCAAAATGCACGCACCACTTTCTCTGAAAAAGAAAAAAACAACACCAGCAGCAGTGGTACTTTTAACTCGACGACTTCTTAGACAACTAGGCAACCAAGCACAGATTTACACAATTTGTTAATCAACAACAGCTAGCTTGTATGTACTTGTAACATTTTTTCCCTATAAATTCCAATTCCAATTTAAATCAAACAAACAAATTCACTTAATGTACACCATCAACCATCACTTCAACTTCAACCTACACTTCACACAACACACAACTATTATGCATTTAAATGGAAAGAGAAAAAATATATTTATATTTAAATCAAATTAAAGTCTGATCGCTTGTTATATTTTTCAAAAGAGCAAACATTAAAAAAATAAATATAAAAAGAAGCAAACAACAATATATTATAATACATAGCTTTAAACCTAAATTTTAAATCTTTTATAAGTAAGATATTTGTGCGTATGTTCTTTCTGAGTTATGATTATTTTGTGTATTTGTTTTTAAAACGAGTAAGATTAATATTTAAAAGAAAAACAAGAAAATATTCAGCTTAAACTAAAGAATTTAATTCAAAAAAAAAACAATTTGATATTTATTTATTTTATTATAAACTTTCTTAAAGTAATAACTTATGTATCTCATTTTGTTTTTGTATTCATTCTTAAAAGATTTTTGATCGTATTAGCATTTGGCATTTCGTGCATGAATTCATAAAAAGAAATTAAAAGAAAATACAAAAAAAAAACGAACATATTACAACAAATAAATTCCTGTTTATTTTCGAAAGAATGTTATTTGGTTTGTTTATTTTTTAATATAAACTATTTACCTATCATGTCCGTGTATTTTGGGATCGAATTTAGAGTTTTTTGTGATCGTCTGTTTATAACAACAAAGACAATAGTCCAATTAATAAAGGTTTTCGACTCAAAAAATATCCAACAGTTTTGAAACTTTGCACGCTTACTAATGGATGTCTGGTGATGAACCAAAAAAGTCTCCAAGAAACCGAAGGGAGCTCTAGCGGCAGTTAAGAGAAACATGGAGATTGTTTCGGTTTTTCACGTTTACCTCGAAAAATATTCGTTGTATCGAAACATTTTATTCCACAAAATTTAAAGCTCATTAAATTTTATAAAAGAAGCTCCCATGATTTTGTTCGTATCTATTATAGTTTATAAAATAACTTTAGCGGCTGTTAAGAGAGACATAAAGTTTTTTCGGGTTCATCTTAAAAACTATTTGTCGAATCAAAAAATAAATCAAATTCTCCAAGAGTAATTCTTGTCATGAAAAGTGCTTTCTCAAATTTGCCGTTCGGATTCGGCTTAAAATTGTAGGTCCCTTCCATCCCTGACAACAGTACTCGCACACAGGAATGGTTGAGAGTTGTCAGTCACTTGGCCCTAGTTCTCAAACGGACTGTTGCGCCATATTGCTAAAGAAATATGACATTAATTTGTTTGTACTTGTTTTAGTTTGTAAAATAACTCTATAGGCATTTAAGGAAAACATGTGTTTTTTTTTACACGAAAAGAAATCTTATTAAATATCCAATACCTACAGATCCCACCTGAACTCCCAATATACCTCAAATTGTTGCCTCAGATTTAGATTCCAATAGTGGCTCCGTTACAGGAACTGTAATAAACAACGTCATCCCTATCAAAGCTGACTCGAAACCAAAAATAATTTTTATTTCTCGTCTGGACCCAGTTACTACGCCAGAAGATATAACTTCCCACTTAGTATCTACCAAGAGCATACCTTCCAGCTCATCTATCAAGTGTACTAAGATCAGTAAACCAAAAAGCTTTGTTTCCTCTTTTAAATTAATAACGAATCCCACTTACTTTGATTTTATTTGCAACCCAAATATATGGCCCGCAGTGACTTTAGTCAAAGAATTTACCCAAAGTCAAAAACAGGGTGTTTCTTTGAAAAACAAATCAAAAAACTTAACAGGCTTGCGCTCTTCTACCAAAACGTATGGTGACTTCGTAGCAAGACTACTGACATTTTTCTTAACTCCCAATCATTTCCACACGACGTATTCGTTTTGACAGAAACGTGGCGTAAGTCAAGCTTTTCCGACACAGAACTTTTTAGTTAAGAGTTCGAAGTTTACAGAAACGATCGTCATGTTGGTAATGCAAAGGATTTAGGTGGAGGTGTTCTCATAGCGGTAAAAAATACATATTTCTCTTCTTCTGTATCTTTTCCATTTGTATTATCAATTGAACTTGTATGTGTAAAGATAATGGTGCAGACTAAGACTTTTTTCATTTTAAACGTTTACATACCTCCAAAAAGTTTGGAGTCTGTTTATAACGATCTCTCCTTGGCATTAGATTATCTTATAAATTTGTCCAGCTCTGACACCAATATCTTACTTCTAGGTGACTTTAATTTACCACACATTGACTGGATTCCATCCGAAGATGAATCCTGTTTTGAAGCCTCTCCTTCTTCTTCACAAATAGAACTATCTCTTCTCGATAAAGTCCTTCTTACTGACTTACAGCAAACAAGCTGTATTAAAAACTCAAAAAATCGAATTCTCGATTTAGTCTTTTCTTCTGACGCTATTAGTACTCTTGTTCTAGAATCTAGATCAGGAATTACTAATATTGACAAATATCACCCCCCTTTGGACATTTTTTTTTACTTAAGTAATCACCTTACTAATCAAAGTAATTCTTTTGATTGCTTATATAATTTTGATTTCAGAAGAGACAGTTTCCAGCAGTTGTCAGAAGATTTAACCATTTCTGGAATTGCTGATACACTAGGATTTTCTAACATTGACGAAGCAGTTTCAACTTTTTATAGTATCCTAAATAATTGTTTTGAAAAAAATGTACCTATAAATAAATCAAGAAATACAAACTTTAGCCATCCTTGGTACACGAAAGAATTGCGTTTACTGCGTAACAGAAGAAATAAGGCATGGAAAACGTATCTCAAAACTCTGTCTCAAGTCAACTTCTCTTTTTATGTTGAACTCTTTAACCAATTCAAATCTCTTTCTGATTTTTTATATGCTTGTTACGTTACTGATATGGGCAGCTCTTTGAAAGAGAATCCTAAAAAATTTTGTAAACTCAAAGAAAAAATCAGATGGCTTTCCAGTTAACTTCACTTACAAGAACCTTTCGTTAGATAAAACTTTTGATATCTGTAACGCTTTCGCAACGAATTTCCGTGAGTCATTTGTTAATAGCCCTCAAGAAGTTGATGAAGTATATTTTCATAATCTTCACATTTTTTCGCAAACTAGCTGTAGTCACATACCTGTGCTACAGAGTACGGTCCTTAATCTTTTATCTGCGTTTAATAATGACTGCTCAGCCGGTCCTGATGGTATTCCCCCGATAGTACTAAAAAAGTGTAGTAATGCTTTAGTTGAACCCCTTACGTTTTTATTTCAAACTTCCTCTAAAAACAGGCAAATTTCCCAGTAATGGAAGAAGTCATTTCTAACACCAATTTTCATGAAAGGTAATAAGTCGGATATAAGCAACTACAGGCCCATTGCAAAGCTTTCTTGCATTCCTAAAGTATTTGAACAAGTTGTTTGTGAAAGCGTAGCATCAAAAATCAAATGGGGTGGCGCAACAGTCCGTTGTGAACCAGGGCCTAGTGACTTACAACTCTCAACCATTCCTGTGTGCGAGTACTGTTGTCAGGAATGGAAGGGATCTACAATTTAAGGCCGAATCCGAACGGCTAATTTGAGAAAGCACTTTTTCATGACAAGAATTACTTTTGAAGAAATTGTCAATTCCTCGCAAGAGGCAGTACCCGCGAAAATTAATTTTTTTTAAATTAAGGTGGCACAGGCAGGGATTGAACCCAAGCCCCTTGCATGACAGTCCAACGCACTAACCATCATGCCACGGGTACTACGAAAGCGTAGCATATTTTAGTAAAAATACCATTTGCGAACAGCAACATGATTTTGTGAAAAAAAGATCAACCGTTACTAATCTCCTTACATTCTCAAGTATATGTTTAAACGCTTTAGAACAAGGTTATGAAGTTGACTGTGCATACACTGACTTTTCTAAAGCTTTTGATCAACTTAGCCACGAAATTATTTTATTTAAACTTAAGGCTCTTGGTTTTCCACCATTTTTCTTAGCTTGGATTAAGTCATACCTTGAAAACAGATCCTAAGAGGTAAAATTTAGAAATTATCATTCTGAACCTTTTGTTGCTCAATCTGGTGTTTCCCAGGGAAGCCATCTTGGCCCTTCTCTGTTCATCCTGTCTATTAATAACGCGATGTATCGTCATGTCTACGCTCAAGTGAACTTCTCATTTTTGCTGATGAAGATTTTCAAAATAATGAAGTCCAACCATGATCGTATTCTTTTACAAGCCGACATTGATAGTTTCACATTTTGGTGTGGGAAAAATAGCCTCTTACTCAACCCTTTAAAATGCCAGACTATAACTTTCACTAAAAAACTAATCAGTAACGTATTTGACTACTGTATATCAGAGCAAAAACTCTGTCGTGTCTCCACATTTAAAGATTTAGGTGTACCTTTCTGTTTCAACTTAGAGTTTTCACATCACATTAATTTTATTGTTAATAAGGCAAGTTCTATGCATGGTTTTATAAAACGCTGGGCAAAGGAGTTCAATGATCCCTATGTTATCCTTTCTTTGTATAATTGCCATGTTCGTCCTCATCTTGAATATGCCTCGCAGGTATGGACTCCCTATTACGAAATTCATAGAAAACGTATTGAATCAATTCAACATAATTTCATTCGCTTTGCCCTAAAAGGTCTTCCTTGGGAAGATCCCTATGATCTGCCTCCCTATGAACATCGTATTCTACTTCTTCAAATGCAATCTCTCCATCAAAGGCGTGTTAATAATGACTTAGTATTTTTTCATCAACTCATTAATGGTGAAATTGATGCGCATTATTTGCTTTCTTGTGTACATTTGAACTACCGGGGCGAAACTGTTCTGCGCAGTTTTTAGGAAGTTATATAGAAGACTCCATTTTTCTCCGTTAAAGATTTGCAGGATTTCGTCCAACGACATTGTATTTTTGTCCCAGATTGCTCTTCTTATTGGGCTAAGTATGAGACAGGAACCCACGAGGTGTTGTACATCCTACATCCCTAACTCTTAAGTTGCACATAGTTCACTCCACATCTTTTTCATTGATGTATGGCAGGTAATTTAAGTATAGTAGTTCTCCCCAGGTTTTAAAAATGGTAGATATCATATCTAAGTTAAATCTATCATCAAAATAATTCTTCCGACCAAGGTCATGCTACAATAGTCTGTATGTTGTTCATGACTGGCTTTGTTCGCTTTGGTTCTTAAATTCATTTCGTGTAGACTCTTCTATTTTTGATATTAGATCTTGTATCTTACTCCTTGAGGGCATCTCGTTATTGTATTCCAAAATAACGCTGTGGACGCTGCTTAGCCTAGCCCATTCATTAAAAAATTGCAGATTTTCCCTTTGGAAATACTTCAGTACTTTGTGAGGGAGACGGTTGCTCAATATTCCATGACTTTCTGTATGTAGCTGAAATGAAGTTTGAGAGTGAGATGTACCATGTAGTTTGGAGTGTTGTATGGTAATCTAAAAATCTTTTTCACAAAATATCTAAGAAGTTGTTCTACCTCTCCATATTTTTATATCCCCCAGACTTGTGCCGCATAGCACATTATGAATCTCATAACTGCATCAAAAAACTTATACTTCAAGCTCAGAGGGATATTCCTCTTGCTCAACACTCCATTCCAGGTATTATTAATCGCGCGTTTTGATTCTTTTAGTTTTTCTTGCAAGTGTTTTTTGAAAGAAAGTTATGGTGTCATGATAGTATAGTATGATAGTATTTATACTCCTTGACTATTTCGAGATCTTCATTGTTCCAAGTCCATTTTTCGTTTCTACCAAATCGTCCTCGTTCGTTGCGAAAATTCATGATTTTCGATTTGCTCGTATTGAGTTGAAGATTCCATTAGAAGCAATATTTCTGTAGTTTGTTGATCATCAATTGTATCATGTTGGGGCTCTCTGCTATTATGACAATGTCATCAGCATATAGTAGCAGCTTTATTGCAAGACCATCAAACATTATACCACAAGGTAGGGAATCTTTGAGATCATCAAGAAAAATTGAGAAGAGTATTGGGCTCAGAAGGCATCCCTGCTTGACTCCTATTTTCGTCTGAAACCAACTAGACAAAGTGTTTCCATCCCATACCGCCGTAAGATTATCTTCCTAAAGATTGTGCAATACCTTGAGCATTTTCGTTGACATCCCTAGGTTACTCAATTTAAAAAATAGAGCTTTCCTATCTATCGAGTCGAAGGCAGCCTTAAAGTCAATTAAGAATTAGTAAAGTTTCTTTCCTCTATCCACGGTGGAGTAGTCTTTTCGGAAACCCGCTTAGAACTCACTGAGTAAGACGCTTGTCTCCATTAGCTGTATTTTAAGGAGTTATTCCTCTTAATAACTTTCTTACTGAAACCGCCAAAAGGATAATATAGAAGCAATATACAGTGTTGGCCAAAACATTAGCAACTAAAAATACCTCCATCTTTATGTCATTCAAAAATTAATAACTGAAACAAATCATGTTATTTTTTTTACTAAAATTTAATATATTATTGCCCTCATTATGAGTAGCAACGCGAACGTTCGCTAGAGTTTAAATGTAAAAGCGAATTTCTTTTTTGATAATAGCCGCGTTTTATTATCACCGTGATCTGATCCGGATCAGATCATGATAATAAAACAGCATTGGATCATCATATTTTTTATTATTTAAAGTTTGGTAGCAGTGTCAAATTCGTTCTTTCAAAAGTGACATTTCGAAGCAAAAAAAATATAAACAAATACCCAAAATGGAAGCTGCTGTGGTTGATCGAAGTATTCATTTTAATTTTTATTTTTTTTCTCTATTAAAAACTTTTATAATTTGCAGTTTCTATTTGAAAGTGATGAAAGCGAAGAATCAAACAATTCAATTTTATCCCTATTGAATCTTATCGATGATGATTCAACTTCCAGTTGTAGCTCCACAACTTCTGAAAATGTACAAATCACAAAAATCAAAAAATGTTGAAAATACTTTTACATGGGATTTTTTTGAAATCATTCTTTAAATTAAAAATGGTTGCAAGAAACACTTAGGTGACATAAATTAAAACTCAGAACCGTCTGAACCATCTCAATTAAGAGAGTAGTTTTGAAATGACAGTGGTTTGTATGTAATGCTTCCAAGAATTTCGAGAGAAAATCATACAAAATTCTTAAAAGTGTTATATACAACCCACCGTCATTTCAAAACTACTCTCTTCTTTGGGATGGTTCAAACGGTTCTGAGTTCTAATTTATGTCACCTAAGTGTTTCTTACAACCATTTTCAATTAAAAGAAAGATTTTAAAAAAATTCCCATGTAAAAGTATTTTCAACATTTTTTTCTGCTGCAGCTTTCTCGATTTTATTTATGTTTTTTGACATTTAAAGCAGGGTTGCCCATAGAACATATTGCTCAATGATTTTTTTTTGGGGAAAATAATACCCATAAATTATGTCAAATATACATTTTTTTGGACTTAATTATTTGAATTTCACCAATTAATTATTTTTGTTAAAATATTTAATTATTTCATGGATTATATACCAAATAAATAAATATAAAGCTTCTCGCTTTTAATTAAAAAAAAATATTTTATTTCAGTCAAATTAAAATGTTTATATGGCAATACAGGTTTTATTTAATTTGTTTGCAATGATACCAACATTTACAAGTGAAATCACAATGATAGAGCGCTCCTTGTTGTGAAAAAAAGAATTAAATTTTGGATCTCAAATTGAGATCCAAACACAAAACAGGATCTTGTGTTGTTGTTGTAATGCATGTAAATCCAAGATCCGGATCAGATCATGGTGAAAATAAAACGCGGCTAATATTATCTTTAGCGAGCTTAAGGCCCAACTATAATCGACATAAGCCAACATAAGCGAATGTAAAAAACCTAACGAAAATTTGCTTATGTTTGCAAAATTCCCGAGCATACCCATAATTGTCTTAAGTGATCAAAGCCATAAACATTACCATTACGAAGCAATAATAATATTTTTTTTTTGTCAATCTCGAAATATATTACACATACACGCTCATTAGTTTTAAAATAATTGACATGTACAGTCTCTCTGTTTGTTTTTCATGTGTATTTGAACAAATCTGTGAGATTTTACTTATGCGCCGAACAACTGAGATCACTCTTGCTTATGTTTGCTTAAGTTAACGAAACTGAGAAAAAATTTACGAAACGGAGCTAGACTCGATTTTGGCTATTCAATAAAGCGTGTATGCATTTGCACGTTTGCTTATGTGCGCATAAGCTAGCTTATGTCGATTATAGTTCGGCCTTTAGCCATTGGCTTCAATTATCAAAATTGAAAAAATACAAATGAAACGTCAAATAATGACTTTCAATTAGCATTGGGCAGGTTAAGGCAACAAAACTGACCTTATTTGCAGTCAACTTCATTGTATAAACGTACATTTTGACCAAAGCAACTAGTTAGTTTTTCAAGTGTCATGAATTTCAAATTCAGAACTTTACTTCGCAAACCTTTACTTTAAGTTCAAAGAACAAAAAATACCAAACAAATTATTGTCTACACAACACTCCTCAGGCAAGCTACAAATCCTTCACGTTGTGTACTGCAAACAAATATTTCTATTTCTTTTCCAAATTGTCAAGGAAACCTTTTACACAAAACATTAAATGAAGCTGTGTAGAAAATAAGTAAATCATAGAGTAATACAGTTCAGCTTTCAGTTTAATGAAAAAACATGATCAACTGTCATTTTGATAGAAGTAGTCTTGACTTAAAAGTTAGGGAAATTTTTCTTAACTAACTTTCCAGTCAACTTTCCATTAAAGTTACCTTAATTGGAAGGTAATTTTTTGGCAGCTGACCAATCAGATACTAGAAACTTGCCTAACTTTCAAGTCCCTTATGTCGTCTGAACCCGCACATGATTCTTTTGGCTTGGTCACGCTCCGTTGCACTTGGCATCAATGAGTTTTGTTGAAAAGATCCTTTAACCTGTTCACATGCCTCAAGGTTGATACTTATGTATATCTTGGTGAAATTTTTCAGAATTAGTCGTCACATCGGTTGAAAGTAAATCCTGTGAATGTGTGCCAAAGCAATTGCCTTGTGGATAAACTGCCTGGCGCAAAGTAAGAAGTCTGTCTACAGCTTGCTCCAAAGGATACAAAGACGCCTGGAAGTATGGTTCTCTACCAGTAGCTGTCGAATTTTTTGTTTTATTTCGAGCAATTTTTTGTTTAAGTTTTACTTTGTAGTCCAACCAAAACTATTTCCAAATTAAATCTTCTTTAATGGAAACGAACATTCGCTAATGATAATTTTAGCGATTACCAATGGTTTGACATTTGAAGCGACAAACGAGAGCAGTTGTGCAGTGCAGCTAAATTTTGTAAAATGGTCGGAAACAAATACTCTAACGAAATAAAAGAATATAAAAGCGGAATGATGCAAATTAAAATTTTTGACAAATATTCTATTCCCAAATCAGTAATTTGTCCATTAATAAAATTTTACAAATTCAAAAAGTAATTCCAAACTGTTCATCGAGGTGGCAGATCAAGAAAAACAACAAAACGGAAGGATTCTGCAATACTTAATAAAATTAATTTAAAAAACGACCTTTTAGTAGACTAGAATCTTTACAAAGCTTTAAAAAAGTCTTTTATTTCCACCAAAAACAAACTGGAAAGATTAAAAATAGCTCATGACTGTAATGTTTGAAGTATTTGGCACTACTTTTATACCAAAACGGAATTATCAAATATTCTCATTAATACCAGAGTTCAGTTAGTTAAATAAAGATATTCAAATCAATAAGACGTGTTTTACATCGGCATCCAAACAAAACAACAGACAACAACGCTACATTTGGCGACGAGAATAAAAGGTACGAGTTTATAACAAATAAATTTAGTTTATTAACATAAAAACGTGGAGGGTGGAAGAATTCCATTTTTCAACCTCAACGACGATCCAACCAACGCTGGCGATCGCTGGAAGAAATGGATTGCTCGTTTTGAAAATTTCCTAATAGCGAGCGATATTAACAATGTTGAAAGACAAAAAGCATTATTGTTGCATTATGCGGGTGAAGATGTTTTTGAGATCTTCCATAATTTGCCAGAGCCGACCACAACAACAAAGGAAACCTTCGATGAAAATGGCGTGAGGAAAACAGTCGAGATGGACTGCTTCGAGATAGCGAAACAAAAGCTATCGAATTATTTCTCGCCCAAAACAAACATTGAATTCGAAGTATTTTCTTTTCGGCAGGCAAAACAGATTCCCAACGAAACAGTTGGACAGTTCTATGCACGTCTTTTGAAATTAAGTTCCAATTGCGAATTCTCAGACAGAGACAAAGACAAGTCTCAAATCATATGCACAACAACAACAAGTCTCAAATCATATGCACAACAACTTCGCATAGATTGAGAGATTTTGCCTTCCAAACAAAGCCAACACTTCAAAAGTTGTTAGAAGAGGCAAAAACGATTGAAATGTCTGAGGAACACTCAATTAAAATAGAAGCGCAACAGCAACATATAACAGAACAATGCAATCATGTCGCAAGAGCGAGACAACGTCATAACACAAAGCACACATACACAAACAACAAAGGCGCGCAAACACAAAAATATTCCAACAAGAATCCTAACTGTAAGAACTGTGGAAACAACTGGCATTCTGGTGGACTTCAACAATGTCCAGCAAGAAATATTTTCTGCAATTTTTGCAAGAAGAAGGGACATTTTGCTAAAGTCTGCATGAAATCGAATTCTTCAAATTCTTTGAAAATAAACAACTTGAAACAAACAGAAAATGATGAAACACAAGATTCCATATTCAACATAAATGACGCTACTAATAACAATTTGCCAACCATAACAATTTCCATCAACAAAACACCAACGAACTTCACAATTGATACAGGGTCAACAGCAACAATAATAAGCAACAACATATTCAACAAACTTATATACAGACCAACATTAACAAAACATACAGGACAAATTATTCCATATAACTCCACCACTTCATTGCCGATAATAGGAAAATTCACTGCTAGTCTTTCTTTTAAACAACATTCCATAGCCGAGACAGTTTACGTAATAGACAGCCAAGCAATATCCATACTTAGTTACAATGCATCAAAACAACTCAACATAATCCACATAGTTCAACAGCTATCAAACAATATCAATCTCAACATCAAACACAAATACCCTGAAGTTTTCAGAGGAATCGGGAAACACAACAAACATAAAGTACATCTATTCATCGACAAAGAAGTACCACCAGTCGCACAACGTTTCCGTCGGATTCCATTTCATTTAAGACCATTAGTTGAAGACGAAATTAACCGCCTACTCAAAGCAGACATCATTGAAAAAGCAACGGGTCCAACACCTTGGGTATCACCAGTGGTAATTGTACCAAAACCCCACAACCCATCAGCTATTCGGATGTGCATTGACATGCGAGCAGCTAACAAAGCCATTCAACGTGTCAGAAAAATAACACCAACTCTGCAAGACATAATAACATCTCTTAATGGCACAACAGTCTACAGCAAAGTAGATCTGAACGAAGGATACCATCAAATCGAGTTGGATGAAAAATCTCGTTTCATCACGACTTTCAGCACACACTGTGGAGTCTACAGATACAAAAGACTCAACTTCGGCGTCAACACAGCAGCAGAAGAATTCTAAGATATTATCCGACAGACGCTCAACAACATCGAAAACGTCCTAAATGTGAGTGATGATATTTTCATCTATGGGAAAACGCAAGCCGAACATGATAAAGCACTTGAAAAGGTAATCCAACGACTTAGTGCACACAACCTTACAGTCAACGAGAAAAAATGTGTGTTCAGCCAACCGCAGCTGAAGTTTTTCGGTTTCGTTTTCTCAAAGGACGGCATCCAACCTGACCCCGAGAAAGTAGCAGTTTTTGAACAACTCGAAACACCCAACAACGTTTCAGAAGTACGCAGCATCCTTGGTATGTTGAATTTTGCTTTGCCTTTTCTTCCAGAACTAGCAACACACACCCAACCATTACGGGAACTCATAAAAAAAAACACAGAGTTCGTTTGGAAGAAGAAGCACGAAGAAGCATTAACTTTCCTGAAGAAGCTTATGGGAGATGCATCAAAACTTGCCTACTACGACATGAACAAGCCAACACATCTACATGTCGATGCTGGTCCTGAAGGTCTTTCCGGTATTTTGTCGCAATACCACAACAAGAGATATGAGATCGTGGTTTATGCAAGCCATGCACTTACTGCGGTCGAGAAAAGATACAGTCAAATAGAGAAGGAAATGTTAGCAGCAACATGGGCAATGGAACATTTCAAGATCTATCTGCATGGGACTAAGTTCACGCTCCATACAGATCACTTGCCGTTGATAAGCATTTTCAAAAATCCTCTGTCAAAACCAACAAGCAGAATTGAGCGACTATTACTCAAAACACAAGAATTTAGTTTCAATATACAACATCAACAAGGCAATTCAAATCCAGCAGACTACTTTTCCCGACACCCCAACAACAACAGCAACAACAACAAAAACAACATAATAGAGCAGTACGTAAATTTCATCATCAATAATTCACTACCGAAAGCGATCTCCTTACAAAGAATACAACAAGAAACAGAACAAGACCCAATTTTACAACTTCTCATCAAAGCAATAACATCCAACAACAACAGCGAACGGAACTGCAAACAAATATCCAGATATAAAGGTGTACGTCAAGAATTATCCATAGCAGAAGGATGTGTACTTAAAGGTTCACAGATACTCTTGCCCCAAAATCTAGTTCAATGTGCCATCGCACATAAATCTCACATGGGGATAGTCAAAACAAAACAATTGCTAAGAACAAAAATTTGGTTTCCTGATCTCGACAAAAAAGTAGAAGAAACCGTAGCACAGTGTCACATTTGCCAAGTAGTTAATAATCAAAACCATCGTGAACCACTTGCAATTGTCGAACTAGCGTCAACACCATTTGAGAAAGTGTCGATGGATTTCGCTGGACCGCTTCCGAATGGGAAGTACTTACTCATTTTGGTCGATGAGTATTCGAAGTATCCATTCATCGAACAAATACAATCAACAAAATTTTCGGACGTGAAGAAAGTTTTAACAAAAATATTTTCTGCATTCGGTACTCCATTAAATTTGAAATCCGACAATGGACCACCATTCAGCAGTCACGAGTTTAAGGATTTCATGGATATCCAGAACATTAACCACCACAAAACAACTCCGTACTGGCCAGAGGCAAATGGAGCAGCGGAACGCATGGTAAAAACAATCAAAAAGTCACTCATATCATCCGAGCTAGAACACCATAATTGTTTGTCACAACTGGACATGTTTTGATGGACTATCGGTCCACTCCACAAGCAACAACTGAAGTATCTCCGTTCGAATTGATGTTCAACAGGAAGATGAATAATTTTCTGCCAACACTAAACAAGGAAACAACAAAAATTGTCAACAAAGAACAAAACAATAAATTCAAAAATAAACAATACGCAGATAAACGAAGACACACCAAACCAGCAGCATTCAAAGTCGGCGATCAGGTACTCTGCAAGCAGAGAAAAGTAAATAAACTTACTCCTCCGTATGATCCTGAGCCAATGAATATCATCAAAATCATCGGTTCGCAAGTTTGGGCCAGAAGAGAAGGAGAGACCAAAATATTGGTAAGAAACTCTTCATTTTTCAAGAAATTCGTTAAGTCCAACATCGAGCAAATAAGAAGCATACCAAGAAGACTTGTAAATAAAAATTATATAAATTATAAGCACCAAAAACAAATTGAAACGAATCATGAATATTCTGAAAATCATCAACAATTTCCAATATCAACACCAGCTGATTTTAACATTGCCACAGATACAAACAACAGAGATGAAGCTGAGGAAGTTGAAGTTTTTACCACACCACCAATTTCACCACAGCAGTTAAGCTATGAACACAAGCGCAGTACTAGATCGAAGAAACCGATGCGTTTTAATGATTACATATCAGAATAATTTTTAAGAAAACAAACTTATGTAAATATTTATTTTATTTTATTTTTATTATTAAGCAAGGGAGAAAATGTAATGTTTGAAGTATTTGGCACTACTTTTATACCAAAACGGAATTATCAAATATTCTCATTAATACCAGAGCTCAGTTAGTTAAATAAAGATATTCAAATCAATAAGACGTGTTTTACATCGGCATCCAAACAAAACAACAGACAACAACGCTACAATGACCAAATCAACTTGACCATTAAAAATTGGAGAAACGTATTGTTTTCGGACTAGTCCAAATTCAATTTCAAGGGATCCGATGGTTTCCGTAGTGTACGCAGACCAGCCAAAGAGTCAGTAAATCCACGTTGCACCAAAGCTACTGTGAAGCACGGAGGAGTTAAAGTAATGGTATGGGGATGTTTTTCGGGGCATGGACTGGAACCGATTCATCAAATAGATGGTACAATGGATCGTTTTATGTACCGTGACATTTTGCAAAGTATAATGCTGGCACACGCTGAACATCAATTACCTCGGAAATGGATATTTCAGCAGACACGGTTTCAAGAAAACAGGATTGACGTGTTACAATGGCCAGCACAGTCCCCAGATCTCAAACCCATAGAAAATCTATGGGAAATTATAGATCGGCAAATTGTAAGGACTAATTCAAAAAATAAAACCGATCTACTGATCAATTTTTTTTGGCTTGGGAAAGTATGGCTCCATTCCTCGAGGATGTGTTGAAGTGGTTAAAAACAAAGGATTTGCAACCAAAAATTTAAATTTATTCTTGGTTTTGTTTTGACCAGTCTAATATTGAACTAATTATTCTAAATGTGCTATATTTAATGAACTATTACAAAAACAATTTTATTTTATTTTGGATTAGAAACTTTAAATATTTATTCAAATTTTAAAAACAAAAGTTTGCAACAATTGAACTCGTGTTTTATATAATCTCTTTCTAAGTCAATCGGGTAGTCATTTTAAAATTGCTGTATCTTAAGAACCTCTTATTTTATAAAGTTGTAATTTACATACTTACTTAAGGTACTAGGGCCTAGGCCAACAAACTTCGCTCTCTAACTCGAACTATGGATCAATGCCTTCAGTTGCCTACTACAGTTTTGAAAGTCATCTTTTATCCTTTAAAACGTATGAAGTGCAGAGTATCTTGATAAAGCTTCTAAACAGAAGCCAAAACACTATAGATTAGATTTAATTCTTAATTTCCACAACAAAGAAAATCTACAAAAACTGGAAGTTGAAAGTAAAGGCAATTCTCTAATAATAGAAATATAATAATATCAATAACGGGAAGAAAACAATCAAACATTTTCAAATTTGTATTACGTGCTTTTTATTTATAAGAAATAGCTTTACATATTTATGTAGTATTAACAAAACAATTAAAAGTTAAAAAAAAAACAATATTCACATTTATAAACAACAAAAGTAGATTTTTTTCAAATCAATACAGGAAAGGATTTGAATACAAAATTTAATGTATAGGGTATGATCAATTTATGACTTAAAAGCTTCCAAATACCAATCTGGCAGCAAGCTTAGCTCAGATTTTAAAGGATATTCAGTACATTTGATATTAACGGCTTTTTCATCAAAATTAAACTTAAACACAGTATTGGGACAATCAATATTCCTCATTTTATCTTCCACTAATGTGAGAAAATAGTTCAAAAATTTGAAACATTCCGAAGGATGCCAATAGCCCTAAAACGAAAGAAAAAATGTTATAAAAATAGAAAACATTTTCTTTGTAGAAATTTGTATACACACTTGGCCAAGTTGAAGCAATTGTTCTGTGCGATAGTGTTCTATTTGATGAACAATTCCCCAACGATCTCTCATTCCAAAATATACATCTTGAACTCCAGTTAAAAAACTCTGTGTCCACGCGTTTTGACACTTTGATCTTTTGAAATTTTCAAAAGCATACTTTGAGCTTGAGTAATCGGCAGAAACCTTAAGCTCAATAAATTTTAGGTTCTTAAATTTTTCGCGTTTACTCGTATTTCTGAAAATAAAAACAAACTTGTAACTAACAAATTCACAGAAAAGTAAATTGTTTAGACTTGAATCTACTCGTATAAGGCCTTAAATAAGGAACATAACATAAAATTCAATTACATATACGTATTTGAGAGTACTTACAGATTTACTGGTATATTGCTTTCGATGCCATCCATTTCTCCAGCGAAGAGGAATTTGCGACCGACCAGCTTTCTTTTAAAAACCCCGAAAAATTGTGTGCATGCGTCAATTTGTTGAGAAGTATCAGGCTGCTCAAATGGATCATCTACAAGAATTTAAATTATTTACAAGTATTAGTTCGTGTTTTCTGCTAGGTTAAGTTAGATTGTATGAGGTGATGCTTCCGTAAAAGCAAAGAAACATCTCACTTGCATCTTTGTGGATACATTGTACTCCCTGGTAAAGGGGAAACAATTTTGAATGGTATAGGAAGTTTAGTGAGAATTTAAGTTTGGATTTCTTCCATAAACACATCCTGAATTCTGGAAAACTTGTATTGTGTGTCTAGGTGGCAGGGACAAGACGTCGCATAAGTCGTTAAAAAAGTAATTTTCTAATATTGTCACTCTTTATTGGATAGGCTTGGGCATTCACATATAAAGTGGAAGGTATTGCCCACCGTCTCCTAATCTGGTGAGCTGATACAAAATCTGTTCATGTGGATGTCCGCGCAAAGAGTTGTGACCCCTTAAGATACCTATTAATAAGAAGAACAGGTCTACCTAGTTGCAAAAGGAATTTTGTTTTACCTTTGGAAATCTTTGGCGATAGATTCCTTGCAACTCAGCAAGTTCCAACAGCTGACCACCTATTGTTTGCGATTTAAATTAAATTGACCTATAACTCATTGATACCGTACGGCTAGGACTACGCTTTGATCGGTTTTTGTCCAATTTGTCTGCCTGTCCATTATATTTTAGGGCTCTTTTGGTCTATGCTTCTTAAAAACCCCTAGAAGTGATACTATAGTTCATCGACTGAGTTCAGTAGATGTGCGCAGTCATTAATATTAAAATATACGCATATTTTGCTCATCTCCACCATTGTCAAAAAGCCGGAACTGGTAAGACCGTACCTTAGGAAGCAACGTTTACTCAGTAAAGCCAACACTATTGCCCTTTATTGCGTCCCAAAACTTGGCTAAAATTGAGGAATACTAAACCCGAGTCAAACCATACACATTATAGCAAATTAATGGACAAACTTCAACAAAGTTCACTTAAAACTGCCAACAACGTATTAGCAGCTTCATGGGTTTCGAAAAATCTATGGCATAACTGAAATTTCTTTACAAACATGTGGGTATCAGTTTATCTGATTTATTTAGAGGGTGCGAAATAAGGAAATGGAATATTTTTCACATTTTCTCTGAATGTCCAAGTTTGCCTAAAAAGACGACGACTGAAATCAGAATAGTACTTCCAAGTAAAGTCTCTACAAAAAATACACCAAACTTCCTCCTACTTTATTCCTGATGATATCCAGGGGAGCACAATGGATTCACACCGATCCGAGCTGGGTATTATTGGTCCATTGTTGCAACTACACCCCTTAAACCCTAACTTTGCATTCCTCTTTCATCATCAAACGTTCTATTTATTATTCTACTTTAATCAATGGGTGAAAAACTAACATTTATACTTCTTTGCTCAAAAAAAGATTAGACACATTTCTCAGAGCCGTAGCATTGATAATATAAACGCTGTTTAAAACCTGCATCAAATATCAAAATGAAATAAAGCGTTTCAGTCATCTGAATATTTAACTAGTCGTGTCGTAAGTTCTGTTGCAAGCGTAAAACACTATAAGACAAGAACTATATAATATTTTGTATTCAATCGTCTTTTATTTATTTGGTCATATAATTAAAAAAAATCTTATTCTCAAAGTGGCAGACTTCAGCTTTAGGAGTCTGCCCCTGAACTTTGTGATCATCAAGTTACAGTGGCGCGCCAAGCACTTTCTACTGATATTTTTGACACGGCTGCTTGACTTTACTCTTCTTTCTTAAAGATTTTTGAAATTTCGATTAGGAGTCTTTCAGACACGCTCTTCAGTTCTGACCGCAAAAACCAATTTTTGGGGTTTTCCATGGGTAAAACATCAATTTATTTTTAATCTAGATCTGTCAAAACACTAATTTTCCCAGTTTTTACATTCCATGGGACAAAAAAAATAATTTATTTTTGATTTAAGATCAAATCTGCGAATATGGATTTTTGGGCAGCTTTAATCCTCTTTGCACTAATGCTAGTAGAATTTTTAAATATTTTTTAAAACGACGCAAAGTTCACAAAGTTACACTAACACAATGACAAACACAAATTAAATAAATTCAATCAATTTTTTAAGAAAATTTGAATATACCTATGAAAACCCCCATTAATGATTAAACAAATATATATAATAAGCTTCTCTTAAACCTACGACATGATCTGAAGACACTTTAACAAATCCTATATACCACATATTTATGGTAAAACTTAACAACCCTTTTTACATTCGTTCCCAAAAATGTTATAATGGGACACTAGAGTGTATTGATGGTTACGTCTGACATTTAGAAAAACAGTTTTGGGGTTTTCCATGTGTAAATACAGATTTCCTTCAAAAACTAATTTTTTTTCGTGGCGTATGGATCATAATTAGTATCGTTTTTTATTTTTCTCATTGCATTAATCTAACTTCATGTACATACGTGTTATCGAGTGTGGTAGAATATTTATAAAAGCATTGGTGAATTTCGCCCATGAAATTCAAAAACATTGAAAAATTTGTGTTTTGATAGATCTGGATTAAAAAAAAGATTCTGGAATGCGAATCACACTGATAACTTCCCATCCCGTCTGTCGATTTTTCTTGCTTAAAAGTTTGTAGGTTTTCGTGTTGGGTTAAAAAACTTTTTAGTTGAATTTTTCTTAAACATTTTAAAATTACCAACAATATTTTTCATATAAAGAAATAGTTTAGTTTGAAAATCTAGTTTTGTTAAATAGATTTTTAGTTGAAAACAAATTTTTACCAATTTTAGTAGAATTTCTTAAATTTTAACAAATTGATAAATGAAATTAATTTGAGAGGTATTAAGAACCGTTCATCATTTTTTACTAAATTTGCCTACTAATTCTTGTAGACTTTATTTTTTTATGAAAAAAACGGACTTTTGGATTTTTATAAAAAAAAAACTACTGAAGACAATATTTTAAATTTTTGGAAAGCTATTTGAGTATTGTTTTTTTTTAGGTTTTTATTTTTTGTAAAAAAAACTGCCAATTCGATTTTCCTCAAAATTTGTCGGAATATTGAAAACAATATTTCTTATAAGTAAAAATTAGTTGGAAGCCATAATCTCATTTTTTTTTTAAATATATATGAGTCGAAAGTCAATTTTTACCAACTTTCGTTAAATTTTCATTTAATTTTTTATTTTTTGTAAAAAAAATTGTCAATGCGATTTTTCTCAAATTTTTTACGAATGTTGAAAGCAATATTCCTTATAACTTAAAATTAGTTGGAAGCCATTATATAAAATTTTTGAAAAGAAATTTGTGTCGAAAATCAATTTTTACCAACTTTTGTTAAATTTTCTCTTAACTTTTTATTTTTTGTAAAAAAAACTGTCAATTCGATTGTTCTCAAAATTTTACCGAATGTTAAAATAATATTTCTTATAAGATAAATAAGTTTGGAGATCTAATCTCAGGTTTTAGAAGAGATATTCGATTCAAAAATCAATTTTTACCAACTTTGAGTAATGTTTTTTATAAGATTTTAATTTTTTTATAAAAAAAATTGTCAAATTGATTTTTCTCCAAATTTTACCATTTGTTAAAAACGTTATTTTTCGTTGCACAAAATTGTTTTGGAAATTAAATCATTTTTGAAATCAAATATTAAAATTTTCAAGGTGATAATTTTTTTTTTCAATTTTTTTGATTTATAAAAAAACCGTAAATTTTATTTTTTCCAAAAATATTTCGGTTTGGTATCACGTTACAATATATAATATAACATTTAATTCAAGTCTCTAGCGTCATTATTTCATGAGATATTTTGGGTTAACCAAAATTTTCAACTTTTTTTTAAACTGCTTTGGTAAAAAAATATACACGCAATTTTCTTGAGAGCCCTTTTTGCATCTTTTTGCATTATTGTCTGTATAACACAATTTATTTGAAGTCGATATCTCTCCCTGGTTCTTGAGCCATGGACGACGTACAAAAGTTATCGAACGTGGGGACGTACGTACACACGCACGCACAGACATCTTTCTAAAAATCTTTTGTTTCGATTCTAGGGACCTTGAAACGTCGAGAAATGCCAAAATGTTCAATTTGACAAATCGGACCCATTACAATAACTTCCTAAGGGAAGTTATTTAATGTATTTATTTTACCCATGGAAAAACCCATTAGTGTAATAAAATGATGTCGCATAAGTTTTATCGTTTTATTTGTTATAAACTTCTTCAACGGTAAAAATATTTTCATTGCAATATTTGCGATTCTGTTTTCTTTGCGGCCTTACTACAATGTAATAGAAGCGAGACCAAATAGACGTTTATTCATTACCTTCTAATGTTAATAGGTATTTGGAAAAACAAGATAACCATTTTATATCAACCTTTGTAACAGAATTCATGGTAATAAAATTAAACTTCCCGGAAGTCTTTGGTGGGTTATGTCTGAATACGATTTAAACATCATTCTAGCACGTCCAAGTTTGGGATATCATACCAGGCTTTTAGACTTAATGTTAATTCATGAATTTCAGTTTTTAATTAGTAAAATTTTGTGATGATTTTCCAAAACTAAAATTGCTATCTCCAATTCACAGTAGGTAGGTATCATAGAGGTAAAATATATTATATTATTTCTTTCACAAAAATCCTTATTAGTTTACACGTTTCTTAAACAAGGCTGTAACATCAAGTTTATAAAAACCATTGACAAAAATCATGAGTTTTTCATATTTGAGCTGATAGTTAATTTTTTCAAAACCATGAAAGTATAAGATTCAAGATTTGTCAAAACTTTGTATAAAAAATAAGGTAAAATTCAAATTCACGACAAAAAATCCTTTGGAAAACATTTTTGTTTATGTTGGCCATAGAAAAAAGCTTAATTATTGGCCAGTTTTTTTAATCTATCAAATACAATTACTCACATTAAGTGAAATGAAGTCATGAATGTTGAATATAGAATTTACTTATTTGGAAGCATATACAATATCAAAATGTTATGTCGTATTTCATTTGAAAGTCATTCAAAAAGTAACCATTCATTTTTTTTGAAAAATGTATCGCTTTTGTTTGGGTTTTGAAATAGATAGCTATATCTAAACTTAAGTCAAACAAAGCTGATGGAGCTGACGGACGGCATCACTTCTGAACTATTCAAAGCAGCAGGCGATTACTTGGTAGGGAGTATGTACCAATTCATATGCAAAATATGGTCTTATAGTGTGCCCGATACATAAGAGATTAGACCCTCTAAACTGCGCCAACTACAGAGGCATCAATCTCCTTAACATTGCATACAAGAACCTCTCTGCCGTATTATGTGAACGTCTGAAGCCGTTCGTCAATAACCTGAAAGGTCCTTACCAGTGTGGCTTCAGACCAGGAGAGTCTACTATTGACCAAATATTCACAACTACGGCAGATCTTGGAAAAAACCCAGGAACTTCAAATCGATACCTACCATCTCTAACTATAATGTACACACTTTAATCTTTTATATAGATACGTTATATCCGAGCACACTTGTGCGCCCCAACAAATTTCAAACAGAGATAAACCCACGCAAAATCTTGACTTCAAATTCAATTAAACACTTTGTAATAATTCTTCAAAGATGATGCAACGATAATAAACATACATTGCATATCAGCACTTCTTGGCCTTCAGCCTTGTGCAAGAGTATCAAATGGATATCAAAAGTATTTGACAATATTGAATCATTGCATCATCCGCAGTCAAACAAAGGTTTGCTTCGTAAGCATATTAATAATATAAAAGGGATCTCCAGATCTCTTTCAAGGGCAGTTTTTTCAGTTGTTTATCAACGTATAGCCGATGATTTCCCCCGACAAACGGTAAGGGATATGAAGCTTAAATAAAAGTGTTTTTAATTAAAATAAAACGGTCTTTTATTTCGGTTGCCCTGTTCCCAGAACAGGAAGAAAGATTTTTTTTGAATCTTTGAGAAAACTCAATTAAAATTGATATGTACATATGTATAAATATTAGAATGTTTCTACTTTTAAATCAAATGATAAACTTACTTTGATAAACCAATAAAATAATAGATAATGGAAACGCATCATACCTGTTAGGCAGTATTGTTCAAATTTCGGACCATAGTGGGCACACTTTCTTAACATTTCGTTAGGATAGCCGTCAAATTCCTCTGGATTGGTAAGTTGACATAGGTAAATATTATTTTTATATTTTGTTGCCAAAATACACCATCCATTTCGTTTCTCATATGGGGAGCACATTATCTTCCTTATAACACCACGATAAGTTATATATTTGGTTGAAGGGATTAGAGCGCCTCCATCTCCAATTTTAAGATCACTATTATTCACAAAGTAAGACTTATTCCTAACAATGTATGTAAGAATGCTACTCAATTTTTCTTGAATATAAGAACGTGGCTTGGATTTAATTGCTTCAATTCCAATGTTGAGATCCAGCGGCAACATCGGTCGTTTGAAATAACGTAAGGAGGAATCAGTTTCTTCGAATTCACGACCCGATGTAATGGAATAGAATCCACACATTTCTGGTTGAGTATTTGAATCCATTATTACGAAAAAATAATGATGTTTAAAATCAATTTAAGTTTCTATAACTTTATTATTTGGAAGTGCAAAACAACGCGATTATATATGTATGTACATACGAGTACATTATTTTATTCAAAAATTGCATAGGTGGCTGAGTTAGTTTGTTCCAATTTTCGTTGATTAGTTGTAAAGTTGTAATCTTATGTACCTATGCAGTATGATATGATACGATTTCTAAAGGGTACAGTTTTGAATAGTAGCAAAAGCAATAGCAGTTTTTTAAATTTTTAAAAAATTGAATAAGAGGTACTGTGTTAGAACGAATTACAAAACGAAAAAAACCAAATCGACCTTTATAAATTATAATTATTTATTAGATTACTAAACTAATGAACGATAACGATGTCTTCAAGGGAGGTTATAGAACTAATAAAGAAAAAAGCATTTTAACAAAATTGCAATGAGGCAAGTGTAGAACAGATAACAGCAAAAATGAGATGAGATCATTCTTACGACTAACAGAAACGTAATATTTGTGTGTAATAATTTGGAATACAAAAAATATGATTTTAACATAGGGTAATTTTACAAATGGTCATTCTCAAACAGGTACAGCAAAGTAAAATAATGTTCCTATATTTGAAACATTGTAAAAACAACGAAATGTTCACAACTAAAATTTAAAATAAAACTTAAACTTTTTTAGATGGATTAAAAAAAATATTGATTGCTTAATTGATTGTTTTAAATTAATCTAGACTTTTAATATAAAGATTGAGCAAAGAATAAACATAAATCCAACAAAAAGGAATGTTAGAACTTTCAACTAGATCCTGCTTCGAAAATCAATTTGTTTTTTAAGGTTTGATAAGAATAAATTTTAAGTTCAATTTCTTTTTATCCAAATAAAAAACTTGCAATAATAATTGTAGATAAGACCGGATGGATGTATGTTTATAAATCGTCAAATGGAAATAAAATTGTACGTGTTATAATAGCGGTATTTTATGTATTTATTTATTTTTCCTAATTTTTTTTTTGGATAAAATACAATGAATGCATTAATGTTTCATGTGGCAGTTTTTTTTCCTAAAATTTTTTTCTGTTGAATATTGACGACGACCGACAATATAAACAAAAAAAAAATGATCGTAATTCTTGATTTGTCAAACTGACATAAATTACATCAAGGGTTACGATATTACGAGTCGGTAATGCAGGTCAGAATTAGATAAGGATAAGTTCGGAGAGTAAGAACGGGGACATTGAAATCAATGAGAAATCTCAGTGAGATATCTGAGTGATGGTATTTTTTTGGGAGAATGGGGATGATAGGGCATCAAATGTATCCAGAGAACTGGTTGGCTGAATGGTATTTGCTAATTTAGCACAAAATGTTGATGGTTAAATTGTCGGCCGAAAGAAAAAGAAAATTTCAAATCTCTTTCTTTTGAAATCGATCAGCCACAAAACAAGTCCTTTTGTTTTAAAATAAGCTGTTGATATACACCCGTCGACCAATTAAAATTTTTTTTTTTAACCACACAAAAAAAATTTTAAAAAGGAAATTACATAACTCACAAAAGCAGTGGAATAAATAAAGAAGATATAGGTACAATTTTTTAATTTACATATGTATATAAATATATATATTATGTATATAGATATAGATAATTTTGTCGTAAAAAAATCTAGGAGCTTGAGTTCATAGACAGGAGGATTGTTTTCAGTTCCCTGTCTAGACAAAATAGTCCAGAAACATTAACCCAAAACCAAAAAGAAACTAGCCCCATACCCAAGACTGTTGCAGAAAGCGGAATTGGAGCGAACCGGTAGCCGTGGGTGATAAGGCTCCGGTAAACTTAACAGTTGGGCCAAAACAAAGAAAAAAAAAGAAGACGGTACGAATCGAGTTGGATATACAAATTTTTTTATTTCATTTTTCGTTTTTTTTTAACAATCTATAAATAATTAAATCAATAATTCAAATTTTTTCTCGAAGTGGTCAAAGTCAAAAATTCAAATTCAAAAATTTAAACAAATATCCCAAATTTGTGAATAAATCGAAGACGGGTTAAGATTTTTTTTTGATTAAACTTCGAATTGAAAACCGGCCATTAGAGAATTCATACATTTTTTTATTTTACTTCTAAATG
The DNA here is from genome assembly GCF_945859685.1 of Eupeodes corollae. Lineage (NCBI taxonomy): Eukaryota > Metazoa > Arthropoda > Insecta > Diptera > Syrphidae > Eupeodes > Eupeodes corollae. The sequence goes on along the minus strand of NC_079149.1, from coordinate 52,818,615 downwards.
TAAATTCAATTGTAACAAATCTGAGATTTTAATAACATGAATAAATGAAGAAATACAACTTAAATTTATATTTAGATCATGTTTGAAATAAAGTTTAAATGATAATGGTGAACTAAATTTTTTTTGTAAGAGGATGAGAAGGAAAAAAGGAAAAGGAAAAAAGGAGACCCTCTAAACTGCACCAACTATAGAGGAATAAGTCTACTTAACATCGCCTATAAAATCTTCTCTGCCATAATATGTGAACGTCTAAAGCCCATCGTCAACAACCTGATAGGTCCTTATCAGTGTGGTTTTAGACCAGGAAAGTCCACAGTTGATCAAATATTCACATTACGGCAGATCCTGGAAAAAACTCAAGAGCACCAAATCGACACCCACCATCTTTTCATCCATTTCAAGGCCGCATATGACAGCATCTACAGGGACGAGCTTTATAGAGCCATGTCTAGTTTTGGCATCCCTGCCAAACTCGTCCGTTTGTGCAGGATGACCATGGAGAATTCACGCTGCTCCATAAAGGTTGGAAACAACTTAACAGAACCTTTTGATGTCAAAAAAGGTTTTAGACAAGGTGATGCGCTGTCATGCGATTTTTTTTAACATCGTGCTTGAAAGAATAGTGCAGAGCTCACACGTCAACACTAGAGGCACTATCTTTCAAAAGTCTGTCCAATTACTGGCATATGCTGATGACATTGACATAATCGGAAGAACTCAGCGTGATGTCAATGGGGCTTTTGTGAGCATTGAGGCAGAGGCGGCAAAAATGGGTTTAACGGTTAATGAGGGCAAAACAAAGTACATGCTGTCGTCTAGAAAGGACATACAACACCGACGTTTTGGTCAAAACGTCACAATCGACAGACGTAACTTTGAGGTAGTCAAGGACTTCGTCTACCTAGGCTCCGCTGTAAACGCTGAAAACAACACCAGCGCTGAGATCAAACGCAGAATAACTCTTGCTAACCGCTGTTTCTTTGGACTAAGAAAGCAATTGAGTGGTAATGTCCTCTCTCGAGGGACCAAAGTGTTGCTATATAAGACCCTTATCATCCCCGTCCTGCTATACGGTGCAGAAGCATGGACCATGACAAAAGCGGATGAAAGCACCTTGGGTCGCTTCGAGAGAAAAGTTCTTCGTGTGATCTACGGTCCCGTATGCATCGAAGGGGAGTGGAGGAGAAGATGGAACGACGAACTGTACGGGCTGTACAGCGACGTAGACTTAGCAAGAAGAGTAAAAGTCCAACGACTAAGATGGCTGGGTCACGTAGAGCGCATGGAAACCAATGCTCCGGCCCGGAAAGTCTTCGAATCCGCACCCACAGGACAGCGCAGTAGAGGAAGACCGCGGATCAGGTGGTGCGCACAAGTGGAAGGTGACCTCACCCAACTTGGAGCGCGAAAGTGGAGACATCTAGCTAGGGACCGAGCTAGATGGAGAAGTTTGTTGGGTGAGGCCCTAGTTCACACAGGACTGTAGCGCCACCTTAAGTAGGCCCTCAAAGCATACGAATTTTTTACACATTTATAGTTTCCAATTTATAGAACTTGAATGCTATTCTTTCTTTAAGAGTTTAAATTCTGTAGAAAAATAATGACAATAACTCTTAAACAAATATTATAAATGGCTTACGATAATGCTTAAATCTCTCTTTAACGATATAACCGAATATTCATATAAATAAATTTAAACGTTTTTTTTTTAACAGAAAATAAACATTATTTTTATTACAAAAACATTAAACTGGATAAAACGCTGCAATTTTCTTAGAAAATACAAAACATTATATCAAAATAAATCCATTAATACAAATAGTGACAATGGTACAAAAAAATAAACAAAAGAAAAACAAATTATAATTTTTCTCCTTACAAACAGTTGACAATGTGTATATCGTTTTACTTTACAGATTATACTTCAACTTAAGACGCTCACGTATTAAGAGCCCTTTTATAAGTTTCTTCCAATTTCCATAAACCCGTGCTTCATATTTGTCTTGTTCTTTACGTTCGATTTCTTCTTGTTCTTTGTTCCAAGCATCTACAACAGTATCAGCAAATTCTTCACAAACAACAAATCCATCATAGAGTGGATGACAAGAGCCTTGATGGAAATCAAATCCAATTACAGCTGAAGCACAATCAATGCCCAGTTTTTTACAAACTCTATTTAAACCAGGCACTATAATCAAATACAAAAATAATATTATATAATTTAAGTTAACAAATTTGTTTTTTCTTTTCAATGCGACTTACAATGTAAATGGACGGTCTTCTTAGGTAGCATGCATTCTTTAAAGAGTTCTACATTTCCATAGGCGTTCCTAGGGACCATACCGTTTTCAGCTGTTGGTGGTTCATAATCCTGAGTTTGCCAATAGCCAAATATTTCTAATGGTTGATCCTTTATTACTGAATTCGTCATCTTGAATGTAAAATAAACACACATTTTTTTAGGTTATATAATATTCGTTTGGTCTACACAAATATCTAATCAGAGAATGTAAATTGTACAAGGGCAGACGTAAGGATTTTCATTTTTATTCTAGTTAAACTTAAGTTATTTTAAACCAAGAAATTTCTTTAAATAATGTCAATTAGTTTAAAATCGAACTTACCCTATCCCATTTCGGACGAGCTTTTACAATTTTGCATGGCTGCTCGCCAAGCTTAACAACTCGTGCTTCCTTCAGCCATATTTCTCGCGAATGGCAAGTATGAACACATTCTCTGGCATAGACAGGTTCACCTCGAACAAATCCTAATGTCACAGCGTTAGGCGGATATATAACTTGAAACTTAAGTAAATGACGTTCTAGTGCGTACAAGGGATGATCCTTGTACTCAGATATGGTTGTTGGCATCGGTTTATCCAAATGAATTCTACGCAATTCTGTATCTTCTGTTAGATCCCTTTGGGTACGACCTGATGACACATATCCTTGGATAGCTTCATCTAGCCACGATTGTTCCACACGACTCTTTCGCAATACCGAAGCCCATTGAGTGCAATACCTTGGTGTGACATCTTTAAGGGTTGCATCGTTATTAAAGGCGAACACATATGCCATATTCGATGATGCCATAGATTTCTGTTAAAGAAAAAATGTTAAAATGAAAACGTTGAAGGTTTAAAATTTGTTGTATTTGTTTACCCGAATCGAATCTACACAATTTACTTTTCCTTTGAACAAATCGATACAAATCCATTGAGCTTCTAATTCACAATAAACCTCAACCCACATATTTATGTTATTATTTTTTTTACTCGGCGATTCAGATTCATTCTCTTCATCATCGCAACTAATTTGGGGAGAAAGAACTCGTCGATCTATCTGCTTAATTTTATCAATGGCGGTTTTCTTTGATGGTGGAGGATTCTCAAAGTCGTCATCTGAATTGCTTGGTTTTATAATCGGTTTCTTTCGTCTCCGAGACTTTGGTAAATCATCAGATCCATCTAATTGTGGAATAGTAAGCTTAGCTTTAGACCGCGTTTTCCTTGGCGAAGGTTTCCCTTGTACAGCTTGAATTTTTGCATTGGGTTTAGTCTTCATAGACTCCGCTGAAATTTGGCTTTTAACCGACGAACCTGAAGGACTATGACTCTTGCTGCGACCGCGTTTGATTTCAATTTGTTTAGCTTCATCGTGGAGAGCTTTACTAGCTTTTGTTTGCAAGAATTCTGTTGATACATACGTTTTCGGACTCTTGCTGCGACTGGGCTTCTTACGTGTATTTGTGATGTTCTCCAAGTTTTGTTTATCGTCCGCAACAACAACAATGTCTGGAATGGAAACGGGCTTGTCACTGAGCTTCGCTTCAGGGTTTTTCTTACTTCTAGTGCTTCGAGATGCCGCAGCTTTAGGTGGTTGTTTTGTAACATTTCTGGTTGAAGGATTGGAATTTATAGAAATACTTGGTTTTTGATCGTCAAACGATTTCGATAATGTTTCTATTATAGCAACGAGGTTCTTTTGCTCACTTTTTGCCAAGCTGGATTCTGAAAAATATCCTGATCGTGAAGAAGGTTCTTTTGTTTTCCTCTTTGTTTCTGGCTCATTCGATATATCATCAGATTTTCTTTTTAAATCTTCTACTTTTATACCTTTACTTCCGACTGCTTTACTTTTTGTTTGCTTTGTTGTTGTTTTATTATTAACAGAAGTCTTAGCTTCAAGCTCTTCTTCAAACGAAGGCTTCGGCTTAAGTTTTTCCTTTTTTTTCTTACTTATTTCATTTTCTAGAGCTTCAACCTTCTTTCTTAATTCTTCTCGAACTTCTGGTGTTATAGATGGACTCTTAATTTGTTCCTTTTTAACTACTTTCTTCTCTTTCTCATTGATGGATTTCTTTGTACTCGGCTTTTTGTCTTCATTTGATGTATTCATTTTCAATGAACACAAAGCACTCTGCGGTGGCTTTAAAGGAAGTGGGACCAAATTTAAGACCAATCGACACTGCATTCCCATAGCTCGCAACAGAATCACAAACATAAGTATAAAATCTCTCTTACATACAGCATGACGGTGTTTCATCTGAACACCTAGCGAAATAAGTGGATCGACTTTGAGCTTGGGATATTTTCGATTATCACGTATTTTTATAGCCGATTTAAACCAAGTTATCATAGATTGAAAATACTTAATTTCCGTTTGGCCACTGGGATACACATTGTTGCTGGGCAGTATTTTTAAAGCTATAGGCATGAGGTAGATATTGCTGGCTATTTTATTAAGATACAATCCATGATAGATGTGACCGAGGAGACCAACTTTATGCAAACAAATTTGATTTTCTTTTATTACTCGATTAAGCTGTCGCTTGAGGCAAGCTTCGGCATCGATAGTTTTCTTTTCTTTTCGTTGTCCTCCTACGTCGACACAAACTTGAATTCCATTCTCAATGGAGTTTGGTTCATCAAAGGCCTCAACCTCTGTAATATAAAATTAAGAGATTGGAAATTTTTATAAAACGTATTGAAAGTATATTCTTAGAATAAAATTTTGTTTGTAAAATATTTATCATGCTGTATTCCGAAACAATCTCATACACTCAAAAGATCAGTTTTATAACGTTCAATTACATAATTTAAATTATTGAATTCTTATTCGAATGGTTTTTAGGAAAACAGTTACATCCAAGATGTTGAAAAAGAATCACTGTTCAAAGGGATAGACTGCTATGTTTTTGGATACCATTGCTAAACTTTTGCTTTCAACAGAAATTATTAAACGACAAGATAAGAGGGAAAAATATGTGTTAATATAAAATAGAACCTTCGATGTTATCTTTGCCCTTCAATTGCACTTTAAATAGTGAAAATCATTTTGTTTAAGTGACTTGTTGTTTTTCAGTTGTTTTGTTAAAACGGCAAAAGTTTTCATTCTTGTGATTATTTTACCTTAGCAAATTTTTGCCGAAAATTGACTAAGCATGTACTGAGATTTTCAAGCATGGAACCTCAGAAACGTTAGTTGGCTAAAATCTATTTCTAGATTTTCCTGCTTTCAAATGTTTGATATTATTCACATTTATTCAATTTTCAAACAAATGTGTGGTCTTATATTTTTTATAATAATCGTTAAAATACTTACTATCTACTTTCTAAGTTTTCATGATATTCCATACGATTTTTAAAACCCAAAATTATTGTCCCACTGAATTGTTATACACACACAATTATTATTACTTTAAACTGAAACCCCAAACTATCCATTTTCCGGGAATCTTTCCAGGATTTAATTTTATTATCTTCCTGTTAAATATAAAGGGTGATTTTTTCACTGTTATATTTTTGGCAACACTGGTTTAAACAGTTGACGCTCGTTTCGTGTTTTGTTTCACTGTCAAACATGTACAGTTTGGTCTATAATTTAACCATGAATCGTCTTACACGCGAACAACGCTTGCAAATTATTGAATTTTTTATCAAAATGCACGCTCTGTTAAGAAATTCCATTGCACGCTTTTTCCATTTTATGGTTAGTGAGAATTGTCGATTTTAGAGTGTATATCAGCCAGAAGCATTGCAAGATCTACCAATGCATCCAGAAAAACTCACAGTTTGGTGCGGTTTATGGACTGGTGGCTTCATTGGACCGTATTTCTTCAAAGATGATGCGAATTGTAACTGTGAATGTTGAGCGCTACCGTGAGATGATATCCAATTTTTTTTTGCCCAAAATGCAAGAGCTTGACTTGCATGACATATGGTTTCAACAACAACGACGGTACCACATGCCACAAAGCACGCGCACCAATTAACTTATTGAGAGGCAAGTTCGGTAAACATTTTATTTCACGTTCAGGACTGGTCAATTGGCCGCCTAGATCGTGCGATCTAGCGCCTTTAGACTATTTTGGGGGGCTATGTTACAGCGCATGTCTATGCAGACAAGTCCGCTTCAATTGACGCATTGGAAGACAACATTGAAGAATTTATCCGTGAGATACCGGCCGATATGTTGGAAAGAATATGCCAAAATTGTCAAGGTCAGCAGTTGCATGAAATAATCTTCAGACATTAAATTATATGGACCGTACTATCGATTCAAATAAAGATTTCATACATTTTTCTGAATTGTATGTGTTTTTTTTTTTGAAAAACTTTCCTATAGCTTTTAAAAACCTCCCTTGACATTGATCAGTTTGCATCTAAATATAGTTGAGAACTAGAAGTTACTTTGCTATGGTACTGGACAACTTTTAGAAACAACAAATTTGTTTTTATTGAATGGAAAAGGAAAGCTAAATTACTTATGTATATTGAAAAATAAACCTTCGACAGATAAGTCTATCAAACTTGGAGGCTTTTAGATTTGAGTTTCCAGTTTTTCCCGGGCCCAAACAAATATTATTACGTGATGTTAGTAATTTAATTCATTATTTTTGAATACATTCACATGTAGTTGTTCTTTTGTAACTTTGAAATGAAACTTGTTGTGAGTTAAATAGCAAAAGTTGCAATACACAAAAAATACAAAACAAAATGAAAAATATTGTTGAGCGTAATGGGGATTGGAAAGCTCACTTAAACTGCGTCAAGGAAATGCTCCCTTATTTTCACGCATCTGGACATTTTCCTTATGGTAAGTCTGCACACCTTTACTTGCAGAATATGCAACAGTTACAAAAATCGATAGATCCTAAAGTTTAAGAAAGATTTTCAGAGGGATTTTTCACAGTTAGGTGTTCTGACAAATTAAATTGTGGAACTTCAACGCACATGTTAATCGAGCAGTCTATGATAAAAGCTATGAAGACAGATGTAGGTATTAGTCGAGGGAGAAGTACAAAAGAGAGTGTCATAAGTAAATGGGTTTATAGTATGCATGCTATAAATACCGTTTGTGAAAAATAAGAAGATCTCGCTAACGTTAGGATGGATACGACCGAGCAGCTTGTTGATGCAAGTGATTCCCGAATGAAAAAAGATGCTAAAGATGTACGAAAACTTTTAGAGTGGTTCTCAACGCATGATCCTTTTCTAGACGTTAGCAAAATTGTTTCTATTGCGAGTGGTGTCGTTGGTTATGATAAAATCAATTGTTATAAAGCTCGTGAAGTTGGGCTTGATTCTATGGCAAAAATGACAAGACTCACATTCACAAACACAGAAGTCTGCAACTTACGATTGTTTCGAAAAGGTAGACTTTGAATCAACTTTGAAAACAATTGCGACGTACAGTTGTGTTCATAAAAATAGCAGTGCTGGTCACATTTTATTAGATTGTCAATTATTTAAATAACGAAAATTCTTACAAAAAAAATTAACATGTTACTTTTGTTTTCATATTATAAAATTTTAGCTTGAAGTTATACTCTACTTTTCCCGGTGAACAATCTTGGATATAGAGTGTTCATAAAAGCATTGCTCTTGAATTTATAAGTAAAAAGTGTCAAAAATTCAGTTTTTTTTATTTTTCGATAAGTAAATATTTCACTATTTAAAGTTTTAAGTATTTGTAACTTACTAGCATATAAAAAATTAATAAATATTAGCTCAAAAATGAACAATGGGACGGTCAAGACCATGCACCGAAGAAATTCGAAAATTTATTCGAAAACTGCGTTTGGAGGGAAAAACCTACCAAAATATTCAAGACATCCTAGGCTGCTCAGCAAAAATGGTCAGTAAAGCCTTAAAATGGTTAAATAAACCGAAAAAGCGATGAAAGCAAAGCCGTCCTTTTTAGGTCCAAGGGTCATCGAAAATATGTTAGAAGACCCTAAAATGCAGCATACTATCCACGGTACACTATACAAACGGTGAAGCATGGTGGAGGTAAAATTATGATATGAACTTGCTTTTCATATTACGAGGTCGGGTCTATTTATCTCATGGGGGGTATAAGGGATGTAACCGAGTATGTGAACATTCTCGAGGAGGTTATGTTACCCTATGCGGAGGAGGAGGAGGTTATGCAACAAAACACTTATTGTAAGCTATAATTATTTGAACACTTTCATACAACTTATTACAATTTTTATTATTTCTTAAGTAATAAATCTAGTACTTTGTCATGCATTGCTATTTTTATGAACAGCCATATAAAAACGGTTTTTACTGTGACAAAGCTAACGGTAAAAAATCGATAATACTTATTTTCTCTGAATATTGATCAAATATTTTAGTTTGTTATTAGAAGTTTAATGAACTGTGTTATAAAGTTGATATTGAAGGCATTTTTGTTTTATTTTGAGAATACTGCTATTTTTATGAACACAACTGTATGTTAGTCAATTGTTGACTGAATTTAGTAAAGTCAAACTCAATTCTTAACTAAAATACAAATGATCAATCGTTTTTAGACTTGAAGTCTCTTTTAGTATTTAAAGCCTTTAAGGTCATTTGAATGGAGTCCTTTGACTCAAACTAATTGATTAGGCGTAACGTAATGAATTGTACTATATACTTGCTTTGATTGTAATTGCAGGCACAGGCAGTAAGCCTCTTTGTAGTCATAACTGCACAGAAATTACACAAAATGTATCACATTTTTTTCTTTTGAACAAACTTATGTTTTTGGAACAATCAAACTTCGAACGGCCTAAGATAGATGAAGTAGCAGTGTACCTTTGTTAGGGAAATTAGATGTTTAATCAAAAATGCTAATGGATAATTTTTAATTGCTTATTTCAAAAAGATTTTAGTTGATCTAAAAAAATGGTCGAATTCAAGAGATGATCAACTAAACATATTTGATTATTTTGCATGGATTAAGAACCAATTAGTTTTCGAATGTTCTTGGATGTGAAGATGGATACCGAATTCCGATTCCCAACTACTCACATTTGTTAATCTGCCATGTTCGTGCATATTCAGCAATATAATAAAAACATATGGCATCTTGATGGCAAATTGACTATCGTTTTATTTTTACGAACACCAAAAAATGTTGCCTTGCTTACCAGAGCTTACGATTTGTATTTTCATTTGCAACGGCCTAGTCACTGATAAAGCTTCGGTTCCCATCGATCTCCGCATCAGTGAGCGTGGTTATTAGAAAGATGGGGGACCGTCTCGAAACCTACTGCTTGCTGCTGTCATGTGTTCTTTCTGTCTATTGTTTTTTCTCTTCCGCCCTTCTGTCTTGTGTTGTTATCATCTTACATACTCTAGTCGCTCAAGGTGCTGTGTTCTCTGCTCTGAACATTTATGTGCTGAGTATTGTGAAATGTAATGTCATGTTTTCATTTATAAACGCAAATTTGGAGGTGTTGAAAAAGTTTTAGAATTAGAATCTCAGTCATTATTTAGTGATATTTTATATAGCAATTTAAGTCAAAAGACTGTATTCAAATAATTGCATTAATCTTAAAAAATTTCCCCTTTTTAAGAGAACTTTAAGATATCAAAGTAACTTCAGTTAAATTGACTTTTGATTCAATTGATGAGTTCTTCAATCATTGACATCAAATCAAGTTTTTAAAAATGACGTAACTTTTTATTCAAGAGTTAAATTATTTCTGTTAAATTCTGGTAGTTACAAAAACATTAAAACTGGTTCCATACAGAACATGATCATGAAATTTTTTATAGAAATGGCTAGATTCCTTTTCATAGAATATAGAATTTAATAGAAGTATAAATATTGTATCTCCTTCAAAACAAATTTGGTTTCTTGGTTTCTATGAGTTTTAAATAAAATATTGTACTTTTCAAGGACTCAAAATTTGTTAGAAAGGGATATTTGGATTTTGGCATTCGTGTTACAAATATTTTTTTTTCAGAGCCCGTGATAACAATAATTTTCTCTTATACGGTAAAGTTTTCGAAATAAATTTCTTGCTCAACTTAAAGATCAGTGGCGAGCAAAAATGAGTACATGTTTTAGAAAAATGAACCAAAAGGAATGAATTAAATGATTTTTATAAAAAAAACTTAATGAAATTAATTTTATTATAAAAGCTGTTTCTTTGGACTAAGAAAGCAATTGAGTGGTAAAGTCCACTCTCGAGGGACCAAAGTGTTGCTATATAAGACCCTTATCATCCCCGTTATGCTTTACGGTGCAGAAGCATGGACTATAACAAAAGCGGATGAAAGCACCTTGTGTCGGTTCGAGAGAAAAGTTCTTCGTGTGATCATCGGTCCCGTATGCATCGAAGGTGGGTGGAGTAGAAGATGGAACGACGAACTGTACGGGCTGAACAGCGACGTAGACTTAGTCAGAAGGCTAAAAGTCCAACGACTAAGATGGCTGGGTCACGTAGAGCGCATTTAAACCAATGCTCCGGCCCGGTCACACAGGACTGTAGTGCCACCTAAGTAAGTAAGTCAGATGGTGAGGAATATTTTTGGCATGGGCAGAATGAAACTCTGCAGAAGCATCAGGTAAAGGAAACCAGCTTAATGGCGCAGGGATGTTTTACATGGTGAAATGTCGGTCCACCGATCAGAATCGAAGGTATAATGAAGAAGGAACAATACCTTTCTATTCTGCGTAACAACTTACCAGATTTTGTTCACTAATGCACATACCTCAATAAGGAGAATATTTCTCAACACTCTGCGCGAATTGTCCAGAGCTGGCTTGCGGAACAGTTATTTCAAACCATGAAGTGGCCAGCACAAAGACCGGATTTAAACCAGATCGAGAACTTGCGGGCAATTCTTAAAAGACGCTTGGCATCTTTTGATAATCCTCCAAGAAATTTGTATGACTTATTGGAGCGAGTACAGGAGCAGTGTTCACACATTCCACGTGCACTTATTTAAGATTTGGTTGAAAGTATGGCAGGGAGAGTGAGGAGTTTCATAAAAAACAAAGACTTGGGGACCAAATACTAAAAAGGCACTGGACAAACAAATATAAAGGTAAGAAACCATCGTTAAAAAAAAAAGAAATAATGTGATCTATTGCCTTTAACTGACAAGGTTGGCCATGGATGAGATGTGTACACATTTCAGTCCTAAAAAAAATCTCATTGTCATTCTGGATGCAGTGCTGATGAAAACCCCTTATGAACACGCAACCCTAACTCGAATGCTCTACATGGGTCACACTCACCGCCCACCTTGTCTGTCTCCAACGTGGGAAATCTTGTCAAAGGACCTCGCAATACCTCATCATCAAATTAATAAAATAGTGTCAAAATGAGAACTAGACCGAAACAAAGAAAATAAACATTTTGTTCACAAATTATCAGGTTTAATATGCATCCCTTTTCCGCTTGATTAAAGAGAGGAATTTTGTAATCGTCTTCTCTTTAAATATTAGGACAAAGAAAAAAGTAGCATTTTGTATAATTACCTATTTAAATAAGATTAAAGTTAGTCAATTAAAAATACAGATGAGTTGAAATAAAATAATAAAATTTGTTCTCTTTTTCAAATAATAAAATTTAATTTAATAACTCAAAAACAATCAAGAGGAAAATAAAAAAATATGAAGAAATGACGGGTTTCAAAAATGAAAAACATGCTTTTGGTGTGCTTTAAAGAAATAATATAACACCAATTGGAATTTCCTTTTGAAGAATAATATCATGCTTTGTTAAATATTTCAATAGAAAACCACCTGTAATTGATCCTAAATTCCAAACGCATCTCTAGAGAAGGCATTACAACACAACAGATCCACATGAAAATATACCATTTCAGTTTCTCAAGTTTTGTATATTTAAAAAAAGAGAAAATTAAGTCTTTTAAGCTTTGGAAACTCAAAAAAAAACTCCATTTGGTTGATGATCAAACCCAAAAACTCACCCAGAAAAGCAGAGATTCAAGATTCTAGCAAAAACAAGTTAAGTTTTCATAATACTCAAACTGGCACAGTTAAGAGATTGCTTTATTATTATTTTTTAAAATTAAAGAGAACATCTAATATTTAAATTTAATTAATTAATATAGAGATATATATATATATATGCAATGCATGTATATTGTTAATCTTAGAATTACTACAGCTCTACAACGATTTTAACTTAACATCTACGTCTTGTCAGTCGATTACGGCGTTCAGCGTATGTTTAATTTTTGTTTTTGTATGTTTAATCTAAATAAGTCTATGTTTGCATTTACCTTCAACTTCTTCCAAATCAGAATCAGTGTCAGCCATCTGTTGGCTTGGCTGTGTTTTTTTGGATTGCCTTTTGGGATTCTTTGTTTTCTTTGTGGATGTTGTGGCTGTGGTGGAGGTGCCTTCGCCCATGGCAAGCAATGACGAGACATCATCCACTTTGGCATCCTGTTCTTGCAAGAGGCTACGTTCTTTATGCTTTTTATATTGGACTTTTGCTTTTTCCATGTTCTTGGCAAAGTCCTGCAAATAGCCCAGGTCAACTGGTTTTGTAGCTGTTGCTGATTTGAGCGAATTTGTGATGGTCATGTCCTTACTGGACTCTGTTTCATCATCATCATCCTCGTTTTCTTCTGAATCCGAGAGCTGCATACCAGCATTGCAATCAAACTTTGGCACTCCATCGGGATTCTCATTTGATGTGGATGTCGATGGTTTGACATCGAAAAAACTCGACTTTAGGTCGATTTCATCGGGATTGACGAGATAGTCGTCACCGCTGCTCTCAGAATCACTAAGGACAGCTCTTTTATTTGTGACGGCGCGTGCCGCCTTCTTTTCTGCCTGCGCAGTATTTTGTTTTGGTTGCCTTTGCTCGCCCTGATTTGATTGATTTGATCGCTGGACTGTCTTTGGCGGAGGTTTGTACTTGTTAAAGAGTTTTGTCCTCAAAGACGTACCAGTGGATTTGCGTTTCTTTGACTGCTTCATGGAACTATCAGCCTTAGATGAAGACGACTTTGCATCCCTATAAAATGACAACATGAATTTATATGAATCTCTCTAAATGGAAAAGGTATGAAAAAATCAATTAGTTACCTTTTCTTTGAGTTGGGAACATCTTCAAATTCGCTATCATCGTCATCGGACTCATCCGAGGCTTGGCGGCGACGATTCGAAGTAGATTTTCCTGGTTTCCATTCATCTTCACTGGCTGAAAAATCTTCCTCCGGCGATGAGGATTCGTATTCTTCGTCCGACATTTTTCTTTTTTAACTTTTTTTTCTTGTTGCCTTGATAAAACTACAAAAAACACTTCACTTGACTTCTTTTAGCGAATATTAATAAACAATAAATAGATAATAAATAATGCAATTTTCAATTAACAACGAATTTCTAGCGCATATTTTAACTTTGCTCTACGGCTGTTCTCTTATTCTTCTGGCTTCGCTCGTTGTGAAATTATTTGTTGTTTTGCGCAAAATTTATCGCACCACGCTTTTTGCTTTCCATTTTTGTTTTCCATTGAAAATTTATTGGAAACTGGAATGTGTTTTCTTCCTTAATAGAAATTGTATGGCAGAGACTCTCAAACTGTATCCCGCTGAAGTTGAGCGATTAAAAATGTCGTTAAAAAATTATTTGAGATACAAATTTAAGGAGAATCAGCATTATTTTTAAAAGATTAAATTATAAAAATATTCGTATTTGCACAATTAGTGGATCATAATAACGGCTAGGCAACTTAAAATATGATCTCGTAGAACTACAGAAGATATTTTTGAAAAGATTTAAATGTTTGCATTTGATTTCTGCAAAAAAGAGTTGATACATATAAAACAAATGTTTCTGAAATACAAAGAAAATTTTCAATTTTGTATATAGGATAACAAAATTGCGCTTGTTCTTTAAAACAGGAAAATCTTGTCAAAACAGTTTGGTAGTAAGGAATTGTAGTCTGGTTGCTACGAACTGTCAAACTCTATTCGCGTTCCACATACCATCCACATTGAAACGAATTAATTGTTCGCTCGCAACATAACCTCAACATTATACTACTCTTATTGTTTTTTGTTTTGTTAAAGAGGATGAGGAAAATATGGAGAAAAGGGTAATTCAATTGGTCGCTGACTGCAAATAGAAATAAAGGTCATGTGAAAGAAAAGTCAAAATATGAGAACATCCACAGTTAGCAGTTCGTAGTTCTTAGCTCATGTGCAAGATGCTTTTATCTTTATATTACCATCTTCGTCTGCATCACTGTTGCCACAATGTTGCAAGTATTTATAACAAACGATTTACATTTACTCTTTTATTTTTAAATTTTGTATTTATGTTGCATTTTGTCCGTTTGGTTGCACATTTTTTATTGAAATTGCTATACTTGGTGTTGAAGCCATTCATAAACTACTAGTTGCAATTTAAATAAGAGTAATTTATTTGTTAAACTCAATGGGCTATATTCATAGTTCTTTGATAAGTTTTGATTTTGACTTTGATAAACTAAACTTCAGTTAAGATTATTCATAGTCAATTTAGAATGCCTATGTTTAAGCTGTTTTTTAATTTATAAAACTTCAAAAATGACCGAACTGATTGAGAAAATTACGTAGCGAGAAATTTCATTTGAAAATTTAAAAACAAAAATTTAAATGTCAAAATATTCGGACATATATCACTATTTTTATATTTTGTTTCGTGCTGGAAAAATTGTATAAGCAATTATTTATAAATACTTTCTAACTATAGGGTGCTTTCATAAATGCATGGTTGCTTTGTTTGCATGCGATCAATTGCCAATCAGACTAACGTCACACAAAATACTTGCGCATGTGTTTTAAGCTGCATTTATGAACACTTTCTTATGATTTGCGTCATATGTCAAAAGACTGTCAGAATTTGAAGTTTTACTTACTTCAAGTTTTGAAATTTGATAAATAATGGACAACAAAAAGTTTTTTTCAATAATAATAAGTGAATATTGTGAAAATCGGATTAATCGAAACCATGGCATTGATTTTCTCAGAAAAAGGAATCTTAAGAGACATCAATTAATCAGTTTTATTTTATCAAAAAGAAAAAAGGGACAATTTAAACGAAAGATTCCGGGCTTAAAGGAAAACTTTCATCGGTTGACAGTGTTCCATAGCACATTTTTCTTTTTTTTCATATCGGCAAACTCCTTTTCCATTTGTAGCCTCGTTTCCAACATAAGTTGAATATATTTATGTTGCCACACTTTATCATCCATCCTTTAATAAAATTCAATTTTCAGAACAATCTTTTAATTTTTAGCAAACATTTACCTTTATTGAGCCAGAGCAAGTTTGTGATGCCGTTTACTGTTTTCAATTGAAATTTGAATTTTCAAGGAAAAGAATTTGACAGTTTCAATAATAAAGGAAAGAAAATCGTTTTTACCATATACCTGTCTCTTTTATTGAGAAAGAAATTCAGATTGCATGTGAGTTTTTGTAGTTGCACATTTGCGCTGCAAATATTTGCTTTTTGCATTTATGAAAACTATGCATTCGTCAGACTTTCGCAACCATGCATTTATGAAAGCACGCATAATTTTGAGACTATGGAAAAACAGTGTGTACCAAATTATAACTTACATTTTTCTGTTTTGGCTGTACAAAAATATATTCCGATGTTCTTCTTTATTTGCTTCATAACACATTGATGTAGGCCTGTGGCAACCCTGTAATATCAAAAAGTTATAGTTTTTTTTATAGAAAGTGAAAAAGAGTTACCCCTAGAATACTCTCTTCAATTTTGGGGTTTTGACATATACATATATCTGCCTATGTAGATACATGTTAATCCACTTTTAACCCAGTTTTAAAGCCTTACAAATTTCGAAAAATAGAGCTTTTATGATTGAAATTAAACATTGTTCCTTATAATAATAATCAAATTTAATGTTGAGGGTAAAATTGGTGTGAAATTGATCTATATGCTATGAACTCTCATTATTGAACGGTGCATATTAAAATGGACCCTTAACTAAAGAAAATTGCAATTAATAATTTGTGATCTTTGCAATGAATGGTCATTTTTCCCAAATTTTAAAGTTCAATCTTAATTTTATTATTGGTAGAACCCATGGTGTTTACATTGGAGTATGCGGCTCATTGACTTACTAGATATTGGCTGGTAGCCAACTTCACGTTTGTTTAATCTATTTCTTAACGTTAGTACATACCACATTTTTGTGATTCAGCGGAAAAACTTTTAAACTTGGGTTTTGTATTTTGTTTATTTTGGATACTACCTTTAATCAAATTTAGAGCAGACTTTGGAATTTGTGAAAAAATACCATACATTGCAAGGATCACAAATAAATTAACCATAAGTGTTAAGTTACATTTTTTTTAGTTCAAACCATAAATTGTTTATTGTTAAGCTTCCATACACGATAGAGCCAAAGAGCCAAACGGATGCGAGCCAATTCAAAATCGACTGTGTGTGGGGAAACTAAGACTGGCCTGTTTGACTCTGTCGAACCATTTGATTTGGATTTTCTGCAAGTCAAAAAACAACGTCAAGGCTCGTCTCTGCTTTGAGATTCTACAAACACAAATAATTTTATCTCACCATCTAAAAACTATCTAAACATCTCAGTCTATTTCATACAATAATTTAAGGAAACATCCTTAATGTTGCTTTCCCCCTTTTTATTTTTTCTGGGTCAGTTACCATCTTTTTTATATGTTAAAACCTTTTTCGGCCATGTTTTTTTGCTTACAATTTCTGTAATTTTAACATATTTTTTGAGCAAATAAATGATATTTTTCTATAAAACCTTTTCTTTTAATTTAATTAATTATTATTATTTATTAACCAGATAAACATATTTCAGCTTTTGATCATAATGAAAAATATACAAAATAATTTATCTGTCAAAGTGGTGACTCCGTTATGCATGGCAGGCAAACTTAGATTGCCTCCAATAACACTAATTGACTTTTCGCACCTAACTCAAAACCGGGTTTTCGGCAAAAAGTTTTCGAAAACCCGAAAATCATTCACACCGAACATTTACACGTTTTCATTTGACATTTAAATCTGTTAAACACCTGCTGTCAAATTTTGTATTGATGAAAATAAACATTTCAGAATGAGCCGCAGAACTTTCGATATACTCTGTCTCGGATGCGGATAAAATGAAAATATCCAAGTAATTTACTTTACTATATGGTATGTATTCTCTCAAGATTCAATTTTTTGAAAATTCTTGAAGTGCAAACATTCTCCTAAGGATTTTCCTTTGCCGTCGAAACCCTTGAGCCGATAATCTTTTCATGTGCTGTAATAGAGCAGCATTTTAGTGCAGACAAAGCCATAACTAGCTCGTCTCGAAGAAGAGTTTCAACTGAAGTTCTGGGGACGCGGACGGGTGAAATGGGCTAGTGACCAAAGCCAACAACAACTAGAAGCTCGCTTGGCTGCAGCTAACTTCTGTGTTCACTTCAAACGGTCAGAACAATTCACCAAAGAGAAGCCAATTGTGTAGAAAATATAAGATCAAATCAATAAAAAACAAAACTGTTTTTAATTTTATTTAAAACATTATCATTTTTCTTTCATAACAAACTGAATCCAAAGTACTGCTTATGACTATTGCTTTTGTTGGGAAAATGTGCTTTCAGAATCACCATGTATTTTGGCAGTCCAAGCAGCTTATAGGTGGGGTTGAGAAAATTCTGAACGATTTCGTGTAGGTCCTTATGGCCGGAGCAGAAAAGGTCAATTCCTAGTTCAAGATTCGTACCATAATCACACTCGCCTATCTTGTCTAAAGCAGGATCTTCTTGTTATTGGCATCGCTGTCCATCAAGGGGCGAAAGCCCACTGCTGTGGTTTTATTTACTGGAACAAAGATTCCCGCATTGAGGAATGTTTTGGCGAAAATTTTCCTAGCTCACTGCGACTTAGCCTCCACCAGAGATTTCCTTTCATACTTGTTCTCCTCCACAAATGAACTCATCGCCTTTCTCATATCTCCCAAACCCTTGTGATTGAAGGGAGTTACCGGAAAGTCTTTCTCCAGGTAGTAAGCGAAAGCTTCGAACATCATTGTATCCCTTGGAAACCGAAGCAGGACAGTTCACCTCCGCCGGTTTACCTCTGCCAGTTTACCACCGCCGGTTTATCTCTGCCAGTTTACCACCGCCGGTTTACCTCTGCCAGTTTACCTCTGGACAGTTTACCACCGCCGGTTTACCTCTGGACGGTTTACCTCCAGAGCAGGTAAGGTAGTTTATTATTTATTATTATTATTATTTATTATACCTTCTAATAGAAAACTTTTGACATTTAGTTTCGTGTTGTTTTTAATTTTCTTTCATTCTTTATGAAATGAATTATGACACTTCCACAGTGCAATTTTTCAAAGCAAAATATGATATTTAAGTAAGTTTTTGTATTTTTTTTTGTTTTGTTTGAATATTTAACAGAATTCAATCATTTTCAGGGAAAATTTGTTCATAGGAAATGCAGCGTATCCTCTAAAAAAGTAAGTTCCAAGCTTTTAATTTTGCAAAATAAAACAATTCGTTTGGGATTTTAAAAGTAATTTTTTTTAAATTGTTTCGATATTTAATATAATTTGATATTTTTTAGAACAAAAACCTTTATAATGAAGTAATTCAAGTCCATTTTAAGGAATAAACAATAAATTAAGTAATATTGCAGGTGTAACAATTATTGATTGTTTGTATAGTTTGTATAGTTCCTTGAACTTCGTGGTTCTCCTCTGGCAGGTGATATGGATTTTTTGCGGATACTGCGCTCGGTTTCTATGAAGAATACGATTAGGAATCTTAATTCAAATGGAATGATGTTCTTTATGAAAGGGAACTTACGCGCTTGTGCCAAAATACTGCACGTTCCACATCCTTGCATACTTGCCGAAAAAAACAGGACTTATTCCATCCGGATTTCATTATTGAAGCTGATTTAAAATATACATACGTCGATGTGAAAGCTATAGACGAAATATATTTTCATCTCTTATATTTCCTCTATGGTGAAAACAATGACAGCAAATAGCATTGACATATTGAAAAGGTAAGGCAGTGCAATAATGATAATAAGTGAAAAAAGAAACCATTCAAGCAGTCATATAAGGTAGTTTCTGAAACGTGTTCAGCATTTAAAACAGGACAGGGCGACTCAATACGTGCATCCCACTACGATTCAATTCGATTTTAAAATTTAGTTTGATGAAAATATTTCTAATATTGTGTCTTCTTTAATTTTAATATATTTCGTTAATTTTTAAGAAAAGTTGTGCATGTATTTTTTTCACGAAATCATCTTTACTCCCTACTAACAATTTAACTATTCTAAAAACGATATGATTCTCTAAATACAATACCTATTTCTGTCGAAATAGTTCTTGATGTAATTTTTTTAAAGGTTCATGCTTATTTTCCTAGGGGATTATATGAATTTATTAATTTATCTTCTAACGTGTATACTTACTAGTTTGTCATATAAGCTTGTTCAAAATGAGGGTGCGTTTTCCCTTCTAACCACTTTTGAATATAAGTCAATAAGACTAGTATCAGGAGACTCTTCTGGAGTAATACCTAGTGGCTACGACGACATTAGCTTTTCCAGACTTTTTGACTAAAACTTTGTATTTAAATCTTAACTTTTATTTTTTTCTTAATATTTGTATTAAGTAATGCAACAACACATTGCAGCTAAGAAATATTGATCCATATGATGATACTAGCTGTGAAATAAAAGTGGTAGATGCAAGACATACATAATTTGTGTA
Source organism: Eupeodes corollae (assembly GCF_945859685.1). NCBI lineage: Eukaryota > Metazoa > Arthropoda > Insecta > Diptera > Syrphidae > Eupeodes > Eupeodes corollae. Next base: position 52,798,569 of record NC_079149.1, on the reverse strand, counting down.
CCAAAAATTTCACAAAATGTCTTACTATTTGAAACACATCTACCCGTCATAATAAAAACTATTTTTTAGGTTGTTGCTGTACTACATGTTAAAAGATAACACGTAGCGCGCACATGCAACTTTGAGTTTCGAAACAGTGGTTTCTAAACTGAGCACTATAGACTTATATGAGAGTCCACGCACATGCAGAAACCATTCTGTCGCCCATTCGAGCAACTTTTTAGTTTGTGTTTTGACACAAACTAGACGATCGCCTCAACCAATTATAGGTAACTGATGCGCGAACATTCAACTAAATCGTTGAATAATTTTCTGTAAGTGCAAGAGAGAGATAAATGTAGTCAAGGTTTTGCTTTCACCAAAAATTCTGAGAGAAGAGAACCACCTTACATCACAATTTCACTAGTTTTCTCTTTCATGCATTGATTTCGAAAGTGTATTAGTTGTTTAAACCCATAAAAAACGTCCCTACTATGATACACGTAACTGCACCCACATTCAAGAAAATAGTTTCTTTGGTATGCACGTATTAGTGCATTTCAGTCGAATGATTCTTTAAAGTGTGACGGGGTTAGTAGGATACTTCCAGACGCGCAGAATAATATATTATAAGTTTGCCTTGAACAGTATATCTACTCTTTTCTTTCATAAGACAAAGAATAGGACAAATTTATAGATACACAGTAATATATTTTGTTCATCTAGTCTCAATAGTACTTCTTCTCTGGGTTACCAATCAAAGCAACCATTCAAAACTTCAACAACTTAATCAAACAAAGCTCAAATTTCTATTTCTTCAATAGACAAAACGACAAACTAACCATAAAAACATTCATGAGTTAGAGTATTTAAAAATAAATAAACTCACGGCCGAATGACACTATAAAATAAAACACGAAAAGGCAGAAATATCGGCCTTTGCATTAATTAAGAAGCACCCTGTGAGCAAAATACGCCACATTTTAAACTACCTTACCTGCTCTGGAGGTTAACCGTCCAGAGGTAAACCGGCGGTGGTAAACTGTCCAGAGGTAAACTGGCAGAGGTAAACCGGCGGAGGTAAACTGGCAGAGGTAAACTGGCAGAGGTAAACCGGCGGAGGTAAACAGTCATGTACCCCTTGGAAACACAGTACGAACTATGAGCAAGTCTTCCTCGTCCTTGGGGTCGTCACGCCAGTAGCCATAGAGAATTCCGGTTCCTCGCTTAAAAAAGAGCGTTTGAAACTCTGGAGGATCTTAAAAGAACCGCCAGTACCGTAAATAGTCACCGGGGCTTTTATTCTCGACCTTGGAAAATTTTCCATATTCTGTAAATAAAAATCAAAAAGCAATAATTCTTATTTTGTAATTAAATTGTATAAATAATATTACTTACCACGACCAAATTTATTTTAAAATGAAATATTTGTTTTCACAGCAGCCACAACTGTTTTATTTACATTAATTTGAGCGCTGAATTTTTCGAAAGGTTTCTTTGTTTAGGTCAACTTTAAATGGCAACTAGTTTTCGAGAGGTGTGGAAAACCGATATTTTCGCGAAAACCGGGTTTTAGGTTTGGTGGACTTTTGAAATCTCTGTTTGCTTGCTGCCCACAATGACTACGGAGCCTTAAGATATGTGCATACATGGATGTATACCATAAAAAATAAATTCAAACAGACAAGTTTGTAAATAAAGTGAGAGTGTCCATTTTTTTCGAAATTTTAATCGGACACACCTTATTTTGACAAATTGACAGCCAAAACCAACTACTGTCAGAAAACTTCAAACATTTTGCTTACGTCCCCGAACATACGAACAACCCAAACGAGGTACATTTTTATTTTTAAGAATACTGACGAATTTAGAATCAATTTGGATTAACCTAATTGCTCCTTAGGCAAAGTCTCTTCAGTTCTATTAAATATCAATTACTAAATTGAGAACTCCAACAAATCCATTCAATTCATCTTAACACTTAACATTCCACGTCTACTTCTAATAAGGAACAACTTTCTTCCCAACAACAATGAGTGAATCGAAGGTAACTTTCAAAATAACTCTCACTTCGGATCCAAAGCTGCCTTTTAAAGTGCTGAGTGTACCTGAAGGAACTCCATTTACAGCGGTCCTAAAATTCGCCGCTGAAGAGTTCAAAGTTCCTGCTGCAACAAGTGCAATTATAACTGACGATGGTGTAGGAATCAGTCCACAACAGACTGCTGGTAATGTTTTCCTTAAACATGGTTCTGAGTTGCGGTTAATACCAAGAGATCGCGTTGGTTGTTTGTAAATTTGTATTTTGTTTTTTTTTGTTTAATATTTAACTTTATATTTTAATAAAATGCCATTAAAATCAAAAATTGTATTTATTTTGAAGAACTTTAAAGACAACAATGATAATTGTATTTTAAGTATTAGTTAATATTTTTTTATTTTTGTCAGACTTGAGAGGGGTTTTACTTCGAGTTACTTTCCTTGTAGACTTTTAAGGTGGGATTAGTGATGTTTAGGATTTATTTAAATTTTGTTTAAAACATCTATGTTTTACAAGTTATTCAAGATAACCTCTTGAAGTATCCAGTTAAAATTCGTAGGGAGCTTAATATTAATTATTTTATAATAAGAAAGAAATATAATCTATTAATGTACTTGTTCCTATAGATTTTTTAAAACCAGTTTCCACTTGTGTAAAGGTTTGAAAACAATTGAAAACCCTGTGTGAATTTGACTTTTAAAAGGCACCAAAAACATTTAGTGGAATAAAATAATTGCAAGAGGATGTGCAGCACGTATTTTTTCCTGTATCTTGAATAACAGGTCTTAATTATTTACGGTGGCTCAACTTTACATACCCTCACCTTGTGAATTTTTTAAACTTTGAATTCGAAACTTAAATTGATTTATTACGTCACGTAACTAATTCTTAGCTATCTTATACAGGAATAGAATTTCTTTTAAAATATCAATTTGTATCTTAAGCTTTCGATTTCATGTGTTTTTAATTATTTTAAAATTTGTATCCACTCGGAGCAAACGTTGGCCAAATTGTTTTGTACCATTTTGGAGTTTTTTAAAACCTCAATCATGGTATTACCGCCCTTTAATGCAATCTAAATCAAAACAATTTGGTTTTGTTTTTCTATTTAATAATTTTTTTATTGTAAAAAAATGAATTAAACCTCACAAGAAAGGGAATTATAAGTTAACACTACTTGAGTTTACGAATGAATTTCATTCAATACAATTTACGCCTGCAGTTTGTTCTTGGTGGTGAAGGCAAAGTGAGAAACGAAGGCTGCCACGAGAGCAGCAACCAATTCAGAGTTAACCCATGGTCCGCTGTATGCCTTTGGCACGGAAATGGTGATGTCTGTCAATGATTTCACAGATGCTACTTTATCGCCATCACGTTGAGCCTTACGAATGCTTGAGTAGCCTTCCTCGTCGAAGAGACGAATAACCTTGCTGCCACTGCTTCCCTTCTTTGCGTCTTCAGTCCAACTGATCTAGAATTCACAAATATTCCTTGAAGTTAGTTCCCTGTCTCGAAAATAGAATATTTTTCTAAAATTTTACCTGATATTTCTCGTCTCCTACACGAGCAACTGGAACAACTTTTCCACATTCGAATTCAGCGAAGAGTTGTGGTTTTTCACCATTTGAGCACTTCAATGTGAATTCTCCAACGTGGGCAAGTTGGGTGAGGATTGTGGCGTCGGTTGTACTAAACGAAGATACTGTAACTTTTGGGCTGGAACAAGTAGCAGCGAGACTGGCCGAAGCACAGAAAACCACAATAAAAGCAATACAAAGATTCTTCGACATTTTTGTGTTTTATTTTATTTATTTAACACGACGGTTAAGGGATTTAATGAAGAGAAATCGGTCTTCGGTCGGTGATTGGAAAATTCAGTCTGAGAAGTGAAATGTAAAATGACAGAGAGTGACAGAAATGCCACGAAATCATCCACGTCAAGTGACGTTTTTGTTTGTTGTTACCATTAGGGGGAGGTTAGACTTTTGTGATATATTTTCAATATTGTAGTAGATTTATATAAAGTAATAGATCTAACAAAAAACAATAATTTGACAGCAGTTTATCAAATATTTTGAAAAATATCGACACAATTTCTGACTTAAGCACTATTCACATGAACACGACCAACGAATGAAAGAATATTCGTCGATGTTGACATTTCGTTCACATGAGAGTTTTTAATTCGTCGCGAATGAAGTTGTGACAAGTAGCCACAGCCAAGCTCCATTCACCACCGAAGTCCGAAACCAAAACAAGAATGATTTTCATAGAACCGCGCGATCATTTTATTCGTTGAGAGTGTGGATAATGTGGAACGCGAATAAAATTTGACAGCAAAAGTATGCATCATGAATCAAATAAAAATTATATTGCTATCATTTGTTAAGAATTTTTGTGGAAATATGCCTTCAAACTCGCATTTTGTAATTCATTCGTCGTTCGTTGGTCGCGCTCATGTGAATACTATTTTAGTGCTGAACCTTGCGTTCCCATTTACCGATGTACTCCTTTTCAAATTTTGTTTTCAGCCATTTCTGAAATGAAGGAATTTATCAAAAAAAACACAATTAAAAATTAAAACAAGAACTTTTCCATTTAATTCGTTTTTTTTTAATATTTCCACCAACAATCATAACAAATCTTAATTATTTTGACCTGACAAATATGTGCTGTCAAAATGACTGTAAACGGAGCTATGTTAAACTGTGCTTTTATAGTTGAGTTTTCCAACAGTAAAATTTAAGGTGGTGTTAGCCTATAACCTGCCGTTTAAAATGGTTGTTGTTAAATTATTTATTTCATCTTCGAAAGTCCCAAAGCAAGGCAATAAAAATAGCTACAATTTATCTTCTTTGAACAATTGTAGCAACTATATAATTCACAGTAGCTCGGATTATATGGAGTCTCGATTTATTCGAGTAGATTTGCGTAAAGTTAAGACAAGATGTAATGTTCATATGGTCATCTTCTGATGAGCCCAACCATTACATCGGGCGAAACACATATATGAACACCTATGCTGGTTTATTTTTATTTTCATGATTTTAAATAAAAATTTAATTTTCATGATTTTAAATCATATATATTAAAAATTATCGGTGTTCAGGAAAAAACAATTCGACTGTTTACATTCAAATATTTCATTATTGTTAAAGCCCAGTTAAATATTTAAATGAGTTTTAATTTTGATTATTGGTAAGTCCAAACTTAATTTCTTATTTCAGACACGTCTTGACAATTTTAAATCTTCAAACTCACCGTCGCAAGTCAAGCCTCACCATGTATGTATCACGACTCACGTTGGTAACAACCAATGACCCGCTTTGTGATAGCTCAAAGCTCTAATTGGGGGAGCTAACATCTGTCTGCAAGAATCTTTATATCCAAATACATCTTAGAAAACTCTAGAATCAATTTTATTCTTAAAGTATGTCATGTAAGTACTCATCTTGACAAATTAAGCAACCCAATTATAGCTCAAGAGTTACATTTACAGCTTAAAAGGTTTAAATTGTTTTAATCCATTTCAACAAGGCGAAAACTTTTCATTTAAACCCTTTTTAAAGCTCAATACTATCTTTGTATATGAAACCTATAGAAAAACTTCCAATGCCATTTTGATAAGCGGTAAAAAAAAACTATAGGTTTTATAAATTAAAACACCATCATAAAAGATGAGGCCTCATACTGGATATTTTAAGGATCCGCTTTGAATTACTCATTAAGATTTTTTAAGTTAAATTGGAATCAAAAATATTTTAAGGTTCAATTTCAATCAACATAATATTAAAATCTATATAATTTAAGAGTGTTTTTATTTTAAAAAATAAATTTTAGATTTTATAATTCTTATGCTTAGACATGTTTCTATACATTTTTAAGTCAATTAATTTATTTATATTATATGCTCTAAAAAATAATTTATTCACAAACAAAAAACATAAACAATAATAAAATCATGGCAATGCACAGACAAAGGCAATCTAATTTTGTTCAAAAACTATGTCAAGTTATTTATGTTCTCTTCGTTTTTGCACACGTAAACTAAAACACCTTCACCATTCCAACAATCCAATAGTACCCATGTACTTTAATTCAACACCCCTTCATCTTTTTCATATCGAACATTTTTCGAGGAAAGTTAATTTGATTGTACATTGAGTCAAGAGACTTTGTAAGCAGTTCTAAAAAAGCTAAAAGAAAGAAGACAAAATCTCACATTCCTAAAAATGCCAATATATTTTCTACTGGCCTTTGAAAGATCAAATTTGACCTATCGACATGTGGAATTTAAATATCCTTTCGGATTATTAGAGAATGGAAACGGTCTTAGGGAAATTATTCGGACTAGCATTGAAAAAACCTTTTTTAAGTTATTATTATATTATGATGTTTAATTTATGTTAAAACCGAAATAAATCGACGTACCTACTGTTTTTTTGCATAATGGTATAAACCTTTAAATAAACACCACGCACCCCCAAAAGTAAGTCAAACTAATGTTGTATTACAAGAAGAGCAAGGAAAAAAGGAGGAACAAATAGAAATCCATGCAATCCAATGAAAGCTCAATAAAGATTGATAAAACTATACAGAAATACTGCAAGTTTCACTCATGGAAGTCATAGTGTACCTACACTTTATTTTGGTATCAGACTTGAAAGTAATTTTATTTATTTGATTTATGTCCGTGTCATTTGTATGTTTTAAAACTTAAATAGTTAATTTGTGATCTAATAACAAACATATGTAACTCACATTGGGCGCCATTTGGCAATATTCTGAGTTTTGTTTTGAATGAAGACATTCATTTCGTTTCAAAGTTTTCATCAGTAATTTAATTCAATATTCAGAAAGTGAGTGATTTTCGATATACATAATTTTATCAATTCGCTCCACCAGGTTTTAATATCTACATATTTATGCTTTAGTTCAAAGAACAAGTATTCTACACCCTACAACATGGGGAGGTATAAAAAGGATATTATGCTCTCCCAACGTAGTTATTCATAGAGCACTCGGTTGTCTCGTGTTGTCGTCGCCAGGTAAATAGTTGAAACCGTGCAAATAGCGAGGGAGGGCATTGAACGTTCCAAACGTTGTTGTTAAGATACTTTTCATTCCCCCACTGCTTGTGTTTGTCGCGTCCCATCTCATAGGTATCCAAAAACAAAAGTAGAATGCTTTCGATTTCGAGTTACATTGGCTTCTTTCAAACCAAACACAATCGTCGGTTTTGTACTCCTTCTGGTTCTGAGTGTGCTCCCATATAGTGTTGAGTTTATTGTGTGAAAATTCTTTTCAACCGAAGGACGTACAAATAGTTTTCCTTTAATCCGTTTTCCACTATAAATCAGTCTATTGACTGGATATTTGGTTGGATTATACTTCGACTTCGATTTTATTATTATTATCAATTGCAATTATTATTTTTCTTCAGTGTTTTGTTTTGTGAGAAGGAGTTACGAATCTGGTACACAACCCAAGGGTTTGAGAGCGAAAACAAGTAGATTAAAATAACTTACCGTGTGCTATCCAAAAACAAATATACTCGCCCATAAAAAAATATTGTTATTCGATTATTTGTTCTGTACTCGTTACGAGTACAACGTACAACGTACAATACCCTCTGTCGTATAGTTATCGTAACATTGTCTAAAGTCTATGCGTGGATGGAGTTAATTTCAGATGACATAAAGTCTAATCGAACGTTTTTGAATTTTTGCGAAAGGACACGAGGTTGCAGTTAGTTCTATTTTGTTATTCGATCGCTTTCTGCAGTTTAAGTCGTTTATTAGAGTCTGTTGAAGAATGTCCTATTCGGCGATGTACGCTACTAATCGAAGCCAACAGACTTGGTCGAATCCACATCAGTTACGGAAGCAGAGATCCTTTGGTGAGGGTACGACGGCGACGACGGTTACCAGTCGAATCTCGAATCCAAGCAGTGATAGTAATCGTAGTGGTCGTGGAAAGAGTGCCAATCGGAGTGGTTCGGTGATATTGGCCAGATTGCCATCCGAAAGAAATAAGTTTTTGTATTTGCAAAAACAACGTTCCGTAGTTGATCAAGTGTGTGCTGGTATCCGTGGACGGAGTGAACAACGATCTAGAAAATATTCATTGGCTGGGATCGGTGATAAAGGCAGTTGGACGAGTCAAGCTTGTGCAAATAATGCTGCTTGCGGTGGTGGAGGCCCGAAACTAGCCTGGACCGATAGTTCGTACGATTGTGATAGATTAATTGAGTCGGGTACTTTTTTAAACAGCAGCTGTAAGAAGAAGTAAGTTGGATTCGTTAATATATTAATATTATTGCAATTATCTAGGATATGAATAATTGTTATGAGATGTTGTTAACAATTGTTCCGGTGTTCTTGATTTTTAGATATTTAAATTTGTTTACAAAATTAAAAGACTGATACTCCAATAAAATTAATTACTCAAATTTATAATTATGAAATTTATAATTTTTCAATAAATGGTGATGTGTTCACAATTATTTAATATTGTCAGATTTAACTCCTCGTCGTTAGAATTCAACCAGAACCAATAAATATTAAAAAAATATTCTAAAAATAATTTTACTAATTGAAATATTTTGACAAAATTATGGAGAACATCTTTTTTGTAGAAAAAAAATCTTAATTCTTAAAAAACCTTTGCCTTGTTTTTTAAGATAATTACTTTCCCTGCTAAAAATAATGAGCTAAAAATGTATTTTTCTGTTTTCTTAACGGAAATTTGTTTGTATCACAAAATTCAACAATTCCAATGACAGATTTCTGCCAGAAAAAATGTCCCGGTGGATTTCAATGATCGCTATAGTTGACCTGTGGAAAAATGCCCAATAATTGGTTTCAACCATGTTAAAAGTAACCAGTATATGGTAATATATTTTGTTCTCAAAATTTGTTTCAAATTCCATAGAAAATTTAAATTGTAATATAAGGACTTTAAATGTCGAGAAGTGTCAACATTTTCAGTTTGAATATTCAATAAGAAGTTAAGAATTTAAGTTTCGTAAAACCATTTTCTTGACCCTTTAGTTAAATTAAATTCTTATTCATGAGATTCCACGCTCTAGAACTAAAAATGCAAGTAGATAGTTATAAGAACAAAGGGCTTTATATTTCATATTTTTTCCACTTTTGGGTTTCTTTAAATTCAGTAAAATCCAAAAACGAAAATCATTAAAGATAGTTAGCCAAATAAAGTAGGTACTAAGAAAATTTTATTTAAAACTTCATTGATGATTCAGAATAAAGCTTTTGATTGAAAATTCCCTTTTATGCAAAACATTAAAATTGGAGCATTCAATAAGCTAGTGACTACAAAGTCATGTCATTTTGATTGGCCAAATGCAACAAACAAATTTCGGCTTAAAAGTTGTTGGACAACGATTTTGACGTTTTACAATCAGCTGCTCGGTAAAGATGCAGCAAGTAAAATGACATTAATCATTCAATATTTAAATATGTAATAATAAATCACTCCTATTATATCTTATTATTGATTTTATTGAATTTAAAATCAAAAAACATTATTTAAAATCTGAAAATACAAATGTTTTCTATTTTATATGCTAAAATTTTTCATTAATATGACAGTTCAAAATATGGATAGGAGAATTTTTATATATCTTATTGAACGAGTTGGATACCTAATTTGTGATATCTGAAAAAAAAATTAAAACTAATTTAAACTGTTAACAAAATGTAGACAAATATTTAGAGCTCCGAAATTATTGTAAAATAAAGTTTTCAATGAATAATTTTTATAATTCACTGAATTTTCAACAAAAACTACACAAATTTGAAATCAATTTAAACGTATGTTGAATCATTTGTTCTGCTAGGTAGCCGGAGAAATTCTTGGATACCTTTGGATTTCTTTTTTGATCACTTAGGTGTTTTGGATAAGCTGTCCTAATATATGTCAAACATTAACAAAAAGGTATCCGCAATATAAATTCCTTCTATCTCCGTCTATTAATTAGAGAAAACAACGTCGTTCGGTCTTCTGACAGGCTCCAACTTTACAATAATTTACGATATCATGTGCCATAAAGCGCAACCTAAGAATTTGCAAAACGTTTTGTAACTTCAAACCTCGGGCGTTGAGAAGAAAGTGAGTATGAAAGAACAAAAGTGTTGTTCCTAGAAAAATTCAAAAACAAACATTGCAATGACAGTACAGTTGTCAGCTGTTAAATTGTCACCTAAATAAAAATAGATCTATTTGGGCGTTGCAGTCTGGATTACAATATTCACGATCTGAAACGGAGGCAAAGCCTTAGTTAATATTTTAGATTAGATACCATTCGATTTATCAAAATCGGGTGCTACTGAACAAGTGGTTGTAGTTTAGCTATAAGACAAAAAGTAGCAGTGACGAGTTCTTCATTGTAATTCAAAATTCGGTTTGTTAGATTGCGAGCTAAGCTATGTGAAAATAGCAGCCAATCAGCGGCGAGATATTGTCTTAAATCTGATTTCATCCTAACCTAAGTACATATAAGTTTCAATTATGTGTGAACGCGTAATTGTGATTGCTTTTTTCCATCCGCTATATCCTTGTTATTATTTTATCTTTTGATTAAATTAGGTAGCGCAACAGTCCGTAGAGAACTAGGGCCGAGTGACTTACAACTCTCAACCATTCATTTGTGCGAGTACTGTTGTCAGGGATGGAGCAGACTTGTGCATCTTGCACATGAGCTACGAACTGTAAATGTTCGCATATTTTGACTTTTGTTTTTACAAAATTGTCTTGTTTTAGAGTACAAAATGCAAATGGTATTATCCTTACATAAGTGGCAATTGGTTTCTTATAATTTAAATGTGTTTTGTTTGAAATTGACTTTTTGAAATGTTTAAAATCACGTTTGTTCGTCCATTCGTTGTTCGCTCTCATGTGCAAGGAATTTTACAGTTTTATGCCGAATCCGTACGGCTAATTTGAGGAAGCACTTTTTTGACAAGAATTACTCTTGGATGAATTGTCAATTCCTTGCAAGGGGCAGTACCCCTGAAAACAACTTTAGATGGCAGAGGCAGGGATTGAACCCAAGACCCCTGGCATAACAGTCCAATTCACTAGCCATCATGCCACGGGTAATACTATTTTATCTTCTAGTTATCATTTAATCCAAACTTCAAACGAACTGTTAATGGCAGCGTTCACGTGTCCACCGATCGTTTGTGTTTTTGCAATCCCAAATTAAAACACATCAAGAACGAAGTGGAGAGTTTGAGTTGAAAATTAATTTTATATGACTATAAATTGTATTTTGATTTGGTTGGTACCATTGATAAAAATTATAGGAGCATGAAACTGTTTTCTATTAGCTTATTTTGCATAGATACTTTAAAAAAAAATATGTCTCTCTGAATACATAACTATGTACACTACAGTTTATTAATAATCTAGGTAGAGTAAAGTATCCCTCAAGTTATAGGAACAGTCATTTTGAATTTAAATATTTTGCCATTATTATGGCACGCGATTTGCTAATTTTACTATATATTGGCACAAAAATGCCGACACACAAATTTATATATACTAAAATATTGATATTGTGTAAAATCTTCTATATTTTACTTCACATGAAAGTAAAAGTAAAGAAAAGTAATTTTTTGCGTGATTGATAATCCTGTTTTACTTTCGTCGTTGTTTAGCAGATTCACTTTATGCTTTAACAAGCTAAATTTATATTTCAAAGAAATTTGTTAAGGACTGGATAAGAAAAAGAAACTGAGACTTAGCACACGATTTGCGAATAACAAATCAATTCAGCCCCTTTTCTTCTTCAACTTCAAAAGTTCCTTTTTTGCTATTATTTTGGCAAAGTGAATTTTATCTTAGAGACCTAAAAATACTTAGGATAACAAATATAGGCATGGAAAGGTACTTTGATTGGGTTAAAAAACAAATCAATATTTCATAATTGGGTCTGTTTGTAATTGTGCTGTTGTGGCAGTCAACTTTTATAAATGTAGAACTGAAATTGATTGATTGCATCGTGGAGGCTGTAACAGCAGGTACAAGCGATACTTTTCACATGTTTATGATTTGAAAAACTTTTTTTTCGGAATTTATCGTTAGCATTTAAATTGAGATTGGATTGTCAGGTAATCAGATTTGAATTTGGAAAATGTTAAGCCCTTTTTACCTTCTTTTGGCAATATTTTATATTAGCTCAATAGTAAAAGGTATAGGCGAAGTTCCAAATATATGTACATTCTTGTTCAAGTAAAAAAATGTTTGCGTGTTTTTTTTGGACTGCATAGCTACAATAAATCACCTGACATGCATTCTAATTCAGATTTAATCAATCAAATAATAACAGAAAAATATTGCTTAAAAGTAGGTTAAAGTATAGGACACAGTTTGTTTCATGGTACGGTTTGCATTATCATAAGCGAAGATACAGATTTGTATGATGATGGTCTGTTTTAGGCTAAGATTATTTAATTTTGAAGTTCTTAACACAAATAATGTCTCTTATTAATAATTTAGAAGGTGCATAGACACAAATGGCAAATACTGTAATAAAGAATACATTTTTGAAGATTCAACTATATAAATAGTGCGTATACGTCCAAGTGCAAAACTGTCTTTTTGAATTTTGACTAGATCTTGAGTGGACCATAGACCACCAAAAGTGGAGCGAGTTAGCTCGATACACTAACCATTCTCGGGTTAATTTTCCACTTCTACAGGCTTTCTTAAGTACTAACTACGTGTGGTTCCATAAATAAAGAAATAAGGTGACGCAACAGCTCGTAGAGAACCAAGCTCTAGTGACTTACAATTCTCATTCATTCCTGTGTGTGAGTAATGTCAAGGATGGAGATGGATGGCTAATTTGAGAAAGATTTGCTTATGCTAGTATTACTGTTTGAGGAATTTTCAGTTTCAGGCAGGGATTGAACCCAAGACATCTGGCATGACGGTCTTATGCTGTTACCAGCACGGCAGTTGTTAACAGACAAGCAAACCAAACATTTGCTGTTTCCAATTTTTCTATTGTAAGATCTTGCATCAATATAAGAGATTCATTGAACTGTCAAATAGTTACAGTTTTTAACCAACAACAACTTAGCTTAGGAGTATTGAACTGGCAAGTTAAATGATTGGCTTAGAAACAAGTAATTATTTGTATGCTTTTTATCTTTTTGTGAAAAAACTACACGTTTAATTCAGGAAAAGACTCATTATTTATCTCATAAATTCTGCATGTAATTCTCGAGAGCAGACTCATTTTTCTTTCGTTGTTTTTTTTCGATTTAAAATAATACACAACTTTTTGTTTTCATGTTTGATATTTCCAGTTTGACAAATCAAAACTTTCTAAGAATTGTTGTTCCTAAATGATTCCTAACAATGACACTTGAACTATATTTTTTATGACATAACAACAACAGTTTAATGTTTAACAAAGAACAAACCGCAGGGATTTGTATTTGTCAAACTTAAATGTCATTTGGAGCATCATAGAATTAGTTGAATGCCTGCCATTTACAACATAATAGACTGTTCAAAAATAGAACAACGCGTTAAAATTTATTTAAACTCGCTACAAAAGCGATAAGGGAGGGAGATTCGAAATATTGTTTTTCAGAACTCTGTATGATCAACATTCTGTATGATACTCTTTGGCAGAGTTGAAATGATTGCAGTCAGTAAAGTCAAAGTCAATTAATTATACTTAAGGGCATGTCGCATGCAAAAAAATTGATTGGTGCTTTGCGCTTAGCTTTGTAGCGTTCACATTTTTTTAAATATTTAAACGAAATAAACGGGTTTTAATTAAAAAAATATTGGGCTAAATTTGTATAAAGGAATAAAAAATTTAAAAAAATTGTTTGTTCCTTAACAGCACTAGAATCACTAAAAAATCATTAAATTCAGGTAGTTACTTGCGAAAATCAATGGGGCAGTGTGTAAAATATAATTTTTTATTTTTTTTATATTTTTTTCCAAAAAACAATAAATTTTTATAAATAGTATCGATTTTCTTTTTTTTTTAATTTATTTATTTATTCCAAGAAAAATTGTAGAAAACTATGAAAAATAGGGCAAATTTGCATTGTGGCATAGGTGCAATATTTGATAAAACTTCCAAAGTATAACAGCTAGCTAAGTCAATTTAACTTTTTTTCAAATTCTAAATATATGTTCAGATATTTGCTTTTAAATTTTTTTTTTAAAAAATAGTTATAGTAACTTTTTTAGACAAAAAATCCAAAATGCATTCTTTTTTTTCCAATATTTTTTGCGAATTCATGGGGCGAGCTGATTTTTTTTTTTTTAGTTTTAATTTTTTTTTTTAAAAAAAGGTCCATATATATTACTCTTACTATCGATTTTGAAAAAAAAAAATATTTTTCGCAACATAATTAAAAATGCATTTCAATATAACAACATTTGTGGTGCAATTGTGAGGGATCGGGAGCTTATATAATTCCAAAATATTTTTTTTATTTTTTTTTGGCATTTTGTTTATTCTATTTAAAAAAGTAAAAAGTTCTTGCGTCTACTGTTTATTTAATTTAATTTTTATAAAAGAGGTCTATTTTGCATTTTCTAACAACAAATTTCTTTGTAAACGCACACAATGAAGTTTCCAGTTCCCAAGAATGCCACTGCATCTCAGCGCTCAAGAAGAGAATTCTTTGCAAAAGAATTTCGCCCGCCCATCCTCTCTCAGATTTTTTTTTTGTTGTTGGTCTCATGGCTCATTTAGTTTTTGTATTTTTTGTTTTGCTTGCGGTATACAATAACAGAAAATACAACAAAAAAAAAGACCTTTCTTAGAAATATTTTTTTATTTCTAGTATGTGGTATGATGTAAGGTCATGGACTCGTGATTTGGGTGTTACGTAGTCAATCGTATACGCAGAATTTGATTTTTGGTTCAACTTTCGGCAAGTTTTGTGGTTGCACATTGTAGTGTAGGTATAAAAAAGGGTAAAGAGGTATTGTAGGTATCGTGAATTCGCTGTCATATATTTTGTTTTCTTGATTTTTTTTTGCGTACTATCACTCCCGGGTATTGCATTTTTTTAACTTCTAATAGGAAGTTATTATAATGGGTCCGAATTGTCAAATTGAAAATTTTGACATTTCTCGACGTTTCAAGGTGCCTTGAGTCGAAATAAAAGATTTTTAGAAAGTACGTCCGTACTTTCGCGACGTTTTTTTCGTCGTCCATAGCTCAAGAACCAGAAGAGATATCGACTTCAAATAAATTTTGTTATACAGATAATAAGGCGGAAAGATGCAGAAAGGGCTCTCAAGAATATTGCGTGTGTGGTTTTTTTCCCATAGCAGTCTGAAAAAAAGGTGAAAATTTTGGTTAACCCTAAATATCTTACGAACCAAAAACGCTAGAGACTTGAATTAAATTTTATATAATATATTGTAACGTGATATCAACCAAGTATATTTTTTGAAAAAAATCCATTAAACAGTTTTTGTCATAAATCAAAAAAACTGAAAAAAAATGTGTCACCTACCAAATTTTACGACTAAAATATGATTTCATCTCCAAAACAATTTTGTGCAATGAAGAATAATGTTTTTGACATCTGATAAAATTTTGAGAAAAATCGAATTGACAGTTTTTTTTATAAAAAATAAAAACCTAAAAAAAATGAATAAAAGTTGGTAAAAATTGATTTTCGACTCAAATATCTTTTCAAAACTTTGAGATATTGGCTTTAATTTACTTTTATCTTTCAAAAAATATTGTTGTCAACATTTAATAAAATTTTGAACAAAATCGAATTGACAATTTGTTTACAAAAAATTAAAAACCGAAAAAAAATTAACAAAAGTTGGTAAAAATTGATTTTCACCTAAAATATCTTTTCAAAAATTTGAACTAAACTAATTTTATCTTATATGAAATATTGTTTTCAAAATTTTATAGAAATTTGAAGAAAATCTCATTGACAGTTTTTTTACAAAAAATAAAATAATTCAAATTTTTGAAAAGATATTTTAGGTGAAAATCAATTTTTACCAACTTTTGTTAATTTTTTTTTTAGGTTTATAATTTTTTGTACAAAAACTATCAATTTGATTATGTTCAAAATTTGACTGAATATTGAAAACAATATTTCTTATAAGATAAAATAAGTTTGAAGTCTAACTTTCAAGTTTTTGAAAAGAGTTTTGAATCGATATTCAATTTTTACCAACTTTTGTTAATTTTTTTTCGGTTTTTAATTTTTTGTAAACAAATTGTCAATCCGATTTTTCTCAAAATTTTATCAGATGTCAAAAACATTATTCTTCATTGCACAAAATTGTTTTGGAGATGAAATCATATTTTAGTCGTAAAATTTGGTAGGTGACACATTTTTTTTCAGTTTTTTTGATTTATGACAAAAACTGTTTAATGGATTTTTTTCAAAAAATATACTTGGTTGATATCACGTTACAATATATTATATAAAATTTAATTCAAGTCTCTAGCGTTTTTGGTTCGTAAGATATTTAGGGTTAACCAAAATTTTCACCTTTTTTTCAGACTGCTATGGGAAAAAAACCACACACGCAATATTCTTGAGAGCCCTTTCTGCATCTTTCCGCCTTATTATCTGTATAACAAAATTTATTTGAAGTCGATATCTCTTCTGGTTCTTGAGCTATGGACGACGAAAAAAACGTCGCGAAAGTACGGACGTACGAACGTACGTACACACGCACGCACAGACATGTTTCTAAAAACCTTTTATTTCGACTCTAGGGACCTTGAAATCGCGAGAAATGTCAAAATTTTCAATTTGACATATCGGACCCATTACAATAACTTCCAATGGGAAGTTAAAAAAATATTAAAATAAAATAGGTATTGTCAATAATTAGAAAATGTCGACCAAAAAAAGAAATTCAAGAAAAAAACATCTCCTTCGATAACAAAATACCCACTTGCTTTATAAAATTCGAACCATATGCAAAAGACAACAACAAATCTACCTAACTAGCCATACAAAAAAAAACCGGTTTATCATGCAACGTTGTTCTATTTCTTATTTCTTTGATTGGCTGCTTGTGCGGAAATATATCCCTCGCTCTGAGAGACAAAAAAGATCAAGAGGCAAATATAGAGTAATTGGAAATTCAAATTTTGAATTTGATAATGAAGAGAGTAACGATCTTTCACTAATACATTCAAATACATTTACATGAGTTCTGAGTTCGCTTCTGCGGGAGACATACCCTTAACTAAAAAGTTAAAACTCTTGATTTGACCTTGACTTTTTACATAAAAGTTAAAAGTCATTTTTATGACTTTGACCTGAAGTCAATTTGACTAAAAGTCAATTTTAAATGCAAGTCATTTGTAAAAGTTAGTAAGT
The DNA here is from genome assembly GCF_945859685.1 of Eupeodes corollae. Lineage (NCBI taxonomy): Eukaryota > Metazoa > Arthropoda > Insecta > Diptera > Syrphidae > Eupeodes > Eupeodes corollae. Next base: position 52,781,172 of record NC_079149.1, on the reverse strand, counting down.
TATTTTAATGCAGTATTTTGAATTTGTAAACTGAGTAAGTCATTTGACATAGATCAATTGTTTTGAAGTTAGGAAATTGATATTGGTGAACTTTAAAGCTGACATTTGTTAACTTATTTTATGTAGGAGTTTGAAAAAAAATAGTAATCAGCCTTTTCACTGCATTAAAATGACTTACTGACTTTCAAAATGAAATGACTTTAAGGAATTTGAGTAGGTTCACACGACTTAAGTAAAAGTTAGACAAGTTTCTAGCATCTGATTGGCCAGCTGTCAAAATATTGAATTTCATTTAAGGGTTATTTAAGTTGACTGGGCAATTGGTCAAGAAATCAATTCTACTTATGTTAAAATGACAGCTAATGAAAATTTAAATCCAACTGAAAGCTGAACAAAAAATTCAACATGATGTTTTATGTTAAATGGTTCCTTATCAAATTGGAAAAGTAAGTACAAAATACAGGTCGAGATGGAATTGTAGCTTGCCTGAGACAATAATGTTTTTTGTAGTTTTTGCTGGATGAACTGAAAGTAGAGGTTATTGAAGTAAAGTTTTGAGTTTGAACAACTAACTATATGCCTTGGTAAGTTCAATGAATGCACTTGGCTGCAAATGAAGCCCATTATGTTGTCTGAACCTGCCCAATGAGTTTTTTAACTGACTTCAAGTCATGATCTCAAAAATTGACTTAACTTTTATGTTAAAAGTTAAATTTATTTTGGAAGTCAAAAGACTTTAAAAAAAAGTTGCTTAAAAGTTTTTCTATATGTACTCGTATCAATTTTTACCAAATTTGCGTACTATTTTATGTAGATTTAATTTTTTATGAAAAAACGGACTGTTGGATTTTTATATAAAAATTAGTGAATATCGAAAAAAATATTTTCTGTGAAATAAAATAAGTTTGAAGCCAATATTTCAAATTTTTGAAAAGATATTTGAGTCGAAAATCAATGTTTACCAAATTTTGTTTAATGTTTTTTAGGTTTTCATTTTTTGTACAAAAAACTGTCATTTAGATTTTTTTTTAATTTTACTGAATGTTAACAACATTATTTTTTGAAAGATAAAAGTAGTTTAAAGCCAATATCTACCATTTTTGAAAAGATATTTGAGTCGAAAATCAATTTTACCAACTTTTATACATTTTTTTTTTTAGGTTTTTATTTTTTGTAAAAAAAACTGTCAATTCGATTTTTCTCAAAATTTGTCCTAATGTTGAAAACAATATTTCTTATAAGTAAAAATAAGTCAGAAGCTATTATAAAAAATTTTTGAAAAGATATTTGAGTCGAAAATCATTTTTTACCAACTTTCGTTAATTTTTTTTCGGTTTTCAATTTTTTGTAAAAAAAACTGTCAATTCGATTTTTTTCAAAATGTTACTGAATGTTGACAACAATATTTTTTTAAAGATAAAAGTAAATTAAAGTCAATATCTCAAAGTTTTAAAAAGATATTTGAGTCGAAAATCAATTTTTACCAACTTTTATTCATTTTTTTTTTTTAGGTTTTTATTTTTTTGTAAAAAAATACTGTCAATTCGATTTTTCTCAAGATTTTTCAAAATGTTAAAAACAATATTTATTATAAGTTTGAAGCCTAAATTTCAAGTTTTTGAAAAGATATTTGAGTCGATATTCAATTTTTACTAACTTTGAGTAATGTTTTTTTTAGATTTTTATTTTTTATAAAAAAAATGTCGTTATCTTTTCTGGTTCTTGAGCTATGGAGGACGGAAAAAACGTCGTGAACGTACGGACGTACGGACGTAAAAAACGTTCGTACACACGCACGCACAGACATATTTCTAAAAATCTTTTATTTCGACTCTAGGGACCTTGAAACGTCGAGAAATGTCAAAATTTTCAATTTGACAAATCGGACCCATTACAATAACTTTCTATGGGAAGTTAAAAACTCAATTTTATGACTTAACTGCAGTCACTAAAAGACTTTAGTTAATACTAAATATTTAAATGTGTACATTATTTTGTAGAAGGTCGAAATTTGAATGTTATTGTTTTGTTTTCCAAATATGTTTTATAGCTAAACCACAACCACTCATTGGGTCACGACGACTTTGACAAATCAAATACACACAATGGACTGTTGTAAGGCAAATTTGAAATGTTACTTCAGGCTATGCCTCCGCTTCAGATCGTAAATATCCTAATCCCGACTGCTAAATTAAAGAAATAAATACATAAATAAATCAAGAAAAATGTAAGTAAATTTAATTGTAAACTTTCTTCTCAAAGCACGAGGTTTGAAGCAGCATTACGTTTTGCAAATTCCTACTTCAGGCTTTATGACACATGTTATTGTTAAATGACGTAATGCCAGAAGGAAGCCTGTCAAAAACCCGACCGACCTAACGCGTAATTGTGGTTTGGCCACTATAATCGAATATAGTTTTTATCTAGTCCGTTTTTTGTAAAGTTATAAGTTTCGTCGAATAAAATTAGTTGGTAATTTAATTTAAGTAATAAGAATGTTATTATAAAATTTTATAATGAAATACGAAATGAATATGTTTTAGCATAAGTATTTGAGAAATCCCTAAGGCCAATGCCCTACCAAACTTTGCAATACCGCAAAACAAATACAAGAATTATTATAGTTGAGTAAGACAACTGTCAAAGGAAATAAATAATTTCATTGAAATTCGCACAAAATGTCCAATTACGCGTTGCGTGTTAAATTCTGCACTATCAGTGACAGTATCATTTAATATCAACCTGACATGTCATCATTTCCGACTTAAATCCACATACTGCATTACACTTTTGTTGACTGATGATTCCGTTAGAATGTACACTTCATAGGATTTTCCATTTAACACATGTTATACCTATGTACAACGCAATACAAAACAAAACTCACTCTCTACATGAACCACTCTGGAAAAGCCGGTAAACTTTTCACTAAAAGAACAAAAAACAAAGTTTTGCATTCAAGAATGAAAACTTTTTGAAGTTCTTCTACTAAGATTGATGTTGATGATATTATGTATGTACGTGTGTTATGAATGTTTTTAGGTATGTATATGTATATGTAACTTAAGGCAAATACACACCATATTATTGTGTATAGTTGGCGCTTAAATTCATTGTGCCTAATAAGGTTTTAATTGCATGTTTTTCTTTTACCGAGGAGTTGATTTTTGTATTTTATTGCTTTAAAGTATTTTTGTATTGCAACCAAAGGTGCGATATTAATTTTCTTCTATTATTTCTTTTTTTCCAGTAGTACTAGTCAACTTTCAATAAGCGAACGAACTAAGAAGTCAAATAGCTCATCAAAAACGGAGAACAAAATCAATCTTAATATCAATTTAACCCATACGATAAAATCAGCTGATAATGATTCAGTTAACAGTGACATTGACAGTTCGTCAGATGGTGCAGATTGTATGGTAAACGTTTTTGCTATAGCAATTGTAATTCTTATTTTTTATTTTAATAGACCTATTAAGAGATATAAACCTTTTTCTACAAGTTACAGGACTAAATTTGTCCGTAAATAAAAATAAAATGTTTACCAAAAATCAATTGTCAAAATCTACTACAATAAGTAAGATGTCATCTTTGCATGTGAAACATATATTTCTATCATCGTGAAGTTTTACGAGGGCGGCACCTAGTGGCTACGTTGATACTACTTTTGCAGTGTTTTCTTTCACCCAGCTTTGTATTATATAAATCGTCCATCGCCATCTTGAGTTTACGGCGGACGTAAGAAACAGCTCCACAATAGATTTTATACACAAAGATGTCAATTTGGTAGATTGACATTTGTTTAAAAATGACAAATATAATTTAAATTTACAATCGTTCATTGAATGTTTTAATTTTAAAACAAATTTGATTTTTTTTTTTTAGCTTTTAGTTCAAGCAACAAGTTCGATTCATCCACCTATTCCGCGTCTATTAATTACATTTTGGGAAAAATCAATGAATAACTGTATACAAAACAATTTGTTTTATTTCAGAAAACCACACATCATCCTGATACAAAGAAACCTATAGGCGATCCCAATAAAAACAATCAATCAGCTGCTCAACGAAGAGCCCAATTTCAATCGACCAAAGGGGACCAATTTTCTACTTGTAGTATTAGTCCAACTGTTGGTTCTCCTAACACCGTTACATTAAGCGCATCTCCATCTTTGACAATTCAGAAACGACCACCATTAGTACGTGCTATGTCAGCACCAGTTCGTTCGATAGCTGACACAACTAAGAACTTGTTAGCAAACACAAGACGGAAAACTCGTCGTCGACGGATTTTACCGAGAAATTCCAGCTGCGATAAAGGTTATTTACAAAAATAAATTAGAGTATTCAATACTTCACAAAACTATCGCAGGTGGTGAAATAGATTCTGTTGCAGAGACATCTACCATCGGACAAACTGGAAAAAAGATTTTTTCACGTTCACGATCAACGATAGCATCGGATGTTATTACATTGGTGTCACTTGCCAGTTCCGAAGGTAGTGATTCAGAGAAAGAAGACAGTGGATCGGCAGATGAATGTCAAACAGCAAGAGCGCCGCTATTGAGAAAAACAGGAAAGTCAGGTGATTTTTGATAAAAATTAACTTAATTCCATGTGTTCTACCCTGGTTCTCGGGTGTCATTTTTAAAATGCTTTGTATTAGTTTCATTTCAAGAAAATGAGCAGCCTACTTTCCAAATGGCAGTTAAAGAATTTCCACATATGCTACGAAGAGGCTCTATTGCACCGTTAGCTGCTAGACTCCGAGCAAATCGACCACCTACAGCGCCCCCTGGTTCAATTTTCCGAACGGACTTCGAAAATTGGTAAATATATGAGAATATTTCTTATTTGTTGAATTATGAAAAAGATCATCATATTTTGTCATATTTTATTTTTGGCAGTACTATCAAAATGTCACATTTGATAAAAAATCAAACAAAGGATGACTTGTCAAATGAATCAGATAGAAAAGAGAATAACATATTTAACAGTAATAGTTCGTCATCTCGTCCAGAATCAGAGTCACCTGTTGGTTTTGATTTTCCCACTCATGTGCGATCGATCAAAGAACGTGAATGTTGGAAACTATTTCAGAAAATGTCTAAAAAAGGAGTAAGTGTTAAATATGACACCATACTTCGTGGTATGCTGACTCCAACTGAATTTCGACACTTACAAAAGCAACGTGAAATAGAGAACGCCAAGAATCAAGAAACTGATGAGAACAACGAATCAACAACTGCTACCAAAGAAGCGGAAAATAATTTGCAAAATAAAAACAATTCTAACTAAAATTAATTTAAAAAAAAATGATGAATTTGATAATTTTGTCATTGTTAAGTTTGAATAATGTTATGTTGTTATAAAAAATAGAAATAAAAATTACAATGAAAAAAAGCTTGTGTGCACATTCAAAGTAACACAAAAAGGGAACACGACCCTGAGGTAAACTCTTACCAAAAATACACGAATTAAAGTATTTGTTTTTAACAAGCAAGTATAGTTCCAGCAAATGGACTACGTATTCTGCTTGTTATATTACTTGCAATTGAACTCGGATAGGGATTTGACAACTCTGTAAATGTGAACATTGGGCTTTTGACAGGCTTCTTACCGACTTTATGATATCATAAACAGCGAGCTAACGGCTAAACAAAAACCACACGTTAGGTCGGTTGGGCTTTTGACAAGCGATATTTTACAATATCATGTTTCAAAACGGGCGAACTATAAATTTGCAAAACGTAATGCAGCTTCAGACCTCGGGAGTTGAAAAGATAGTTTACTTACAGTTTTTTTTTTTAAATTTACTTAATTATTTCCTTTATTTTTTTATAAATTTAACAACGGACTTGAAAGCACTGCAGCTACACACAGCTTCTGAAATAAAACAAATTAAATTGTAATGACAATACAGTTTTAAGCCTCAGCATGAAACATGGAAATCCAATGATCACCTTGCTCGCCTATGAGTAGAGATAAGTAGATAAATAATATTATTAATTTCAGTGCAAGGTTACTTTATAATCCAAGGTTAAACCAAAGTTATAAAAAACAACCATGGTTGAAAAACTAAAGCGGTTTTAAAACACCCAAAATAACCAAGGTAAAGTAATGCTGTAACCATGGTTAAAAAATTATAGTGTTTAAAAAATAAAATAAGTAAAATCAGGTCCTTTTTAGAATTTGACTGTACTGCAATAATAATGCCTTACATTTTTTGAATAAAACAATAAGATTCAAAACTGTTAAGCTCCATTTGGTTGGGTTTAATATCCCGTTTGTTATATCCCCGTTTCTTAAAACCCCGTTTCTAATAATCCTGCTATTTTATTATCCCGATTTTGCAATAAATCTAGCAGTTCAGTTTTAAAAAATTGCTCGATTTTTTTAAATTAAACAACTAGTTTTATTGCAAACTCCAATTAGAAAAAAATTAAAACAAATTAAAAAACGAGATATTTTTCTAGATTCATTTTATTGTAACTTTTCACAAATATAACAAATCAAAAATTTTTTAAATCAAAATAAAAAGACAAGCTCAAGTAATTAACAAAGTCAACCATAGCGGTAAAACCGTTTTCAAGAGGTAGAATTGCTGTAGGATACATATTGTTTGTACAAAACTAATATTGTTAACAACAATTAATGTGTATGTACGTAAAAAAAAACAAAAAAACTTACTATATTATTATATTTTAGTCAAATAATTTAACATCGTGGACTCCTGTTGTTATTTACTTTAATAACATATTTTGCAAACAATACGGGTTTTTCGGATTTGACGGGTTTTTAAAAGGCAGGATTGTAATTGATTGGGATTATGAATAGGCGGGATTTTAAAAGACGGGGTTTAAAAAATTCGATATTTTAGAAGACGGCATTTAGCACTTTTTTTCGGGATTTTTTAAGACTGGATTTCAAAAAAAAAGGATTCCAATACGATCCCGCTTCCTTTTGTATTCTTATTTGTTTGTTTATTTATTTTCTTTTTTTATATTTTCAAACTCACTCAGAAATCACTGCAAAATGAAATAAATGAAAATAAAGGGGGTTCAATTATTAGTGTGTTATAACCATAAGCATGGTATCCATTAATTTCGCACTACATTACCCACACTTATTTTGTCTCAACACCTGAACGTTGACTTTGACATTTGAGAATGAAAATAAACTTCAAAATACGATATAAACAAAAACAAAGTTATTTATTTCAAAAGATTTCATTAAATTTTATGTTAATTCAAAAAAAATAAAAATTTATCATTAATTTTAGAAGATTCCAAAACAAAAGAACATTCCTCTTCTTCTGATGTGATACTTATCCATCATTTGAACTTCAAACAAAATGTGGATAATTCACGCTATTCTTGTGCACATCGCTCTGCTCGGGTCGATTTTTGTAATCTACTTTCGATCGCCGGTGATAACTGGCCTAAATCCTCAGAAAAATATTCCAAATCCACCTGCCCACCGATTAGTTTTAATTGTCACCGATGGCCTTCGAGCTGAGTCGTTTTTCAAAAATCAATGCGCAGACATTCCCAACATTCGCCGCATAATCCGCTCTCAAGGACTTGTGGGCATTTCCCAAACTCGAGTTCCTACCGAATCTCGTCCTGGCCATATTGCTCTTATAGCTGGATTGTATGAAGATCCATCTGCAGTATTGCGCGGCTGGAAAGCGAACCCTATTGACTTCGACAATGTCTTCAATCGCAGTGCTCATTCTTACGCCTGGGGAGCCATGGACGTTCTGCATATCTTTTCAAAGATAACAGCAGAGAAGACACTCATGATTGATGCTTATGATGAGTATGATTTCACTGGTAAAAACAAATCATCCTCAGCTGTGGATCAGTGGGTGTTTGACAGAGTTAAAATGTTCTTGGACAGAAAAGCTGATAGTTTGCAAAGTGAAAAAAGTGTGGTGTTCTTTTTGCATCTGCTTGGATTAGATATTGCAGGCCATGTACACAAACCGGGATCGGAATTGTTCCTTGAAACTCTGCACAGTACCGAAAAAGGAGTTTACGAAATGTACAAACTCTTTGAGAGCAAATTTCCCGACCATAAAACGGCCTACATCTTAACATCCGATCATGGCATGACCAATCACGGTAATTATGAAGACCCACTACCTACCTTCCGTAACTAATTTGTTTCATTTTGTATTTTATAGGTTCTCACGGTGCTGGGGATCCTCTCGAGACTGAAACACCATTTCTGGTGTGGGGCGCTGGAGTAAACAACTGGAAAAAACCTCTTAAATCCCAAAAAACTATTCACATTGATGATGTCGCCATTCCACTAATCGCCATCGAACAAGGTCAAGCTGCGCCACTCATGTCTTCGCTTATTGGCCTTCCACCACCTATGAACAGTTTCGGAAAGCTTCCTAAGGATATTCTGAAGGTGTCATCAGAATATATGGCAACAGCTTCCTACACCAATGCCCTACAATTGATAGCTCAATTCGAGTCGCTGCTAAAAGCGTTTAACCGAGGAGTTTTCTCCAATTTTATGCCATCATTCAAAGCCCTCCAAGACCAATCAATAACTGAGTTTCGAACTAAAAGTGAAAAACTATTTGAGTTGAAGAATTTTGATAAAGTAATCGAGGAATCGTTCACAGTGATGCAGAACGCTTTAGATGGCATTGAATACTACCACACTTATTACCAAAACCTTCTGCTTTTCTGTACAAGTTTGTCGCTTGTTATTTGGATGTTCTGCTTGATAACATTCTTTGTGAGCAGCGACAGTCCCATGACATCATTGAGAAGTTTCATTAAACCAGTTGCTGTGGGCCTTTTGTTACTGGGATGCATTTTGATGCAGAAAATACCAATAGAAGTTGGCTTCTACATAGTTCTTCCGGTTCTTGTGTGGTCTCTGGCCATTCATAGCTCTCATAACAAGAAACGATGGCTCAAAACCCTGCTCACTAAAAGGAATTTAACAATACTGTTGACAGTTATTCTTGGAGCTGTCCTAATGGTAAGTTCATTCTTCAGACGCCAATTTATAACTTTGGTCTTTCTTCTGTTTGCTCTCCTAAAGTTCAAATCCATTTTGGGGGAAGGTGTCAAGTTCTACCTCTGGCTAGCCATGAGTCTCATACTTTCAACTTTCCCTCTTCTTTCCGATGTTATGGGCCAGAAAAACGATGTTCTTTTACTATTTGGAGCTGTGCTTGCTCTCACAAGAGGACTTATAGTGAAGTCTAATCTTCCAAGATGGATGTATGTGGTTGCAATCATTGGATTGCTGAATACATCAATCTGTGTGTTCAAACACAATAATCTAGAATCGGTGCCATTGATTTGTAGAGCTATTTCTTGGCTGTTCCTAATTCATTCGCTTGCAGCACCATTCTATGTGCACAGCAATTCTCTCAAAGCTCAAGTAGAAATAGTTTTCTTTAGCCTATCCATAGGCTATGTTTTGCTCTCTACCAGTTTTGAGGTAATTTTTGTTGTTCTTTTTTGCTCGCAGCTAATGCTTAGCTTCTCTCCGATAAATGAGCAACATAACTTAGACTATTCACGAGAAAAAGAAACTCATGACTTGGCTGAATCATTTGAGTATGCTTTGGCCATACTTCTATACACTTTATTTACGTTTTTTGGCACTGGCAATACCGCATCTGTGAGCTCATTCGATCCGAATGTTATGCGTTGTTTCATAACAACATTTTCACCATTCATTATAATGGGTCTAGTTGTATTGAAGTTATTTCTTCCAATGTTACTAAGTGTAGTTATTATATATGGAACAGTTGGAGAAGTTCTCAATGAAAGACGAGTGTTTATTGCAATGTTATTCATATGCGATGTTATGGGGTTGCAATTTTTGTATTTGGTACGAAATAAAGGATCATGGCTGGAAATTGGATCTTCGATATCGCATTTTGTTATAATGGAAGTTACAACTTTGGTTCTTGTTGCAACAACGTATTTAGTGAAATTGTATTTGAAAATGCCACTGTCTACAAAAAGACAATTTGTATTGGAAAAAATTAAATAAATTAAATTTGTTGTTAAATTAAAATTTTTAAAAAAGACTTTTGTAAATTTAGAAAAAATTGTTTTGTATAAAAGTATTATTTAATTTTTAATGAATAAAATAACTTTGTATGGCTTTATTATAAATTTTATATTTTAATTGCGCTTACTTTTAGAGGACGGATTTATTGTTGACAACCCACGGCAACGAATTAAGCACAACGAACTTTGGATATGCACAAGGAATGTTAGGTCCCTTAACAGAACACGTGCGAAAAAATAGCGGGGGCCCTAGACTGCTATAAAGCAAAACGAGTTTCCAGACCCAAGGCAAAATAGGGAGATGCTGGGAGAAGTTACAACTTCTACCGCTTACAATTGCAAGAGATTGCCAAATGCTTGTCCAACCGAGTTACAAGTAACCTCTATCGACGTTCTCTGCCGCCAAAACAATGTATCAAGAACCAGTGGCAACATTGCTAAGATGCAATCAGAGAAGCCCCTCTAACGTGCTGGGCTTCAAGTAGCCACCAACAAGGAACACCTGGTTTGATGAGAAATATCGGCAGGGAAATGCAGCCAAACAACAGGCACACAAAGCGGCGCTGCATAGAACGACGAGAGCTGTTCATGAGCTTAAGAAGAGAACACCGCAGTAGAAGAAAACACCGTCTTCTCAGAATTAAAAAGAGAGAGCATGAGAAGCGTGCGGTCGAAGATGTTGAGAGGTTTAAAAGCAGAAATGAAGTTCGAAAGTTTTATGAACAGGTGAAACGAAATTCACAGGTACATAAACCTAGTGCCGAAGGCTGCAAAGACGAAAGTTGAAAAATCATAGTGGAACCGCAGTCAATGCTGAGGATGTAGAAGGACCACTTCTGCAGACTGTATAACGGCGAACAGGAACCGGATTCCACTGTCAGGCAGGATGATCCATTCAACATAGACAACGAAAGCCAACAATCCTGTCCTCTCGACTTAGACGAAGTAAAGATTACCATATCTAAGCTGAAGTCTACAACCTGATAGGTCCTTATCATTGTTGTTTTAGACCAGGAAATTCCACAGTCGATCAAATATTCACATTAGGGCCAAGAACATCAAACCGATACCCACCATTTTTTCACCGATTTCAAGGCCGCATATGACAGCATCTACATCCGTTTGTGAAGGATGACCATGTGAAATTCACGCACGAACCTTTCGATGTTTAAAAAAGGTTTAACACAAGGTGATGCGCTGTCATGCAATGTTTTTAACATCGTACTTGAAAAAATAGTGTCTTAACTAGACGCGCTGTCTTTCACAAGTGTGTCTAATTACTAGAATATGCTGATGACATTGAAATAATCAGAAGAAGAACTCAGCGTGATGTCAATGAAGCTTTTGTGAGTATTGAGGCAGAGGAGGCAAAAATGGGTTTAACCGTTAATGAGAGCAAAACAATGTGCATGTTGTCGTTAAGAAAGGGCTTACAATACGACGCCTCGGCAAAACGTCACCATCGACAGACGTAACTTTGAGGTAGTCAAGGACTTCGTCTACCTAGGCTCCACTATAAACGCTGAAAACAAAACCAGCGCTGAGATCAAACGAAGAATAACTCTTGCAAATCGCTGTTTTTTTGGGCTAAGGGTCCGGCCACGCAATGAGCGACCGAGCGAGGAGTAGTTAAGCGACGCAAAAAAATTAGGTAGGTAGAAATGGCGATCTCAAGGCAACCTAGCCTGAGATCCAATTAGCGCTGTAGTGCGCCGTTTTGATACCAAAACTCGTTTGACCTGTGATAGAGAGGGAAAGATTTATAGCGAGAAGCTTCATAGCGATTATGTTAGAGCCATTTTGTCGCATTGAGAAAAAAGATTAGGTCTCTAATCTTTGTCTCAGATAGCTCATCAAGTTCGTGAAAGAATACTTTTCTTAAGCATTTCATTCTAGTGTTTGCCAAAGCAGGACATTTGCAGAGGAAATGGATTATCGTTTCACTTTCTCTTTGGTCACTACAACTACGGCAAAAGGTGTTTTAAGAGATACAGAACTTCTCTGCATGAACTCCTATAGGCCAGTGTCCAGTACAAACCGCAACAATCCTGGCTATTTCTTGCCTTGGCCTGCATAGAAGATCGTTTGTACGGGATTTATTATAGGTGGGCCATATCTTCCTAGATATAATGCAGTTGGGTAAATTGCTCCACCTTCGGTTTGATTCAGTTTGGTAGATGGAAAGCATTTCGGTTTTGGTTTGGGCTTTGTTTAAGTATCTTACATGCCTCCCTTATTGCCAGCAGTTCAGCCTGAAAAACGCTAGCAAAGTCAGGAAGCCTAAAAGATTTAGTTACATTTAGGGACTCAGGAAAGATCCCAGAACTAACTCCGCACTCCATCTTTGAGCTGTCAGTAAAGATGGTTGTGTCGGATCTTATCGACAGGATGTCATCCTCCCAATCTTCTCTGGATAGGAAAATAAACTTTAAACTCTTACTAAGGCTCAAAGTAGGAGTGCTGTAGTCAGTGTCTATCAAGATAATATCTGAGGGAATCAATTTCGTTGTGTTGCTGTGACCATAAGGTTTTGACAACCAGCTGTTTGATTCCTTCAGCCTAATAGCGCTGCAGGAAACTATGTATTTTAAAAAGTTCGATTGGTGGTACCCACGCAAGCTGTTTTCTGAACCTCCTTTAGCTTATCAATATTATAGGCTTTGCTAAGAGCAGGCCACCACCCAATCGAACCATATGCTAAGATTGGACGTACTACGGCTGCGTACGTCCATAAAATCATCTTCGACTGAAGTCCCCACTTGTTGCCGAAAGTTTTGCTGCAGGCGTAGAAGGCAACACAGTCCTTCTTAACCCGTTTTTCAATATTTATTTTCAAGTTTAGTTTAGGATCGAGTATAAATCCCAAATATTTTGCACTGGAAGACAATGATATGATTTGACCGTTGAGTCGAGGTAGCGTGAAGGGTGGTACTTTAGTTTTGGTGGTAAAGAGCAACAGTTCAGTTTTACTTTGGTTAACTCCTAGTCCTCATCACAGAGGTGTATTTTCCTCACACCGATAGAACCAAATCATCCGCATAGGCTACCGCCTTCACTCCACATCTTTCTCATTTAACGAGAATTGTATCCATGACCAGAAGAGGCGAAAGGACACTACCCTGGGATGTTCCCCTACTCACGTATTTTGTTGCGATTGTATTGCCTTGAGTGGCTCGAATTAGAACACATGAAATCGTATGGAGGTGGCCACTTAAACCATAAGTGACTCCGCGATTTTTTAAGCGACAGAGCGACACGTCGCTCTGCAATCAAATCGCGATCGCTGAGCGACGTAGAAAAAAATGTGTACAATAAACACTGAAATTTTAATTTTAGTCGTCCAAGGCCGCTCATGACAGGACACCCACAAAGATTACAAAAATAAAAATGTCACTCATAAAGAGTGGGAAAAAGTTGGAAAGATTTGTAATTGTTCTGGTAAGTTTTTATTTATTTATTTAATCTTTTTTTTTGTTCAATGCCAGAAATCCCAAAAATATTGCGCTAGCTCATTTCTTCTATTCAAGCATTGCTTGAGCTTCTGTTATAACGGAACTGTACTTCTTGGGTGGTTGCATTTGAGCTAAATCATTGGCCATTTCTGCAGACACTTGTATATAATCGAACTTTACTTTAATCGAACATACGACAATATTGCCCAAATCGTTCTGGTAATTTGAGAAGATATAAAGGATGAAATTCACTATAATGTTCCCCTTCCACGATTTATTGGGTTGTACATCGAATCTACGGATTCTCCATCTATAAATATGAACGCGACTATCAACTAGAAAGCTATGACGAACCGCACTTGACGATGGTATTTTCCAACTGATCGCTAAGCGACGTGTCGTTAAGTAAAGCCCTCTATTGAGGGGCCGAAATGTCGCTATATTAGAACCTCATCATTCCCTTCCCCCTATACGGTGAAGAAGCATTGATTATGACAAAAGGGGATGAAACCACCTTTGATCGTTTCGAGAGAAAAGTTGGAGCGCGAAAATGGAGAGATCTAGCTAGGGACCGATCTAGATGAAGAAGTTTTTTGGGTGAGTTGCTAGGTCACACAGGACTGTAGTGCCACATTAATTAAGATACTTGTAGATGCCATCATCGGCTTAGGCTTTTTTTTAAAGAAGCTTTATCCGATGTTTATAAGGAGGAGACCATAGTAGCCCTCATAGATTATATCCTATTATTGTGGAAGAAGTGCATACCTGCGATGCGTTCTGAAGTCGGGGCCGGACTAAAGTGTTATACAGAGCGAGAGTAACATAAGGACCCTGAAATTCCTTAACAACACCTAACATAGAGTTAACTTTACTAATCGGTTTAAAGTTTAGTATCTGAGGTTAGGTTAGGAATATAATCCGTGCAAATGCTGTGAGCTTTTAACCGAGTTCTAGGGTACTTGAGCAATAATACAAAAATGCAAGTAGTTTAGGAATTGTCGAACGTCCAGTTCTTGAAGTTATATTTAAATTTACACAAACAACTTGTTCAAAAAGTTTGAGAATACAGGACATTCTAGAGATTGGTCTGTAATTACAAATGTCAGAAATATTTGAATGCCTTCTTTCATAGGGTTGGGAATTTACCTGAGTTTAGAGATATTGCAAATATACGAAGAAGGGGAGATGCCACTTGACTTAAATGTGATTAGACAATTGGATTAATTTTATTTTCCAAGAGGATTAAACATCTTAAAGTAATGCCAAGTAAAGCAAGATTTTGTTTAACGTCGTTTGAACAATATTAAAAACAGTCTGAGGACAGTCTTGCAAGTATAGAAATAAATTCTTATCGATTTTTTTTTCCGTTTTATGTTGACCTTCCAAAAGCTTTTGGACAAAAGAATTGTCCATATCTATAAGATATTTGGTATATAATTTATTGGAGAAAGAGCTAAACTCGAATGACATGCTTTTTATAAGGATTTAAGATTTAGTTTAATTTAGTTTAATACGCCAATTTCGTTTTGGCACCAAGGTTGCCATATTAGTGTTGATATCCACTCAAATATCCCTTTTACAGAAAAGATATAAGGTTGCTTTTTTACGTACCGTACTTTATAAAGAGTCGTAATATAAGATTGCAGTATTTTATAGTCCTATTTGGGAAGATCCCTATGCAGTTTGTATTCAAGTACCAAATGCTAAACCTTGTTAAAGCCTTGAGCAACATCTAAGAATATAGCCGAGAATACTTGTTTTTCTTAAAGTGCTTTTTCCAATATATCCACAGCAGTTTTTCGAAAGCTTTTGCTATGATGGGTATAAGGAATATTGATCTCTTAGATATTACTCCATTTTAGGTATAACAATGACTTTTGCAAATTTCTGATGATGCGATTTAATGTTTTAGGCGTTTCAAATGGGAGGGCATTTCTTTCAAAACCATAGCTGTAATAAGATCATCACCTGACGATTTTTATTAGATAAATTATGTTGACACATGCTTTTTATTTCTTTGAGCTTGACAAAAGCAATTTCGCAATCGTAGTTCCTATCAACAAACTATAAGGGAGCTAAAGCCGTATTTACTAGAAATAGTTAAAATATATTCGCTTAATCAAATTTTTATTTCAGGGTTATTTATAGTAATATTTGAAAATCAGGTTTTGTATATGGAGAAAAACTAAACACTAAACATCATTTTTTACTATATTAAATTTGTGATAACTCCACAAAAGATTGTTTGTGATTAAGCCGAGCATACCTAGAACTGAAATCTGTCCTGTCACCTCGATGCAAGATAGTGGGATTGGGGGAGGGTGAAGCTTCTCCCACAGTAGACACCATTATTAACTTGGAAAGCTATTAGCTTGAGATTTTCTTCTTTTTTGAGTTCGAAATATAGTTAAGATACTTTCTTAACTCAATGATAAAATTCCTAGAGCATGGTCTAACGATGAATCGGAATAAAAATCGACAAAATTATATAATTTCTTTAAATACCTTTAATTTTAAAAAGAAATAGAGATAAGTATGGTATTTTGTTACAATCAGATGGGCAATATGTTAATGAACTAGAAAACTGGTGAAGAAATAGAACTGATCTTGATTCAAAATAAAAATCGGTTGAAAATAGGATAACAATGTCTTAAGGTTGAAGATAACAAACAGGCAAAAAAGTTTGGGTGTTAGAAGTTTTTGGACAAATTGTATGTTGAACTTACGCTTTACTCATAGCCTTTATATGTAAGACTGGGCAACTCTGTTTTGAACTTAAAACTGTATATGTTCTGAAAGCTGTTTTTTTGCACTAAAAAGCAAGAAAATCCTTTGAAAAAAGGCAAAATATTTGCAGTTCGATTTAGTTCAAGTTCAGTTATAAATAACTTTTATATAGATGGATTACAAACAGATTATGGGGTTGGTTGAAGCGTGTACTCCGACGGAATAAATCTATGTCTCTCATTTCGTCTCCCCAATCACTGTAGCGTGATCCAGGTAGAACTTCTAGAAATCAAAGAAGTCCTCTCTTGGCTCAGAAAAAAATATAAAATATAAAATCATTGGACTCTGCCTGTTAAATAAACTTACGAACAGCTCGAATATCTTGTGGAGTCGGCGGAGCAGTTCAACATTCATCTTATTTTGGTGTAAGGTCATAAAGCCATTCTAGGAAATTGCAAAGCCTACGAACTTGCAAAAAAAAGAACAACTACATATTTAATGGGCAACAAATCCAACATCGGTATAGTGCTAGCTACTTGTAAGCTTAAGAAAAGCCATTCTACCATAGAAAATGGAAACCAAAGTTGGTCTAATGCAACCACTTGTTTGCAAATGCTTGATGCTAAACAATCTAAGCAACTCATTCCGGTTGGTAGATTGCACATAAGATCCGTTACAGTAGTCCTTGCAGGACACTGCTTAATGAGTAGGTATGCTTTCCGACTTGAAGTTCCTGTAAACGATGTTTGTAGAAATTGCCTGGATGAAGAAGAAGACGAGACAGTATCTCACTTTCTATGTTTATTTCCTTTCGCAAAGACAAAGATTCCACCTTGGAGACTTTTACTATAATGATCGTAGTGATCTAAGAAACTCCAACATGTATTGTCTCAAACTCTTAATAACTGGTTCAACGCAACAAGGAAGGTTGATCTTAACATCCATATGGTATTACAAACGCACTAACTATTGATCTAAGTGTGTTGGTTTTCCAATCCTTAACCAAACCTAATCTAAGTGCAAGAAACATCAATGACCGGCAAATTATCTCTATACCCTTAAGCTCCCATACTACAATTCTCCTTCTTCCAATTAAGGTAGAAAAGCAAGCTATAAGACAACGGATGGAGTTTTTTTTCTGATCAAGATTTAAATTATAATGTGACAAGCTGATCAGCAACCAACTTTGTTTGAAATAACAGTTCTCACTTACAATTTGAAAGAAAAAAACAACAAAACAAATTCTTATATTTTAAATTATTTACATAATAGAAATTTTAAAATGTGTTTTATTTCTTTTTTTATATTGTTTTCTAGACACACTTAAAGATTAAAATGAACATAATATTAAAATGGGGGTAAAAACATGATATAATATTATTTATTTAATTAAAACTATCACCTAAATTATTATAATTACATATGTATCTATAATATTAAAATATCTACAAAACAAAATGTTGTTTATCTTAAATTCATTCACATTAGTCTTATATAAATAAAACAAAAATAATAAAATCACTGGTTATGAGTTCTCTTCCACTCTCTTTCTTCTTTTTCTCTTCTTATCATTATCAGCATTCATTCAATTACATAAGTTGTATGTAGATCTTTTTTCTCTTCGTCTCTTTTATTTTCTCTTTGTTCTTTATTAAAATAATTAAAATCAATTTTAAATACTATTTTAAAATGTCTGTAAACATAAATATTATAAACAAATCAATCTTTTAATACATAAAATTCTTCTCTTTCGAGAAAAAATCATTACTTATTAATTCTACGAGACCTAAATTATATTATACTGTGTTTTACAAAACTGATTAATTTTGTGTTAAATTCGAAGAGTAAAATATTTTGAAAACAAACAAAAATTAAATATTTGTTTAATATAAAATTACATATAGACATAATATATTATGTTAATTATTGAACAATAAACACAACAACAATATAATGGCACAAAATATGCACACAGTGGATGAGTGGAATACTTTTTGTTTTCATTTTTATAATCCATGTTTAAGGCTATAAAATTTAATTTGTGCACTTCAGAGATGCAGTGTAAGTAAAAGCTGCTGTTTCTGTCATGGTTATGGAAAAATGTTTCAAAATTACATGCTTTTTAGGAAAAGTACAGTCAGGAGTTCGACTACTCAATCAAATATGTGTTCAATGGATTCGGTCCGTTTAACTTCGAAGGCTTATTTGTTATTGCTTCAATCACTGAAA
Organism: Eupeodes corollae; assembly: GCF_945859685.1. Classification (NCBI taxonomy): domain Eukaryota; kingdom Metazoa; phylum Arthropoda; class Insecta; order Diptera; family Syrphidae; genus Eupeodes; species Eupeodes corollae. The sequence goes on along the minus strand of NC_079149.1, from coordinate 52,762,709 downwards.
AAAAAACAAAGCAATTAATACATTTTTATTATATGCATTCAGAAAAAACAACAACAAGTATAAACAATAAAAGGAAATAAACTAGTAACTATTGGCCTTAAAGGCATTTAAAAATCGAATAGAAGAAGAAGGCATTATTTGGTTTGTTTAATCTTAAAAGGACTCTACAAATCGTATTTCGAGTTTTGTCTTTAGGATTTCTTTTTCAAAAAAGAGGTTGACATGCGACGACACACCATTCTTGCTCGTTTGTCGATTTTTCTAAGCTTTTAACAAAATATTAATAACAATATTATTTTTGCGAGATTCAAAATTTGGAGTTAATATTTTTCTTTGTTAATTTTTGTATTCGTGTTTTGTTTAAATAATTGTCAATTAAATTTTTCCAAAAAAGTAACCATAAAGCTAACAACAATATTTTGCATATGATATAATAAGTTTAATTTCAATATCTGTTTTTGTTCCCGAGATTTTGATTCAAAAACCAACATTTGTATCAATTTTAACAACATTTTTTTTTTTAAAGTTTCTATTTCTTATGAAATCCAGGATTGGATTGGACCATTATCTTATGTTTATAATAAAATTTAAAAAAGAATAAAATAATTTTAAAGTCAACTCACAAAATATCAAAACATCAATTTTTAACAATTTTACGGAGTACTTTTAGATATTCATTAAAATTTTAACGAATGTTGAAAATAATTTTAATTCTTCCCAAAATATTCGAGACGAAATTCAATTTTTACCAACATTTAGTAAGTAATTTAGTGTGAACATCACCACAATACCTACAGATCCCACCGGAACTCCCTATATACCTCACATTTTTGACTCAGTTTTAGCTTTTAATAGTGACTCTGTTACAGGAACTGTATTAAACAACTTCATCCCTATCAAAGCTCCCTCGAAACCAAAAATAATTTGTATATCTCGTCTGGACCCAGTTACAACGCCAGAAGATATAACTTCCCACTTAGTATCTACCAAGAGCATACCTTCCAGCTCATCCATCAGGTGTACAAAGATCAGTAAACCAAAAAGCTTTTTTTCCTCTTTTAAATTAAAAACGAATCCCACTTACTTTGATTCTATTTGCAAACCAAATATATGGCCCGCAGAAACTTTAGTCAAAGAATTAGAAGTCAAAGTCAAGTTTCTTTGAAAACCAAGTCAAATTTTATTGTTAACAAGGCAAGTTCTATGCTTGATTTTATAAAACGCTGGGCAAAGGAATTCAATGATCCCTATGCTACTCTTTCTTTGTATAATTGTCATTTTCGTCCTCATCTTGAATATGCTTCGCAGGTATGGACTCCCTATTACGAAATTTATAGAAAACGTATTGAATCAATTCAATATAATTTCATTCACTTTGCCCTAAAGGGTCTTCCTTGGGATGATCCTTATGATCTGCCTCCCTATGAACATCGTATTCTACTTCTTTAAATGCAATCTCTCCATCAAAGGCGTGTTAATAATGACTTAGCATTTTTTCATCAACTCATTAATGTTGAAATTGATGCACCTTATTTGATATCTTGTGTACATTTCAATTACCCAGGCGGAACTCATCACCTGCGTACATTTGATTTTATACATATTGACTTCCATAGAACTAACTATGGGAAAATTGAAGCTTTAAGTCGAATGAGCATTTTATAAAACTTAAACTGTTCATCGATAGATTTAAATTTAAATAAGGTGGGATTAAAATCATTGCAAGAGAAAGACAGCTTTCAAAATGTTAACGACACCAAACAAACTTTACACTTTTTCTTGTTTTTGTTTAAATCGGGTAATTGGTCATGTTTGAAGATTAGAAAATAAAGAAAGATGAAGTATTTATACATAAGTATTTTATAGATTTAAAAACTGATTTAATAGCTTAAGATAGTTACATACCCAAGAACGTTAAGTTATCTCAAACATTTTTATTTTGTATTAATAGTTAAAACGACCTCTGACAATATTTATGTATTTATTGGCTACGTTCAGGAAAATGCTTAAAGTTCTGAATGCACTGGTATTTATTGTTGCAATATTCATCAAATCGAAATGAGAAACACTCACATTACCAAAAAGATAAATGTCAATTTCGACAGTTGTCTTTTTTTCTATTCTTATTTATTCTGAGAAATTATTTTCTTTCAACAAATAGTAATTGTTAACTTCCCATAGGAAGTTATTGTAATGGGTCCGATTTGTCAAATTGAAAATTTTGACATTTCTCGACGTTTCAAGGTCCCTAGAGTCGAAATAAAAGATTTTTAGAAAGATGTCTGTGCGTGCGTATGTACGTACGTTTGTACGTCCGTACGTTCGCGACGTTTTTTTCGTCCTCCATAGCTCAAGAACCAGAAGAGATATCGACTTCAAATAAATTTTGTTATACAGATAATAAGGCAGAAAGATGCAGAAAGGGCTCTCAACAAAATTAAGTGGGTGGTGTTTTTACCATAGCAGTTTGAAAAAAGGATGAACATTTTGGTTAACCCCAAATATCTTACGAACCAAAAACGCTAGAGACTTGAATTAAATTTTATATAAAGATTTTAACGTGATACCAAACAGGTATATTTTTTGAAAAAAATCAATATAACGGTTTTTTTATAAATCAATAAAACTGAAAAAAAAATTTGTCAGCTCTAAAATTTTACGACTGAAATATGATTTCATCTCTAAAACAATTTTGTGCAACGAAGAATAATGTTTTTGACATCTGATAAAATTTTGAGAAAAACCTAATTGACAGTTTTTTTTATAAAAAATAAAAATCTAAAAAAAACATTACTTAAAGTTCGTTAAAATTGAATATCGATTCAAATATCTTTTCAAAAACTTAAAATTTTGGCTTCAAACGTATTTTATCTTATAAAAAATATTGTTTTCAACATTTTGAAAAATGTTGAGAAAAATCGAATTGACAGTTCTTTTACAAAAAATAAAAAACCTAAAAAAAATGTATAAAAGTTGGTAAGAAATGATTTTCGACTCAAATATCTTGTCAAAACTTTGAGATATTGGCTTTAATTTACTTTTATCTTTCGTAAAATCTTGTTGTAAACATTCAGTTAAAGTTTGAAAAAAATCGAATTGACAGCTTTCTTACAAAAAAATAAAAACCGAAAAAAAAATAACAAAAGTTGGTAAAAAATGATTTTCGACTCAAACATCTTTTAAAAACTTTGAGATAATAGCTTGTAATTAACTTTTTCTTATAAGGAATATTGTTTTCAATATTAAGACAAATTTTGAGAAAAATCGAATTGACAGTTTTCTTACAAATAATAAAAACCTAAAAAAAAATGTATAAAAGGTGGTAAAAATTGATTTTCGACTCAAATATCTCGTTAAAAATTTTAAATATTTCCTTCAAACTAATTTTTTCTTATAAGAAGTATTGTTTTTAACATTTGGTAAAATTTTTAAAAAATTCGAATCGAAAGTTTTTTTACAAAATATAAAACTCTAAAAAAAACAATACTAAAACTTGGTAAAAATTTACTTACGACTCAAATAGCTTTTCAAAAATTAAAAATATTGTCTTCAAACTTTTTTTATTTCACAGATTATATTGTTTCCGATATTCAGTAATTTTTATATAAGAATCCAACAGTCCGTTTTTTCATAAAAAATAAAATCTACAAAAAATAGTACACAAATTTGGTAAAAATTGATACAGACAAACTTTTAAGCAAAACAAATCGACAGACGGGATGGGAAGTTATCAGTTTGGGTCGCATCCCAGCGTCTTTTTTTATTTTGTAATTGATTACAATTTCAGAATCGTCAGACACTCTTATGTGTCTGAGTAGAAAAAGAAACACTAATATTTTTTGATTTTGAGTTGTCAGTTCTCTGCTGTGGACTTATTAAGAAAAATGTCTACTGACACTCGATATTGTAAAGTCAAACGATTGCATGATCACAGAGCATTATGCTCATCAATTGGTTAGCAGAATTAATATTTGGCCTGTTTGTTTCTTAGTTCAGATATCTCTCTTTTGCTGTCAGAAATCTTATAACAGAGTTTCTGAGATTCGATTTCTCAAGAATTATCTATTTCACAATTCAAAAAGGATGAAAAGAAATGCAAAACTTAATTGATTTCTTAGTGAATTCGAATATTGCTTTCCTTCTCCTGCTTTGCCTATCCGTCTAAGAAATCTAAGAAATATTTATGAACTGCGTTATCTGCACAAATTGAGGTTTACGCACCTAACTAACGTTGTGAATAGAGTTGTTGCAACACCTTGCAGTTAAAAAATAAATAAATAAATTAGGTAGGGCAACAGTCCCTTGAGAACTATTGCTTAATTACTAACAACTCTCAACCATTTCTGTGTGCGAGTAAAGTTACCAGAGACGAAGGCCACCTACAGTCCCGAATCCGAAAAGCTTATTTGAGAGAGCACTTTTCATGACAAGAACTAATTTTAAAGGAATTGTCAATTAATCGCAAAAGGCAGTGCCTGTGAATAAGGCTTCAGATTAGGCAGGTTTCGAAAACAAGACCTCTGGTATGACAGTCCAACGCACTAACCATCTCGCTACGGTTACTGCTTGTCCAGTTAACTGCTTATAAATCAAAACTTCTTAATATCTTAAAGGAGCGCTTTGCTTTTTTAAAACAGCTTAAAAGTGGCTTAACCTGACTAATTAGTATGCACTCTTGTTATTTAGCTGTAATAATACATGCCTTTTTACCAAACGCAATAACCATAGCTTAGAGGCTTTTTGATGTAAGTTTGAACACTAAAAATTTTTGATTTTGTTTGCGCAAACTATGTTTAAAAATCAAATATTGAAGCAATCTTATGTGAATTAGTTTCGGTTTTTCTTAAAAACATCAAGCAATAAATAAATTTAAATTTGAAAAGAAATGAAAGGAAAACCAACATACGACCGAAAAATTGATTTTTTATCGTGTTTCATTGGTCATCTAAAAAACCCCAAAAATTAAGCTTATCAAGGAAAGAATCAATTTAATAAATACCTTTTTCAGTTGTATTCTGCAATCCATCTTCATCCGTTCGTTGTGCGTTTAGACAATTGAGCCATTCGGAAAGCGTAATTTTCTTATCACTATTAACATCACAATATCTCGGCATCTTTTTACCACATTTCCCGAGAGTCCTAGAAAGATATAAATTAATTGTATTTCTCAAAATTAAACATGAAGATTTTTAAACCTACTTGTGAGCCGTAACAAGTTCTCGAAAAGTTTTCCATTCTTTTCGTTCCCATGATTTATTTTTGTTCTTATCCAGCAATACAAAACTCAAAGTGGCAATTCGTTCGTCTTCGGAGTTCCATTTTGTTGAGCTAAAAATTGAACGGTGAGGTTTTTGTGAAATACACAACCTTGATAGACCTTTAATATCTGCAAATTTACCTTGTAATAGAATTGGCACCAATTTGGTCTTTCAAAAAGTCTTTAAGATCTTTCAGAAACTCGGTTTTCCTTGGCTCTGGACAGCCTTTCATCGGCCGACTTGTTGGATATATCGAGTCACATTGCGGTCGCTTGTCTTTCAACGAAGTCCCTGGTATATTTTTGCCCGTATCTTCGTGAACACACCAACAATAACCCGTGGAGCGATAGCACTGCACCCTCTGATATCGTCCATCGGCTGTGCACTCCGGAATGTAGAGAGCAGAAGCACCAGTTTGTTCGTCCAGGGCTACCATTCGGTCAGCTTGGCAATCATAGTCTCCATCTGAGTCACGAAGTGTTTGTCCAGAGTCCTGCAAGATGGCTCGCAGATCTACAATATCAAAAACAAACAGTTCATTTTGTTTAAAAAAAGCTTTACTCTCCAAGGTTCGTGTACTCGTATCAAAGGCACATTCTACTCGTATTTTAAAAAAAGGAAAAAGAAAACCTATTCTTGTTTTGATTAGTAAAAGTTTTACGGTGAAAATAATTTTGAATTTTGAATGATATAAAGTTGTTAGTAATTGAATAAATTACAATCTGATTTTCAAGGCCAAAGGAATCAGTTTGTCGGTAGAGGGCGTTAGTATGTTTTTTGTTTTCAATTTCTTGTAATCAATGCAAAATGAATTTTGAGTAATAAATATTAAATAATAATTATAATGAACAATCCAAATTGAGTTAGTAAAAGTTTTATGAATCTTTGTTTTCAATTTTTTTTGAATTTTCTAAATTTTTGGAAAGAAAGAAGACAAAACTATATATGATAGACATTTTTATCTTTTGTTTCTCTCTCACAACACACAAAATAAAATCAAAACAAAATGAAATGAAATGATATGAAAGAACTATAATATACGTACAATCTTTTACTGAATCACTGATGTTATTATAAGTTCCATTGTCATCATCGAAATCGTATTCACCGGAATCGGCATAGTCTTCCAATGTGTGACTACTTTCATTATCATCTTCACTGATGGTGTGCTCTTCCGATGGAATTTTATGGATTTTGTGATTTTGGGTTTGATGGAGAGTAGGATTAAACTTATTTTGCTGATTATTGATAACAGATGGCGTTTGTTTGTTGTAGAGATGACCTGTATGTATTGTAGTAGTAATAGTTTGGGTATGTTGTTGAGAAAAAAAGGACTAACCATAACTTTAACATAAGAAAAAGATACAACAACAACAACAACAAGAATATGGGGTGGGAGTTTCAACTTATCTATAGCTACAATTTTATCCGTAAACATTTAAGAAAAGTGCTATTTTGTTGTATAAGGAAATGTGTAAATTTAAAATAAACAATTTTTTGTTTTGGAAAAAAATACAAACATCTTAATTGTGGGGGAGAGTTTTTGAGTGTTTATTTAAAAAAAAATATTATGTGTAAAATAATAGCGTATTGTGAAGAAGATAAAGCAAGAAAGAAATATTAGTGCATTGGAAACATCAGACAAAAATGTTCTACGTACTAAATATAGTAGACGGTTACAAAATTCTAACAAATAAAATTCAATTGTATGCTTATCAATTTGTATAAATGTTACTAGAGTTTTCATTCACACCAATAATATAGCCACAATTAAAATTCTATGCGCATATTTCTGCGAGAAAGGTCAGGTATTTATAATGAGAACATTTAAGGTATTTACATAAAGAAGTACATAAGACATGGAAAACAGCCAATTTTAATTATTACAAAATAAGACTTTTATTTTTAAATTTTTGAAATATTTTGAAGTCGGGTTTACTGTCCTAATAAAAATTGATTTCTAAACAATCATTCGTCTATTATTTTTTCTTACATTTTTAGAAGATAATCTTTGATTAATATCAACTACCAATTGATAGTTGACAATACTCAAAATGGAAATAATATTGCGACCTATTCAGTCTCCAAAAATTACACTATAGCGGCTGTTGTTCAATCTCACTCAAAGGGGTACTGCTCGAAACTATGGTCGATAAAATTACGCTTTTCTTTCTGTCCCACAAATTTTTTAATTTTTCTATCACATCAGGTTTTTAAAATATGCCCTCTTAAACTAAAGCTAAATATAAAAAAAAAATAAGACTCATAGACTCAAAATATCTCTTTACAATACATTGTATGATGATTGTGAAAAGTACAAATATGTCTCTTCTGGATACAATTTACAGTAGCTTACGAAGTTTCTTTGGCACATTTGACTCTATGTGATGTTTTGAGAAAACCCTGAATTTGATTTTTTCATAGTTTAAAAAAAAATGGTTTTGGGTTAATTCTCAGCATTGATCTCGTGTTCACACTTTAATTTTAACTACTTACTTAATTTTTTAAAATACCGCTTTTCAACATTTTTTTAAAAAATTTATTTCAAAAACTTAATACTTTCTTTCAAACCGTTTCGTTTAGTTTAGCTTTTCTTTCCGGTATTTGAAAGAGGGGTGAAATAAAACTTAATGAAGATTTTTCGAATATGAAATAATATAAAAATTGCAAATGATTATTGAAGAAAAGGATTATAAATTAAGTGATTAGAGAAAAATCTACTCCATTCTTTTGATAGGTTCAAAAAGAATTATATACATATGTACATATATGTGTTTTTCGATTTTTAAAAAGTAATATCTCAAAAACCTGATGCGATACATTCTTTTTGAAGTCGGATTTGAATTAATGTCATTAAAATCCATTAAAAAAGTGAAATTTGAAATTTGCCAGGAAGAAAATCTTGCGGACAAGTGTGATAGAGTATTTTAAGAAAGCATAAAGCGTGGCTTTAGATTTTGCTGATGAATTGTTATACTAAGTTTTTTTACAAAAAAATTTATCAAAAATTAATTATCTTGGTGAAATATTATTACGTCATTTTGTCATTATAAAAATAAAAATTGAAAACTCAAAATAAGTACTAAAAAGTATTTGTTTCGTGATCTTATTCCAAAAATGGTAAAATTTTGATTTGAAAACTTTTAAATAATTATTCTATTCTAAGAATCCACAGAAAAGTTAAAATTAAAATTAAGAAAAACAACAAAGTTTAACATACTAGGTTTCCTTTTCATATTAAAAAAGGGAACATTTTTCAGTAAAAATCAATTAATGTTTTATGCTAAAAAATAAAATAAGTTATGACCAATTCATACATTTGATAACTTCATGAACGAAGCTAAACCACGATTACACGTTCGGTTGCGCCGACTTTGACATATTGAATATCATAAGTTCGAGCTCAACCCAAAAATAAATCTATTTTCTATTTTATCGCACTTTGACAGCTGAAAGGTTCAGGCGACATAAGGGACTTAAAAGTTAGGCAAGTTTCAAGTATCTGATTGGCCAGCTACCAAAAAATTACTGGAAAGCTAGTCAAGAAAAATCTCCCTAACTATTTAGTCAAGTCCACTTCTATCGAAATGACAGTTTATCATGTTTTTTCATTTAGCTGAACTTTATTACTCTATGATTTTTTTTTCTGCACAACTTCACTTAATGCTTTTTGTAAAAGGATTCCTTGTCAATGTGGAAAAGAAATAACTAATATTTCTTTACAATACAAAATACAAATCATGATGGACTTCCAGCTTCCCAGTGGAGTTTGTAATAGACAATCATTTTGTTGATACTTTTTGTACTATGAACCTAAAGTAAAGGTTTGCGAAGTAACGTTCTGAATTTGAAATTTATGACACTTGAAAAAACTAGCTAGTTGTTTTGGTCAAATGTGTTCAAAGAATGAAGTTCACTGCAAATTAAGTCCCTCATGTTGTCTGAACCTGCCCATTGACAAATAATTATCTTTCAGTTAAGGCAAATTTATTGGGAAATTGACTGCGAGGATAGTCAAAAAAAAAAATCCTGCCAACTTATCAAGTCAAGTCTACATATGTCAAAATGACAGCTGATCATGTTTTTTCATTCAACTGAAAGCTTAACTTTATTACTCTATGATTTATTTATTTTGATGCATAGTTCCCTTTAAAATTGTGTGTAAAGGGTTCCTTGTAAAATGGGAAAAGAATAAGCAAGTTCAAAATTAAAGTTCCCTAATGTTGTCTGAACCTGCCCATTTTTTGTATTAATTTATTGAAGAATCGAAGCAAGACCATATGTTTATTTATAATTTTTGGAAACAAAGAATAGAAATAGATTTTAAAACAACAAAAATGTGTAAATAGAAATTAACAGAAAAGTTTGCAACTTCTCAACGCCCGAAGTAAAATTGTAACACATCTCGTGTTAGCTTAGATCGTGAATTTTTCATAAGCTCTGGCTGGCCTATTGTGAATAACTCTTCGACAAATAGCACCGACAGGAAACTTTTCTTTATTAGGAAACCTATATATTGTGTTTCCTCCATTTTACCGATGATTGCTGATTATGGCAAAGATAAACCGTTAAGAAAAAATTGTGGAGAATTGTAGTACAAAATCTATTACAATAACCCACTTATAAAATCTATGTTGCAGCTTACTGAATAACGATAAGTCGTGTTGTGATTTATGTATTTGATTTTTTATTTTGTTCATTTCGGTTAAAAAATCATCTCAACATTCTTCTTACGTTGGATTAAAGCATATTTCAAAACAATGAATGTAATTAAAATAAAATATAAGAATTATTTGTCAGACAAATTAGTACTCTCACAGCTAATTCCTTGCCAAAGTTTTAAAATCAATTTAAATCTCAATCTAATAGCGCTTGGTTTATCTTTAAAATTATTTAGAACTCGAGTATTTCTTCAATTTCTATAAGTTAATTAGAACTCAGTGTACATTTATTATTGAGTTTTAAGGACTTACGTCTTTGTTTAATAAAACAAAGTTAAAACGAAAAAGTATTTCGCCCGATGATGGAGAAGCATCTCCGAAACGCTTCGCAAATATAATATTTCAAAACGAATAAGTTGTAATATAGAAAAGTAAACTAAAAACAAAGAAAATAACTTGTATTTATTTATATATTTTTCATAAATCCTAAACCACAACTTGGAGACAAGAAAACCCACATCATGTAACTAACGAAAAAAGAAACAACCACTTTCATAAGCACCCGATAGGATTGTTTGACAAATATTTCTGATATTCTATCGAGTAATAATATTGAATGTTTGTCATTCATTCCAGTTTATTGATAAATTGTCGATTTAAATTAAATTTCATTTTTATTTTTCTGTTTTTTAAATTTGTTTTTTTATATTTTTAATATTATTATGTATTGTTTGCTTTTAAAATGTTTTGCTTATTTGGTTTTAATAAATTTGCAAAGTGCTCACTTTGACTAGATCTATGGTGTTGCTCGTGTACATAATATCTGGGGTTAGAATGTCAACAGACTTTAAGGTTACAGAAAGTGAAACAGCGTCTATGGTCCTTATGGCTTCCGTGGAACGTTCATAGAATTGAAGTTATCGTGGCAAGGGTAAATAGGTCCCGTCCTTTGGTGGGAAACATCAATTAGAGTTACACGGATCTTACACTGTAATGTAATTTTTATTGAAACTTGTGTCTCGTTTTTTAAAACAAAATATAACTAAATGAACATTATGGCTTCTTAAAAAGAACATAATGTCTACACAGACAAATTGAATTGTTCAAACAAATAAAATGACTGCCTATGGACGCTTGAGAATTGAATTGTATTATAGTTCAGAAGCTTAACATTAAAACCTACATTCATTATAGATACATTTATAACAATATTACCAGATCATTAAATTGTTCAAAGAATTAAAAACATTGCTAAACCGAGTTCTTTAATTCTAGACCTTAATATTTTAGGGACTAATAAGTCGAAGTTTTATATTAGACTGAGATCTAAATAGAGTTCTAACGCTCGAGAGCTTGATGAAGAAATGACTTAGACAACTCAACCGAGATCCAATTTTTCAATAAACCAGGTTTTAGATACCAGAACTTTGTCAAGCAATTTTCCGTTAAAAAAATACATATTTTATATTTCACGAAAAACTAATGGAAAATGCATTCATAGCTTTAAAAAATTATCAAAAATCGTGTTACAGTTTCGTATTTCTATTATAGTTGCATTGTGAATCAGTAAATTTGTGTGACCAACTTTTCAATATTGATTTTTTTAATAACAAAAACTTCGAGGAATATGAAGGGATAGGGAAATATATATAAATTTGAACAAAATAACATTTGGCATAGTGAAATATAAAATAGAAATTTCATTAGTTTAAACAACAAAACCAAACAAAAATTGCATTCATTTATCAACTTATTTCTTAAAAAGATATTAAAATTTATCATTAAAATGCTACACCAATATGAGCAATATGAAGTGTTATTAAACAGACAAACGATAAATTATATTCCAAACCAAAATAACATAACAAATATAGCAAACCATAGAATTGTGCCCAAAACCTCAATTCAAAATTGACTTTGATGAATGTAAAAAAAAAAACAAACAAAAATACAAAAATATTTAACATGAAGGAAAAAAGATAACTTACGGTTAATGCCATCTTTGCTGATGCAATTTGTCCATTCCAGAAGCGAAAGTTTATCATCGTCATCGACATCGCAGAATTTTCCAAAACCTCTGCTACAACGACGGGGTTTGACAGCCTTGATTGAAAATAAAACATGCAAGAAAATAAAAATACAAATATTTCAATATTAACATGTCAATCATTTTCCAAGAGATGCCTCCTTGAATCAAGTTCAAGTGCATCACTTTTATGTTTTTAGAATAATTTCTTCATATAAGAGTTTAAAAATGACTCACCCTCTTGACGGCCTTTTTAAGTTCCCTGTATTCACTTTTATCCAAGACAGTATTTCCATTTGAATCAAGATTTCTGAACTTCCATTCAAGAACAGTATTATCTGAGGGAATAGAAGCATCTTTGTGTAGACCTGATCGCAGATATTCGTTTTGATATAATTTGTGCAGGTTGACGTTGAAGAGGCTCCGATCTTCTGCAGAACATTGTCGACGTCCTCCTCCTCCTCCTCGTCCAAGTCCCATTCCAGATCCAATAAGTCCACCACCACCACCACCCCCAATTAAACCAACACCGCCGCCACCAGGATTCAGGTGCCGTGCGGGTGACCGACGAATATTTGCCTTATTAAATTCACGACATCGAGGTTTACCAATTCGCACGGAGGTGCTATCAATCGGTTTTCCTGTGATGTCAGAACACCAACAACCACTGTTGCCCAAGCACTGAACGGCTGCATACGTCCCGTCACTCTTGCAGCGAGGTATAAACTTTGCCTTGTGTTTGAGGGCATAATCGCGTGCTTCAATGCAAGCTACATATATGAACACAAATTTTAAGATGTTAAAAAATTTCAAATCTTCGTTAGCTTTCGACAGACTTACCTTTGCATGGTCCTCTATATTTTAAGCTAACTTGGTGTCCACTGCACTGTACTCGGATCAAATGACATCGGGTTGGGTATGTCTGATCATCGGTGCCACACACTGGTCGACCTTTTGTTTCGTCACACTCTCCTCCCTTTGCCGCACATTCTGATATCTGAAAGGAATTACAAATATTTTCATTATATACGAGTACACCGAAAATACAAAAATTGCAGGTACATTCAGACAGGTTTCTATTTATGTACGTTTGTACACTTGAAGAAAAATGCTGACGAAAAATTTAATAATGATAAAACAATTGCTTATAACAATATATAACATATCAAATTTTTTAAAGTTGCTATAACATGCAACTCAAAGCTGTACAGCTTTGCAACAGAAATACTGATATCCAACAGGTCTTATTCTTTAAGTTAATCCAAATTTTACGGAAATTAACCCGTTTCGCCAACAATATAATGATTTGCCAATTGTTTACAAAAGTTCCATTTGTTAGTTTAAAGAATGTGGTCGTAATTTGTTCGATTGTGGAAGGAGAGTACCGACCTCATAGAGCTATCAAAATAATCTTTTACTGAATATTATTCTATTACAATTTATTAAGGAGCTTTCGATAAATGGACGGATGGGGCTTGATATGACTTTTTTAACTTCCCATAGGAAGTTATTGTAATGAGTCCGGTTTGTTGAATTGAAAATTTTGACATTTCTCGATGTTTCAAGGTTCCTAGAGTCGAAATAAATGTGTCACCTTGAAAATTTTACGAACAAAAAATGGTTTTATATGCAAAACAATTTTTTGCAACGAACAAAAATGTTTTTAAAATCTGGTAAAATTTTGAAAAAATCAAATTGACAGTTTTTTTTTACAAAAAATAAAAACCTAAACAAAACATTAGTTAAAGTTGGTAAACATTTACTTTCGACTCAAATGTCTTTTCAAAAATTAAAAATATTGAATTCAAACTAATTTAATCTTACAGAAAATATTGTTTTCGATACACATCCATTTTTTTAATGAAAATCCAACTGTCCTTTTTTTCATAAAAAAATAAAATGTACAAAAAATAGTACGCAATTCTTTTTAAATTCAGCTGTCAATATCTCGTAAACAAAAGGAGATATTGTCTTCAAATTAATTTCGTTCATCCAATTTGTATTTGTGTAAAAAATCTTTTAACAAATGCTACTAAAATTTGTAAAAATTAGTTTTCGACTAAAAATTTCGCTAATAAAAATAGATTTCGAAATCAAACTATTTCATTAAATGCGAAATATTGTTGGTAATTTTTAAATATTTAAGAATAATTTAACTGACAACTTTTTTAACAAACAAAGAAAATTGACAAAAATTTTATGAAAGACATATTAACAGACGGGATGTGAAGTTATCAGAGTGGGTCGCATCCCAGCCTTTTTGTTTGTGTTAATCTTACATTCATTTACCACAAATAAATAAACAAATCACAAATTGAAAAAAGAGGATGGCATGCGACCCACACTGATAACTTTCCATCCCATATGTAATCGTATCAATTTTTACCCAATTTGTGTACTATTTTTTGTAGATTTTATTTTTTATGAAAAAACGGACTGTTGAATTTTTATATCAAATTACTGAATATCAAAAACAATATTTTCAGTGAAATAAAATAAGTTTGAAGCCAATATTTTTAATTTTTGAAAAGCTATTTGAGTCGAAAGTAAATTTTTACCAAGTTTTAGTATTGTTTTTTTAGGTTTTTAATTTTTCGTACAAAACCTGTCAATTATATTTTTAGGTTTTTATTTTTTGTAAGAAAACTGTCAATTCGATTTTTCTCAAAATTTGTCCTAATGTTGAAAACAATATTTCTTGTAAGTAAAAATTAGTTAGAAGCTATTCTCTCAAATTTTTCAAAAGATATTTGAGTCGAAAATCATTTTTACCAACTAAAGCCAATATCTCAAAGTTTTGAAAATATATTTGAGTCAAAAATCAATTTTTAGCAACTTTTATTAATTATTTTTGTTTTTATTTTTTTTAAAAAAAACTGTCAATTCGATTTTTCTAAACATTTTTCAGAAAGTTGAAAACAACATTTCTTATAAGATAAAATAAGTTTGAAGCCTAAATTTCAAGCTTTTGAAAAGATATTTGAATCAATATTCAATTTTTAACAAGTTTGAGCAATGATTTTTTTAGATTTTTATTTTTTATAAAAAAAACAGTCAATTCGACTTTTCTCAAAATTTTATCAGATGTCAAAAATTTTATTTTTTGTTGCACAAAATTGTTTAGGAGATGAAATCGTATTTTAGTCGTAAAATTTTTGAGGTGACAATTTTTTGATTTATAAAAAAACCGTTTAATGGATTTTTTTTCAAAAAATATATTTCTTTGATATCACGTTACAATATACTATATAAAATTTAATTCAAGTCTCAAGCGTTTTTGGTTCGTAAGATATTTAGGGTTAACCAAAATTTTCACCTTTTTTCAAACTGCTATGGTAAAAAAACCAGCCACGCATTTTTCTTGAGAGCCCTTTTTGCATCTTTCTGCCTTATTATCTGTATAACGAAATTTATTTGAAATCGATATCTCTTTTGGTTCTTGAGCTATGGACGACGAACGTGCGGACGTACGAACGTACGTACACACGCACGCACAGACATCTTTCTAAAAATCTTTTATTTCGAATCTAGGGACCTTGAAAGGCCGAGAAATGTCAAAATTTTCAATTTGACAAATCGGACCCATTACAATAACTTCTTATGGGAAGTTAATAATTACAGAAAAAAACTTTTACTGTCAGTTCGTTCAATTGAAGATTATATTTTTTATTCTAAGTACATAACCAAGAGAATCCACTTCGATTTGATACTCTTTTTAACGAACTTTACACCTTACATCGTTTTGCATTAAACTTCAAAAACGTGTATACATGCATAGAAACATGTTCTTTCCACTTTCAGTTATTTATAGACTTTAAAAAAGTTTGTCTATTAAATTTTCTGTTTTAATCATTCAGAAAGAATAAATGTAAAATGTAAAATAACAATATTTTGATCATCAAGAAAAGCCAAACGTCTTTGTTAAATCAAAATGATGGTAATTGAACTAATATTTTGATCGGACAAAAGTCATTTAAGTACGAATTTTAAAATGTGAAAAGCTCAGAACTTTACGAGCTTTGTCATTTGAAGTCAACGTGATGCGTGGAGGTTCTACCTGTAAAGTAAGATGTCACCAATACTTTATTTTACTAAAACATTCCTTGTTCACTCTTACTCTGTGTCTGAATATGAAGCTAAAATTGCATTGCGCCGATTTCACTACGAAGACTTATTTGTTTCCTTTCAGTGTATTTTAAAATCTTGCCGGGACTATGTCAATTTCATCAAAGGTGACATTGCATAAAGTGTCGACATTACTATCTACAAGTTAAAGCGACATTTTGCATTTGACGTTTCTATTAAGATGACCCCTGCTATGCTTGCTAAAAAGGTCGCCTACGCGCCACTTCAAACGAGTGTAATTTTTTTACCTGTTGTAAGTAGATTTTTTCTTTGCAAATAAGTTCATGGCTTAATTGCCATGCCAATCCTATATCTGAAAATCTATATTATTGTACCTATCATAAAATCTATATACAACTTGTGTAAAGGTCTCTATATCTACTTCAATTTCTTGTTGTTCTTTAATAATTGCTGTCGCCGACTCAATGGGGGGTATCCTACCTGTCGACAGACTGTCACATTGTTAAATTATTATCTATCTATTTATCTTTAACTGTACTCGTATATTTGGTATACTGGATGGTGTGGATAACAACATGTTACAAAGGCTTGAAAAACCTAAGCCATTAAAATGTAGTTATGTTTTTCAGTTTTGTTTTTGTAACTCCTAAACTTGCTCTCGTTATGAGGAATTTTAATTTTTCGCCCGCAATGTTTCTCTATATGTATTTGGAATCTCCTAAAATGACATTTTAATGGATTTAAAAAAAAAATCTATAAAATAGTGACAGATATTGATAAATAACAAATAATTTATGGTATGCATTTTACTACTGTAACTTACCAGATTAACGGAGAGAAATATTCAATGGATTTGACAACCTCGTTTTGAAAAATATTTTATGACTAAATGCTGAATCCACAGCCCATATGGTGCAAGAAGTTGTATTTATTTAACAGTTTATAACGTTTTTTATCGAGACTTATAGAATTAACAGATCATTGATTTGATTTATAAATAATTCTGGCTTGGAATTGATAAATTCCTCTGGACTGAGCTAAAAGTATGTTTTCGCCAATATTTTAATCCTAAAAATGTACCAATGTTAAATGAGCAGCACAATTTTAATATTTTCTTAAAAGAAATCAATGTTTCTTTATTTGGTTGTTAAGAGAAAGATATACCAACGATATAAACCAAAAGGAAATAGTTTTCCAGATCGTAAGAAACTTGTTTCAAGAATAATAATATTAAAATTTAATTTAAAAAAAAACAATATAACGTGCCAAAACAATGTACGTAGGTACATAATTAAATAATTGAGTCAATTCCTTAATTTCTTTCTTTAGTTCAATTTATAAAACCCATTCATTTTGCAAATCGGATTGTTGTTTTTAATTGAGGGGCTCTTTGTTAAACTATCAGCAATCATTTCTAAAGTCTTCAAATATTGAATTTTAATAAGTTGATAGTTGATGAAATTTCGGATAAAATGGTGTCGTAACATCTATGTATATGCTTTGTAATAGCATGATAAACGTTAGTAGATGATAGCACTCTCATTGTAGCAATACTAAATTATATTTTCTGTTTCATCTGGTAGAAGTTCTTTTTGAATCCTATTTTATCACAAGCCGGTTTGTATTGTCATACCCTTCGCCAGCTTTAGTTGTTGATTATACTACTGTCGGCTGCTTATGAGAACACCAAGAAAATCTTCCACAGTGCATTTTAAAAGAGGGTTAAGGTTTTAAACGACTGCCGTCTTTAATAGCTCTCAAAAACTTAACTTACGACTATTCCATCTACCAAATGGATGTCATGAAATGTGCGAGTAATACACATGGCCATGGTTTGCTTTTAGCTATCAATAGTAATTTTGAAAGTTCATTACTCCATATTCCTACTTCAATCGAATTTGAAGGTGTATCAGCTAAGGTTACACTCCCTAAGTCTTTTTATCCAGTGGTGTTATATTCGACCAGCCCGGCAAAGTAAAGCATACCAAGCTGGTGTTAATGACATTGATTATCTGCTTAAACAAGCACAACCTAATGATTTAAATATCGTTCTTGGCGACTTTAATGTTCACCATCTCAATTGGTCCATCTCAGATGATCAGTCATCCTTCTTTCCAGCTAACAACTCCTCTGAATCTGAATCACTGTTCATTGATAGTCTATCTGATTGTGGTCTTTTTCAACTAAATGGAGTAGCAAACTTTATGGGGAGAAACCTTGATTTCTTCTTCTCACCTGATTGCGATAACTGTGTTATCTTCGCGAGCCCTCTCCTTCTCTCAACCTTGGGTTGCTATCATTGCTAAATACTTTAGCAAATCTTATACTGAACATCTTTATTAAGATGGTTGTGCTCAAACCTATCTTTCATCTTTTACAATAACTAAAGATATAGTACTTGCCAAAGAAAACTTTAGCCCTGCTACTGATGGATGGCGACCCATCAATTGTTCTTAAAAAAATGTATGCATTCTCTGTCAAAGCCTCTAACTGAACTCTTTGAACTCTCTTATGTTCAAGGTGTGTTTCCTCATTTATGGAAACCTAAGGTTCCATATTCGAGAGGATTGTTTCAGTCCATAAATACATTTTTTTATTCGAAGCATTTTCTTTTCCTTCGTCACTTAAGTCACACTAATGCAGTTATCAAATAAATCTGTTCTCTTTCCAAATATTTACGCGCCAAATTATATAATTTCCAAATATTTAAAGCCGAAAGTACCGAATGACGTCATCTGACTTCGTTTTAGAGATAGATAGATTTTTATTTTCGGTATTTAGATATACATTTGGTAAGCTACCGCACAGTTTACCCAAAGAGATTTGATATGCTATAATAATATCTTTCTACTGAATAAGTATTTTAATTTAAATAAAGTTTACAAAAAAAATAAAGAATTTACTTTGAAGGAAAGTACAAATAAAACCTTCAATACAAAAAAAAAAAAAATCAGGTACGTTTGGACTGGAATTAACAATTCAACTTTAAAACTATAGTTTTGAAAACACATTTGGTACTTTGGAGGTAAATCAACTTACTCCAATTTTTTGTTAGCCCGCAAGGAAGCAAATTCACTATTGACTGCTTCTTCGCTAGAAATAGATAGAAATACTCGCAAATGGGATACATCAGGTGTTTTGAAAATCTTCAATCACTCTACTTGGTATTCGATCAAGTAAGTCGCATAAAATAACGCCTCTCCCTGAAAATGTTTTTTAGAGTGCGATTCAATCTTTCAGCTTTAACATTCTGTTAAGGTGAGAAAGCTACTATTGTGGGATGCCTTATTCCACACTTGGTTAAAAAACTGGGAAAATCGTTATTACAAAATTCTCCTTTCATTAGTCCACAGATAACAGAATGAATAAATTCTAGAACTTTGCATGCTTTCGATTCTCATGCAGCAAAAGACTTTCTTGGGTGCTTAACTTCGATACATTTAATACATTTTTTATTTTTAACATTTATGAAATGCAGGTTCTTTGATTCGAAATGTGGTATTTAACTTTTTGCCATTTTAATCGCGATTTTCACACAGTTTTGGTATGTATAGAACGTTTTTACAGAGGTAACAGCCTTCAACTTGCTTTCGACTAACATTTTCTACGTACAAATTATAAGCATCTGCAACGGCAATTTTTACTGTCTTAACTATTGTTAAATTTGTTAACCAATCTTTTTGGTTTTTCTAATGTTCCAAAGCTCCTGAGTCAATGAACCACTCATGGCTTTTTTTTAATTTAAACTCTCCATAAAAGATGTAAAAAGAACTTGTCATCTGCAGCTGAATTTAGTTTTACTTTAAATGTGCGTAATGTCCTTTTTGTTTACATTTGAAACACTTGAAGTTAGTCGCCCGACGTTGTTTATTTTACGGAACGGTTCTCTTCTTAACTTTTTACTAAGAAAACCGAATGTGTCACCACCAAATTCACAAGCATAGTCTTTTACATCATGTAGAAGTTTTGTTTTTATTCAATCTTCAATAATTTGTACTTTTTGCCTAGGCCGGCTAACACCAATTTCGTACTCATTCATTCCTCTGATAAAATCATTCGAACTGAATTCAAAAATTGTGTGTGGTAATGAATTTGTTTATATAGAAATCTACAGAATCACACAACTTGAAGTTTGTATTCAATAACGTCTGCCTTTATCAGCAAAAGCAACATCTGAATACTAATATTTTAGTTTTCGTTTTCATAATATTTTTGTAGCATCTTTTTCTATTCCCAAAATACTTTCCACAAATCTTTATGCTCCAGAAAATTCTGAACAGCGAACTTCCAATCTTCGAAATTTCCACGGTCTTTTAGTTTTTTAATTGCTGGAATCGAAGTGTGATTCAATAGTTTTTTTCTTCAATATAAAATTGTATTAACCAGTGATACGGACCCATAACCTATTGTAAGTCAAGTTAATACATTTTTAAATAAGTGAATAAAAGATTTTCGTCTTTTTTACACTCGAAAATTTAAATTTAAAGCGTTTCCCTAGTTATGTACTATACATGCCCTTTTCTACTTTTAATTTTCTATCTTTATCTATGAAGTGGTAACTCTGATTATTCCATGCAGAAATAAGATCTTAAAACTTTTTCTTTTCATTTTTTATAAATGAAACTGATTGTATCCTTAAATTATTCTTTCTCTTGAGTATTCATTTTTAAATTTACCTTAAACGAGTGCACTCCACATTCAAAGTGAAACTGAAGGTCGAATCTGTTCAAACTTTCCCTCACAATAAACATCCAGAGTCGTTTAACAAAAAGTTTTCCTCATGGAAATTCATTAAATATCATTTGGATAAGGTTCTTTTATGAATCTTTTAAAATTAGAAAAAAAGGGGGAGCATTTTTATAGCATTCAGCTTCAGCATCAGCTTCAACTTGAACGTGTTTAGCTAACCAACCTATCATCCAGAAGACCAAGTACGAGTAGTGTTCTCATTTTAACCTTTGTTTGCTTTTATGTTATCTCTCTATAAATATAATACACGTAGGTATCTTCTTGCACTATTTGCAGCACCCGGTTCATGATGCTCTTTAGAAACATCTACGTCCAAGGTTGGTTCTCATTTATTAAACTATATAGTTTAAAAAGAAAAACAACAAAAAACTAACGAAGAAAACTTCACGAAATTCTAATAAAAATAGATTAAATACAGTTTTCTCCCCTTTTCGAAAAGAAAGAAAGTATAAGTACGGGTACTTGCACCTGCACACTCACCGTGATGGGAAATTCACAAAATTGAATACCATCAAAAAAGCTTTGAACACAATGATTTTAAATTTTTGAGACCCATTTTAAAGTTTACAAAGCGATGATTTTACAAATCATATTTTAAACATTTGATGAAAAATAAAGGAAGGAAGTCCTATTGTTTTAATAAGATGTATTCTATCTTGCAACTTTTAAAATTTAACCTTTTAAAATTCAGAATGTATGCTTACACGTTAAAAAGGTTTTAAAACATATTTGATATTTGTATATATATAAAATAAGAGGTTTCATTTTGAATACCCTAATACATAGACAACTGTCACTTTTGAAGCTGTAATCAAAGAAAATAAAAACTGCGGTATTACAAAAAATTAAACGAAAAGTTTCTTCAACAACGAGTTGAAGTTGTACAAATTAACTACAAAACTGTGTAATTGCACAAAGAGGTGATAAATACTGACCAACGATTTTTGTGATTAAACGCCTTTAGACTTTTTTCTTTGAGTTCACGTGAAAAATAATCCTATGCCAATGCTCTACAATCGATTCAAAGATTAAATTCGTTAAGTTATTAAGGACAATGACAAGACATCTTAATATAACATCTAATTCGCTGGGGCTGTATAGGACCATAGACTTACAGGTGTTAAGTTATGGAGTTGAGATTTAAGTCTTTTTGAACTTTGAGCTTCGAATGATTTTAGACTATGGAGATACTACAATTACGAACTTTACGCAGGAAAGACTTGATTACTCTAACTGGAGAGATATGGCATAGAACACGATCCCAAAAGCCGTGATCTGAGCAATTGGATGAAAAAGTTTGAAGTCAAAATAGATGAAAAGACTAACGTCGGTAATAATGATTATGAAGTAACAGAATAAGACTTTTAAGGAAGGATCTGGTTAGGTTCGAAATTCCGGGTAGATCAAAAGTATTTTTTTTTTAATACTGTTCCCCAAAATAAAGTTTTTTAAAAATTTTAAATAACACGAATTAAAAAAATAATGAGAACCCAAAATGCTTTTAAAACAAAATTCGCCCTTAAAAGCGTCAATGAAGAAAGTCACAAACTTGTAATATTATTTTTCGACTCGTATTAGTACAGGTTTCGGCATATGGAATGTGTTTGAATGTTACTATTTTAATTTCTTCGCTTCAAACAACGCCAAAAAATGCAATGGCGAACGGTTTTTAAATAATAAAATACTTTTAAAAATAAAACGTTTAGATGGAGAAGTAATTTTACCAAATTCTATAACTAGTGTTTTTTTTAATTATATTTCAAATTTATTATTTTCATTATTTTTCCTTATTTCAAAAACAAACTACAGTGCCTCTTAGTTTAAATGATGCATTCCACTTAAACGGTGTTTTTGTTTTAAGCATAAAGTGAAAGTAATTAGTAATTGTTGTGTTTAGTTTATCAATTTGTGATGTGAATCTAATTAAAATTTGTTTTTATTTCCCATAGGAAGTTATTGTAATGGGTCCGATTTGACAAATTGAAAATTTTCACATTTCTCGACGACGTTTCAAGGTCCCTAGAGTGGAAATAAAATATTTTTAGAAAGATGTCCGTGTGTCCGTGTGTACACACGTTCGTCATCCGTACGTTAGCGTCGTTCATAGCTTAAGAATCAGTAGAAATATCGACTTCAAATAAACAATTTTTTTTTTATAAAAAATAAAAATATAAATATATATCGATTAAACATCTTTTAAAAAACTTAAGATTATGGCTTCAAACTTATTTTATCTTATAAGAAATATTGTTGTCAACATTCAGTAAAATTTTAAGAAAAATCGTTTTAACGGTTTTTCTTACAAAAAATAAAAACTTAAAAAAAAATTTAGAAAAAGTTGGTAAAAATTGATTTTCGACACAAATATCATTTCAAAAATTTGAGAATATGGCTTCGAACTAAATTTTATTTATAAAAAATCTATTTAACAAAACTAGATTTTTAAACTAAACTATTTCATTATATGAAAAATATTCTTGGTAATTTAAATTTTTTTAAGAATAATTCAACTGACAACTTTTTTAACCTAACTCAAAAACCTATAAACTTTTAAGCAAGACAAACCGACAGCCTCTTTTTTTGCTTAGAATGTCGTGAGTTAGTTATAAAACACTATAAATATGGGATAGGACGACGAAAAATTGATGAGACTGTTAAAATTAAATCCTCAACTAGTTATCACTTCATTGAACGATATGTACGCAAAAATCAAATCGTAACCAAAGGAATTAAAGTCCAAAATAAAATATTTTCTGATTGTGCACCTTAAATAGCTAAAGAAGCGAACAAAAATTTAAAACAAAAAAACAATGCCGAAATAATTCGAAAAAGACTCAGAGATGCCGAGTTTCGCGGAAGAAGTGCTCGTAAAAAGTCGTTCATCTGTCCGAAAAAGAAATCACATTTCAAGAATGCACTTTGACTGAATGAATAAATGAGACAGAATGAGACTATATTAACAGGTTTAAACGTTTTGAGATACGGTAATTTTCACAGGCGAAAGTAAATTCAAACTTCATGAATTGGATGGAAAGTAATACGTTCGGAGTCAGCCAAACACAAAGTTCTGAAAAGTTACTCGTAAACATAAGGGATAATTTCCGACTTTACCAGGACAACGATTCCAAGCACAAACCTATAGAATTGTAAACGCTTGCTCATTTTCTATACCTGAATGTGATTGAAAATTGGTGGACAACACTTGAGCGCGAAATCAGAAAACATCAAATAAATATCAAAGAAGGTTTAAAAAAAACACTACAAAGAAGCTGGTTGGACCATTGCCAAAAAGGCTGAAGTTGGTTATAAAACAAAAAGGATATCCAATTCAATCTATAAACTAATTTTGTAACCAATGTTAAATCCTTTTAACTGTTTTGTTATTAGATGTGTAGTTAAATCTGAAACCAGTTGAGGCGTTATTTTTGAATTAAAATAATTATATTAATTTTTAAATGATAAATTTGTAATAACTTGTTATTTTTTTCATAAGATCATACTCAAAATTACATACAAATTTATGAAACAAATAACTTTATTTGATATGCTAGCTTTCCTGTACAAAATAACTTTCAAATTTTAAAAGCGAGTGCATCATTTAAGTTGAGTGCCACTGTATACTTTGCAAGGGTATCCAAACTATACCGATTAAAATAATATTAAAGGTATCTAGACACATCTCATACGATTACTAAACTATCAACGTATTCGATTCTTCTTTCACATAACCTAGAGCAGCAAACCATCATAATCAGGGCCGATATCAAATTAAACTTATCAATTCAATCAATCTCATAAAACTTGACAGTTTACATAATTTATAATGACCGATAAATGCAGTTTGGCTACTGTGTATATATTTTTTAAGAAGCAAGTCATTATATCAAATAAAACTAGAAAAACAAACAAGTTTGAAAAGAGAGTTCATATCTAATATTTGATAATATGTTTAAAAGATTATTTCGATACTCAATGACACTTGAGCCAATCATAAATGAAAATGTCAACTTAATGTCAAATAAACATCAAAATCAACAATTTTGTATCGAAATTAACATTTATATTAGTTAATCAGATCATTATCAGGAAGATATTTAGATGCATTCTTAAAAAATAAACACAAGTTTGTAAACAGGATTTAATAAGTATGTTTTTAATTGATTTTATTAATATTTACTTATGTGCATATTTATGTTCATGTAGTGTGTATGTATATACACATATCTAAATCAATTTGGTCATGCCAATTTTTTGTGTTCTTATAAGCTATCGAATACAAATTAATGTTGTTGGTGTGGGCCTTAAATTTTACTTGAATTTAACTTAAACTCTATTAAAGTAGTTGAAACAAGCTGCATTTAAAAATAAAAAAGAAAACAATATTTTACAAATCGCCCAAATTAAAAATGTCATAGCGCCCCAAACAATTTTACTACCATTGTTTTGTTGTACGTTTTTGAAAATACCTTGGGCGTTAAAACTTTGTTCTGTTTTATGAAATTCCAAATTAAAACAAGCGTTCGGTCTTATTGCCCAATAAAATAACACCAACATACTTAAAATGTTATATCACATAAAAATGGCTCTATCGTCCAAAAAGTTTTTCAGAAGAAAATTCCAAAAAGCCCAAAATTAATGTCATATTGCGTTTTAAATTTTATTGACCAAATCCAAAAAATTAACAAAAAAAATGTCTGACTCGGAACGTCAATAGAGAGAGTGACATACATAATCGGCGTTATTTCACTTGCAGAAAGCGTAATAAGGCCAATTTCAAAAGGAAAAGGTTTCCTTGTTTAAAGTTTGAGCACTCCAGCGATATGACGTATAAGCAGTGAAATAGGTATGGGTGTGGAATGCAGTCTAGGTACTGCTTGGGCTCATTATAGGGTTTGAAATAAGTGCGAAGTTGTGTGTAAGCAAAGTTTCCTTATACCTCACTTTTTTTTCGAGCCTCAGAGCGCAACCAGCCAACATCTTTTGAGCGTTATGACATTTACAAATTTGGGCGTTTCTATATTGAAAGTTTACATTTTATTTTAAGTCTAGTGACGTTTTCTCAGTGATATTTTTGAAGACGTTTCTCTTTTTGGGCGTTATGTCATTTAATGATTTGGGTTATATTTCGTTGGGCAATAAGACAAAACAAACGATAAAAGTCAAAATCTTCGTAATGCCCAAATTGAATGTCATAAAATCCACATTCAAAATTTAAAATTATTTTAGGCAAAATGACAATTAAGTATTTGGGCGTTATGACAATCTCTTTGGATTTTATTTCAATGTTCTTAAAAGTTTATGGGAATTGTGACCAATTATTGGATTAATGACAATTAGTATTTGGGCGTTATGGTTTTGTTCGAAAGGACCTTACGCAAATATCGAATTAATAATGAAGGGAAAAATCTCTTTAACCTTTAGTGCCGCGTTCATTCGGCACTCGAAAATACCCCTAGAATTTTTTAAAACAAAAGAAAGCAATTCCTTATTTTTTGTGAATTTGCCTTCTAATTTCGTTTATGTCTCTTTTTCATTATACATTTTATCTTTCTTTCCATTCCTGTTTTTGACAACTTTCGATATTCTTTCTCATTTTCTAGAAAACATTTGGATTCTTTTTTCAATTCAAACCCGAATTCGATTCTGACGCAATTTCTTTTGCCGCTTCTTTAAGCCTTCAGCATAGATTAAGAACTATGACTGACGAGATAAAAATTATAAATCTCTAATCTTACTTGCATAACTTCAAAAGCTTGATAAATGAATTTTTATAAGTTTTATTTTTGAGTTCAGAAAATAAACTCATTTATTTAGATATTTCCATAAATATTCTTAAAGGTCCAAATTTTATAATTGTTTAAAAATTATTTTACTATTATTATAACAATTTTGTAAACGTGAAAAAAACACATGGCAATCCTAACACCATATATCTCTCCCAAAAAAGCAAACTAAATAGCCTAAATATGAATAATCCAACAAAACAAGAGACGAAGAAGAAGAAGCGAGTGTCATGTTAAATCCCAAGAAAACACTTCAATATTCTCGGTATTAACGTTCATGGCTACAAATTGTCTGGCAAAACACACGCTTGATCATGGTTTTCTCCCTTTTTAGCTTTAGCTTTAAATTATGTATGTTTCTTTTTAGTTTAGCAGTCTTCTTTCTTTTCTTATCCTTCTTTAATCACAGTTAAGACACCTATAGTGATCCAAGCATACATGCAATCAACTCTTCTGAACGAATTAATAATTTTATACAACGTAACGCGACCGACGACGCGACGAGCTACGCGACGTGACGTCCAATAAAAGGCTATAAGAGTTTCTCCCACTTAACCAAAGGTGTGATTACACTTTGTTCCACCACTTTTTCGCTCACTATGCTTCTATTTGAGGTAAGTGAAGAAAAAAAGACAAAAAAAACAGGTAAGACAAGAAACAGAAGAGGAATAAGACTCGTTAAGTATCCTTAAATATCATAAACAGTATTTTTATACCTAACTACAAACATATATTTAAATTCTCTGTAAGCCTGGAGACGTTTATGAAGAAAAAAAAGATAGACGCTATAATTGGAGGTATGAGCTGTTGGTACTTTGATTTAATGTTAACCATGAAAATGTCTAATTTTAAAATATTTTTAATTAGCTTAAATCAATTTGAGTCATAAAGTTTGTTTTTTTGATAAAGCTATCTCCTAAAAGGAGTTATTTACATATAATTTATAACCTTAAAGTGCAAAACTCTTAAACTTCAGTATCAAATAATAGTGTTCGGGACTTTGGGGTAATTAAAGTGCCACCTTAATATCTATTACTCTCCACCTTTTTAATAATATTTAAATATATGTATATATTAGGTAATGTAGAATTTGATTAAATATTTGATTCGTGTCTCAGCAATTTTGAATAACTGTTTTTTTTTTTTTTGGGTTTAAAGAGGTTCAATGTTGGTTTGTATTATAAGAGGAAATTTTATAACTCTTACCGATTTTTCATGTACAACTAACCTTATGTTGACCTGAGTTCGAATCGTACCTTTTAATTTTTCTATCATATCAGGTTTTAAAAATGTTCAAGACATCAACAACACAAATCACAATAAAGAATAGATCTTTATCATCTAGTTATTGTTTAAATCATTGCAGTATCTTACTTAGTTTTTGGATATCTCATTAGTTACGTGTCTTCATTTGTCAGAGTCTTTATGTTTTGAAAAACTTCTAATTAATGCTTTCATATAGTTTTGAAAAATACGCTAAGGAGTTGATTTTAAGTGCTGGTTTTTAATCCGAATTTCAATTTAAACAAATGTTGTGCCTTTTTCTGCTGAATACCATAAATTGATCAGCGTTTCTTTAAGATTTATTAAATACAGGTGAAATCTAAGAACTTTTGAGGATGTTTCTAAAATTTTATAAAATAAAAAGCACGACTTTCTCATATATTCAAAGAGTTCGTTTTAAAATATTGTCTGTATTTTTAGATTTAGTAAATGTTCCTGCAATTAAAAAACCTTAAATTTTTCAAAATTTGTATTTAAACAATTAATTAATTAATTTTGTGCATACAATTTTTTTAATTTTAGTTTACATATATTTTTGGTATGCAGATATTTAAAACTTATTAATATACTCGTACGATTAACATTTCAATTTAGTACAAAAATGATCGCCCATTTTCAAGATATCGAATTTCGAAGACAAAGTTTGATTTTTATTTTAATCAAAAATAAAAACAATGTCGATTTGGATCATCAAATATTATTAGACAGTAAAAATTGTATTGAAATTGGTTGATTAGTTCTTTAGAAAACTTAAGAACAAAATAACGGTTCTATAAAGGGTATCCTTCTAAAGCAATACAAATTCGAGCAATCTAAGATATTTTTTTTTCGAACAACATGAGGCTGATATGTTTTTTACATTGAAAAATAAGATTATGATATCCCATTTTTGATGGTTGCTAAAATGATTTTTGTTATTACATATGAACATATGTTTGTACATATTTAATCAGTTATCATCTCAGTCTCACGAAGCAATGCTGGAAAAGTTTTATTTTAAGCTTGACTTCATTGGTGATTTTCTTTCAGGAGAAACCGATGCATACTGAAACGTGTGGGGAATATTGAGTCTGGTTTAAGTTTCCACATTCGTGTAGTGTGGCTAAAAAAGAATCTCTGTTTAAGCTTGGCCTCATTGTTTATTAATAATGAAATACAGACAGACATAAGACACTGTACCGGTGTTCCAGAGTTCCAAATGTTTAAGTTAAAAGAAGGTTACCTCTCATTTTTGGAGCTTTTTTTTAAATTTTGTTGTTGTGTCTCAAGAAGGTTATAAAGCACATACCAAATTTGAGAATTGTGCTTGAGTTTCAGACATAAACAACCTTAAAAGATTAAAGCCAGATCAGAAGGGTTACAAGTTTCTTACATCGGCGAAAAAACTTAATTGTTCCAGGTTTAGCAATGTTAAATAAGTGATCACTCCATGATAGGAACTTAATGTGATGCAATGCACCAACAAAGACCTGTTAGCCTTCGCGATGCAAGTATCATTATTATATGAAAAACTGAGGGTACTGTCGACGGCGAAACCAAATTGATTATAAGATTAGGGGCCCAGGGATATATCAACGTTTATTTTGTGGATATTAGATTCCAAACTGTCCAATACCACTGGTATCAA
The DNA here is from genome assembly GCF_945859685.1 of Eupeodes corollae. Lineage (NCBI taxonomy): Eukaryota > Metazoa > Arthropoda > Insecta > Diptera > Syrphidae > Eupeodes > Eupeodes corollae. The sequence goes on along the minus strand of NC_079149.1, from coordinate 52,733,235 downwards.
ATGTTCTGATTTAAACTTTATTAAATGTCTCTGAAATATCAAGTGTCAAGAGGAATGTCATTGAAAACCTCCAGATTGTTTTAATTCTTAAACCATCTCAGTCAAACAGAAGCTTATTAAATTCAATCAAGGACTTCAAATATGAGCTGTAACATATTTCATTAGATAATTTTGCCAGGCTATTGCATGGCAATTATAAATTAAACTTTAGTGAAATTCCAAGCAATTCCCGACAAAATAATATCGATGGCAATATAAAAGTTATGAAAATTCATACTTTAAGCGCCTCCAAAGCTCAATCAAATGAACAATGTAATTAATTTCTTAATAGAAAACAACATCATTAATCAACAAACACACGATACGACGGCGGCATCTCCTGCATTGTAATTGAGCTTAAGCAGTATGATGATGGAGCTGGTGCGGTGGACCCGCCTTGCCTGTGACGCTATCCAGCTTAAAATTAAAATCTCTCAAAACCCCGACCGACGACTACGACAAAAAAAAAAACCACCAACGCCAACATCGTCGACGGATGACTTAATTCACCGAACGGAATTCAAATCGGATCCGCACGCGGTGTAGCTCCTTCAAGCCGTTTAGTTTATAATAAGCATTTATGATGCGCAAAGTATGTCTGATTGATTAATCTGGGGAAGTGGCGCCGGCCATCGTCAGTCGGTCGGTGAACATTTTTATCCTATTCCGAACTGATTCGTATCGCTGTTTTCGTAAACATAAAGAATATGAAGCCCGCATAGAGGTGCGTGATGCTTGGAATTATTCTATTTCGATATTCACTGACGGAAGTGCAGCTTAATAGTGTGGCACAAGTGTGCCGAGGTCTGCTGTTGGTTGACCGGGTGGCGGCGGGCAGCGGGCGGGCAACCGCGGCGACATTGTCGTCATGTAGTCGCATCGATCTTAATCGAGATGACTTGTTCAAGTTTAGACTAAACAACATTATGCGGTGCTTTAGTTTAGATAAATTCGATTAATAAATAATGTACGAGTGTTTGATGATAGACATGAGAATTTTAATATTCATTGCATTACGATTACAGATAGTTTTGTTTTTAAGTTATAACATCCCCAAAGTAACGCCGGTCGGTGATGATGATGATGAGATAAGATTTGCATATAGTATAATACTGAAAAAAGAACCAGTGGGTTCTGTGTTCGTGATGAAGTTTATAAATCATTGAGCTTTTTGTGCACACTTAACATTATGAAAGTGTGATGCCCTTATATAGAAAAGATTTAGTCGTATTGAATAATGTAATAGAATTAAATTACTTCTATTAATGAAACATTGAAACAGTGTGAAGATATAGGTCATTATATTGACTTAAAGCTAAAAAGTATAGATGTCAAAATGTAGCCCTTATAAGGTGAACCTTTGCCTTCAAAAATAACTGTCTCATGATAAACTGATCTTTGATCAATTCGATTACTTTGACTTTTAGGGAATGTTGTCAATGATTTTAATATTTTTCGATTAATTTTAAGAAATCTATCAATTTGCCTGACACTATTGGCGAAGCTCAACAATAGGTAAACATTCTTGACTAATCAAAACCAATTACTATCACTAAAATAAATAAAAACAAGAATACGCCAATGTAGCCCGTTTTTATTATTTTATATTTATTATGCTATTGATGTCTTATTCGCACAAAGTTGACCAAAGTTCCACATTCTTAATGGCCGGTTTAAGAAAGAATCTCTCTACTTGATATTAATCTCAAGGGTAAACTGATGAAAATATTACTTGAAGTACAAGTGTTATGACTGAATTGTTTAAGGGGTGAAATACAACTAACTAATTCAACAGAACATTGTGTGTAAAAATATTGATAAGACAACGAAAGGCATTGAGGCAATGTTTGAGGGATGTAAATATTTCGGTAATAGTTATATCCCCTGCCACTTTTTTTTTTAATTCTATCTAAGAGATTTAAACTTGTTTTTGGGGGCACCGGCACCCATTGACATAAGACAAGTTATATTCAAGCTTTTTGAAAAAAATCTTAACATCTAGCAGCGCTAGCACACACTTAAGGGGATATTACTACCCTTAGTATGCAGATACAGTGTGAGAACTAGGAAAGGGAGACAGAGGTTGAAAAGAAGTGTCAGTGCACATTGGTATTAAATTCCTGAATGTTGCAATGGCTGTGAAAGACAGAGTGTGGTAAGGAATTCCACATTCGCGTATTACGGCTAAAGAACGAATCTCTGTAATTGACGGTATGACCGAAGTTGGGCTCGAGGGCATACTGATGAGCATTCCAAGAAGAGCGAGTATTACTGTTGAACTGTTTAAGGGGAGGAATGCAGTTGGCTATTTCACGAGAGCATAAACCGTTAAAATAACGGTAAAAGAGGGTGAGACAGGAAACTTTACGACGGTGTTCGAGCGACGTAAATGATCCTATGATGGTATTATCACTAATCAATCTAAATGCTCACGTTCAATACTGTCCAAGAGGTTAAGTAAGTTGCAGGAGCACCAGCCCAGATATGGAAGTTATACTCAAACTTTGGACGTATATAAGTCTTGTAAATAATAGCCAGATCAGAGGGGGAGAAAAACTTCTTGCATCGCCTTAGAAAACCCACACATCTTGCGGCATTTTTGGCGACATCGCGGATGTGATCATTCCACAAAAGGTGGTTGGTGATACACATACCGGGAATATCGAGATGTTCAGTCTCCTCGATTCAAGTGCTATCTATAGATAATGGCAAAGGAGTTATATCTCGCTTTAACGATACAAAACAGCATCGGGTTTTCGAAGCATTAAATTCCACGCGTTTTTTTATTAACCATTGTACAATGCTGTATAGATCAAAATTTAATGAACTTATCATATTTTGTCGTTGCAGTTCTGGAAACGAATATGAAAAGCTAAGAGTACTATCTTCAGCGAAACAATGTATTGGATAAGAAATTGCAGACAGGGGATCGTTAATAAAAATGAATAAGAGTGTTGGAGATAAAACAGAGCCCTGGGGCACACCAGCATTTATTTTGTGGTTTTCAGACTTGAATCGATCCAATATAACTTGTATTGAACGATTCGAAAGGTAATTACTAAGCCAATGAAGCAGGGACTCGTGAAAACCGAAAGCACGTGTTTTCGATAAGAGATCCTGATACCAAACCCTATCAAATGCTTTTAAAATATCAAGTGAAAAAATCATACTTTCTCCAGAGAGATGAATCATAAGATGACCAGTGGACCTATTGCTACGAAAGACGTATTGTCGGTCATTAAGCAGCTTTCGATCTCCGATTTATTTCTTGTGCTGATAATTAATCAGCGTTTCCATGACCTTGTAAAGAAGGAACGTAAGTGCGTTGGATGATAATTGGAAGGGGAGGAGGATTCCCTTTTTTTTAGGGAACGGGCTGAACAAATGCTGTTTTCCATCCGCTCGGAAAGAGACCTGTAGTGTAGGAAAGATGGAAAAAGCTTACGCAGTTGTTTGGCAAGCTTTGAAAAAAAAACTCTCTCTACAACAATAGGGGGAATCCTTTCCGGGCCAGCGGGTTTGTGTGTGTCAAGGTCCTTCAGTACTCTTGCAAATGCACGAGTGCGAAAGAATCCTTTACGCTCTCAAGAACAGGAGGACTCACAACATTCTTTAGAAGCGTCGAATTAACAAACAGCAAATTGGCTTTATTGAGGATGATGTGTTATTTCAAAAGTTTTTTTTTTTTGTAAATGACCAGAAACTTGTCCTTCTTTTGGGACATTGTAGCATTTCTTGAAGAAATTTCTGGTCATGCAAAAATGTGGTTTGGTGAATATAACAGAATGCTGCCCAATTAGCCAGATTATTCAAAATTAAACCTATTATTGTAAGACCCTATAATATCGATTATTGTTTATCAAGCCACATTAACTTATTCAATTTTAAATATTACGATGATCGCATACCTCAATAAAAAAAATCAAAACAAAACAAAAGTCAAAAAGATAAATTAATACACCAAAAATACCTCAAGATATCAAAAGCTGCAAAAACATCACATCGGTATCTATCAATAGCACGAGTTAAATTTGTATCTTATCAACCTGTTTCTTTAACTATCGCATATATTGGACCAATATCAATTTTCTGTTTATTTTATTTTTAATAAAAATTTGTTTAATTAATTAACTAGTCTGCAAATAACACGACAACGTTAAAACTTCGAACTGCAAGAATCCGGGTGATATTCAGAGAAAAAAAACATTGCTACATCAGGTTTCATTTGTACATATTTGCGGTTTTTCTCAGAAATTCAAAGTAGGCGCCAAGAAGCTCCATTCCGTGTCAGATTTAAGACCAATCTTTGCAATAAAATTATCTCCTCATATTTACACATCGCGTCTCTTAATTAAGGTAGTTGCATATTTTAGTGATACCTGTTCGATGTTTTTATACTGATAAAAACATAAGACCTTTATTATGTTTATATATCATGATTAAATCCACGTTTCTATCGTTTAAACTTGCTGTAATTTTCAATCTTTGGAGGGTCATAGTGAGAAAGTTGAATGTATCCTATTAAAATATAGTTAAATGTAATTGTGTTTTAACATTTATTCTGGCATCCCATCAGATGACAATTAAAATATTAAGTTGGTAACAACAATGTGTGTTTGACATTGTTCCTTTCCACAAAAAGGAGCAATAAGAGTAGCTAAGTTCGAACAGTTTGGAAATTGGAAGAAGATAAAGATTTGGAATAGAAGCTCTAATTTGCTTGTAGTACATTTTACTAGCACTTGCACTTGGTGGTCAGCGCCAAATTACCTTATCAGATAGAGCTAATTTATTACATTTATCACTGTAAATCATGAGTCTTTGGTGTTATAAGACTTTACATTGAAGATGGAATCATTTGCGCATGTATTTCGCGAGCATAAGTTAACAATTCTGTAAAACTATAATTTGACAGATATCAGTCTTAGAACTTCAGTTTATTTCCGCTAGGTGTTAGAATATGTCAAACTGTAAGAGAATTATATGCAACTGTCAAATTTGTGTCAGGAAAAACATAATTGTAAAACTTGCATCGTTAAAATCAATTAACCATATTATAAAACCCAAGATTTCTGATTTCAATCAGATGATTCGGTGTGTAGATTCATTTTACAAGTATGCCCACCGAAATCAAGATTTTATTCGAAGACTCAAAAATTATTTAAATTTTCTGATTTCTTTAGAAATGTATAAATTAACAAGCAACAAAGCTACCAGACCTGTCTAGGTCGATACTTAGAGAGGTTGTGCATCTGGTCTGGACCAATCAGGAAAAGAAGTCCACATGAAGACTTGCGGCGACTATAACATGACGGCGACGCGACACAAGCCTACACATAAATTCCTTTGCGTCTAAATAGATCGTGACTTAGATACCATATCTGTATGAAAGTTCACAATAAGATACATTATCTCTGGAATATAAACTTTGGTGTTATAAGCGCCATCAGATCTTGACATTCAGTAACGCTATCAATCTACTGCCAGACTGCCGCTGCTGTTGCACCATCCATGCCGAGCTAATTAGTCAACTCTCAATGCATTTAGACGAATTCAAAACAACGGCATGTGAACATATATAGCTTATGAAATAAAATGATTAATGATTAATGACCAAGAATATGCACCATGAAATGAAACTAGTAGTTCATTCAATTGAACGGTAGTACGTTCATAGAAAAAGTTGTTGGTTAATCACATTAGCAAGAAATGTTGCAGTCGGTTGAAGTTTTCAAAGAGATAAGTTGTATGATAGGTATGAAACTCTGAAGGCTCGTGAATCTAAAAGTAATCCTTCATATCTCTTTCCCACTCCTCTTTATGATAAACTTTATATTGTTTAGTTTTCTTGAGTAGGAGTATAACGTGTGCCACTCAAACTCAAGGAATTCAACGCCCTTCTGATGCTGATTGAGGTTTAACACTACAACCCTGCATCATTCATGAAGAAGCTGCCTATAAAAGTAGTTAAGAATTCGTAAAGTGAATGACTGCAATAACAGCCAGCAGCGTTGGTCAGACAGTGTTATGTTAAAGCATTGAAATTTCCGGACAAATTAAGTCAAACTATATGATGACTGGTGTGCAACAGCGGCGGCCGGCGGCTGCGGTATGCATCATCATCAGCATCAGCCACATCTAATTTAATTGTCAACAAAAACACTAATTGAATGGAATGAATGATGCCCACGCAAATGTTTCAATAAGATTTTTCTTTTTTTATGAGACATTATAATGTAACTCATCGTCTCGACTAAAATCTAACGAAGAGAGTCTAAAAATTCTACATTATTGTTCATGATTTATCGTTTATTTACAGTCAAAGGCTAAAGTGCTAAACCACGTTGAAAAGTTTAAACAAGATCAAAACTGCGACGCATCTGACGAAATGACCAATACTTCGGAGTAGATACACTGAATATTGCTTTGAGAGCGTCTATAACAAAATATGTCTGCCAAACAATATGAAACGTCGTTTTGCAGACGAAAAGTTCTTTTAATACATAATTTAATTCAATTATTAAAATTGACAGTCAATATCTTCAACATTCATAAGGACTCTAAAGTCGTCAAGAGAAAAGAAAATGGTATAAGTCCATTTTTACTCGTTTCGATATAAATTTATATGTATAGGATTTGCCTTTGTGAGTACCAAAAAATATAGGTTAATGTTACAGAATTCAGGATATGAATATAAGATAGTCTTAAAAAAGTGTAGTAATGCTTTAGTTGACCCTTTACGTTCTTATTCAAACTTTCTCTAAAAACAGGCAAATTTCCCAGTATATGGAAGAAGTCATTTCTAACACCAATTTTCAAGGTAAGTAAGAAGGCGGATATAAGCAACTGCAGACCCATTGCAAAGCTTTCTTGCATTTCTAAAGTAAAAAAAGATCAACCGTTAACAATCTCCTCACATTCTCAAACATATTTTCAAACGCTTTAGAACAATGTTATGAAGTTGACCGTGTATACACGACTTTTTTATTTAAACTTAAAGCTCTTGGTTTTCCACCATTTTTTGTACTTTGAAAACAGATGCAACGAGATAAAATTTAGAAAATGTCATTCTGAACATTTTCTTGCTCAATCTGTTGTTCCCCAGGGAAGCCATCTTGGCCCTTTTCTATTCATCCTGTCTATTAACGACTTATCGTCATGTCTACGCTCAAGTGAAGTTCTAATTTTTGCTGATGACGTGAAAATGTTTAAGATAATACAGTCCACCCAAGATCGTATCCTTTTACAAGCCGACTTTGATAGATTCACATATTGATGTGGTAAACAAAACTTTACCCTCAACCCTTTAAAATGGCAGGCGATGACTTTTACTAAAAAACGAATCGGTAGTGTGTTTACTACCACATTTAAAGATCTAGATGTTCATTTCTGTTCCAACTTAGAATGTAATATTCATGTTATATATTAACAATTATTATGTTTTGTATTTTGTGCGTGTGTTAGGTTATAATTGTATTATTTTCTTAAAAGGTGGTCAAATTTATCAATTAATCAGCCATTTGCAATTCAAGAACAAATATGAACCAACTTAAAAAAAGGTCCTCTTTTTTCTTATTGCAACTAGCTCACTAGAAATACTGTACGAGGTAGAAACTTATGCTTATTGTGGTAAAGTGCCTGCTGAAATAAATCCAACCAATATTCACAGCACATTTAAAAATAAATTAGATGGCTCAGGAATCCGTTGAGAACTAGGTCCTAGGTCTTAGCGACTTAAAACTTTCACCTATTTCTTTGTGCGAGTATTGTTGTCAGGGATGGAGGGACCTACAGTTTAAGCCGAATCTGAACGGATGATTTGAGAAAACACTTTTCGTGACAAGAATAATTAATCTTAGAAGATTTTTCAAGGCACTACCTGTGCTAAAAACTTTAGATGGCATATGCAGGGATTGAACCCAAGACCCCTGGCATGATAATCCAAAATGCTAAATATAAAGAGCCTTAGACGCTCATTTTAGTGACAACGTTGATTCTTGATGCGAGAGTTCCGATGTTAGGAAATAAAAAGCGTATCCTATATTATATCAAAGTAATTAGCAAATATGAAACCTGCCTGGACATTAATATACATAAATACAAACAAAATCGGTTATTACATAAGACTTCAATTTAGAACTCCTGTTCAATTCTTAAAACCATCGACTAAAATGATTATTATTGGTTCAACGAAACCAAGATACACGAACCTGGAGGTGTTTATGGATTTCACATAAATAATTTATCATGCAAATATGACAGTCGGTATTCCTTTCAGCAATAAATCAGAAGACCCACGCTTAAGGCTATGCGATTAACTTCCAAAGCTTCCATACTTTAAAGACTATTTATATAAAACAAGTTCAACTTCGACGACGAAGCTTGTCGATTACAAAATCCAAATAGATTTTGTGCTGTGGTGGTGGTCGATTCTTTTTTCTTTAGATTTGTTTTTTTTTTTGTATTTCAGCATTTTTTAAAAAGTCACTAATGTCTAGAAACTATGGCGCCTAAAATGACTGATTAAATATTAAATCTTTTAAATTATATATATTTGGTTTATAGAAGAAACAAATGTTAAAGTTGTAATCTAATTTCCAAATAAAATGATAGGTTACACTTTGTTCTCTTTGTTGATTTATTACTAATTTATTGAAGCATTTCGTTTGAAAATTAATGTCATGATCACAAAGGTACACACTGTACACTTTAAGCAACATTGTAATGATAATGAATGTAAAACTTAATTAAAAATTATTCTTCATACAGGGTGGGCAAAAATTTGCAAAATTTCAAAAACTTTTAGTGTGAGTGTGCTTTTAAAATTTTAGTGTGATTATTTGCTGAGTACTTTTATTTACCTTATAATTTCACTGATCCAAAATGTTTCTACAATCTACGACTTGAATCAATAATTAATTTCCATTTATTTATGAATTTAAGATTTAAGAAATATATTAAACGTTTTTAAAATATCACTAATTTCGGTAAGAAGTTTTTGTTCTGATATTTCTTGAGCTGATGATTGATCGGTGGCATTTACTTTGGAAAAAAAAAAACTTACAAACAAATTATTGGATTATAGAGGTAAAAAAAGAACAGACTGGGCACATGAGATTTTACATCTACTTGCAAAAAAATGCCTACGCTGAAGAACACTTCTTCATAGCGTTTTATTCTTGTACAACTTCGGACGAGCATAGCTTTTTGTTTAAGTCACAAAAAGTGCTTTGTTAAGGGATCATCTCATCATACGATGTAAGACTGCAGTGCTGATAAATATTTTGAAAGTCAAATATTTCTCGAGTAGCAGAGTAACTATTAATATATTAGAATACGAACCGCCCATTTTACTACGGAGTCTTGGCGAAGAACGGACACTATTAAGTTTGGTATCAAATGAAATGTGACTTTGCGTAAAATTATCAACTCATTGAAAATCTGAGATATTCGTACTTAAAGTTAATAGGAAAAAGAGCTATTCTCTTTTTCTCATATTGCGAGAAAAAAATTTTAATATCTAACGAAGGTATCTTTGTAAGATTCAAATCATGAGCTTAAATATTTTTCTACATTGTACATGTTTTGAGATCTTCTGATAATTTAAGTTCTAAATAATTTTTATTCAGCCTTTTGTAGGCAAATATTTTAAGGAAATCAGTGATGATAAATACTTTTTTCGGTATCAATGCACGTTTACCAATACACAAATCTTGACATATATTTTAGACCAAAGCACTTGATTCTACGACTTCTTGATGGGTGGCGTTTGGTCTTTTCGCCCAAAAGCATATCGCCCAAAAAAATGTCATAAGCGCACAAACAATCAAATTAACATTTTGTGGTTCTGTAATTTGGGAAATATTAATGGACCTTCGTTTGTGTTTAATGATATTATAAATAAAAATAATCGTTCTGTCTTATTACCCAGTAAAATAACGCAACAAAATATCTCTATATCCCAAAAACTTGTTCAGAAGAAAATGCCACAAAGCTTATAATCAATGTCATATTGAACAAATCAATTTTAAAATATCATAACGCACAAATTCCTAACTGAGATATCGTTCTAAAGATGTCATGTGTTTTAACATTTAGGCATTCTGACAAATTGTGTATTTATTTTGGTCATTACCACATTTCGAGATTTAAATTTTATCCCAAACGCAAACCTTAAATGTATGGAGGGGCGTGTTGCCCTTTGCAAGCCCCTGCTTGGACTGCTATAGAATTTGAAGTAGGTGTAAGGTTGTGTGTATGGAAAGTTGAAATCCAGATTCTTAAAATACAAAGAAACCGAACTTCACTACTACTCCAAATCCTATTGCAAGCCCAAGTAGGGGGTCGCAGAAGTGCAGCATGCCATCGCCCTATACTATATATAGCTCAGTGTTTAGAAGCGTCTCAAAACCAAACTATCCAAAATGTTTGCTGAATAAAAAATGTTCGGCGTTATGATATTGAAAGTTGGTTTGTAGTGATATGACATTTCATTCGGGATTTGTGACGTTTTCTTAGTGATACTTTGTACGATGTTTGTCTTTTTGGGCTTTATGTCATTTTATAATTGGATTTATATCTCGTTGACAAGATAATTGGAGATTTGGGCCTTGTTTTAAGGGCCTTGCACATGAGAGCGAACAACGAAAGAACAAATGGACGAACAAACTTGATTTTACACATTTCAAAAAGTCAATTTCAAACAAAAACACATCTAAATTATGAGAAACTAACAGACACTAATTTGCAATTTTGCTATCTAAAACAGGAACATTTTGTAAAAACAGTTTGGTAGTAACGAATTGCAGTGTGGTTGTGGTTGTGGAACTGTCAAACTTTATTCGCGTTCCACATACCATCCACACTGCAACGAATAAATTATTCGCGCGCAAAATAACCTCAAAATGATACCACTCTTGTTTTTTTTTAAAGATCATGGCTGAAGAAAATATGGAGAAAAGGATAACTCAATTCGGCGCTAAATAAAGCCCATTTGAAATAAAAGTCAAAATATGCGAACATCCACAATTCGCAGTTCGTAGCTCATGTGCTCATGTCCCATAGGAAGTTATTGTAATGGGTCCGATTTTTCAAATTGAAAATTTTGACATTTCTCGACGTTTCAAGGTCCCTAGAGTCGAAATAAAAGATTTTTAGAAAGATGTCTGTGCGTGCGTGTGTACGTACGTTCGTACGTCCATACGTCCGTACGTTCGCGAAGTTTTTTTCGTTGTCCATAGCTCAAGAACCAAAAGATATATCGATTTCAAATAAATTTTGTTATACAGATAAAAAGGAAGAAAGATGCAGCAAGGGCTCTCAAGAAAATTGCGTGGGTGGTTTTTTTACCATAGCAGTTTGAAAAAAGGTAAACATTTTGGTTAACCCTAAATATCTTACGAACCAAAAACGCTAGAGACTTGAATTAAATTTTATGTAATATATTGTAACGTGATTTCAAAAAAATATATTTTTTTTTTTGAAAAAGTCCATTTAACGGTTTTTTATGAATCAAAAAAACTAAAAACTAAAATTGTCACCTCCAAAATTTTACAACTAAAATATGATTTCATCTTCAAAACAATTTTGTGCAACGAAGAATAATGTTTTTGACATGTGATACAATTGACATGTTTTTTTATAAAAAATAAAAATCTAAAAAAAACATTACTCAAAGTTAGCAAAAATTGATTTTCGACTCAAATATCTTTTCAATACTTTTAGATATTGGCTTTAATTTACTTTTATCTTTTAAAAAATATTGTTTTCAACATTCAGTAAAATTTTGAAAAAAATCGAGTTGACAGTGTTTTTACACAAAAATTAAAAACGGAAAAAAAAATTAACAAAAGTTGGTAAAAAATGATTTTCGACTCAAATATCATTTTAAAATTTTTATATATTTTGTTTAAACTATTTTTATCTTTCAAGAAATATTGATGTTAACATTCAGTAAAATTTTGAAAAAAATCGAATTGACAGTTTTTGTACAAAAAATTAACAATAGTTGGTAAAAATTGATTTTCGACTCAAATAGCTTTTCAAAAATTAGAAATATTGGCTTGAAACTAATTTTATCTTATAAGAAATATTGTTTTCAACATTCGATTAAATTTTGAAAAAAATCGAATTGACAAAAAATAAAACTCTAAAAAAAAATGCTAAAACTTGGTAAAAATTTACTTTTGACTCAAATAGCTTTTCAAAAATTAAAAATATTGTCTTCAAACTTATTTTATTTCAGGGAAAATATTGTTTTCGATATTCAGTAATTTTTATATAAAAATCCAGCAGTCCGTTTTTTCGTAAAAAATAAAATCAAAAATAGTACGCAAATTTGGTAAAAATTGATACGTGGAAGACAAATCGACAGACGGGATGGGAAGTTATCAATGTGGGTCGCATCCCAGCCTCTTTTTTAGAATGTATTTGGTCGTTACGACTTTCGCTTTGGCTTTTTTGGCGTTAATCGAAAAATAGGATTACTTTACAGAACTTGTGCACGGTTATCTTAAAATCGACAACAAAGAAGAATAAATAAGCTAATACTTAAGAAAAATACAAATACCAATTCACTGTATACAGCTGCTTAGTTCAATATCAAATGTCACAGATTTGCCATTATTTATTTGTAATAAGTACAAACAAATTAAATGACAGCAACTGTCAAATCGATTGTTCTCAATCATTTCAGATCAGTTGGTCCATGAGTCAGTCGTAGATTCTATAAGATCGACAACACTTACTATAATTATTTGTTTATGAGCTGTCAAAGGATTAAAGTTTAACTCAAGGCTAACCTAAAAAGAGGTAGCTTTAGTTGAATGTTTCGAAATTTATTTTAAGAACGTGGTTTGATTTTAGATCTGGTAATTTTTTAAATTTGGCAAAGAACACTTCTCTTGTTTCTAATAGATCTCTTTTACTTTTAAAGCCTGAAATAATTGCAACAAAATTACGTTTTAGAAGAACACAAGAAGAATGTTTACCCATAATTTTTATAAACGAAATCACTTTGTGTTGTCATTGATTTTTAATTTCTATACAGCCTTTAAGCACCACAAGAGCTAGTTCATACAACATAGTTGTGAATTATGTTAAAAACTGAGCGACCGGCGAGTTGTTAAACCCTGACTTATCAACAAGAAATCTTTTAAACATTTATTATTGTAAACCAGTGTACTTGTAGCTTTATAGCCTGTGCCGTATGTATACAAGTAGATATCTGTATTCACAGCCATCAAACTAGACACTTGTTACATAAATGGCAGCAGTTGAGACATTTTTCTAAGTGGATAAGACTGACATTAGAAGATAAAGCAAAAATCAAAACTGTCTTTGACAGCGACTTTCAAGGTGTATTAATACACCATCAAGTAAGAACTTAAATCTAGCACAAACTTCTATAATAAGACGCATATAAACAAAATAAAATCAAATCAAATCCATGGCCTTTTGCTGAGCCCGAGTGCATTGACAACAATCATATACTATAAGTGCACAACGCAACGTGACGTTGGACATTTGTCATTTTATAATATTTTCCAAGAACAAAATAACCACATACTCCTCTACAAAAATATCTTACTGGACTACGTCTCCTGTTTAACTACATACATATGTATATACGAGTATTATCCTACTATTTCGAGCCATACGACACTGATGGTATAATTTATTGACAAAATCATTGACGAATGCGGAATTTAAAACCAAATCAAGTGATTGGCATCTCTGTGCGCATGCTGAAATTTTAATTGACATTTTTCGATATTCCAATGTATATCGAGTAAATCTATTTGTGCATTATATATGGACATTCAATAAGAAGGAGTGGCTAGGTGTGTGGTAAGCGATATTATGCCTAAGTTTATACTCTCGTAAAAAACTTTTGTTACACGAGTTTAAGTTTATGACCATTTTGATGACACTTGCATTCTATAGACTGGACTAATGATGGTCTGGTCTGGATGGTTTTTTAAAAGAGTCTATGGGATTTCGTATGCAAAGTCGTGAATTGGTAAATCCTGAGAACCAAAAGGTATTTACATCCTATTCGGTTAATTTTTATTATTTTTGCATTTAGCTTCTTAAGGCTAAATGTATTTTACGGGTTTAATTGTAAAAAGTTATGTTTGTGTGATACTTAAATATGTTTTAATCTTTCCATTTTCTTAGTTCATACATTTATGAAACAACGGACTCGCTATTAACTTTTCATTATTTTTAGTAAAATTAGAGAACTAAGCTCAACTTTATAATTTGACTTAAGAGCGTTGCTGTCTCTATGTTATATGTTATTTTATGAAAAAAAAAATATGCGCAAGTCCTATTGGATTTACTTTTAAAACAAACTTCCTCTGTGTGCCTCGGGGCTCTGTTTTACTCCCAACTCTTTTTTCGATAGTTTTCAGCAAAAAAAATGTGTATTGATTTATTATTTTTGATCTTCGAATCTTAACTTAAACCAACAAATTAGACTTGATCATGACATCTAGAAATTAAAAATGTGTACCGGTTTTTTTAAGGGCGAATCCAGAATTCTGATTGACACTTAAAAATGATTTTTCTTGCCTAAAAATGTTTTTTATAAACACAAAATTCAAAGAATTACGCTACATTTATGTACATATTTCAAGTTCAAAAGTGACAACTTTAGTTATTAGATTATTTTAGAACAGTGTTGATCAGCAAGATATGATCTAACTATTTAATTTCGACGATTCTCTACATATGAAAGCATTCCAAGAATATTAAAATAGTATAAAATAATAGAAAAATTAAATAAAAACAAAATAGGGTTATCAAAAAAGTGGGAAAGAAACTTTAGTGTGGCACTCACAAATTACACATTGCATAATCTCATTCCACTTCAGTGCTCAAGAGATTCAAAGCTTTTACGTATATAAAATAAATAAATAAGAAACGTAAATTTTGTTTTTTAAATTCGCTATTAGTTTACGAAAGTTTCACTTAAGCTGTTTTTGGTCTGAGACATTTATATTCTTGTTTAAATCTCAGTTCTAGCGCATTCAAAGCAAATTCACTTCAAAATGAAGATTTCTTTAATTTTTAAAGATCTTAAAAGTTTTTGCATTTAATAGAAAACCAATTTTGAATCAGAACAAAAAACACTTTAAGAAAGCCTTTCACTATATCTGTGGTTAAAAAAAAGAAATAATATGAAATTTGTGATCTCTTATTCAAGGTTACTTCTTTTGAAAACAATTTAAAGCATTACTAAAGTTTTTCCAAATTATAAATTGTGTGAAAACAAAGATTTTCGTTGTTTTTTACAGCAAACCGCTTTTTGATGAATATCGTTAAATTACTAACAAATCTTTAGATACAAACTTTACTTAAACAATTTAATTGTATAAGTTTTGTAAAACTTAAACTAGGTTGTTCAAAAATATTAATTAGCATTTTAAACTTTTTATATAATCCTTTGACGAACAAATTTCGCCCGCCCCCAAATTTACCATATTTTTCAAAGTTCATGCCTACTTAGGTACGTTCTAATTTCAATTACGAATAGCATCAAATTGGTTGGAATTAACGGAAATAATAATTGTTGGTTTGTGAAGTGAACCAAAAAAAAGTGTTAATCATCAAATCAATCTCATGGGTATCTTCCAGTTTAGTTGAAATGGATGGATATTGGATAGATAATAATTATACATGTGAGTAGATTCCGAACAGAATCATACAAATCGATATTGACAACGACATGTTAGTAACTGATAATACGAACGATTAAGTGTTAAAAAAAATTTAGCAAGAAGATCTATTACCTTGTATGAAAATAATTTAGAGATAAGTAAAAGTATTTGAAATTTGTCTTAAAAAAAAAACTATGTGTTTTCAAAGGTTTACATTAAATACTCTATATTGTTTTTCTTTATACACTGCCAGTCACTAGGATGAGGCCACATATTTTTCAACAGATTTTCGTTCTTTATACCTGCTGGAAATTTCGTACCAATAAAAATTTACTACATTTGAGTAGGTAGATATTTTCTTTAAAAAAAGTAATAAAATTAAAGGGTTAAATAGAAAAAACAGTTGGAATTTCCCTACATTAATTAAAGAGCTACTTAAAAACAGTATGAAAAAGTGCGTCACTTGGATGAGGCCACATGAAAAATCTTATAAAATATCAAAAAAATGAAAGAAATGTTTACAGTTTTTGGTTTTCAAACATTTTTTATTAAGTTTTTCTCAATTAATAATGCCCCCCATTTTTCGATATGACCTCTTTTAGACAGTTTGGAATGGAATCATAAAGTTTTTTTAAATAGTCAAGTGAAATCTCGTCCCAGGCATCACGGATAGCTTCAATTAAGAAGTCCTTGTCTTCAAATTGTCTACCGCCTTCATAAACTTTTCGAGATAGCCATGCCCATACGTTTTCGATTATTTTCAAGTCCGGTGAATAGGATGGCCATGGCAAAAGCTCTACGTTTTCTGATAAAATCCAGCTTTTGACAAGCCTGGAAGTGTGGATGGGGGCATTGTCTTGTTGGAAAATCCAAGGCAGAGGTCCAAAATGAGCGTTCCAACAAGTATTTGTAGCTGTTTCCATTCATTGTTAGAGAAAGAAACTCCAATTCGATTTTGCCATAGTAAGTGATAGCTCCCCACACCATAACACCTGATGTACGGCTGTGATATCTTCCCAAAATTAGTTCCTCTTTTCTTAAATCATGGAAATAAAAGTTGTAACCATCGGGGCGTCAAGGCTAAACTTTTTTATCCGAAAAGACGAAGCATTTCCATTGACTGCTCCATGTTCTGTTGCAAAGTTCATTCGCAGCTCCTTGTGTACTTGCTTTAGAACAGGTTTCTTTTTGAGTTTTCTTCTCTGGATAGTACCATCTTTTCTTATTATCCTTCGGACTGTCGAAATTATGGCTGATACTCCGCTTTTGGACCTTATTTTAGTAGCTGATTGAGAAGAACTTGAAGCAATACGTAAAATTAACCGCTTTTCTCGGGATGTTGTTGCTTGGGCTGTGCGTCCTTTTTGGATTTTTCCATAGTTTTGAGGATCAGCAAGATAGTTGTTTACAACTTCCTTGCTATTTCTCGGCTTGAGAGTCCCATTTCCTTGAAAGCATCGATTTGTCCTCTTTCTGCTACTGTCAACGTCTTTCCGGAACCCATTTGTAGTTGAAATTTAATAAAAATAGTTATTTGTAAAAAAATTTTGAAAAAAATTGCTGATCTGAACTTCTACAACGAAATATTCGCAATGGCCTAATCCTAGTGACTCACTTTTTTATATCCTTTTTAGGTAGCTCATTCATTAATGTAGGGAAATTCCAACTGTCTTTTCTAATTAACCCTATAATTGTATCACTTTACTGTACTCTCATGTAGTAAAATTTTCCGGGTTAAACAAATTCCACCAGGAACCGAAATCGGTTGAAAAATATGTGGCCTCATTCTAGTGATTGGCAGTGTATTAAAATAATACCACAATGTTTCAATACAGTTAGTTTGCATTCAATGAAATAGTTTCTTTTTGCGAACTAGCTTTCCTTGCTTTCTGAGCAGCAAAATAACTTATAATTGCCAGGCTCTGGGAATACAAAATTGACTTCATAAATGTGTTTCAGATGAATTATTTCTTCTTTTAACTCTTGAGACACATGCGAGTTATACTTTTGGATGAACCTTGTAGCGGAGTTTTTAATCTCAAATTTGTCCATTGTTGAAAACTGTTATAAAAATGAAAGTGTAACATTAAAATTTGTCACCTACATATCTAACTGACAACAAATTCCAGATGTAATTGAATCAACTATGATGCACATAAAAGGGGTTTCTCTTGAAATTTATTTCTTCGTCTGTTCCAATTTGCTCTCCGGCTCCTCGATTTTATCCAAAATGTATCTTATTGCCTTTTTCGGTTCGATGGGAACGATTCTTAAACACGCCCTTTACATCTCTTCGAGCTTCAGCAGTTAAATTAATATCACTTAAGGCCTCTTATGATGTTCTAAGGTTTTTCAGATGATTTGCAAATGGTTTCACTGCCTCAATTCTAGCTGACCATCTTGTATCGGAAAGTTTGTGAAGGGATCCGGGCACATTTAAAAATTTCCCAACGTTAGGCACTGCTGCTAAACAAGTTCAAACACTTTTGAACAACACCAAAAAATCTGATTGCGGCTGTACAGCAAGTTAAGGCTGTGAACTTCACATGGTGAATACACGGCGTTCGGATTTTTGTTTAAAATATGACTTTGAGTACCATTATACTGTCCTTTGATATTGCTTCCATTTTGAAAGCTTTTGCGCAACAGTCTTCTAAAGGGATTCCGTTCTTTACCAATGTTTCGCAGATCATATATTTTCTTCCAAGCGCAGATATCGCAAAATAACCCTTAATGAATGAATAAAAATTCATTAAGGACAAATAAAAAATCTTTCCTTAAATGCACATAAAAGTATTTTCCTAACTATATGCATATAATTATGATGTGATGTATGGTTTAATATACACACTTTGAAGTGATTTGATATTCTTTAAATCTTCAGTAAACAACTCATTCAAAATATTAATTTATTAATATTACGGAAACCACAATTGAAAAACGTTTGTGTGGGATTTTCCGGTCCCCCGAAGCAAAGATTTCGATGCCAGCAGAAACAAAAAAGAAAAGACACTTTATAAATACAGAAACCGAAATAAATTTTTGTGTTTTGTTTTAAGTTGCCGGGCCCCTTACTTTGACTTTAAAATCAAAACAAAATAAATTTGAAATGTACCTTAAATTAAACAAGAAAAGCGAAATAATTTATCATCACTTTTTTCAATAGTTCAGAATTGCCAAATTTGTCAATAAATTTTAACAAAAATTTGTAGATAACGTGCTAAATGTTAGTTTAGAATTTAAGACAACACCGAAGTCTAAAATTAAGAAGATGAAATGCTTGACTGTTATCAGTCGAATTGTTTGTTCCTGAGCTACCAATTATTTTTAATAAATATGATTTAAAATCATGAAAAATAAAATTTTTATTTTTAAAATTATGAAATGAAAATAAAAATAAAAATAAACCAGCATGGTGTTCAAATATGCGTTTCGTCCCGGTGCAATGGTTGGGCTCATCAGAAGATGACCATTGCACTTTGTCTTGACGCATATTTTCTCGAATAAATCGAGATTCCATATAATATGAGCTACATACAGCTTTATTCGAGATTTATTCGAGAAAATATGCGTCAAGACAAAGTGCAATGGTCATCTTCTGATGAGCCCAACCATTGCACCGGGACGAAACGCATATTTGAACACCATGCTGGTTTATTTTTATTTTTATTTTCATTTCATGATTTTAAAAATAAAAATTTTATTTTTCATGATTTTAAATCATATTTATTAAAAATCTAAAATTAACTATGGAAAAAGTTAGTTAAAAAAATGATCATGCAATAGTAAAGTGACATTTAACAAAAATCTACTACAATAGGTAAAATGACCACCAATTGTCGCAAACTTGGGCTTTTTCGTATCAGTTTTGACAGATAACTTGCCCAACAACAACAGACGGTTTGAAAAAATTGTGTTTATCTGTATATTAATTTCTGGCATCTGTGGGGATGGATTCCCTGAACATTTGTTGCCTAAATACATAAATGGCGTATTTTAAAGCGTGTGGGTTTCAAGAAAAAGTAAAAAGCATATAAGAGTTATGGTTAAGAAATAAGCTGTATTATAAAGTTTCGCCGTTTATTAAAATAAATGAGAAAGGCATAATTTTGTACCACTTTTTGCAGCAATTGGGGCCGAATGACAGCTCAATTATTCTCTTCCAAGGCATAAACCCCCTTCGGGCTTATCTGCGTAATAAGTAACTTAACATAAGGCCACAAAAAAATACCCAGCGGTGTTAAAGCGCATGATCTTGGAAGCCACGCCATCTACAGGCCTACGAAGCGAGATAATGTTTCCTTCAAAAATTTGATGCGTCTCGCGAATTAAACACCCGTCACATCTATCATCGAAATCAGTTTATAAAACCACAACCCAAACCAAGATCTGCCTATTAATTATCAATATCAGTAGTTTTCAAGAATGATAAAATAAAAATCCAATAACACTACTCATACAAAATTTCTCTTTACAAATTGGAACAAAACAACAATAAAAAAAATAACAAAAATGAAAACAAAAAATAAATTATCCTTCTCTTCCATAACCAAATAAATTATTCTGTCAAGCATTCGAAAGAAGATACAATAAAAAAGAACTATTTTCAATCAAAATTGATTCAACCAGAAAGAAAAATTAATCTCAAAAACAACCCATCATCATCAAAAAACACACCTGTGCACTCGACGATAAAAGCAGAAACACTGAAAACCCTCAACATAATGGCAAAGACCACTTAAGAAACCAAAAAAAGAAACAGGAATATCCGAAGGTTCAAAAAAATCAACTGAAGCCACGATGTCTACGAAATTTCTTAAATTTTTTTACCAAAGAATCACCGCACGAATTTAAAATAAAAAATAAAATTTAAAAAAAATGAACCGGATAAAGTGCCCTTGTTCAAAATCTTATGAATAACAAAAAAAAGTGACAACAAAATCCCAGAAGAATCGAAAGCGAACAAAAAGTATCTGAAGAACCACTTGAGAACAGAATGATGACCTGTGACCAAGAAAATTCCATTTAAATCCTAAATAGGTAAAGATGAACAAACACCGACAGTAATAATTAAGGTGAGAGATCTAAACCGAGGAGGCTGACAGAGTCCAACAAAGTAAAAGAACATGGAGACCATCAGGCTAGAACAGCAGAAAGTGAAGAAGAGAAGGCACCTTTTACGTATGTACATATGCTTAGACAGAAACCAGAAACCGGCAAAATCCTCAACACTTTTATAAAAAAGACTTCCAGTTGTTCGACAAACTAAACGTGGATCTGGGTATACCTTCTCCTCGTGGTTGTTGGTAGGAAGGTATAAGAGACAGCGCGGTGGAACTCCTCCATGTTTTAGTGCAGAGGCAGACATAGGGAGCCCATGCTGCCCAGCCACAAGGTCTGCCACTGCCATGTCGCTGCTGGTCGATGCCAATTGTCGACTATGGGCCGATGCTGGTGAGAACCTGAGAATCACTTGGGAATTCCGTTTCTTCTCACCACAAAGCACACACCTCTGCTCAGGATCATTTAACAATATGGAAGAGTTGAGACAGAGGTGGAGGCAGAGGAGGAGGCAAAGGGAGAATATACATATATGTCTGTGCTATAAATGTTTTCGGACATTCGACTCCGTAAAGTCTTGAAAGTCCGATTTTTTAGATTTATCTTTCCCGGCTGCTCGTTGGCCGCATTGGTTCGGTGCGAAGCGCGGTGTGGTGGCGTTGATCATTCGACGAGTTGTACGAAAGGAACGTGGTGTTCACAAGCAGCAGCATGGTCATTTGATATGGAATACCATGCTCGTCGTATATTGGTTGAATGAATGGCATGGCATGGATGGCGTGGTGCGATGCAGAGAAGTTGAAGCATATGTTGCTGCACCTGAGAACTATCGTCTTGTGAGGAATGTGCACAGATGTTTTTCCGATCGAATTTATGGATGTTTTATGGATTATTAACCAAAAAGTATTGAATTCGAATTTATCAGATTTTACTGCGATCGCGATGGAAGCGGCCGCACCAGTCATTGCTGGGAGTGGAAGGTGAGGTGTTAGGAAAAGGGGAATATTTGCTTTAAGATGTGACAGCAAAGTGATAAAAATCTCATTAGTTTATTTTTTCTTTTCCTTTTTCGTGCAAAAGGTAAATAGGTACGTGTATTTTGGGTGTGGGAACGGGAAGATCTTCGAAATTTTTGTTTGTTATTTTGCATCATTCGTGGCTAATTATATGAAGTGTTTGGGGTTTGATATAAATCTTTACCTGTCAAAGGTTCCACAGTCGAAAGTGGGAACTTATAAAAACGCACAAATTTTAACAAAAATGAAATAAGAAAAACAAATTGAATGTTAAAATGAATTTACCATTTATCTCCAAACTTTTAGAATGAGTTTAAGACCAGCTAATAACAGAAATAAATATGTCCATAAACATGGATTTTCAAGGCGTTGTCCTCATGTCACTTGTCTCACTCTTTCTACTGCTATTTTAACGGGATATCCTGCTCCCCTTAAGCAATTCTATTATAATACTCGCGCCTATAGGAATGCTCATTATTATTTACTGGTACTCGTACATAGTATTATATTGGTGGAACTATCCTGCACGGAGATTCTTTCTCAAGCCGTACTAACGAATGTTTAATACTATAGCACACTCTGTTTTTCGTTGTCATTGTAATATTCAAGAAATCAAACCCAATGTGCACGGGCAACTCCTTTCAAACCCTCTAGAAATCCCTAATGACACACTTTTTCTTTCACAGCTCAAAATAATGTGTTTCATCAGACCCAAAAGTGAACGAAAATAAATGAAAAATAAAAATTCAAAATTGCACGATTGCAACGTTTTCTGTACAACTACAAATTAAGTGCCGCACTATTATAAAATTTCTAAAATGTATAGTAAGACAGGCATTTTTTTTCCAAAACTTCAAGCATGACTTAAGACCCAACTATAATAGACTCAACCGAGCTTAAGCCAGCTTAACGAACCAATACGCAGCCTTTTATGTCACTAACCATTGGCGTTTTTCTTTTTTAGTTCAGAGCTGAGCTCTGAGAAGAGTCTGATCAAGCAGAGTAGAGTAGATTAGAGTTCTGAGCAGAGTATGTTCAGAGCTCTCTGATTTAATTATGAAACAACTTGAGCACTAAACTGTCATGATTTTAAATGTCATCTGTTTGAAGGCGTTCAAAATTTTCTTTAATCAAATTAATTAATAAAACAGTCATAGAGTTGGCCCATTTGACTCCTGAAATAAATTTGATTCATAAAAATGCTATATGCAATTAATTTTTTCTAAATTATCTTTCCTTCTACACTAAAGCAACTAGCCTCTTCCGCCATTTTTATTGTTTTGACGATAATTTTTTTAATTTCCCGGCTTTCAAATATCAAATTGTTTGTGTTCAGCATATTACTCCGTTTATTTTATTCTGAGCTCACAGAGCGTGCTCTGAACATGTTTAGAACTAAAAAAGAAACACGAATTCGAAGCTCTGAACGATCAGAGCTCAAAAAGAAACACAATTATTTTTTTGACAGTTCGAGCTCTGCTCTGAACTAAAAAAGAAAAACGCCACATAATAGACGTTCTGCTCAGTTTCGTTAAATTTCGCTAACTTTGGGCGTTTTTCTTTTTTAGTTCAGAGCAGAGCTCGAACTGTCAAAAAAATAATTGTGTTTCTTTTTGAGCTCTGAGCGTTCAGAGCTTCAAATTCATGTTTCTTTTTTAGTTCTGAACATGTTCAGAGCGCGCTCTGTGAGCTCAGAATAAAATAACAGAGTAAACGGAGTAAAATGCTGAGCACAAGCAATTTGATATCTGAAAGCCGGGAAATAAAAAAAAAAATCATCATCAAAACAATAAAAATGGCGGAAGAGGCTGGTTGCTCTGGTGTAGAAGGTAAGATAATTTTGGAAAAACTAATTGCATATAGCATTTTTATGAATCAAATTTATGTCAGGCGTCAAATGAATCAACGATATGACTGTTTTTCTGATTAATTTGATTAAGGAGAATTTTGAACGCCTTCAAACTAACATAAAAAAAACTATATACCAAAAAATTGCCGAACGAATCATGACAGTTTAGTGCTCAAGTTGTTTCATAATTAAATCAGAGAGCTCTGAACATACTCTGCTCAGAACTCTACTCTACTCTACTCTGTTCGCTCAGAGTATGCTCAGAGCTCAGCTCTGAACTAAAAAAGAAAAACGCCCTTTATTACGCAAGAGCCATTTAAATAGCTCGAGCTTAGGCAAATGTCAAATTTGCTTAAGTTACTTGAATCCATTATGGTTACTTTTTGGTTTGACGATAACTTCTGATAACTTTTCGTTCGGTTTTGATACTAGCTTACTTTCGGTTAAGTTTATTATAGTTGGGCCATTAAGTGTAATGGATTTGTGAAACCAATGGTGAATGAAACTTAATGAAAGGAACCACAAAATAAATATATTCAAACATAATCCCTAATCTTTAAATGAGAGTTTTACTTTGAAGTCTTTGTATAGTAAAAACGCTTTCAAATTCCGAAAAGTATATAGTTAAAACATTGCAATTAGTTGTATGAACGTTACATTAAAAGGAAATGTAAATGAAATTCTTGAAAAAGGTAAAACAAAACGTAAACAAATAATAGCAACAAAATTTAAAAAATTTCTGTTACACTGATGCAGAAGAAGTTGCTATAATTAAGATGAATATGTTCCGATTACCTATAATCTACATTTTTTAAGACGTCGCCATTTTGAACTTCTATTTCTATCCCACGAATGTGATTTCATTATTTTGCATCCTCTTTGTCTGCAGATTTCAAATAAAAAACAAAAAGGATCTATCAACCATAAAAGACATATTATTTCAATTAACTTTTTTTAAATTAACTTTAATGCCACAAATGTCTACAAGAACATATTTTAATAGACATATATTTGGTTTTTAAAGGTTAAGTTAATCGACAAGTCACTTAAAATTAGTCAAACTCAATTTATATAGCTAGTTTTTCACAAATAAATGATTAAAAATTGCATCTTTAAATTATTCAATTTTATACACTCAATAATTATTAAATGTAAGAAATTAATTCATATTTAATTTCATATTGAAATAGCACTTGCACGATTTCTATAATTTTATAGGAAAAAGCATTTATATTCGTATTTTATAGATAATTAACAAGAGATATTTTCTAAATATGAATACCGTAAATATATTTCGTTATCAATATTTTGGATGCCTCGTCACTTATAACCATTGCTTATAGAAATTCTGTACATCAGGTCAATCGTCTTCTTTAAAGAATTTTTACTTTTTTTTTCAATATTATAATATATGTACGACACAGCGTGGCGCCACAAAATTTAATCAAAGGCATAAAGTTCAAAGTAATTATTTTATATATTTCAAATATAATTTTGGCATAAATATTTGACGTCATAAAGGGCATGTTGTGGACGCATCTCGTACAATTGTACAAATTATAAAATGTAGAAGTTGTTGATCAAATTGAAAGTTTTATTTTTTATTGGTCTATTACTAGGAAGAGAATATCAATCTACTTCAAGAACCTTCAAACTCTGTTAGTGAAGTTCATGCTTATACATATGTGCAATAATGCATATACAAAGATGTGAGATGATGAAGTGAAGCACCTCTGAGTCGTCAGAGCATGTCAAAAAGAGTCTCTTCTGAACGTCGTCGTCGTCTGAACGTTTCTTTCTGAAACACATTTGAACAATAAGCTGTCACAAATAGACATTTGTGATTTTTGACAACACAAAATTTCTTTAGACTCGGAATTCAATGTTATGATTATTAATTAAGTACATAATGTGCTGACATACATATTGTCATAAATAAATAAAATGTTCAAATAGTTTTTCAACACAAAGCGAAATGTCTGTCAGAGCAACAAGAGCATTTCAGATGGCTTGTGTTCAGCTTCTTACTGTCGGTCTTTTTCCGAGCTTGTTGGCCGCTTTGAACATTAAAAGAAACACAAGAACATTTTTGACAGCTTGATAGATCAGACCTTGAAAAGAATGGCACCTTATAACGTAAATTCAAATAGAACAATTGTCAAAATTAACAGAGCTGACATGCTGACTTTTTATGTGAGTAACATAAGATGGAAAATATGTAAACATATACAAAAAGTCCAAGTTTTTGCTGAATAATTTATGAGTGGAAAGAATTTTATTCATCCGCCAAATGATGATTATACTTTAGCAACACTTTAAATATTTTATTAGGCATGACCAAATTATGATTTTTATTGTTTATGTCTTATAAAGCTTGTCAAATCAATGACAAACATAATATTTGAATATAAAACGACTCGTTAACACAAATTATATAACGATTACAATTTAACGAACTTACCGTAGGTTCTTGTTTATCCTTGGCAGGTGTCGCTGTAAGTCCCGTGATTATCAACAACAGCAAAGTGAAGCAACTTCTTAGTATCATATTTAAATATGTTTTGTTTTTATTTATACCAACAATAACAAATAATCACTTAACGAACCTTATATTATTTAAAATATATCTACAACCGTTTGATAATAATAATACTAAAACAAAGATTTATAGAATATATTTTTAAGGTAAATTTAAATAATCACTTTATAAGGTATTTTTGAATATAGGTATTTTTGTTTTATGTTTTTATTTTTTTAATTTAATTTTTATTTTTTTTTAATCAAATTTTTGAAACTGATCAGAGCGCGAATACACTTAAACACAAGCCAACAAAAGTCACAAATTTAAATCAAATAACTAGACGGCTGACCTTTTCTTTTATTTTTATTCACACTATCGGTATTTTGTTTGTTAAACATTTATGTTGTTGTTGCTGCTGTTTTGTTGATATAGTCAGTAGTATAATTAATCTTTTGTGAGGAATTTCATCTGCTTTTATTTTGACTTAGGTGAAAGGTGTGTGGTATGTGTTGATGCGGATCTGGAAAAAAAAGAAGATATAACCAAAAGTTGTAGGTATGTTAATAATATGACAGATATGTATATATGTATACTATAATGAATGACGTTAAAGTTAGTAAATATAAAGCCGGAGGAATTCAATAGATCAGATCGAATCAAAGCTCGTTATTGAAATTGGGGTTTTTTTGGAATGTCATATCCGGATTGATGTGCTCAATTTTTGGAACTCCGATGCATTTTTTGTTTACAAATATTTTGGGGCCGACCGTGGAAAAAAGTTAAATTTATGGAATTTTTATTATTAAGTTCAAGTTCGGAAAGTAAAATTAGAAAAAAACATCATTAAAATTTACTAAAATTAAAAATGCCATTTGAAGGTTGAAAATCCTTAAGCAGCAACCTTTGCAATACTATTTATTAGACAAAATCTAATAATTATCTTTAAAAACTGTTTAGCTCTTTTTTGATATTTTTTTTAGGGTAACTCTTCGCAGACTGGTCTTATAGGCTAAGATGTTTGTTTTTCTTTTATTTTTGATATTAAAAAGGAGTATTTTCTAAATATATATAAAATAACGTGTATTTTATCACAAAAATAAAGGTACACAAAGTTGTATAATGATCAATCAAATTAACATCTTGGGTTAACCAAACCTTAACGGCTTTAAAACGATTGTAGTGTATTCAAGAATTGGCCTGATAAAAGATACATACAGTATTTTAATAATATATGGATTACCGAAAATTCTATTAACGAAACCAAGTGCTTCTTAGCGTTTCTTTTTTAATATATGTAATTCATTTTTATACCAATAATTTGTATATCAATAAACGTTAATATTCAGTCTAGTACAACTCCAAGGTAAAAAAAAATGGCTTCTGTATTTTAACGTGACGAATTTAACACAAAGACATAATTTATTTAATTACGTTTGCTCACTGTCTTACATTTATAAAAATTTAAAATCAAACGATTTTTATTACATTATTCCCAAAATAAGTGCTTCTTGTAGCTCTTTAAAATCCTTAATGAAGTTAATAATAATAATAATTTTAAAAAAAATTTAACATCATTTGGTAAGATCAGTAAACAAGAGGCAAATCATTAACAAATAAAATAAACCGCAATGGACCAAGATGACTCCCTTGTGGTACTTACACTAGAATTAACTTTAAATTGACATGAGGGGTTACTTCTGAACATGATGCTATACTATCTATATTTAAGACGAAATCCTCATAACGAAACTTAAGTCCAGTTTTAATGAATTTACTAACAAGAATTTCATGACTTAATTTGTCAAATGCCGTGCTAAAGCCTGTAAAGATTCAATCGACTTGAGTGCGTTTATCTCTTCAAAAAGCTGAGAATGGTTATAAATAAATATTTGTTTTTCACAAACCCATGTTGTTGTTCACACATGCATATCAGAAAAACAAGTAAAAGAAATTATATATAGACAAGAGATTCAAAAAAATTATGAATAGCAGACAATTTCCCTACAGTACGATAATTCTAACTACTAAGTTTTTAGAACCTTTTTAAAGGAATGAATGAATGAATATTTCAAAAGATCTGGGAACTTGTAACATTTCAACACAATTGATGGTATTCCATCAGGACCAGGACTGAAACATTCATTTAAGCTTTAAAATATTGTAGAGACCTTATTTTTATGTGTTAATAGGAATAAGAGATGAGTTGCTTGTAGAAGAAAAATCTTTAAAGCCAGTCTTAAAATAATCTGAACATGTTCAAACTTGATAAAGTATCTCCAAAACATTTGGGGGTTCATTTTTATATCACACTCATTATACGAAATGAATTGCGAGTACAAAAGTGAATACATAAGACTTAAAGTCTTAAAGAAAAGAAATGTTGATATGGACGGTGTGTCAAGGAAAACGCTTAGGTACAAAGAGGACAAACTATAACGTCTGAGTGCACCATAGTGACTCAAACCATCAAAAACTCCCTACATGCAAAGGGATACATAAAACCGAGTGAAATTAGTGCACGAAGATCTTAAGAACAAATTAGATGCAATTATCCCAGAACTGGAAAAAATTAGTGAAAGTGAAGCAAAGCCTAAAGACAGTGCAGATGTTCTTCAGATGCAAAAGTTGAAAAAACTAAGGCTTAAAGTCACCGCCATACTTGGAAGAATTTGAGCAAACTTTCGATGACTTTTCCAAAGAAATATATGAGTACCAACAAAAAATGTTACTTGAGCAACTTCGAAACATCACCGATCTGCATGAAAACTTAAGCTAATGGCAACAATTATACGAGTAACAAGCCAAAAGAAGCGAAACCCGAATCAATACTTCCGAGGCTGAAAATTCCGACTTTCAAAGGAAATTTTACGATCTTTTCTCTACAATACATACACAATAGAAGTAGCTTCAACACATCGGAAAAAATGGAATATTTGAAGACACATCTAGAGGGAGAGCCTCTCCATCTAATCGAACATCTCACATATTCAAGTGAAAACTACAATATTAGGTTTCAATTTTGTAAAACCGTTACAGTTATGAAAGAAAAATTGTATCTATTCATCTAGAAAAGATGTTCAAGGCTGGACAGACAAGTAACATTTTAGCAGCAACGTCGATCAAAAACATTTTTGATGCCATGAAAGAAGGACTGGCAGCACTTAAAAACATGAGTTTCGATACCACATCATGGGACCCAATTATAGTACACATGACGACTAAAATGCTTGATACTGAAAGCAGAAACCTGTTTGAACAAGGGCTAGCTGAACCAAACAAAATGCCAATTCTGAAGACACTTTTGGACTTTTTAGAAAGACGTTACCAAACTTTTGATGGCAAGGACATCCCACAAAGAAGGAGACCAAATCGTTTGATGAACCAAAACATACACTTCCCAACTTTCACATCGATACCAAGAACCTCCAATGCCCCATTTGCAACGAACATGTGATATACACATGTCAAAAATTCTTAAGTGCGACACTAAAAGAAAGATGGTAGCTTTCCAAACAAGCTAAACTCTGCTTGAACTGCTTAGGACATGACAAGCAATTACAATTCTTTAGCAAAAGAAACTCCTACCATTGCAACAAAAAGCATCGTTCGTTTCTACACGTGGATAGAAACCCCCAAAACAAACAACCAGACAAGTTAACCACAGTGAGCAGGACCAAAATGTAATAATTGCAACAGCCATATTACAAATAAACAACGAAGACGGATCACAAGCATCATTGATAACTGAATCAATACCAAAAACACTTAAACTTAAAAGACAAAATGATTCTGTTGAAGTAAGTAGTTTGGGTGAAACAAATGCGGGAACCGCAAAAACATGGTCAATGTCAAAATTAGGCCTCACTTTACCTCAGAATTTAGTCTCGGATTAGAAGGTCTTGTACTTCCGAAACTTACGAGACAACTTCCTTCCAAAACAACAAGTTGCCTTAAAATTGGAAATTTAGATCAGTTAAAACTCGTTTATCCTACCTTTAATGTTCCTGGACCAATTGACATGATAATTGGTGCTGATGCATATGGTGACATATGGACTAGTGACACAGATTTCAGTCGATAAACAAGGTGAAAAATTTTGGGACCTAGAAGAAGTTTCCTAACCAAAAATTCAGAAAAATGAAGGCAAACAATGCGAACAATTTTACAAGGAAACACATTATCGAAAAAGAAATGGAAGATACGTTGTAAAAATCCCATTCAACCAAGAAACAATGCAAACAATGCAACTAGGCGAATCCAAAAATCGAGCAATAGCGAGATTTCGTCAATTAGAAACTCAATTGAACAAGAACCAGAATCTTAAGCTTGAATAAGTAATAAATGAATTTCTTAAGCTGGGAAACATGAAAGAAATTGACTTCAACGATCGGAACCAAGAGAATATTTTCTACATGCCTCATCATGCCGTCATTAAATCTACAAGTACACAAACAAAACTAAGAGTTGTATTCGATGGGTCGGCAAAATGGACCACAGGAGTGAGCCTAAACTAGCTAATGTTAGTTAGTACATTTTTAAATTGTTGCACTGTAAGGATAAGTGGATGTATCCTTCCAGTATGTGTTGAGAGCAACATCTTGAGTAATATGTCTTGACTCTTGAGTCGACTTTTAATATATCATTATAAGGATGGCATTAATTTAAAAATTTGAATTCTCGCATTGGGATAGTATCTAAGAAAACAATCAACTAATATTTCATAAAATCGTAAAAACATTTCATCTAAACAAAAAATTTAAAATAATGTTAATTTCAAATTAAGAGCTAAATAGCTCAATAAAGTTAAATTGTTTGAAGTCTGACTTAATGTTATTTTTGCACAATTTAAAAACATTGCATACACATGAAATTAAGGTTGTCAGGTCCGATATTAAGATTTCCGTCAAGCTTTGAAATATTTTCTTTAGTATAACTGCTTAAGAGATTGTCAGATTAATAAAACCCAACAGTGTGGTTCACATATTTTCACCATTTTTGTATTGAGTTTCAATCGTAAAGTTTTCACTTCTCAAGTTTTCAAAAGATGACAGCTTCAAAATTGACAGCTACTATCGACGTAAGCCGTAATGGAACTTCTTTAAATTATATGTCCTTTTAAAAATCATTAACTTAACGAAAAATTTCTTCAGTATTTAAATGGCTATTCCTTGTCAAAATTAATTCTCAACCTAAATTCTAGTTTATCAATTCCGGCAAAAAATAATTATCGTTTAGCAAATAACTTATTATTATTTCCTAACGCTTGTTTCTGCACGCATCAAGTCCACACACCTAAAATTCAAGATAGGTACAGTATAAGTACATATCTATACATACCTACACCTGCACTGACATTGTGCCATTTTAATTATAAAATCAAGTTCTTTCCCATAACGTGTTATAAATTATTCAATTTACTTACTCTACACAGGTATGAACCTCAAGTCTTTTGTTTTCTTTTTGTTCAAAAATTATTCAACAGCAAAATGTGTTGAATAAAAAGAACAAAAAAAAGATAAATGATCATAATCATAAATAAACATAAAAACATACATATGTACGAGTATATGCCTATGTACACCAAAAAAGATCTCTATCAATATTCTTCTTTCCTCTTCCACACTTCCAGAAGATACCTTCCTACAAATAAAAGAATCTTTAAGACACATCATCAGGATGGATTCAAAAAAAAAAAGAACTAAATTAAAATAAATTCGAAGTATTTATGTACATAAATTTATGTAAAGATACTATGTAAGAAAAATAAATAACATAAGACAAATAATAATAATAAACAAAAAACGAAGAAAAAAAATAAATAATTCACGAATGCCGTGATTAAATCGAATCCACCACACCAACACATCCCCTTCCCCATGTCCTTTTTCTCACTTTCAAACAAGACACAAAGCCCACAAAAAGACATCAGCAACCTTCTTCAAGATTGTTGCAGCAGCAAGAAAAAAAAATCATAATATCTTAGCTTAGCTACATACAAGAGGCATAGATAATGCTATCAGACATAATGACAACATGCCTTGAAAAAGCGAGAACCTTCTTGAATGGAATGAATTGGATGGATGGCGATGGATAGATGGATGGATGGATCCTCCTCGGGTCTTATGTATTCCTATTTTGTATTCTTCATGTGTACACTATATAATGCCGAGCGGCACGGCTACTCCGGGATTCCGATTCCGATCTACAATTCTATTGACCAAGCCAGACAATCTGGCGTGGAGTGTGAGGAACAAGACGAGCCATCAAAGATAAAAGAATAACAAAAGTACAAGAACAAAAAAATAAAAAAATAAAAACGAGTTAGCAGCAACAACAACGAACGAGGCTTGCCCACTCTTCTGCCATTTGATCCCCCAAATACCTGCCAGACAGAGTGACGCCAAAGATACCGCGTTCGTCGTCGTCGCGTCGTATACCTAGTACCTAACTTACGACTTGTAGCTTGGCTGCAATGAAAGATATGAACGAGGCGATGCACCTCGGAATGTTTACATTGAAAAGTCGGACAGAAAATGTCAATTTAATATTTATTATGTTTTCTATTGGTTAAAAAATCAATTTTAAATAATAGTTTGGTTTTATATAACTAAAAGTTGGCAAAACACACACAAGAATGCTATAAAAATCCTTCTACAGGAATCAATTGTAAGTTTTGACATTTCTGCTAGTATAAAAATGTCAAAAAGTCCCTCGAATCCTTTCGCAACTTAGTTATCAAATTCTGGTAATAACAATGAGTAGTTCAAGTTTTAAAGATTCTTCACATGAGAGCGATGAATGACCAACTAATAAATGTCATTTTAAACAATTTATTAGCTTAATTATGTGTAAACCTTAATCAAAAAGGTAGAATTATTGCTATAGTTTATCTTAAAGCACTACAATTAGTTCTCTCATTGCCAAAATAAAAGACATTTAAAATCAAATTGTTCGTCGCGAATCAAGATCTGATTGTAATAAACTGTCAAATACAATTAGCTTTCGCCATACGATCCACAATTCAACGCGTTTTAATCTACAAATTTCATTCTAGTCTTTGTTGAGAATTTGTATGACGAATAAAAACAAGCCATGTGAAATAAATGTCATATTTGGCGAATATTCATTCATTGGTCGTTGGTCGCCCTCATGTGAATATTTCTTTAGGAGGGATTTTATCAAATTTTGTATTTACTTGTTTTGGACTGCATTCTGATCATATGGGTAGTGAATTCACTTTAGACAGAAGGCAGATAACAAGAGACACAAATTCTGAACTGGGAACAATCAATATGGATATGGTCGTGAATTTTGTCATTTCATTGACTTGAGAATAGCACCGAAATTGTCATTCTAAGTCAACATTCTTGTACCATTTAGAAATGTTTGGCAGCTATAATAAAAAAAACGGTTCCATTAACTTTCTTTTAAGTAATTGAAGTAATTGAGGTATTAAAATTGAATTAAAAGATACGATAACAAGAAACCATACTGATACATACAACTTTCAAGTATTTGTACCAAAATACGAAGAGAAAAAAGAAATTGTTCAATTGTTTCTTTCCAGGAACCGCACAAATTACACAATTACTTCTATTCGATAAAAATCTTTACATCCTTCCAAAACTCGGAAAATCTTTTAACACATCTCAAAGTGAAGAATCTAAATTTCAGGTATATTGTTACTTAATTGACTAATCGCTCTTATATAAAAGATTAAAAAACTTGAGGAAATTCTGGGCTTGAAAATTTACAAAGCTAAACATTAGTACCCGGGATTGTTGTGCAGCTTGTGCGGTCTGAGTTAGTAGTTTGAGTTTTTTGAAAGTAATATTTGCCACATTTTGAGTTTACATAGCCTACTGTATGAATCAGAAAGAACCAAGCCGGTCAAGAACAACCGGCCGCCCGGTCGATAGCCGATAGGTCTGCTGCTTTAACATGTTGTTCTTTTTTTGTCAGTCCATAAGTTGTACAGTTTGGCAACCATAGCTGAATGAACATTTAAAGAAGGATATTGCAACTTCTTGAAGTTGAGCAAGAATATAGCCAACTTCGTTCTTCACCTCGACAACACGACCGACGTCGGACGCGGCGAATGTACGCAACGGCTTGAGAATAATCGATGGAGCGGCATCCGCCAAATGTGGTTTTAAGTCATCTTTGTCCTGAAGGATTTAAGCTTCGTAGGTACATAAATGCATATTTTGTTGTTTTGTTTTTAAATGTACCTCGAAGAGGTATAAGTAAAGTAGTGCCTTTTGATGGTCTTCCTCGCAGGTTGTTGTCTGGAATTTTGAATCTTTGTTTCGTTCATATTTTTTTTTATTTTATTTTATTAATTTTTTTATTATTTTTTGTAAAATCTTCGTGGCGTGGTCTTGGTAAGTTTTTATCATTCTTAACAGGCATTCCTCGGTGTTGTCCGTAGTATCTCATAAATTGTACATGTAACCTTAGTTTTCAGGCAATGCAGAAAGAAGGGAGGACTAATGAAACCAGTTTTGGTGGTAAATGCATTTTTGCATTCATTTTGAAAATTCGTATTTCGTTTTTTTTTTCGAGTGTTGTTTTTGAAATTGGAGAATTTCTTACTCTTTGGATTTGAACGAAAATTTGTCCTTAGAGAATTTAAAAAAAAGTCTAACATAGGTATATGAAATAAAAAAGGTGTCTGTTGGGACTGAAGACACCTGGTGTGGTTGGATGGATATAGATGTGTGACGACGAAGCACGACAACTATGATGAGCACAAGGGTGGGGAAGGGGGGAGTTGTAGGAATTGAAATGTTTGCACACATGCATGATGGGCAGGGCCAGAGTTTATAAATTGTACATTGCTTGTAATACACGTTCTATGCAAATTAAACCTACTGTGGAATGTCTGTGTTGTGCCTGTGGGAGATTTTTTTCTAAAACTCATAGTCAAAGAATTATCGTTTTAAAATTCATTATTTATTATTATAATTTGTTAAATACTCACGTTAATAATTCTTATTTATATAATATATACTCAAAATCTAAAAACTTAATCTAGACTGTTGAAAAATATTAATTTGCAATTTATACTTGTTATATTATCATTTGGTGAATATACAAGAGTGACATTTTTTATAGATTTCAATTAATTGATTTAAGGATCTATGTATGTATTTTCAATAAATGATAGTTTAGAATATAAGACAATACCCAAGTCAGAAAATACATATACTCTACTCAAAGAAAAAAAAATCAAACATGGAACTGAAAACGATTGAAACTTTGTAAAACTCATGGTTTTACATTTGTCAAAATTTAAAAGAAGACAATTATTGCACCATTCCCTGAATAATATTAAGTCTTCGTGCAAGGGAAGACCGTCAGATGTAGAATCTTTTTTATTTAATTTTAATGTCATCAGCATATATTAGGACAGACTAATTTTGTATGATCGAAACCAAGTCATTTATAAATAAAACAAATAGAATAGGACTAAGGTGACTACCCTGGGGGACACCAGTATTCACAACAAATGAATTTGAAGACTCTTTACTTTATTTAACACTATAACGTTTATCATGCAATTATGAGGAGATCCAGTTTATGAAATAGTCGTTAAAACCATGCTGAGATAGTTTTAAAAGTAATGTTTTATGACACAATTTGTCAAAAGCCTTGCTGAAATCAGTAAAGATACAATCTATACAATTCCACGTTTTTCAAAAACATCTAAACAAAAGGACGTAAAGTAAAACAGATTAGCAACAGTTGAACGCTTTTTAAAAAAAACCATGCTGGTCATCACAGATAATTGAAATGCAGTGAAAATTAATGACGCTACATACGATTGACTCAAACAGTTTATTTATCACAGATAGTTTAGCAATAGGTCGGTAGTTCATTATTTCGTTTTTATGACCTTTTTTGTGTTCTGGTATTATGAAGGAGCTCTTCCAGATAAAGGGAAACAGCGGGTTACTTAAAGAAGTTTTAAAAAGAACACATAACGAATGTGCTAAGTACGCAGCACATTTCTTTAAAATGGATGATGGTACACCGTCGGGATCAGGACTAAAATATTCGTCAAGTTGTAGGATACTATTAAGGACAGTATCTTCACCTATAACGAAATTGATTGAATTTAAGTGGGGGAAATTTATAACAGTAGTAGATGTGTTAGGAAAACTACGAGTATTATGATCTACAAAAGCATCTTTGAAGTAGTTTGCAAACATGTTCGCTCATTACTATTTGATGTCAAATCAGTCATTAAGTTAGGGTATCCACATGCTTTCTTCTTACGATTAAAGAATTTCCAAAAACTGTCAGGATTGGTTTTAAGGGTTAATTCATGTAGTCATCATAAAGAATGTTAGAGTAGTCAGTGAAAAGTTGTTTTATTATAAAGAACGTCATATAATTATCATCAATTCCTGTTTGATTTTACTTTATCCAAGCTTTGTTCCTTCTGTTTTTTTTTAAGTTTTTAACGTGAAAATCAAGCCATGATGGAACATTCAAGTTATTTCGTGTCTTTTTAAATGGAATCGTTTTGTAGAAACATTCAAAAAGAGTTAAATAAAAAATGTTACACATATCGTCAATATTTAAGTCACAAAATAAGTGATCCCAAATAATTGAACATAATAAGTTAAAAAGCTTTTCAAAATTACACCTACTAAGGTTGAATTCTAGTTTGTATATTATGCTATACGCATTTCAAAACATAATTAATATTTGTCAAGGCTATGAATCACAAAAGCATCAAATGACAAAACCACACAGTTTTTGTGTTATAACTTAGTTAATGTGTAAAAAAGGTTTTTGCAAATCGAAGCTTAATTAATACATTACCAGTTAATTAGTTTTTCCACTCATTGGATCCAAACAAAACAGAGGTTTGCTGAATCGGAACCGATTATCTTGTCGAATTTGTCAATTTTTCTCAATATTACAGTCTTGTTCAAAAAAAGTTTAGATTTTAGGTGATATAGAATATACTGAGACCTCTAGCCATGACAGACCTGTCCACTATATATCATACCACGGATATAGCAGTGGGTTCTTCGAGTTATATGCATAAATAATATTGTCTATAGTCATACTATACCTTTCTAAATGTGTTGATCATCATTTTTACCAAGGACTCTATCTAACTCAGATAAGTATGTACCTATCTAAAATAATTGTTTAATTAATAAAAATGTTAACTAGGTAAGGTACCTATACAAAGTTTATTTTACAATTTTCCTTAGCACAACATTAGATCCTGGACTATGGATTAAAAATAGCATTTTTGAAGTTAACATAATGCATACATATTTTTACAATAGTTATTATTCAAGTAGTTAACAACATTACGAGCAAACGTTACTCATAAAAAGAAGAGCCAATGGTAATGAAAATTGAATTGTTAGATTCTAATAACAAGATAATGTAAATTCCCTTATAAGTCTAGGTAGAGTTAAAATATAGTTACACTGGTGCATTGAACATGCCTTTTTGCATGTGGATTGAAAAAAAAACACTTTTTTGCACCAAATGCTTGAATGTCATTTTGAGCGTATTGAACATAATTTTACGTCAAAGTTACAATGACATACCAAATTTACAATACCTGAAATTTGAAGAATAAGAATGGGATTGTTCTCTTACCTCAAAGATAAAGTTCACATTGGATCCCTTTGAGGCTACCCATTTTAACGTCTCAACACTTCATTTTCACCCTAATTTATGGCTAACAAGAGTTAGAGAAGCCAGGCTGACATTTTTAAAAGCTGTAACCGATGTTTATTCTAGATTTTTTCTAGACGTGTAGTTTTGAATATGGCAATAACATAATGAATAAACTTAGAGATCACTTTAAGTTATCATTGGTTTTCATCATTGAACATTTTGTTTCAAGATTTAAAAGCGATTAAGGTCAATACAATTTTGTTTCGAGATCTAAAAGCGATTAAGGCCCATATCTATTTCCGGAATTAATTATACATAATGTACGTGATACTTAAATTTAACAAAGTAAACAATTCAATTTTAACTAACTTCAAGTCGTTT
Source organism: Eupeodes corollae (assembly GCF_945859685.1). Taxonomy (NCBI): domain Eukaryota; kingdom Metazoa; phylum Arthropoda; class Insecta; order Diptera; family Syrphidae; genus Eupeodes; species Eupeodes corollae. The sequence goes on along the minus strand of NC_079149.1, from coordinate 52,695,051 downwards.
ATTAAAATGTCAAATTTGTATGTGTAAAAGTTTATTTTAGCATGATAACGGGTTTTTTTCAAGAACGATTACAAAATTCATCATGAGGGACTTCTAGAAGAAAGCCCGTCGTCCTTAAATTGTCAAGCGGCAAAATTTCAGTACAATGTTCTCAATTGGTAACAATCAAGATTGAACTCGCCAAAGTCACAATATGATACCCTTTCTAGAACATGAACAGAATTAGGCCTACCTATGAGACAAAATTCTGTTTTTGCATTTGTCTGTGTCTCCAAAGTTTCTCGTATCCTGCAGTTATTGAAAACATGAAATGAGATCATCATACTAAAATTTAATCTTAAATCATAATTTACACGAGGACTAATTTAGTTTTGAGTGTCGTAAATTACTCCACTAACTTAATTTTCTTTTTTCACAATTCTTGGCAGATAATTCAAATAATAAAATAATAGTAATCAACTTGTCACCAAAAAAATCCAATGATTTGTTTCAATTATAAAAACCAATGAGAGCTATAACTGATCTCTTATACTCCTGAAAAGCATTTGCATATCGTGCAAAATAATAATGCGGTTAGTGCGACGCAACGACATAATTACATTAGTGAAGGAAACTTTTGTTGAGGGCATTATCTGGCGTCGTGGGTTTGTGGCGTAGCCTTCAAGACCGTACGATTAAACACCGCTTGACTATTTTTTTTGGGGTTATATGAAATCGCTAGTCTACGTATAGATAAGCCTGGGAGGATTGAAGCATTGCAAGAGAATATTCTTCGCGTTATTCCTGACATACGGCCCCAATTGCATTGTTCGGAATTTATCGATGGATTGATTTTAAATTTCTGCACATTGGAAAAAGTGACAAACATTGAGTTTCTGTACTTAACGGATCATGTAAAGTTGGGCTCAAGGGTGAACTGATGACAGTTCCTACAAGCACTAGTTTTATGGTTTAACTGTTTAAGTGCAGAAATGCAAATTGGTTATTTTCACATAGTCACTGATTTATATGTTAGCGAAACTCAATTTGTTTTGATCGTAACTTTTAACAAGATTATAAAAAGTTTGTTTTTCTTTTATAGTTTTTTGGATGACATCTTAGTTGGCTCCTGTAGAATTTCCTTTAATCTTATTTCAAATAAGTGTACACATAATCCAATAACATTTACGAAACGGAAACGGATTAGTTTTTGTTTCAAACAGAGTGTTTTATAAATAATAATTTTGTATCGTTTTCTGAAAATTGACTTAACGTTTTGATCGACCGTATCGACACTTATATAATAAACAACGAATTGAAAATTGCTAACATCTTGAAGTATGTTTTTTTTTTATTCCATACAAATTAGCATCACTTGTTCAAAATGATAACATTATGACTACTAGATATACTAGGCTACTAGATGAAAGTGATAAAAGAGTGATACTAAACTAAAATCATTAAATTCCAGAAAATTATTTCAAAGTAAAAGTGAAAATTCAATATCCCTTCAAATTTCTCGGAAACCTATTACAAAATAAAAGAACAAATAAGCAAATTTGTTTTTTTCGAGAAATGTTAATGTTTTATTTTAGGTAGGTTATTCAACTTAAAAATAGGCAAATATTTATCGCAGAATACTAATTCTGCAAATATAAATAAAATACATTGTAGTTATGTACATAGCAAACACCTTTAGGCTTTTTTGTTTTATTCGTGATGATAAGGATAATGTAATGGAATCGTAAAAAATCAACTTTTGGTTTAAATTGAATTCTTATTTCCATTTTAAAAGTGAATTTACTTTTGAAAGTCTGTGTCGTTTTTTTTGCTTAAATCTTAAACAAACTTCACTTGACTTAACGTTGCTAAAGTTATATGACATTTCAGTGGAGAGTTCGAATACAATTGATATTTAAGGTCTGTTTATATATACTTAGGTCTGTCCTTTGTTAACTATTGTTGTTATTTTAAAACAAAGTGTTCAAGTGTCATTGGTATACCATTTGTTGCGAAGTTCTTAAGAATCATTTATGAGCGACAATTTTTATAAGTCGTTAGTTGGTCAAACTACCAACACCAAGATTGAACAAAATAAATGTTTTTTTAACCGCAAAATGAATAGTAAACGAAAAATTAAAATTAAAAAAAGCCGAAGAAAAACTATACTTCCACTAATCACAACTATTACACAAATTGGTCAATAAATTAACTCAAGAAAAATTGAACCTTTTTTAAGAATTTCAATAAAAATTGATGAGATAAATAATACAAATTTCCTATATCTAATATTTTAGTTTCATTTTTCAGGCAAAAAGGAAAGCAAAAATGAAAATGTGTGGTTCGATTTAGACGACAAATGGTTTTAAATTAATTCTTTTCTGAAAGATCAAAAAAAAAACGATAACTACTTTGCAAAAAAATCATTCACTTTGACAGTTTAACACTTTATAGATTGTAGTAAATCATAACTATTTGACGCTTCGAAAATTTGTTCAGAAACAATTTGAAGACTTTATGTTGAATCGTAACAGTCTTAAAGTTTATGAGCTACAACAGTTCCCAATAGTTACAAAAAGAATGGATCATTTATATCCTTGAATCATTTTGGAGTCTTTAGACTTGAAAACCCAACATCTTTCAAACCAACTTTTCGATCCAGATGCAATTGAGTTTTAATTCAACATAGGTTTACATTGATTCAAAACTTGTAAATTAAGTATCTATTTTTGTTCGACATTATTAATTAGAATGTCATAAGAACTACACTTTCGGGTTTGAATACTGAACCTGCAATGTTGATTTTTTTTTTAAAACTCAAATGAATATGTTTTACTGAAAACTTTTTAAAACTTGAATTTAACGTACATTTAAAAAATGTAACTTTACATCACGAAAAATCTTACAGAAACTTTGAAATTTATTAATTGTTTAAAATTTCTAACCTGTCACTCAACCATAACCACAACAAAAACATACGACGTACGAAGAGGTTAACTTTCCTTAATTTATAACAAAGTTCAGGACAGCTGCACTTCTTACTCATCATTGACTCAGTGAAGATACGCAATTCTTTGCAAATATGAATCAACTTAACGTTCGATGGTAAATACAGATGTTTGTAAATATACATATTCTTTCGAATGGATTTACTATATTCCACAACTTTTGTAAAAAAGTACCACCCTATCTTCATACATATATAGCACAACACCCGCTCTTCTACTATATATACAAGTTATCTCAGCAATAAGTTGTTTTTCCAATAGACAATCTTTTCTTTTATTAGTATTGTTATGAAACTTATTAACACAAGTCAATTAAAGTTAATCACTTGTCAGATCTAATAGATCAATCAATTTATTAGTTAAAATTGTTTTGGATTGGAACATTTTACTTCTTTAAAAGATGAAACGATGTAATCTCTTCATATATAGACAATTAATATTTGAACTTTCTTGTAATGTGTTGCAATTGCCATTATTTGAAAGGCAATTGATTTTATTTGCTTTAATCTTTGTAGAGGTTTATACAAAACACACTGTTGGGAGCTTTGTATGTTACTTTGACAGATTTGTTCAAACAGAGGGCGCTTTATGAATTGTCATCATAAATTAGATAAGATAAGTGACAGCTAATCATATCTCGAACTTTTCAACGTATTTTCCTATAAAGAAGATGATCCCTATTTTTTTAAATAATCACATCTAAATAATTACAAAAATTATATCAATACATTAATGTGCGAAATTTTAGTATTCCAAAGCGACTTTGACGTTTTATACAAAAGAGACGGTGATTAGCTGCATAAATACTATTGCTTATTATATAAAGTGGTAAATAGAATAAATTGATTTCCAATTTAACACAATAACAGCCATAATTGTAGATGTAGTTTAATATTTAAAGCTATTTTAGTTGGTTACTAAGCTAATTATTTTATTTTGCAAATTTTAAAGTAACTTGGCATTACTTAATTTCTGACATTTCAGTTTATTTTTGTTTCATGAACTGTCACTTTTTAGACCTGTTCATGAGATCTGTTTTTTATTTAAAGAGAAAACGTATGTGTTTTACTTTTAATTTTCAAATATTTGGAACATTTAAAAATAAAATGCTAAACCCTTAAAAAGTTTGTTTAAGATTTTGCAGCAACTTACTGTCAAAGTTTAAAGCCATACAATTCGCGTGGAACTACCTTTGAACTTAGTTAAGAACGTCAAACAATGGGCAGGTTCAGACAACATAAGGGACTTCATTTGCAGTCAACTTTGTTCTTTGAACGTAAATTTATATAGTATAGTATAGTTAGTTTTTCAAGTATCATAGACTTCAAACTCGGAACTTTACTTCACCACACTCTACCTTCAGTTAACTCCTCTAAGTCAAGCTACAATTCAATCTCGACCTGAATTTTGTATTTTAAGGAAATATTACTTATTCCTTTTATAATTTGACGAAGAACTTTTTTACATAAAACTTAAAATAGAATAAATCACAGAGTAATAAATTTTAGATCTAAGTTGAATTTAAAGCTGTGATTAGCTGTCATTTTCACATAAGGGAATGGAAATGGAAATGGATAGTCAGGTAAATTTTTCTTGGCTAACTTTCCACTTCACTTGCCAATAGAGTTGCCTTAATTGGAAGGCAATTTTTTGGCAGCCCGTCAATCAGATGCTATAATCTTGCCTTACTTCTAAGTCTCTTATGTCTCCCGAACCTGCCCAATGAAATTCGAGAACTTTTTATGAATTATTATATAAACAGAAATCTTAAGTGCTAGACTTTGTAGATGCTTCAGTGAATTTTGAGTTCAGCGATACAATATTTTAGTTTTGTTGTCAAATTTATATATGAACGCGCCCACTAAGTTTATTCTTAACTTTCAAAATACTTGAAAAAACTACAATATGTACAATCCAAATTATAAACAAAGACTTTTATTAAATAACAATATTATCTTAGTAAGCATATCATTAGAAATCCTCCTTTCTTAAAACTCTAGACTGATTCCTTAGAATCTCGTTCATCAATTTGTAGTTCAAGAATTCTCGTTCATTAAACCGCGAATGAAAATGAAAACTCATAATTTTATCACTTCAATTGTCAACAATTTCTTGAAGTAACATGTGTCTGTGAATATTGTATTATATTATTTATATTTACAATCTCTGAACCATTTTTCTTGGTCTTATTTTTATGACTACAACGTACAACTACATTCTGTCTGTATAATTATATTTTTTGAATGTAGACCACGTACTTGACGACCTATTAAGCCTATCGTTTCGTCGAGAATTACAGAAAGAAAAAAAAATAGAAAAACTCTAAGCTAAAAATAACAAATCACAATGGCACCTCGGTAGCAAGATGTGATCGAACGAAGGTTTAAGAATAAGTCTTGCTTATAAAGAATGAACTTCCGTGCTTCGAGATGACACCTTAAGTTGATCTGATCACTTTTTACAATTTATGAAGATAAAAATGAAAGCAGTTTATTGACTTAATATTTTTCTTTTTAAGATGACAATCTGTCAAGAATTACGTTTGAGTTATTATAAGAGAGCTGTGAGTCCTTAAACTTATAATGACGAAGACTGCATTTGATTCTTCTATTTGCCATCTTATCGGACTCTAAAGGTTTTATGACATCTCTTAGTTTATATTGTAGCCTCATAAAGGTCAATATCGCTATTTTGTCACTCGTTCGTAGCTGATACACGCTCCGAAGCACTGGCTACATCACGCATGGAGACTGAACGCTGGCTGAATATTATTTATTTTAGTTTTTGTATATAGAAAAAAAAACCTATCTGATAATAAGTAGTATGATTTTTTTTATTGGATTTCGACTTTATTCTACGAATACGCTGACACTTAGTCAAAGGAAAATTTATGATCACTTTAAGATTGAATAATGATGACGGAGATTTAGGCTGTGGTTATACGTATGGTGGCAATCGTGTACACTAGAGTTGACAGTTTAAGAGAGGTAAAATGATAAATGACAATCGGGTTTGTGTTTAAGTTTTGATTCAAAGCCAACTTTCTAAAACATAAACAACACTTTATAAACAAGCCTTATGTTAAATAGAGCTCTTTAATCGAAGCATATAAGCTTTAAAGCCATATGATGTGTTGATAATATTGTATGGACTATGATGTAGCAGTTTGGTATAGATTTATTTAATGACCATCAGTTGGAATGAATAGATTTAATTACATAATATTATTTTAAAGATAAGTAGGTAGGTATATGTTATAGTTCATACATTTAGCGGATCGGATGTCTTTTAGGATTTATTGACATGTCTATACTCTAGTTCTTCAAAAAAACATTTTTCACTGTAAAAAACAACATCCATGTTTGAAATTTGAGATAATATACTGACAATGTTATAAACATTGTATACCAAAAACTATATCAATATATATGCACTATAAGTTTAATGCCATTTCTGAATTGAAATATTTTAAATTCTACGCAAAAAAAATTTGACAGTTGGTAGTATAAGGTCCGTTTCAAATGACAGAAAAATCCCGAGAAGTAAAAGGAATGAAATAGTTAACTGAGATGTAGTTATTGGAGTATGGCATGTAATGTTGTTGAGACCATTAGGAGTCTTTTAGATCAATAAATAAACTTTTTAAATAAAACCAATACTTTAAAACAACAACGTTATACAAACAAAGCAAACTGGAAATTGGGATTTAATTTGTCCTAACTGGTCCTAAGAACAAATTGAGTTCTACGAATCGATAAATTTTAAAAGCACTGAAATAGTCAAATTAAAACTTTAAGTAAAAATTACCATTAAACTGTCAAATATGTTAAATGTCCGCTTTGCTTTTTTTTTTTTTGCTAAATTTTAAAATACTTTTATAATTATATAATAATTTTATAACTTTTGACATATCTTCTGTTGTGTAAATGTCAAAAATGGCCTTTTAATCCCTAAGCAGATTACTAGTCAGATTCTATAATAGGTGGCGAACCAGCGAACCAGCGAATTGTCAAAAATGTGAAATTTTCACTTTTCTTGTTTTTTTTATTTTTATAATTCATTGTTTGCGGATGAATTCGTAGTGATTTTTTTTACATATTTTCTGTTATGGAAATGTCAAGAATGACATTTCAATCCATCTGTAAATTTATAATCGAAATCTGTAATAGGTGTGATTAGTTGTTATTGAAAGTAGAGTTTTTTAGGAAACTTTCGTTTTTGATATGAGAATTATACATTTTTTCTGAAATGTTCTAAATGTATCTATAGAAAATTATTGTTTCTTGTAATCGAGAATTTTGTTTATTCATTGAGCAAACTTTTCGATGACATAACATAAAAAAGTCAATTTTGTAATGTAATGTAAAATGTAACATACTTGTAATTTTTACACGTTCATTTGATGTCAATAGCAGAGGCTGGACAGAGAAAACAATATAGGTCACTGAGGACTTTATACTTAAGAATTGACCCACAAATTACGGATGATTTTAAATTTTGAAAATTAGTATAGAAATAATTCGATATTTTGATCCATAGTTAATTTTATGGAGACTTATAACGAATTATATATATGTACATATAATAATATGCACATTCGTATAGGCAATTTGAAGTTTAGAAGAAAAAACAGTTTTTGGTCGTGTTTAGTACTTTGCTCAGAATTATCGTTACTACCTGTCACCATTGTCAATTCTTCCTTTTTATATTAATTTGACAGTACTTTTGCACTAAATGTTGCGTTCACATTGAGCTGTTTTGGATTAACTTATTTTAACGTTTTATTCTATTTTTCACACTACACATTTAAAAAGTCAAGATGTCAAAATAAATCATATCAAAGGAGCCCAATATGAACACCGTCAAAGAGCACTGAAAAAGAGTAAGTAATAGGAATTCAAGGTGAAGGAACAGACCGTATATACAATTTTGGAATTTAGCTTATATTCGTGTCATTAAATGACATCTTTAATGTACCTACGCTTTAAATTGCCTAACATATTTGTTCTCATCCAGCGTGTTGCGAATTGCAAAAGCCTAAGAAAAATATAAAAATAATAGTTTTTTTCTTTCAGAAAACATATTCATCCATATTTTCATAGCCCAAAGAACTTTTAATATTTTGGAACTTAATCATGCCTTTTGTTGCTTGTATTATTTAGTACCTATTCCTCAAAATAACTTTAAATTATTTTAAGATCACCTTCGACAATTTATAAGTGATCAAAAATAAACAAAAATACAAGTTAAGATGTTCAAAAAAGTTTACAATTTTGTTCATAACTCTTATTGTTATATCTGCGATGCAGATATGGTCAAATTACCAGAATCTGAGAAAATCGTGAAATTATATTTCAGCTTAAATGTACACATGTATGTATTTATTTATTTATTTGTTTTTAAGCACTAGAACTTTCTTAGACTTAAAGGTAATTTTGAGCAATTTAAGACCAAGATAAAAATAAAAATAAAATAAATAATTTAAAAAGTTTAGTAGAAATTTATAAGTATCCATTTAAAATTACGGCCATTATTTAAAAAAAAAAAAAATGTCTTTAGTGAATTCAAAATCGACTACATCGTCACATGAGCTAAAAAATGTACAAGCTCGTGTTTGGTTTATTTAAACCATAATTAGTCGAATGAAATGGTATTGAAAAAATATGGTTAAAGGGTTAACCAACGTCTTAAACAACGAGCTTGAGTATATAACTTAAAAAGCAATCGCAAAGGAGGACATTTAATATGACAAGTTACAACATCATCCGCAAAAGATATTAAAAAGTTAACTCTTTTCTTTCAATTCAAGACTTTTTAAGTCAATAAAACAACATCGAGCTTTATATAAGGTCAAGAATACGCTCCATTTTAGTTGTCGAAGCGAAAATGTCGTAAATCGTTTTTAAATTGTTTTTATTCTACCTAACGAAACTAAAAAAAAAAGATATTTTAATGTGAAAGGACATTTAAAGTCGTTAGAATTTCTTATCAAAAATCCAAGCATAGAGTTGCCGTACTCTACATGCATTCTTAAATCTAATTTCCTTATCGTTATAAGCTCTCTCAAACTTATTGCTTACAATTCTATAATCATAAATGACAGTTAAGATTATCTTGAAAATGATAGAACACTACATTTTCTTATATTTAAAGATATGCCATTCAAGTTTCACCATTTAAGTAGTTATTCAAATCATTTTGAAGATGAGAAAAATCTGCATTTTATTGTTTTGTAGATTTAAGCATCATGGTGAATAAGAAATGTTCAGAGGTACATCGTTAACAAATAACATGAACAGAATGGGCCAAGATGACTGCCTTGAGGAAGCCATGAGTGATTGAAAAAACGTCAGACAAACTGAAGCTGAAGCTTGTTTGTGTTTCAGCCAAAACTCTATCAAATGCCTTCAAAAAGTCCGTATATATCTATAATCATAAATGACAGTTAAGATTATCTTGAAAATGATAGAACACTACATTTTCTTATATTTAAAGATATGCCATTCAAGTTTCACCATTTAAGTAGTTATTCAAATCATTTTGAAGATGAGAAAAATCTGCATTTTATTGTTTTGTAGATTTAAGCATCATGGTGAATAAGAAATGTTCAGAGGTACATCGTTAACAAATAACATGAACAGAATGGGCCAAGATGACTGCCTTGAGGAAGCCATGAGTGATTGAAAAAACGTCAGACAAACTGAAGCTGAAGCTTGTTTGTGTTTCAGCCAAAACTCTATCAAATGCCTTCAAAAAGTCCGTATATATTATATCTATTTGATTTCTTTTTTCATAAGCATTAACACAGAAGTTTCTTAATAAAGTAAGATAATTCAAACACGTGTTGGAAAGGTGATTTATATTTCTTAACACCTTTATATGTACATCCTTTTTCTAAAAAAAAAATATATAACTATATATAATTATATAAAAACAAAATATAACAACTATTTTACTAGTTAGTAAACGATCAAAATTTTGGAATAGCTAAAAACTAAAATATTAAAATTTTCAAATTCCAAGCCCTTCCACAATTCTCACAAAAGATTATGAATGTTCAAAATCCGAAAAATAAATTATAAGTTGAATAGTTACTCAAAATGTATATAGGTAAGGGAAATCTTTAAAGGTACCGAAGTTTAAATTCAAAATGAATGATAAGGTACCTCTATAGTTAAAAGGATCATGTTAAGTTACAAAATTACACAAATTAGTTTGACCTAATTGATAGCAAATAAACAGTTATAATAGGTAGGTAGGTTAGGTACTCACAATTTTATTAATATATATAGATTACTTTAATTTCCACTCTTAACTTTTTCCTCGAAAATACTTCTTGGGTATAGACAAAGTATAAATAGTGTTAATCGGTCAATTCAAAATATTAAATTATTTTAAAAATTCACCAAAAACATAAAAAGAAAACCACACGAGACAAAATTTCAATAATTAAAATAACCAACGTACAAAATATTAATTTTTATAGTTTTTATTTTAACTCTTTATTAATATAATCTTCACGTTTGCATATGACACCTTTAATTTTTATTTTAATTAATCAAATGCCATAAAATATTCAAAACACTGTTTTGTTAAAAATTCAAAACATTGAAAATTTATAATTTACATACAAACAAAACAAGCACGCGAGCTGAGATGTTCCAAAAGTGGTGAGTTATATTGATAAATATTTGAATATTCAACACTTAAATTCCAAACAAAAAACACACTAGCACTCAAGAAACTCACTAAAAAATATATAAGTCACTATGAATTCACTTAAAATCAAAACAGAAGAAGAAAACAACTAGTAGATACTTCTTCATAGATATTTTATCTTTGATCCGCTTACACCTGTTTGAATGTTTTGAGTTGGTAACATAAAATATATTGATCCTTTACTTGGATAGTTTTCGAAAATACAAAAAATATGATTTTCAAGAAATCAACACTAAAAATAATCTCAAATTAATCAAAATAATGAAATTGAAAATCTTTCGAATCTTCGCGCGATAGATAAGTAGTACTCTATCTATAACCACTTTCTTTTTAAAAACACAAGTATTTTATCTTGTAGGTAGTTATCGGAAATTATTAAACGAAATTCAAATTGTAACCTTTTTATCAACCGTTAACGTTGACCGCTTATGTGAGACTAAATTTCTAGTTGGGTTTAGTCTTGAGTTTTAAGCTTGAGCTTTTCTTCTTCGTTATTTTGTTTGTAGGTAGGTAGCCGGTCTTAAGATATTCGAATGAGAATTCCGTGGCAACACCATCGGCGGCGACCGCAACGATGACGATGACGACACGAGCGATGGACGAAATACAGATAGCCGGTTGCTCGAACTTAAGAGGACCATACGAATTTTATTTTTGTGTTTTCTTCTTTTTTTTAAATCAACTTCATCTACGTCATAAATGCATTCCAATTATTTTAACTCAAATTCAAATGAACAAATTGTAGACAAAAAAAAATTTAACGAAACGAGTTCGAGATATGAATTTATTGATAAAAATAGTGAAGCACCTCCTTTAGACAATTTTAATCTTCTTCGCACAACAATCTCGCATGAGAGACAGACGAACTCTGACTAAAAGATGCAACTTCCCATCGATAGTATCTTAAAGCTGAGCCATCTTTTTGTTGCTGGAGCTGGAATAAATAGATATACAACGACATCGGCAGCAGCAACCAAAACCAACACAAAACTGACCATCAAGTCCATTCCATGTCCGTCCAGTGAGTCCATTCCGTGCATGTGCATGCGGCAAACAACCACTCTGATGAAATGTATCTATACACAAACGATACGATGGTTAAGCCATGGCTGCCACCGAGCCAATATTTACACGGAAACAAAATTAACAAATAGTCAACAGACCTTTTTGTATACATTTTTGTGATTAATTAAATGGAATATTGGAGGTTCTTTAAAATTTTCACTGAAAGTAAATTTTAATACTTTAAAAGTATGTTCTTTTTGAATAAGAATTATATTAAATTAAATTAAAAACTACTTTTACCACAGTTTTCAGAGATTATTGGTATATTATTATTATGTATATTATTGGTCAGGAAGACATTTGAATGCGTGTATAAATACGAACTATAGAACTATGTTTTTGACAAGGAAATTAGTTCATTCACTTGGCTATTTTATAATTCTAAAGTCCTAGTTTATCAATGCGAGATTATGTTACTTTCAGAGTTAAACCCGAGTAAACTCCTGTAATATGTTTTTCAGTCTATTATAGTCTTGTAGTTAACTGAGTTAACCTTTTAAATTAAGTTTGTTGACTGTTTTGATAATTTCAGATGTTTTTGACAGATACTAAAATTGTTCTTTTTATAAAAAATGAATAATTTACTGTAGTATTGCGACTTGAGCATTGGGGTTTATACGAAATTTTAAGTTTAACTGTTTTGAGACGAAAAAGACCTATCAGATCTTTTTTAAATCATTTTAATTTATTTGAAAAAAAGTATGAATTCCGTTTATTCATTTTGCATAACTAAAAAAAAACAATTTATAAGATTAAAAATAAAGGCTGGTGGCTGTCAACCAAAATGTCAACATCTATAGATTTAGTTTTTTTTTAACAAGTGAATACTCATGAGAATAAAAAAAACCCTCACTTACAAAATTTTTCGTGAGTTAACTCTGGATTCAGAATTAATTAATCTGGGTTTCACTCTTAGTTACCTCAGCACTTATAAACTGGTCCTAAGATTTATGAGCGTTCTCTTAGTCAAATTGACAGAGGAAAATAACGAAATATAAACCTCACCTAGCAATAAAATTAACTTTGCATTTCTATTCTTCGTTTTTGAATTGTTTTATATAGAATTCTTGAGAAATGGAATTTTTAAAAATTCGTTAAGATTCCTGATAGCCAAAATGAGAAATTTATATAAAAAACTAGCGGCTTGTTACGTGCTTCGCTACGTATAAGGCATATTAATAAAAAAAAGAATTAGGTACTCTTAGGTTAGGTAATAGGTTAGGTTATAGTGGCTGTCCAATATGGAAACGGACACACTTAGGCCAGTTTAATGGCCCATTGTGATACCACATGAATCTTGAGGCTTCCTCCTAAGCTCAATGGAACCAGTTAGAGTCCCTTACATAACGTGAGAGGTTGATTATACCGATATGATTTAGATCGTTAAAGAAGAATTCTCTTAGGTAATTCTTGCATTTTCGAGCTAGAGCAGGCCATGTGCAGAGAAGATGAAGAACCGTTTCTTCCTCTTCCTCGTCCATATAGCTTCTGCAAAAGTCATTTGAGAATACACCTAGTCTCGTGGCGTGCTTTCTTATTAGACAGTGTCCGGTTATGACACCCATTAACGAGCTTATATGCGATCTGCTTAGAGAGAGCAAGCACCTTGAACGTTTTAAATCCAGTGTTGGCCAGATGTTTTTTGTGGCTTGACACGTGGTGATGTTGCCTGCCCTCCTCACAGCGTCTTGCATTAGTAGCAGTTTACAAGTAGCGATTGGTATGCCAGTACTTGCCAAACGTGGTAGGATGGGCTGTACTGTACCGTTTCTGGCGAGTTCATCTGCCTTACAGTTACCTGGAATGTCTCTATGGCCCGGCAACCAGCAAAGGTGAATATTAAACTGTTGTGCCATCTCCATTAGAGATGATCGACAGTTATGGACTGTTATAGAGTTTGTAGAGACAGAGTCCAGAGATTTGATAGCAGCCTGGCTGTCGGAGAAAATACGGATATCAGATGTTGATATCACGTTTTCTTTGAGCCAAGACAAGACTTCCTTAATCGCCAAAAGTTCCGCCTGGAACACGCTACAATGATTGGGAAGGCGGAATGAGAGTCTTAATTTCAGTCGTTCAGAGTACACACCCCCACCAACCCCTTCTTTGGTTTTTGAGCCATCTATGTAAAAGTGGATTGACTCATCTTCCAAGAATGTCCTATCCTCCCAAAAAGATCAGGTAGGTATAGAAATCTGGAAATTCCTGTCGAAAAGTAGTTGTGGGATGGTGTAGTCTGTGTGCTTTGGAATTGATTCTAAGTACCTCAGAATTACGGAGAGGCCAATGTTGTTGTTAGTCCACTGCGACGAAGCATTGAGGCGAATAGCAGAGCTTGCAGCTGTTTGTTTACTAAATATGTCAAGAGGTGTAAGGTAGAGCAAGGTGTCCAGTGCCGCAGACGGGGTCGTGCGAAGCGATCCGCTTATACATAGGCAGGCTGAACGTTGGACTTTATTTAGCTTATCCCTGTTTATACCTTTCTCTAAAGCAGTACACCATACTGCCACACCGTACGTTAAAATCGGTCTGATTACCGATGTGTATAGCCAATGCGTGACTCTGGGTTGTAAACCCCATTTAGTACCAATAGCTTTTTTGCAAGAAAAGAGAGCTACAGTAGCTTTTTTGACTCTTTCCTGTACGTTGCGTTTCCAATTTTTTGTCTAAGACAAGACCTAGGTATTTGGCCTCGTCTGAGAATTTTAATTGAATTCCTTTAATGTAAGGAGGGTTGACAAATGGAATTTTGTATCTCCTCGAAAATAAGACCAGATCGGTTTTGTGTGGGTTAACATGTGAATCGTCTGCTAGAAGAGTTGCCCAGTTTTGCGTTAATTATTCTGCTAGTAAGCATTAAATGAATTAACTCCCGAAACGAACTCTCTACATTTAGAGATGTCAGTGCAAAAGTGATTGCAGATGTGTCCACGTTGTTAAAGGCACCTTCGATGTCAAGGAAAGCAACCATAGTGAACTCTTTATGATGGAGGGAATATTCGATGGTGCATACTAAAGTGTGTAACGCTGTTTCCACCAATTTACCCTTACAGTAGGCATGTTGAGACGAAGGCAGGAGTCTTGTATCAATACGTGCCCTTAAATGGATATTAATCAATCTTTCCAGGGTCTTAAGAAGGAATGATGATAGAATTATAGGTACTCTTACTATGGCGGGACTATATGGGTTAGTCTAAAACAGTTGGATAAACAATATTTTTAGTTTTTGCATTTTGAGGATGAATAAATAAACAATTGGGTGTACGCCGATTGAAACAGGCAACATAAAGTTGGCCATGTAAAAACCTTTATTCCTCCAAATTGGCACCACAAACATGAAGTGTTTGCCCTTGAGCCTTATCTATGAACATCGCAAATGAAAAACGCACAGGATATTGTAATCTTTTGAATTCAAATGGCATATCAGTTGAAATCATAGAGATACGTGGGATCAAACAGACTTCTCCTTTTGATTTACCAGTTAAGATCGTAGCTTCAAACAAATTTGGCAATAACTTTTTCACTGCCAATCTGGTGCCACTACACAGTTTTGGTGGATTAATGTTTCGCGATAATATAATCAAAGGACCAATTTTCAGATTCAAGCAATGCGGTGGTATACCAGTTGGTTCCAATGGATTTAAAAATTCAATTGGATAATTCATTGCCTCATTTTGATTCATAACACAGTCAATTGATTTATATGTCGTCAATTGATTTCGCTTGAATTTGAAAATTAATGGCACGGATATGAATGTTTTTGGGTGCTAAAATGGTGCGTTCTTTCAACCAATCATGATTTCTGTAATTCTGAAGAATATTCGGAAAAAGAAATTCAATCAACTCATCTATAGATTGCGCAATTGTACAAACATTGTTTGGTAAAGTGATCAATCCATTGGTACTGTCGATTGGTATTTTTCCATCACCAATTTTTAACAATTGTTTTGATAACTCACGGGCTGTTAAATCATTATGTAGGTAAATACGTGTATTAATGTTCAGAGTCAATTTTCGTACATATCTCCAAAGAACTGATGACTTCCAACAAGCGTTTATTTCATTAGTAGGAGTTGATCGAGGAATGGCAGGCAATGTTTGACGAAAGTCCCCTGACAGCACCAACAAAAGAGCTGTTGATTACCGCGTAAATCTTGCATTGTTCGATTAAATGCTTCTATTGATTTTGTATTCGCCATTGTGCACTCATCCCATAAAACAATTGACTAACGTCAACTTTTGGCATAGCAGAATTTCTCGAAATATTGCAAGTTGGAGTTGCAATCACCCGTACATTCAATGGCAATTTGAATTCAGAGTGTATTGTCCTACAACCTTCTAATAATGTAGTAGCAATTCCCGAAGATGCAGGTGCCTAATCAATGTTCTGTTCTGATCGAATAGTCACTAAAATCAATGATACAACGAAAGTTTTGCATCCCAAGTTTTTCAATCCACCTGTATTATTGGAAACGGCTTGCATAATTATGTCATAAAAATGTTTTTGTTGAAAATTCAATTTGGTTTTATTCGATTGTACAAATTCATCCAAGAGAGGGGAAAATTATAAGACACCAAAATAATTTATCTCGTATTAGGAAGAGCTTGCAACAATTAAATATTATAAATAATTTTTTAAAATCTTTAAAGTTAGAAAATAATAATTGTACAACGTCGTCGGTTGGAATCGATAAGTTCTCAAATGTCAAAGAAAGTGTTTAAATATACACTTCGTGTCACATAAATAGAACAGGCATTTTTCGTCTTTTATCTGTCGATATTTTTGTAAACCCTTAGGTTTTTTGGAAGAACATAAATGTAGAATGAATAAGGTATGCATTAACTTTATATTGCAAGCAACCAGATTTTATTATTGCCCGACTTTTCTGATATGATGATTCTTTATTCTTCCTTTGTGGTTTTTTCCATACTCTGGGTCCTTGAGGTAGTTGTATACGACATTTAAACTGCTTCTAATTTTCCTGGTTATAAAACGGATGGTTTTGCCGAGATCCCGGTAAGCTCGAATTTCCTCCTTGGTTAGACCCTTAGCTCTACCAATACTTCTTAATCAAGTGTATCTTTTTTATTCAAAGATAGATTGAGATTTCCCTAAGTGGTTGCTCAAGAGGTTAATCCTTCTGTTACTTAATTTATAAACAAAAAAAAATAATCAAAACAATGTAAGTAAACGTTCTTCTCAACGCCCGACGCTTAGAGCTACATCACGTACTGCGCTTTATGACACATGATATCGTAAGGCCTATAAAAAGAAAAGTCAAAAGCCCGATCTTTCGAACTTGTGGTTTTGGTTTAGAGGTTAAATTGTAAGTATTGATATTTGTTAATGTATTCCTTAAATTTTGTAAACTTAGTTCGGATTTATCATTATTATTATTTAATTAAGCAAGAAAGAAGAAATAATAAGAGGAAATAGAGAAGAAGAGATGTTAAAAATTGGGTGGAGGACTTATGCAATAGTTTACCAATGTAAAATTTGCTAAATTATGTAAATTCTCAAAATGTCTTTTTATACAAGGATTTTTATTTTGGAAATCAGTTATAATATATATTGATTGGCTTTTACGGTCAAGCACTTGTTATTTCAAACCCACTTGACAAAGCCTAGCATATTGTTCTCTTAAGCATTCTTTAAGTGTAAACGAATCTCTCCTTTGTTCGATTAGAAATGTTCTGTCAAACCGTTAAATACAAGTATTATATATATGTGTTGTATTCAACGTATTCAAGTCTTAAACCTTCATATAACTAACTTTAACAAAAATCAATTAAACTTAAGCTGACTATTCGAATCTGTACCTCTTATTTAAATTGTAAGTAATGAAAATCATGATGAAATCGGCAACTAAGTCCCACGTTTATACAATTTGCTGTCATTTTGAAAGTTTATTTAGATTTGTTTATTTTTCGATAAGTGAGTTAAATACTTTATTTGATTTAAAATAAATTAAAATTAAATTAAAATGATTCAACAGCGTAAGAAAATAAGTGAAGTCATATAGTGGGACTACCAAGGTGTCGAAATTAATAAATAATATTCGAATAAACGACTCAAAAATGAAATGAAGGCAAAATGATAAACACTAAAAATCTAAATACAACAACTGTCTCTTTTGATAGTAACACTGATTAATAAAACGTTTGTTTAATTGATTATTATTAAAAAATATAAATGAACAACGAATAAAATAATCGCGCATACTTAACCTAAAAAAAATGATTCTTTTTTTGGTTTCGGTGGTGTTTGGCTGTGGCTCCTTGTCAAACTTCATTCGCGACGAATTAAAGACTCTAATGTAAAAGGAGTGTTAAAATCGACGATGCTTTATTACTACCTTTAAAATGACTTGTTTCATTCATCATTATAAAGAAAGACTTGTATGAAATTTAGGTTAACATTTTATTTGTTGAAGTGTGGATTGTATGTGGAACATGAATTGAGTTTGATAATTCGTTACAATCAGATGCTTTCTTAAATGTCTCTTAATTTATTTATTTTGGCCATAAATAATGTTTATAAATTGTTTAAATTTACATTTATATATTTGTTCATCAATCTCATGTGAATAATTCCTAACTAACGTCTTTACGTTTATTATTAAGTAATTTATTTATCATTTACATCTCCACTTTCATAAAACTTAAATACGATCCACACAGATTCCAACAATCTGCATTTTGCCATCCCTGTTAAGAGTTTTTTCTCTGGATGCGTTCATTCTTCACAGCTGTGCAACTGTCAGCTGTCACCGTCGAACTTCATTTAAAAACGTCAGCGAAACGAAGTTAAGAAAAGTATACGAAAAATAAAGAGAAAAACCACCAACACAATCGAACCCCGACCAACCACCTTACGCAAAGTCACAAAAGTTATTTTCCATAAATTTGTTTTTGCCACTAGATTCTCATCTCAGCCTCAGCTTTGAAAATTCATAAAAGTTAGCTACCAATTATTTCTGCTCCTCAGTTCTTAACCACAACTGTATTCGTGTCGTTCGAAAGTTTATTCTAAAAACGCGCCTTGTACCGTGAAATGTTTCGTCTTCCAGTGACTCAAAGCCAAAATAATTAATTAAGCAATATGAGAGAGCATTTAGTAAATTTGTCAGTTTTAGCCTTTGTAGTGTGTGCATTTGTTCCGCTTAGTCACTCGGGAGTCCCACAAAGTCGCTATGAGGCGATGATGAAGCGTGAAACTCCCTCCAATCTCGGTCTCTACAATGCCACTGACAAAGTCAACATTCTAACGGACTCGAACTTCAAAAGTTCCGTCATAGACAAGGATCATGCTTCGCTTGTCGAGTTCTATAACTCTTATTGTGGGCATTGCAAGCGCTTCGCGCCCACCTACAAAGAACTGGCCGAAGAGTGCTGGCCATGGCGGGATATAGTCAAAATACAGGCCATTGACTGTGCCGCTGAGGAGAATAATGACATCTGTCGGGAATACGAAGTTATGTCCTATCCAACGATGAGATACTTCGGCCCCAAATACCAGCCGAGTGAAAACAATTACGGAACTCCGATTGAGACACAAAACCGTGAGGAAATCAAGGATGAGATTTCCAAGTTGGTCATGAACGAGACCGCTCCCACTGACAACTGGCCGAATTTCTCAAACCTTACCGAAGATGAGGCACCCCAAGTATTCCAAGAACTTCCGCATCAGGTCGTTTACGTTATTCTCATCTTGGTCCCTAACGAAATGCCCTCCAGTCTGGGTGCCCAAACAATCATGAACTTCAATCGTTATCCCCAGATGCAGATTCGCCAGATAAGTGACGAGAAGCTAGCCGAACAGTTCCATATGAATCAGACCAGTCGGCTGTGTGCAATGGATCGCAATATGAATATGGAGCCGCTGCAGTATCAAAACAACACCCCCAAGGCTTACAAGGAGGCAGTGGAGCAATTTGCAAAAATGAAGAAATTAACTCAAAAACCCGATGCTCCAACTCCCAGCCCGGACAAACAGAACACACTGATCGACGAAGAGCAAAAGGAAGCGCAAGAGCAGGACAAGAAAATCATCGACGAGGTCAAGCGTAACAAACACATGACCTACCAGGCCGATCTCGAGCAAGCCATTCGTCACATTTTGACTAGCGAAATACCCAGAGTCAATCAAATCTCTGGCGAACGTCTTTTGGCTCTGCAAAGACTCATCAATGTCCTCCAACGATACAACCCACTCGGGCAGTCTGGACAGACCTGTGTCAATCGCTTGCAGGAGTATGTATCTGTAAATAACCAGGAAATCGACGGAAAGGACTTCAAAGACAAAGTGCATCAGTTGGAAAATGAGTTGCCACCAATTTACTCCTCCAGTCGTTACGTTGGTTGCACAGGGTCGAAGCCAGATCTGCGAGGATTCACCTGCAGTTTGTGGAAACTCTTCCATTTCTTGACGGCTCAAGCGGCCGCCGAAGATAAATCATCTGACCCGCTGGAGGTACTTTCGGCAATTCACGGTTATGTGAAGTATTTCTTTGGATGCACAGACTGTTCGCAACACTTTCAGGTAAGTTCTTAAGAAGCCTTACAATTTTTAAACGTCTCCTCCACCACCCACCCATCAGTCTGGCCTTCAACGCTGGCAACATATTATTTTTGTAATAAATTCCATTAAGCACACTTTTTTCACAAATCCAATGACAAACAAAGGTGGAGCGGGGCTGTTTTGATGCATGTTACACGTATTTTGTAATGGTTTCGCCATTCAAACCATAATTAAGGGGGGAGCTCAAAAGAATAAGAAAAACCGGTTGAATGACCAAAACTTGCATGACATAAATAAATACTTGCATATTTATTTTATGTCTTATTTCTGGTATTGGAAAAAGTTATTGTTGCAGCAAAAATACACAAATATAAGAATTAAAATTAAGAAAATGCGAGAAACTTAAATATTGAACTGAACTAAAATGCATATGGTTGTTATTTATTAAAAAAGATACAAGCCATTAAGGTGCGTTGTACTGCAGACTGGAACCATTGAAGTTTCTCAGGGCCATGAGAACAACTTAATACAATTAACGCCGATTTTGCTTTCCTGATTTCATTTTTAATTAAATGCCTTTTCAAGAAGTAGGTTTCTATAGTTTATTATAAATGTATATTCAAGACGCTGACTCAATGAGACACAGTGGGACCAAAACTGTTAATTATTTTGCGTTTGCAAAAGAGCCGGATGTTATACGTTGACAATTTTTAACTAAATCAAACTTTTTAAATCCGTTTTGTTTTTAATTTTTCCTGAACTTGTTAAGAAATGTTGAATAGAATTTATTTATTCCCCAATATGTGAGACTGTTGGCGCTTTCGTTTGGGAAATAAATCTTTAATTTTTTATAATTAATCTACCAAAACAAATGTTTGTAGTTTTTTGTGTTCCATTGAAATAATTTGTTTTCTTTTTGATTTAAAGTTAAATTTTCATTTTTGTTTCAAGGGATTAAAAGCATCATTGTCACACGATACACGGGTCCCTAAAATTTAACCCATTATTTTTTTTTTCTACGCCAAATTTTTAGAGATTGTGTTCAGCAATGTCGGATCCAAGAGGGTCATGATCCCCCCACCCTGGGAGATAATCTGTTTGTTTTTTTTCGAAGATATTCTCTTTAATTCAAAACTATTCGTATTGTCAGTACCGTCAGTTTCTCATATTGGTTTTTAGATTCTCATCCTTGTTCTTCCGATGTGGACTACCAATGGCAGCGTATGATAAGCTCATTAAATTGTGATCTTGAAGGCATTGTTCAATTGGGAATCAAAAACCCTGTAAAATTTAATGCATCGAAAACTTATGCTGTCTACACTCAAAAAAGCGTAACCTTCCCCCAATGCTTGCATCGAGGAGACCAAACAGCTTTTAGTCCTAGGCATGTGCATTACAAACAAGGGTTCGGTTAAGGTTTTCTCCGAAGATGCAAGAAGTTTTTGTATCCCTTCTGATCTACCTAAAATCTATAATAATCTATATATACGTAAATGATAGGTGACCGTTGTCTAACTGAAACTTGTGTATCTCTCGAGCACTGCGTAAGGTTTCATGCCTGTCATTATTTTATCGCTACTTTCATAAACAATGCTCTAATGAAAAGCCAGTTGCATTCCTCTCCTCAAACAATTCAACCGCAATACCCGTTCTTCTAGGAATGCCCATCAGTTTACCCTTGAGTCCAATTTCGGACGTACTGTAAAGTACAGAGATTCTTTATTTAGTCGCACTAGACGAATGTGGAATGCTTTACCAGACTCAATGTTTCCCACTCATTACAATGTGCAGACTTTTAAAACCAATGTGCATCGGTATCTCCTTTCTAATCCTATCTTCCTTTCCTTATTGCTCGCACTGTGATTAATCATCATAAGGGTATTCATATCCCCTTGAGTGTGCGTATAATATAACAAAAACAAAAAAAAAAAAACAAATCGCGCTAGAAGACTAGACCCCCATTATATTTTGAATTATTAATTTTTTGTATATGAAAACAAAATTTGCATTTTACTTCCTTAAAATTTGTTGCTAAAAGTACTACTTTTAACTGAAGACTGGACTAATCCTAATATGCATCCGATATTCAGCCCTATTCCAAAACCAGCACAAATTCATCAACTTTTGACCAATGGACTATCCAGGGAGGGTCATATGAGCCATAAAGCTTATACAGTCAAGTTGTATAGTAAAGATTTCATTTAAAGATTTGTTGGTAATTCAACGCCATTCACCAAAAAGGGGTATACTGTCAAAAACAACTCAAATGTTTGTTTTCACTCAATTTAGAATTTGAAACAAATTTAGTCATGCTTTAAATTATTTTCATAAAATTTGTTTCTAAGAAAAAGGGCAAACATTCAGGTTCTTAAGAAAAAACCTTAAATAAGAAATGGTAAATTTAAAAATATGTGATGTTTTTAAAACCTTCTCTAAATTTTATGTTCTTACAAAAAAACATATTTTTTATTTTTTTTTAAGGTTTCTCAAGAACTAATGGACTAATTTCAATAATCTTCCTTTTATGTGCAAGCTCTTGTCGATGATCAAATTGATGATGATTTTTGATGATCAAAAATGTCTTCTTTTTTTTTGATTTTTAAAAAAGTAATAATTTTGTTTATAAAACTCGATAACGAAATTTAAATGTAAAATTTATATCTATAAGCACTTTATTTAGTGCTTACCAAAAATATTTTAAAGACAAAATTTAAAATAATTTTCGAGAAAAGTGAATTACATTTTTGAATCTTAAAATATAGGAAATATTTCTAAACAGACTTTTTGGAAGACATTAGCATGTTCTAGCGTACCAGCCGTGCATTTCATTTCTTTCAAAATTTATTTTCTGTTGAATACAAAAGAACTTAAAAAATTAAAAACTTTTGAAGGGAATTTGCTTTGGATGCTCTACAACTTAGATTTAAACACGAATTTCAATAATATAAATATCCCAAAAACAGCAAAAGTGACACTTTTTTTTAAACTAATGGCTAATTGAAAAACATAGTAAACGTTTCATATTTATTGATGTAAAAGCTTTGAATTTGATTGATACCGAAATGTGTAATTTGTGAGTGACACGCAAACGTTTCTTCTCTACAATTTGTAAGTTTTGCTGACTCCTTTAAGGTCAAATATGAGTAAGCAGACTGATGGCTATAGTAATAATAGACTTCCGAAAATTGAGCCGAAAAGAAACTATGTCAAAAAAAGCCCGACAGTTCTTCATATTAAATCGTCCCTCTTGAATTTTTGTAGCGTTCTTCGCATTAAGGGGGTCACCCCATGTGACGGCCTGTATATTCAAGGAATTTTAAAATATTTTTTTTTACGACCAGTAAATAGATACAACTTTATTAAGTATATTATCATAAATATAAAATTTTGTATTCAAAATATTAAAGTACACGAGTTATACCGGTGTGAACAACTGCAACTCAAAAAAATGGGCTCGCACTTCTTCCACGATTGGGTTATCTACAACAAAAAAAGTAAACGGCGTTTTAATCTATGATCCAAAATGCATGAAATGAATATACCAACATTTGGACTTTTGGGAAACATTTGAAAAAAAAATCGAATCGCGAATTTTTGGAATTTTTGCTTGTCGATAGTTCATTCTATGCGTTTACATGTGCTGAATCCAACCCATAAAATTTCAAGTCAATAGGTCAAGCTGTTTTTGCGATACGATGGAGGAAAGTTTGAAAAATAAAATTTTGAGAAAAACTCGTTTAAAGTTTCAAGTCCTCTTAACTATGAAAATATCAACTTACCTTTCAATCGGCGATGCCTGATCCATAGAGTATTCCTACCTCTTCTTCTTGAAACTCTTTCAAAGCAGATTGTTTAGCTCTTGAATCAATCTTACCTTCAAAACCTTCATTAAAGATTTCCTGAATAACTTTATGAGGTCCTTTTGCACCAAATCCTTTATTTGTTTTATCTTTTTTAACAACAAAACGGATTCGAATTTTAAAAATCCCTTTACTACCGTATTCTAGACATATTAAACTAGCAATTTATGAAACAAAATTTTTTGAACCCATCACATGGGATGACCCGCTTAATAGAAATGGAAACAAGAAAGGAAAGTATATTTTATTTTTCGAAAAAAAGCTACGTTTCAAAACATTTTCTTACATTTCTGCGTGAAACTATTTTGTTTTAGTTTTTAAATATGGTATATTTAAAAAACTGTTGGAATCTTCGAATGCTTTTATATGTAACGAGTCATCCAAATCAAATAATTAGACCATGTCTACCTAGACAACAGTGTTCTAAAATAATTTGATAACAAAAGTTGCCACTTTGGCAATTGAAATCTGTAAATGTAAGGTTAAGATCCTCCTTTACAAAACATTAAAGAACATTTTGAAGCGGTGAGTAATAACTCATCTACGTGTGTGACCCCCCTCCCCATATTAAAAGTCTGGAACCGCACTTGGTGTTCAGATATACTCGTAATAACTTAAAATCACAAGTTATGAATAGAAATATTTTTGTTTCAGAAACTAATTTTATCTCCAACCAAATTTATTTTACCAAAATTATTTTTAGGAATGAAAAAATTCAGACGAAATAAGGGACTTTATTTGCAGTTAATTTTTAACGTAAAATTAGATCAAGGCAGTTTAGTTTAGTTTAATTTTCAGAAGTCATTAATTTAAAACTTTTAACTTTACTTGACTAACTTTTACTTGCAAAAAGTACTAAAAACATTATTGTCTACAAACTCCTTACAAAGGTTACAAGTCTACAATAAGTTGTGTTTTGTATTGTAAAGAAAAACTCGTTATTCCTTTTGCAATAGGAACCCTTTTACAGAAATCGTTAATTAAATTGTGCATTACAGAGTTATAAAGTTCAGCTTTCAATTGAATGAAAAACATAGCCAGCTGATATTTTGACATAAATACACTTAACTTCATAAGCTTCGTTCAATCTCAGACCGATGGGGTATCTTGGTATCTTTGGCTGCGTTCAATCTCAGACAGATAGGGATACCTTTTTGTTAGTGTTTTACGTGTAAAATAACAGCTGATCGAAAACAACTGAGATGTCAAAAAAGGAATCCAAAGGTATCCAAGAATTTCTGGGGTATGTAGGTATCTGACAGAGCAGCTGATTCAATTGGTTGAATGGTTGAATTTCAAGAAACTTGAAATTGATTTCAGCTTATTGTATTTGTTGATAAACAAAAAGATACAAAATGTAAGTTGAAGTTGTATTTGAGGATGTTCTGTACATATTAGACTATGAAGAAGCTATTTGACTTTGAATTTTAGAAAGTAATTATGATCTATTTTTTAAACTATTTATTTTTAAACGTTTTATCTTACAACAGTTCTGACTTCGAAGCTTAAATGTTTCTCTGCTTTTTGTGAACAGCTGAAAGTTGTTTTTATTTTTTGCAAGCTATCTCAATACAGCTATTCAACTCGTTGAACACCTATCCAAGATACCCTATCCAACACGAGATTGAACGCAGCCATTTTTGTTTGGTGTTCGTGTTACGTGTTACGGAACAGCTGATCTAAAACAGCTTGGATATCAAAAAGGGAATCCAAAGGTTTTCAAAAATTTCTGGTATATGTGGGGTATGATTGAATTTGAAATAACCCGTCAACTTCATTCTTTGGACGTACATTTTGACCAAGGCAAGTTTTTCAAGTGTCATGAATTTAAAATTCAGAAGTTCATAGTACAAAAACTACCAAAATCATTATTTTCTACAAAACACTCCTGAGGCAAGCTACAATCCATCGCGATTTGTTTTTTGTATTTTAAAGAAATATTACTATTGTCATTTTGACATGAGTTGACTTGACTTTATTTTTCTTGATTTACTTTCCAGTCAACTTTTCAATAAAGTTGCATTAATTAGAAGGCTAAAAAATTGCCTTACTTTCAAGTCCCTTATGTGGGCTAAACCTGTCCCCTGTCTTAAGAGAGATTAAGGTTCAGAAACCATCTGATTTCCAATAAAGTGTAATTTCTGGTCATTGAAAGCTCTAAATAATTATCAATAGTTTTCAAATTAAAAAATGCTCAATAAAATTCACCTAAACTACAGTTGTAAAATTTGTTTAACTTAAAAATTGTATCTAAAATCACTGGTCAACAAGTTAATGTAGTTAGCAATCTAATAATTTTAGTTTAGGCTTTAGTTTTAATCCGACTAAATCTTACTTATTTTTTTCAAAAATGCTCATTAACTGTATGTCTTCAGCTGCCATACTTCAACCTTAAAATAACTCTTAAGTATTTATGCTTAAACGGCTGCGCACAACATTTAAAAAAGCATTTTTTGATAGTATTACGAATTTGTAGTCTTGAGGCTATAAAATGAAATTTTTGAAATATATTGACAAAAGAAGTAATATTGAAACCGATTATTTTGAGTTTGAGTACAAACAGTGCCTCTCAGTTTAAATGTTTAAATTCAAAAGTTATATATTATAGAAAAATAGCTACCATATGAAAGAAAAATATTTTTTTCATAATATTGTAGATAATCTTTAATAGGATCTTCTAAGAAAAACAGCCAAATTATTACAAATTTCACCTTAAAAAATGACTTAAATTTGTTTTAACTCAAAAATAACGCCTCAGCAAGAAGCAGATTTAAATACATAAGTAAAAAAAAAAACAGTTTTAAGAATTTAACATTATTTGACTCCAGCCTTTTTTGCAATGATCTAAACAGCTTCTTTGTATAAACGGGATTTATATTTTCCCTAAAAGCCATTTTCAGACCTGCTTTGGTATTTGTTTGATGTTTGTTGATTTGGCGTTCAAGTTTTGCCCACCAATTTTCAATTACACTCAGAAATAGAGATTGAGCGAGTGGTCGTAATTCCAAGTTAATATTACAGTTGTGTTCAAAAAAATAGAAGTGCTTTCCAAATAAAACAAAAGGGCCTTCAACATAGACGTTATAATATATTTCGTTAAACTTCTACTAACAAACTAAAATATTTAATTCATAATAATAGAAAATAAGTATTATCGATTTTTTACCGCCAGCTTTGTCACAGTAAAAACCGTTTTTTAAATATATGGCTGTTCATAAAAATAGCAGTGCATGACAAAGTACTAGATCTATTACGTAAGAAGTAAGAAAAATTGTAATAACTTATATGAAAGTATACAAATAATGTTAGCTTACAATTAGCACTTTGTTGCATAACCATTGTTTTTTATGATGCTTCGCATTTACGTGGGATCCAGTCCACTAAAACCTGACACCTTTCGACTGGTCTTGCGTTTCTGAATCACGCACTGCTTCCCACAATTATTTCGAATTCTAGGGTTTTGCTGTATGAACTGCGTTTTAACATCCCCCACAAATTTGGGATGGGATTAAGGTCATGGGATTGAGCGGGTCACTTCATAACGGATAACTTCTTCTGCGCAAACCATGGTTTTGCCTTTTTTGACGTATGCTTTGGATCATAGTCTTGTTGGTTTACCCAAACATAATCTCCTCGAGAATGTTCACATACTCGGTTGCATCCCTTATACCCCCATGAGATAAATAGACACGACCCCGTAATATGAAAAGCAAGCCCATATCATAATTTTTCCCTAACCATGCTTCACTGTTTTTATTGTGTACCGTGGATAGTATGCTGCATTTTAGGGTCTTCTCACATATTCTCGACGATCCTTGGACCCAAAAAGGAAGACTTTGCTTTCATCGCTTCACAGAACATTCCTCCATTTCTCTTTTGCCCAATCCCTATGCTCTTTAGCAAACTCCATTCTCTTTGCCACATGCCTTTTCGTCAAGAATGGTACCTTGCGTGAACTTCGAGCTGGTAACTTCAATTATTAAAGACGTCTACGTATGTGTCAACGCTAACAGACAGTTGAAGCCCATTTCTTTTGCTATCTGAACAATTTTTCTGTCGGTTCTTTCAGTAGTCACCCTTTTTGGGCCTCGCGTTTTCGGATAATTTTGCCATTTAAGGGGTTACTGACCATATTTGCTAAGCAGCCTAGGATGTCTTGATTTTTTCGGTAGGTTTTTCTTTTCAAACTCAGTTTTCGAATTTCTTCGGTCTGATTGTTTATTTTTGAGCTAATATTTATTAATTTTTTATATGCTAGTATGTTACAAATACTTAAAACTTTATATAGTAAAATATTTATTTACCGAAAAATAAAAAAAAAATCATTTTTAACACTTTTTATTTATAAAATCAAAACCACTGCTATTTTTATGAAAATTCTATATCCAGAGAGTTTTAAATAATGGGTGTTCACCGGGAAAAGTAGAGTATAACTTCAAGCTAAAAGCCTCTAATATGAAAACGAAAGACCGTTAAATGCAAGTCACATGTTCATTTTTTTTTTGTGGGAATGTTCGTTCTTTAAATAAATGACAATCTAATAAAATGTTAGCAGCACTGCTATTTTTATGAACACAACTGTATATTTCATGGATCGAATTGTAGACAGTTCACCTTTCCCTTACATAGTATTGTGGTCGACCTAATTTTCAAGCAGCTGGTTCTTGTTCCGATTCTTGTTTCAAAATTGATTTAGTGTACAATTGATTTAAATCTTAACTGGTAAGATCATATTTTCAATATAAAAAATTTGATGCTCATTAGTAATGATGAAGTAATGAAAAATGTATCTGTTAAAACCGTTCTGCTCAGAAAGAGTTTCAAATTTAATTTATTACGGGCTTGCACACTCTAAGATACAATATGATTTATCTAGCTGGGGTGGTTCATATGCTAGTACTTAAAACCCTTGTTGATAGCTCAAGAACATCGAATTAGATTCATTTGCAACAAAAAACATTTGTTGGCCCTTATTCAAAGATTTGGGAATTCTACCTTTAAGACATCTTTATATTTTTGAAGTGCTGAAAGAATTTTTCAAGCAAAATTTTAACATTCGAAGTAGGAACTCGCAGCTATATAATCTATGCATAAATACTATGCATCTTGTCATTATTCCCAATCTCATAAAACTCATTTCTCTAACTTTTATACTGTCGCAGCACCCAAGTCATTTAATAACTTACTAACATCTATAAGAACTGCTCAAAATTTAAACCCTTTTCTTAAAAAAAGTTAAAGACTGGCTTTTCACAATTGACCTAAATTGTATTGATAATTATTGTTAAAGAAAGAAACTTTGATGTATAAAAACTGAATATTTACTTTTAATTATATTTCTTTCCCTCTTAATTTATTTGAATATGTTCTAATTCTCCTTATTTTTAATTTCGCTATGTATCATTCAACACTAGCTTCAAAGCTACAGGATGATAAGTATTGTTTATTGTAAAAATGTTATTAACTAGTTGTAAAATGAAAATAAATGAATAAAATGTATTTCTAATTCTAGATTCTAATTCTGCTTGGGATCGTTGTCTTGGTAAAGACGGAAACTATGCCTTTTGTTTAACTTTTCCGCGGCTTGTATTAAATTTCGTTTCAAAACATAAAAATACATTGTCACATACATTTTTGGGCAAGAGCTTTGTGTTTGGCTGCCTCCGAACGTATGCATTTCCATCCTTTTTACGAGCACTTCTTCCATTAAGTTCGGCATCCCTAAGTATTCTGCAACATTGTCTGCTTCTTTAGCTATTTAAGACGCTTTCCTTTCCTTGCCGAAGATTCAATTTACCCGTCCATATCGCCTAATGATATGCTGAACGGTTGAAGATTTTACATCAACCATTTAAAAACTTTAAATATAGAGTCAAATAAAGACACACAAGTCTTTTCGTAAATAATTAGAAATCACCACCAAAACTAAGTTTAAAATCTAACTAGAAGATAAAGATCTGTAATTTGCAAAGCCATCATACAATTTATTGTTGAAGAGTGCATTGTGTTTTAACTAAGCCTTAAAAGCCCTTTTTTATGTGTTTTAAGCATTTTTAAAGTTGCATATTTTAAAAACCAAATCTCATAGAAAACACAAGAAAAAATTCTAATTAGGACAACTTTTTCCTTTACAAAAGTATTCCTTTGTATGTGCAGCTGAAAAAAGGTAACTTTGTCGACCAAAGTAATTAAAATGTAAGACAATAATAGATTTGAATGCGAAATATCATTTTATCTAAAAAAGAATATTTTTGATGTAATTTTACTTACTATTACAACAAATATAGGCAAATCAAAAGCAGTTCTAATTATTTATATTTTTACATTTAGATTATTTCGAACATATTACACATTAATGTAAAACTAAAAAAGAGCACTTGATTAAGTCTACTTGGGTTCCAAAACATTATAACTCTCATTGTTCATAACTTCCTTAAGTGTCTTGAACAATATTCAAAGAAGACCGTTCCAAATCATTGGTGCTAATAACATCATTGATTCATTTAAGTCACTAAAACAACTTTTTAATGTCTTTTGTTTGATATTGTTTTACCAGTCCAATTTTCAAGAATACATGACCCATGTTCATCGACACTTCCCTTCAAATCCTTTCCTAATGATCACAGTATCTCTGATATAAAAAGGTTACTAAAAACCTTTTAAAAGAAGCATATGCAACCACCTTAACATAATGTCTATTTTGCCTTTTTGTACAAATATATCCATCATTTTACCCCAATTTTAAACTTAAACTTGGGATTCGGTGAACCCTAAAGGATTCTGCGCTTGAACTTTATGCGTACTCACAAAATATAACCCTATGAATACAAACATTTCTTATGTAAATAAAATGGTTATCATATTAACCATGAATCTAATGTGTAACTAATGTTCTTGCTAATTGAAACACAAAAAAGTTTGATTAGAAATTGTCTCGTTAATTAATATCACCTTTTTTTGAGATATTGATAACTAGCGACAATGAAACAAGTTAAATTTTATCTTGAGTAGGTTTTCATAATGTAAAACTAGCTTTGTTCTGTTTATACAACTGTGCAATTAAACTGATAAGTTTTTCTAAGGTGTGAAAGCGATCGTATTGTCTATAAATCAAACCATAAAACTATTGTACATTTCATGAATATAGATTTTTTTAATAGGCATTGAGTTTTAATAGCTCCTTTTGTTTAAAAACTATGCATGCTGTGTACGAACAGTGGTTCAGCTTAAAAAGAAGTAGTGCAAAAAAATAATCTCACAAACCTTGTATTGTGTTTTAAGGCAAACTAATTTAAGTTAAGATTAAGTTTATAATGAACTAACAAGTTCGTATTGAGCTAACTCTCATATCAGCAAGCTTCATTGATGTAATGGGAACTAGATAATTGCGTCTATATAGTCAGTGAACACTTTTAGCTTGACGTTTTGACGGTTTTTTTTTCACCAGGTTATGTTTAAGATATGTTTGTTAAACCTAAAATTTGTTATACCTACAAATTATATGACATAAGTATTCTTTGGAAACACGCTCAAAAGGTTTAAAATACCTTAAATAGACCGAGAAAGGAGAAGGGGTGTTACTTAATTAAGGTGGCGCTACAGTTCGGGGTGGACCTGGGCCTCAACCAACAAGCGTCACCAACCAGCTCAGTCCCTAGCTAGCTGTCTCCAGTTTCGCACGCCAAGTTGGTTGAGGTCCTCTCCCACCTGG
Source organism: Eupeodes corollae (assembly GCF_945859685.1). Classification (NCBI taxonomy): domain Eukaryota; kingdom Metazoa; phylum Arthropoda; class Insecta; order Diptera; family Syrphidae; genus Eupeodes; species Eupeodes corollae. The sequence goes on along the minus strand of NC_079149.1, from coordinate 52,663,188 downwards.
GTGCGCCACCTGAGTCGCGGTCTTCCTCTACTGCGCCGTCCCTCGGGATTGGATTCGAAGACCTTCCGGGCTGGAGCGTTGATGTCCATCCGCTCTACATGACCTAGCCATCTAAGCCGTTGGACTTTAATTCTGCTAACTAGGTCAGTGTCGCTGTACAGCCCGTACAGTTCGTCGTTATATATTCTCCTCCATTCTCCATCTATGCGTACGGGACCAAAATTCACCCGAAGAATTTTTCTCTCGAAGCATCCTAAGACGCTCTCATCTTTCTTTGACAGGGTCCAGGCCTCAGCGCCATAAATGAGAACCGGGATGATGAGTGTCTTATAGATGGTGATTTTACATGCTCGAGAGAGGACTTTACTTCTCAATTGCCTTCTAAGTCCAAAGAAGCAGCGATTTGCAAGAGTTATTCTTCGTTTGATTTCAGCGCTGGTGTCGTTGTCTGCATTAATAGCGGTGCCTAGGGAGACAAAGTCCTTAACTACCTCAAAGTTATAGGTGTCCATGGTGACGTTTTGTCCAAGACGTCGTCGTTCAGTGTCCTTTTTTGATGAAAAAAACGCTCCACTGACATCACGCTTTGATCTTCCAATTATGTCAATATCATCTGCGTATCCGAGTAATTGGATGGATCTTTGGAAGATTGTGCCTCTAGTGTTGACGGTTGAGTTTTGCACAATTCTTTCCAGAACGATGTTGAAGAAGTCGCATGACAGTGCATCGCCTTGTCTAAAACCTTTTTTGACATCAAATGCATCGGTAAGATCTTTTCCGACCTTGATAGAGCAGCGTGCATTCTCCATCGTCATTCTGACAGGGATGCCAAAACTAGACATTGCTCGGTAAAGCTCGGTAAAGCTCTTCCCTATAGATGCTGTCGATAAAGAGATGGTGGGTATCGATTTGAAGCTCCTGGGTTCTTTCCAAGATCTGCCGTAATGTGAATATTTGGTGTATAGTGGACTTTCCTGGTCTGAAGCGACACTGATAAGGACCAATCAGGTTGTTGAGAGGATCTTATACGCAATGTTCAGGAGACTGATGCCTCTGTAGTTGGGGCAATTTAGAAGGTCTCCTTTCTTATGTATCGGGCACACTATGCTGAGATTCAACTCATCGGGCGTGCTTTCTTCCGACCATATTTTGCAGATGAGTTGGTGCATGCTCCGTACCAAGTCATCGCCTGCTGCTTTGAATAGTTCGGCAGCGATGCCGTCAGCTCCAGCAGCTTTGTTTGACTTAAGTTTAGATATAGCCATCTTCACTTCGTCAAGGTCGAGTAGGCGGAATTGTTAATCTGCGTCGCCTAGGTGGAGTGGTTCTATCTCCCTTACAGCGGAATTCGGTTCGTCATCGCCGTTATATAATTTGGGAAGTGATCATTCCATATTTCCAGCATCGACTGCGGTTCTACTACGATGTTCCCCTGATCGTCTTTACAGGCTTCGGTTTGTGGCTGGTACCCTTGAGAGTTTTTTTTTTAACTGTTGTGACATCCCTCTATCTCCTCGATAGCGCGCTTATCATGCTCTCTTTTTTTCATCTAAGAAGCCGGTGTTCCTCTCTCCTCTTCTGCTCGTAGAGCTCGCGAGCAGCTCTAGTCCTTTTGTGCAGCGCCGTTTTGTATGCCTCTTGTTTCGCTGCGTGCGCTTGCCGGCATTCGTCGTCAAACCAGGGTTTTCACTGTGGTGGCCGTGTGAAACCTAGCACTTCAGAGGCGGCATCTCTGATGGCTGCAACAATGCTTAATGCAGGAAGCATAGGACTCCTTAAGAGGTTATTAGAGACTCGATCGGAAAAGGATATGGCAGTCTTCCTTGTTTTGGCTTGGATCGGGATATCCGTAGCCGTACCTTGGCTACAACGAGGTAGTGGTCGAGTCAATGTTGGCCTCTCGGAATGTTCGGATATCCTGGATACTGGAGAAGTGTCGTGCGTCGATCGCAATGTTGTCAATCTGGTTGACGGTTGATTGATCAGGAGATTTCCGTGTTCCCTTGTGGATATTAAGATGCGTGAACTGCGTACTAGCTACCAGACCGTCTCGCCCCGCAGCGAAATCGACCAGCCTGAATCCGTTGTCGGAGGTGGTGTCGTGCAGGCTGTATCTCCCGATTATCCCATCAAAGATGTCTTCTCTTCCTAGCTTGGCATTAAAATCTCCTAAGACAATTTTAATGTCATAGCCAGGGCACTGCTCATATGTCTTGTCCAAGAGCTCAAAGAATATGTCTTTGGTGTCTTCATCTTCTGTTGAGGCATGCGCGCATATTAGGCTTATGTTGGCGAATTTAGCCTTGATGCGGATTGTCGTGATGCGCTCGCTCACACTGTTGAAACTCAAGACTTTTTGCCTGAGCCTAGTTCCAACAACAAATCCACACCCAAATAGACGCTGTCTGTTCTCGGTAGCAGTCGCCGTAGTAGATATCGTAGTCTTTTAGCTTGCGTTTGCCCGGTCCATCCCATCGCACTTCTTGGATGGCTGTGATATCTGCCTTGCAGCAGTTTAGGGCTTCCGCTAATTGTTCGGCTGCACGTGGTCTGTTAAGGGACCTAACATTACACGTACATATCTGAAGTTCGTTGTCCTTATTTCGTTTGCGTGGGTTGTCAACAGTGAATCCGTCCGTATCCGAGGCTTGTTGGTGCTTCGAAAGTTAAGGTATTTTTACGTGGCCAGGAAGTCACCCCGACGACACAACCCCCTACCTGGGGGGTCAGATCCTTAGTATAATTCCAAGGAAGGGGAGCCGGATAAACCGCTCCTTACAGGCCTGGGCTCCGAATATGTCGAAGAAGCACTATAAGGTTCACTAAGTAGTTCAACCTTACTGGAACTGTAGACGCCGCCGTTGATTCCATCTCGAGAATTCGTCCGCTGCCGCCTGGATAAGGAGAGGTGCCTTAGTGAAACACCTCTCCCCCCCTCTCTCGTTTGCTGCATCCAACAACTTTCCACTGGGGTTGGAACCCAATCTCCAGTTGAGGTACTAGGCACCCGATGTTCATCGCGGGGAGGTGAGAGTAGGAGTTGATAAACAGAGGTGGGTTTTGAGAAAAACCTGTGGACGCTTGTGTCCTCTTGAATGCACATGTCTACCATTTGAACATCGGAGAAAGGGTGTACGTTGGTTTTAAATTATTGAACATTACATTGACAGGGTAAGGAATTCGACATTCACTTAGTATGGCAAAAGAACAAATCTCTACATGACCAAACCAACTAAGTAGTTGAATTTTTATTATTTTGACCTGATCAGTGTCGCTGTATCTTCTCCTCCACTCTCCAATCACTCGCCAACTTCAATCTCAAAGCGTATACAAGGATGTGGTTTACTTTAACGATGTATTGACATATTAAACAAACTAGGTAAAAAATACTGATATTAAGAAAATGTTAAGTACTCATGCGCCAAAAACGAAAACACTTCGAAAACTTCCTAAAAGAAGAAAGCAATCTCCACTCTTAAGTTTCTAAAAGGGATTATACAATTTTAGCATGGTGAAAAATAGATTTTTCAGTATCTCAAACTAAATTTATTCATTTACAAAATAAAAATAGTATTTAATCCGGTAGTTCCCATCACGCTCTGTTTAGGGGTCAGAGTTATGACGTCTAAGCTTTTTGTTCAATGGGCAAGTTCAGACAACATAAAGCGTTAGGGACTCAATTTGCAGTAAACTGTATTCTTTGTACGCAACATTACACCTAGGCTGCTAGTTAATTTTTCAGACGTCGTTGTTATCAAACTTGGAGCTTTCACTACCTTTTATATTCAGTAGATCGTGCAGTAAATATCAATCAACCCCTTGCACAAGGTGCAAGTCCTTAATAAGTATTGTTTTGCATTGTAAAGAAATACACATTTTTCACAAATCTTTAATTGTGAAGTTAATATATAAATCACAGATTTAGAAACATAAGCTTTTAATTGGATACAAAAAACATAGCTCGCTGACATTTTCACATAAGTAGACATGACTTCATAGTAAGGTAGATTTTTCTTGACTATTATTCGGGTTAACTTTCTAATAAAGTTAATTTAATCGAATGGCAATTTTTTGCAGCTCATCGGATACTAGAAACTTGCCTTACTTTTAAGCCCCTTATTTACATCTAAACCTTCCTAAATAAAATATTGTCATCAAAGTTTACATCCCAAAAAATCTCAGGCTAATATTGATGGGCTGCTGCTATAATACGAAAATAGACATTTTTTAAAGCTTTTTAAGTAATTGTAGTACCCGTGGCATGATGGTTGGTGCGTTAGACTGTCATTCAAGTGGTCTTGGGTTCAATCCCTGCCTGTGCCAACTAAAAGTTTTTTCACGAGTACTGTCTCTTGCGAGGAATTGACAAGTCCATAAGAGTAATTCTTGTCATGAAAAGTGCTTTCTCAAATTAGCCGTTCGGATTCGGCTTAAAACTGTAGGTCCCCTCCATCCCTGATAAAAGTACTCGGAAACAGGAATGGTTGAGAGTTTTAAGTCACTAGGCCCTAGTTCTCAACGGACTGTTGCACCACAACTTAATAATAATAATTTTAAGTAAGTTATTGAACAACTTAATTTATTATAATTATTATGGAAATAATTCTAAGAAATTAATAATTTTTTATTACAATACAGTATTTTTATTGTAAACTGCCTTAAAATACAAATATTTGTACACATAACGTAACTATATGAGAAATCTTTGTGGTCACAATTAATTGTTAACTTATTTCGTGACTAAGGTAAAAGACAGCTAGTGAAAAGTAATGACATTTAAGAATGAAACAATAGACAGATTCTGAGAAAATTATTCAAGTCTTTTTGATAACAATCATACCTTGACTTCTGTTCAGTCTAGGTAAACAAGTATCACATTAATAATTGATTTCAAGTAAATTAAGAAAACAAAATTATTCAATCGTGTCAGTAAGTTCCTAATTACTTTATTCGTTTTGCATATTGTTTTTTTTTTTGTAACTAAGTCTGGTGCAGATAGAAAATGCACAACTTAGACCATATAATGCAGATAAGCTGAAGGGATAGTGAAGAGGTTGCAATGACACCTAAATTATTCCTGAATTCGTTAAGTCTAAGAGGCCATAATAAACGGATATTGGCAAACCAATTACATTTAATGTGAATCCCATAAAGGATTCATAAAATTTTATTAAAATTGAAACAATACCGGGTATTGGTTCCTCAATCATATTGTAATAAAATTAAGGGAATTTTTTTTTTAATTTGTTTTGAAAACGTTTTGTAAAGTGCCCAGAATTCAGAATGTATGTAACTGGGAGTTGAAAAAAAAAAAGAATAGAGGTGATTTTTTCCAAGGCCAATAAATAAACAAATAATCATAAATTATTCATTCGTAATAAAGAGTCACGATAAAAATTTAAATACTAATATTTACTTAGATACAAAGAGAAAGATAACAAAATGGAACTATCACGTTTTTTAAATAGTCATAGTCGTTAGGAATGACGTAATCAGAGGTACTTCTAAACAAAGTAAGACATCCATTTGGAATTTTTTGTTTTATTCTTTATATGTATGTAAGTTAAGTACCTGCCATCAGATCGTGCGTCGTTATAAAAGACGTTACGAAATCTAAACACATGAGGATATTTATTATAAAGTTTCGTTTTTAGAACTTTCTTTCGATGCAGTTAAACAAGTGGACCGTTTCAATTTATTTGCATCAAGAACCTTCAGACTATTAACATTTAATAATATAAGACAAGCCAGACAAGAGTTTTATTTTGCAACATTTTAATTGTTGTGTCAATTTACCCTGAAATTGATTTTCATCCTTTTTTTGTATTAAAAACTAGTACCTATAAAGAGTTTTCCAATCTTGTTTCTTAAGAATCCAAATATAAGTTGTTTTAGATATGCATCTACAAGAAGGAACTGTATAAAGCCATGTCGAGTTTTAGCATCCCTGCTGAACTCGTCTATTAGTTCATCAATTGTAAGCTTTGAGGCCTAGGCGGCAAAAATATGTTAAGTGGTTTGTTAGGGAAAAACAAAGTCTCATAACCTACGTTTCGGTCAAAACGTTACTATCGACAGATGAAACTTTGAGATTTTTTATCTTCGTGAACTCAACTACGAACACAATATCCAACACCAGCGCTGAGATCATGCGAGTAAATACTCTTGGCTACTTCTGCTTCTTCAGGCAAGATAGCAATTCAGTAGTAAAGCCCATTTTTCTACAATTCCATTGTCGCATTGGAAGATCCAAAAGGTTCAGACAACATAGAGGACTTTATTTGCAGTCAACTGCGTTTTTAAAACGTAAATTATTTACCAAGGCAACTAGTAAGATTTTCAAGTGTCATTAACTTCAAACTCCAGATTTCTTCCCTTTACTGACCTCTATTCAGTTGACTGTACAAAAACTGCCAAAAAGATAATTGTCTACAAAAGACTCGTCAGGCAAGCTTCAAGTCCATCTCGACTTGTGTTTTGTATTTTTAATAAATATTACTTAAGGAACCCTTTCAAACTAAATAAAAAATCGAATTGTGCAGAAAATAAATACATACATACATTTTAGAGTAATAAAGTTCAGTTTTTAATAAAATAAATAAAATATGATCAGCTGTCATTTGTAAGTCGAATTGACTTGATATTAAGGGAGATTTTTTTTACTAACTTTCCAATCAGACAATTTTTTGGGTGCTGGCCAATCAGACACTAGAAACTCTCCTTACTTTTAGGTCCCCTATGTTCTCTAAAACTGCCCAAGCCCATTGACCGTTTTGATTGGCAAACGAATAGCTGTCAAGTTTAATATTGTCTCTTTTGACAGGTAAAATTGGGTGTTTTGTTTACATGGTTGATACATGGATAAATTTCTTGCAAAAAATGTGCTAATATTGTAAGATCTTCCAATCGTGTATATTGAGTTTAAGCCCCTCATATTCATCATAATCATCAAAGACAGACGGAAGCGAATATAAGTACCTTGGATTGTTCCAAAAAAATAGTTCTTCCAGTGATCCGTAGTACCGTATGCATAGGCCGCGAGTAAAGAAGAAGATTCGCCCAATTTAGAGTACATTCTATCTTAGTCAACAGAGTGGCAGAATTAAAAGGATGGTCTAACTACAAGTTCCTTTTAAAAATGCAGAAAAATCAACAAAACAAATTATTTCCAGGTTACTGCGTATAATATAGGACATTCATGGTTCACCACAAGAAAGTAAAGAGATTGAATCTTAGCTCCGAAGAAGCAATTTTGTTTGTTAACGCAGCCGTTCACAATATTTCCTATATGTTCAAGCATAAAGCGACTCCTTTAGGGGCTAATTAAAGCCATCATTGGTTTTCATCATTAAAACTAATCATTGGAATTTTTTTGACAGGTAGTTTATAGCGATTATTATACATTTCTGTCATTGAACAAAATTTCCTGATTAAAATCGAACCACAAATTTGTACTGACAAAAATCTGTGATTCGAATTGTGTGAAAGTGGAACACAATTCAATGGAACGATTCGTTCTAATTTTAAACATAAAACTATCAGCTGTTCAGGAAAATGAATTTCCGTCCGCAAAATAGAAAATAAATGCGCAATTACACTTTTTATTCTCAAGCAAAATTCTTTGTGTGAATTCCGATCGATAAATATATAATTTTGAGATCTAATCAAAGGGAAACACCTTCATATATTATTTAAACATTTTTCCGGATTGATTTCAATGGACAGGTTCAGGCGACATAAGGGATTTGAAAGTAAGGCAAGTTTCTAGTATCTGATTGGCTAGCTGCCAAAAATTTGCCTTCCAATTAATGCAACTTTATTGGAAAGTCGACTGGAAAGATAGTCAAGAAAAATCTCCTTAACTATCATGTCAAGTCTACTTCTACCAAAATGACAGTTGATCATGCCTTTTTATTTAAATGAATGCTGAACTTTATTACTCTTTGATTTATTTATTTTTACTATAACTTCATTTAATGTTTTGTGTAAAAGTAAAGTTCTGAATTTGAAACTCATGACACTTGAAAAACTCACTATTTGCCTTGGACAAAATTCACGTTCAAAGAATGAAGTTCACTGCAAATGCAGTCCCTTATGTTGTCTGCTGAACCTGCCCAATGATAACTATGACTAGTCCCTTAGTTCCGCGAAGGTACTATTCTGATTTTCTGCTGAGATTTTGAGCAGCAAACAGCTGTCAGTTTAAAGAACCCACGATCCAAAAAAAGAAAAAAGAGAAAGTTTCATCAACACTTTGATGTCATTTGTGTTCAATTTAAACTGATAAATTCGAAGTTCAGTCAACGCGATATGATAACGCAAACAAAAACATCATTTATGTTAATTAAAATGTATTTGTGTTTATATTTTGCGGTCTTACCCCACCCAAGAAAAATTAAATCTACTATAAAGCAAAATATCCGTCGACGCCGCTGCTGCCGTCCCTGCTGAATCAACATTTAGAATAATTTCTACAAATGATTAATTCGTGCAATTTTGTTTGCCTTATCATTAAAACGATTTATTTAGAATCAAGTCTTATGTCTATTTGGTGACATTCAAAAGCCACCAACAAATTAAGAATAGATTGAGGTACCTAAAATATATAATCAGAATAATTGAAGAAATAAAAAAGCTTTTACAAAAAGAAGATAACACCAAATAGATCCAAAGTTAAAAATAATGAAATCACAATTTTATTGAATTAGGTCGTCATACTTTTTCGTTTGTCAGACTTTTTGTATATAAAATGTTAAGCGAAATATTATTTCATTTCGAATTTTTATTCGAACAAACAATTTTGTTTTTTTACAAATTACTAACAATATTTATTATCGGTTATGTTATTTATTTAAATAAATATTATTCCTCACAACAACAACATTGTTGCATCATTTTAGAAATTTGCCATTAAATAGACAAAAAAAAGATCTAGCTAATGAAACTGTTAAGTGTAAACATCATATCTTACAAATTAACCCCAACTGAGTCAATAATAATGTAAGCAATTATTTCAGTGGTTATATTATATCACAGCCCTCGCTGTCTTGATTATTATATAAAATCTAATACATTTTTGAAACATTATAATATATTTTTGCGTTTTACCATAAAACTACTATATTTAGAAGCACAGTAAATGTTTAGCACTAAAATTAGATAATACTGTTATCGTATTCGCTTACGTGTAGGTGTTTTTTTTGACAAAATTATTTGCAAATTACTAATGACGGATTTTCACTAACTTATTAAAGAAATGCTTTAACTTTATAGTTCAGGGAATATTGTTTCCTGTATAGAAAAAGACATATAAGAAGACATATAAAGGGTGATTTTTTTGAGGTTAGGATTTTCATGCATTAGTATTTGACAGATCACGCGGGATTTCAGACATGGTGTCAAAGAGAAAGATGCTAAGTATGCTTTGACATTTCATCATGAATAGACTTACTAACGAGCAACGCTTGCAAATCATTGAATTTTATTACCAAAATCAGTGTTCGGTTCGAAATGTGTTTCGCGCTTTACGTCCGATTTATGGTCTACATAATCGACCAAGTGAGCAAACAATTAATGCGATTGTGACCAAGTTTCGCACTCAGTTTACTTTATTGGACATTAAACCAACCACACGAATGCGTACAGTGCGTACAGAAGAGAATATTGCGTCTGTTTCTGAGAGTGTTGCTGAAGACCGTGAAATGTCGATTCGTCGCCATTCGCAGCAATTGGGTTTGTGTTATTCGACCACATGGAAGATTTTACGCAAAGATCTTGGTGTAAAACCGTATAAAATACAGCTCGTGCAATAACTAAAACCGAACGATCTGCCACAACGTCGGATTTTCAGTGAATGGGCCCTAGAAAAGTTGGCAGAAAATCCGCTTTTTTATCGACAAATTTTGTTCAGCGATGAGGCTCATTTCTGGTTAAATGGCTAAGCAAAATTGCCGCATTTGGAGTGAAGAGCAACCAGAAGCCGTTCAAGAACTGCCCATGCATCCCGAAAAATGCACTGTTTGGTGTGGTTTGTACGCTGGTGGTATCATTGGACCGTATTTTTTCAAAGATGCTGTTGGACGCAACGTTACGGTGAATGGCGATCGCTATCGTTCAATGCTAACAAACTTTTTGTTGCCAAAAATGGAAGAACTGAACTTGGTTGACATGTGGTTTCAACAAGATGGCGCTACATGCCACACAGCTCGCGATTCTATGGCCATTTTGAGGGAAAACTTCGGAGAACAATTCATCTCAAGGAATGGACCGGTAAGTTGGCCACCAAGATCATGCGATTTGACGCCTTTAGACTATTTTTTGTGGAGCTACGTCAAGTCTAAAGTCTACACAAATAAGCCAGCAACTATTCCAGCTTTGGAAGACAACATTTCCGAAGAAATTCGGGCTATTCCGGCCGAAATGCTCGAAAAAGTTACCCAAAATTGGACTTTCCGAATGGACCACCTAAGACGCAGCCGCGGTCAACATTTAAATGAAATTATCTTCAAAAAGTAAATGTCATGGACCAATCTAACGTTTCAAATAAAGAATCGATGAGATTTTGCAAATTGTATGCGTTTTTTTTTTTTTAAAAGTTCTCAAGCTCTTAAAAAATCACGGTTTATAAAGACAGAAAGGCCTGATCCGGCAAAGTATAGAGTAATTTCATTACTGTCTACTTTATTAAAGTTTCGTCCAATCGAATAAATTTTGTGTAAAATAAAAACATTTCAAGTTGTAATAAGTTATATTTCCCAAACATTTTAACGATAGACCAAAAATACGTAATTACCAATACTGCTGGAAACTAAAATTCCTAAAACGAAAACCTTATTCGTTTTGTTTCAGTTTCAGTTTCAGTTTCAGTTTATTTATTTATAACGCTTACACAGTAAGATAATAGATATCTTATAAATTAGTGAAAGCCTATGACTTAACTTTATATAACAATTCAATTAAAAAAAAAAAAAAATATGGTAAGGAAATAATATAAAATTAAATTATATACAAAAAAGAAAATAGCAATAATTTATAAATAAAATATTAATTGACAATAAAATAGAAATAATAGAAATAGAAGAAGGAAAAGATAGTTAAGTTAGTTAAAGTTAAGAAAAGGAGATAGTTCATTAAGTTAAGTTAGTTGCTTTGGTTCGAAAAGAAGATTTTAATACTTTTTTGGAAAATATGTATATCACTTATATCCCGCAAATGAGTTGGAAGTGAGTTCTAGAGGCGACAAGCAGCGAGGAAAAATTATCTTTCTGAGGTCAAACAAGAAAAGCGAGGCAAAATTACCGATGTCGATCTGTTCGATGTTGAAATTCTGATTTTTCAAACAGATGAGCCGGTTGACGTGTTTTCAAGATTTGAAAAACAGTTTCAATGTTCGAAGCTTCATGAAGTCATTAAAAGGCATACTAAGCAGAATCTCTTGCAAATGTGAAATATGGTCGTACCTTCTTAACACAAAGATGTATCATATGATACTATTGAATGCTATGTTTAATTTATTTTTGTTGATGGAATCGCTGTTGTAAAAAATTTCGCATCCATGAGTGAGAACAAGTATTACAAGAGTCCTTGCAAGCATTAGTCTGGTTTTAAATGGAGTGATGTTTTGGGCGGCCCACAGCGTTCTAAGCGTTCCATAAGTTTTACCTACTAATTGGTTGATGTGGTCATTCCAGGTCAATGTTTTACTGAAGATTACTCCTAGATTTTTACTGGAATTTCCGAATTCTAATGGGTTCTGGTTTAGAAATATGGAAAGAAAGTATGTTTAGTCTAATTCTTTTCTTTATATAACCAGGCATTTGCTTGCGTTGAGAACCAACCCATTGCACAGCGCCCAGTAGGATATCTTTTCTAGTTCCTGGTTCAGGGTGAAAGCGCAGTCGTCAATTAAACCCAAAGGACTGCTTTTGTAAATTTGAATGTCATCGGCATAAAAATGTTTTGATACTTCATTTATAATGAAACCGATTTCATTCACATATAATGAGAACAGAAGGAGGGATAAAATTGATCCTTGAGGAACTCCTTGTTGAACCGGAAGAAAATCGGAGAGATTTCCATTTAAGAAAACGGCTTGCTTTCTATCCTTCAAAAAGGAAGAAAGTAGTTTAATAGCTTCTGAAGATATGTTGAATCTGTGACGCAGTTTATTCAGAAGTATCGAGTGATTCACCATGTCGAATGCTTTTGAAAAGTCTAGTAGGACTAAAAAAGTTACTTTATCAATATCGACTTCAGTCCTTATGTCTTCGATTATTTTAGTTAGTGCCGTTAAACAGCTATGATGCGAACGAAAACCCGATTGAACATCGACTAAAAGGTTGTTCCGACTGACGAAGTTGCTTAATTGTTTTTGCATTATCCTTAGACAGAAATGGAAGAATTGAAATTAGTCTAAATTCATTGCAAAGCGAGTTTTTGGGGATGGGAATTATTTTCGCTTTTTTCCATTGATGTGGGAAAATGTCAGTACGGTAAGGATTGAATTTATTACATGTGTAAAATAGGGTAGAAGCAAAGGAAGAATAGCTTTAATGAAAATAGGATTCAAATCATAAGCATCAGTGGCATTAGACTTTATACTTATGCAATTTACAACTATGTCTAAGGCGTTCACATAATCGAAATTGAACAAAGTGTCTGTAGAAGGTGGAGGAATGGTATTAAGAGACACATGGTCTCTTAGAGTTATTATAGATGTAGAAACAAATTTACTGTTTAGCTCATTAATATTCAATTCAGCTGGAAAATTATTTCTTTGTTTGCCTATTCCTATCTTGCGGAGTTTGTTCCATATTTTACGACTATCCGATTTTAGATCTAGACGGTTAGAGTAGAACTGTACTTTTGCGCGTCTAACCTCTTGAACTACTTTATTTCGCAATGATTTATCGGCCCTAGTTCACACAGGACTGTAGCGCCACCTTAAGTAAGTAAGTTATACAACGTACAGAGCTCGTTAACACGAAAACGTTTCCAGCGTCGGTATGCTAGATCACGCTGATTTATAAGTTCTTTATTTCTACTAGTAAAACATTGCTTATTTTCGCGGATTCCATAGTTTGTGCTTTCAATGAAACGTGTCGATCAAATAAAATATTAATATTTGTGTTTAGAAACTCGGCTTGGTCATTTGGTGAAGGCATTAGGAAGATGTCATTCCATGCTATCATGTTTATATCATTTTCAAGATGTGTTTTATTGATATTCTTAAAATCTCTAAACTGAATTATAAAAATCACTTGGTTTACACTTAAATTTAAATAATAGGTCGAAAAATCTTTTTCACTAACTTAGTAATGATCTAGTAGCGTACAGGAAGATTGGGAAAAGTCGGTAGGTTGAGTTCACTGAGTGCAAGTCAAAAGATCTCATGTTTTCAATTAACCTTTTGTCAGTTAATTGGTCACAGTTAAAGTCACCGAATATAATAATGTTTGAAGAGATAACAGTAATTTCTTCAATAACTTTATAGATTTGTTCAAAATCGACATACCTGTTAGGTCTATAGATATTTCCCAAGAGAAGATTCCCTTCATTGCCTTTCACTTCGAAATCTTCGGAATCTCATCTTTAAACTTCAAGATATAACAACTAGGACTCTTTGGGTTAAATTAAGTAAGGAACGTATGAGAAATCAGTCCAAATCTCTAGAATATATCAAAGTTTTTTAAAAATATATTTTTTAAGTATTCTGAAGCCATGCTTTGAAATGAATTGTTAAACATTTTTTGGTAGTACCCTGGAGTGGTGGGTAGTGCGTTGGACTGTCATGCTTAGAGGTCTTGGGTTCAATCCCTGCCTTTGCCACCTAAAGTTTTTCACGGGTACTGCCTCTTGCGATTGATTGCCAACTCCTTTAAGAGTTATTCTTGTCATGAAATTTGCTTTTTCCAGTAAGCCGTTCGGATAAGGTATACAACTGTAGGTCCACTTCATCCCGGACATTACTCGCAAACAGAAATGGTTAAGAATTGCAAGTTACTAGACCCTAATTCCCAAAGGACCTAAGCGCCACCTAATTTATTTATTAAAACATATTTTTAGAGATTCATTAGTAAAAAGTCACGTCAAGGTTAGATTCTACTTTTGAAAAATGTGTTCTTTAAATACATGCAATATTTTTATCACTCAAATCCTATTTATTATTTTCTCTAACTGAAATGATTTTTTTCGTTTTTTTAGGATATGGCCAAGCGACGAAAAATATGGAATAACCCCTCCAAAGACGATGCAATTCTTTGGCTATGGGATGCCCACAACGAAGTCAATGCTCGCCTAGCTGGCGATGAAACCGAAGACCCCCAATTTCCAAAACTTCAATTTCCCACAAAAGAGAGTTGTCAACAGTGCCAAAAGAACTCAACTTCCAATCCCCAACAAGTGGTTTGGGATCGCGAAGCAGTTTTAAATTTCCTCAAAAATATCAACAATCCATCTTATATCAGTCGATTCGGTCTGGACGATCCCGAAATTCTGCAAGAAAATCTTGAAAAGATTCGACAGAAACGCATGATTGGCAATGTCTTCTCGGACATGGATATGCGAATGGGAATGCTGTTGTATGGTTTTTGTATTGTCATGATGATTGCTGCATTTAAATTGTTTGCTTTCAAAGGCTATCGGAAAAAGGCATATGCTCATGACTTTCTAGGAAAGGTCTAACAATAAATTGTAATTATTATTAACATTTCCACATAGTTTTAAGTCAAAGTGTAGTTGAAATTAAAAAAGACAGTCTATCTCTAGACCTTATTTAAATTGAAAAACAAATTAAAGCTCAGTAGAAATGATTATCTGTAAAAATTGATTTATTTTCTTTTTTCAATTCGAGGACAAATAAATGTTTGTTTTTGTAATTCGTTCTTTAATATATCTAATGTATACATGTGTATGATTTGTAATTAACTAATTGTGTTTTATATATATATATATTTAAATGTTTTACAACAAAAAACCGAAATGATATTCCATAATTTGTAATTTAAAAATTAAAAAAATAAAAACTGTATTAAAGGGAATAGCATGCATCTATGAAAATACGACAGCTCTCTTAAGGCTCATAAGAATCGACATGTTTTACTCAATAAAAAATGGTTTATTTACAAACCGGTGATGAGAAGTTTGCATTTATTTTTCTTAAGTAGAGAATATAAAATGTTACAAGTATGTAGTTGTAACACTGGAGACACCAATGTGAAACTCGTTGGTGTCCTTAATGAATCTCAAAACTGTTCGTTCTAAGCTAATTGTTCATTTATCGAACTAAAATTGATCTCGCCAAAGTCACTGTCACTAGACCTTCCTAAAATTAAAAAAGTTAAATCAAATCGGAGCAAATTAGTAGAAGGGAATAAATGTGATAGCAACGATTTACACCATGGTGATAGAAATCTTACCATAAGTTTTCATACCTTCAAATGTCGGCCTTGTTTTTCTTTATTTAATGTTAAGTTGTGAGACTATTGTATACAAAATAAATATATTTTTCGATTATTATTAACATTTTGAGAATTTAAAGCTTATCCCACAGAATATACGTTCTTAGGCTCGCTTGTTCAGGCAACTACTTCATTGAACAAGTAATCAATTATTGCTTTAATTTTGAGGATAGAAAATTTTTATTCCATTAGTAGTTGTGGTACAACTTTATAAAAATAAGCTAATTTCCTATTTTTTGAACCATCAAATATCGTTCAAGTTAGTAAGAAAAATACAGTGGCTCCCACGACTAATCGCACAAAAAGAATACATATAAATGTTTGCAAATTGCAATATAAAAATGTATAGAAATAGTAGAATTTAATCATCTTTTTGTGAAATATTTAAGCTTCATTTCAAATTATTAATTAGTAAATATATTCAAAAAAAAGGAAAGAAGCTGGAAACGTACAATGTGGAACTACTTTTTAGGCTAATGCAGCCGTGTATAAAAAGCTATACATCAGTGAAAAAAATATAGAAATGAAAGACTTAAGTTTGCTTATGAACATATAACACAGGATTCGTATTCTTGGAAGCTAATATTCTTACATTGTTAATTAACAGGGTTAGACATAAGAAAATATTAAAAATTAGGTTTGTTCACAGGCGGAAACAAAATCAACCTTAAAGGTTGATATGGAAGGACGTTTGTATGGTGGCAAACAAAGGAACTAACATTTTGTGGAAGTCAAAATGGATAACTGCAGTGAGCTCGGAATCAAGAGAATTTTATCTCAAATTGTATAAGTGCGCAAAGGTGATTAAAAAACAGAAAAAGTCACCTGACCTAAATGCAATCGAGCATATTGTGATGAGCTTGGATTTTGAGTTGCTCAAAAACATATTTAGAAACATTGAATACCATGGGAGAAGCCTTGGCATAAAACAAGTCCGTTTATGTGTGAGGTGTTACATTATAGAGCTGTTTCTGTTTTAATATTTTTTTGCTGTTTAATTCTAATTTGGGATTATTTTAAATAATAATGTGTTTACATGTTATATAAAATGGTTATACAGTTTTACGCTCTCCATACATTCTCATTTAAATAAAAACAAAGTTTGTAGGAACGTTAAGGTTTAACATGAACAAAGAACGGAATTGTCTTGTTACCGCTAGTTATCCAGATCTTATTACAACAAGGAATCTAGAATCAATACATTTTTTAAGCTAAACAAAATTAATATTTTATTTTCTTTCAATTGATACCTTATTTGTCAATATCGGAAAAGAATTGCCGAAGATATGAGCATTTTTCGATAATTTTATCGAAACTAATAAATGATCTACCAATATACTAGGATTCTACTCGATTTTGAGTTCGGAAAAGTTTAAGACACTATTTCTCAGCCTGTGGTTAACGTAGGGAAATGTTTTATGTGTCAAAATGATCGTTTATTTGTTTAGATTATAATGAAATATAAATTTTGAAAATTAGCCGGACAGTTTAACTGTTATGGAGTATTTTGTCAAAATATTGATTTTTCTTATATTCTAGCGTCTAAATTATTTAATTGCTTTGATCAAACTAAATTTCTTAATTCATATTATTCATGACAAAATAAGCTTTCCAATAACACCTCATTTATGCAAATCGATGCAGGATTTTCCGATTTATAGCAGTCTTAGTTTCACTTTATGTATAATTTTGCAATTTTCCTTACATTCACTCGTTAAAAATATAATATTAGAAATTGATTTTTGAAATTTTAAAATGCAGCTTAAACGTTGAGTATAGCTGTGTATGACATGAGTGATTCCATATAAAAGCATGTAATTCATTTTTAAGGTCTCAAAAAAGAAAACAAAGTATTTTTTCCCTTGAAAATTTTTAAAAAACGTCATTTGAATGGTATTTTATTTTTTCGTTAAAACTTTGATTATTTAAAAATAAATAATTGTTGATCCTGATAGTAAAAATAAAAACCAAGACGGTGTAAGACGTTTGAAGCTGAAAATGATGGTATTTGCCCTTTGTTTCTGACCTTTAATTGAATTCAGTTTTCTTACTTGAATGTAACGAGATTATTGTGTAATTAACTGCTTTAAAAATCGTTTTAGCGTTTGGGTGAGCTGTTAAACTTCCAAAAATTATATGTTTACTAAAAAAGGTTAAAATGTTTGAAAATAATTATTCATGAGAACTAAGAGTCGAAAGAAACGATACAAGCTATTGAAGAAACATTTCATTTACCTATTTACTGCTTAGCATAAAGTCACGTTTCGGTTAAAAGGATAGTATCTAATTTTAAGGTACAGCTTTCAATCTTCTGTTTTATAACTACCATAAAAATAAAAACATATCGAGCCCTTCCCGCCATTTTATCTTAAGCGACATTATCAATAAAAAAAGACAACTTAATTATTAAAATTTGCTAGTAACACATACAACCTGAAGGCTATTGTCATGTCTTAACTTAAGCTTAATTAATATTTTCCAATATTGACAATTGGTACAAGTTGTATAAAGTTTTTTATTTGTCGATTACGATAAAATTAATTTTTGGTGCTCACTCGATATTCAAAGTTTCATTAACTAAACATTATTTTAAGGAGTTTTCGGAAGTTTTTTTACTTGTCGTATTGAAAAAACACTATTCCTAAAAGCCAATAATTTCTTTCAGAATTTATCTAAGGTATTGATATATCGTTCAAAAATACTCGTAAAAAATGTGTTAGTTTTAAAATTATACTAACATAAATATAAAAATATTGTCATAATTCCAGCGCTCTTTTAATCTCGAATCTCTCTAAATGCGTCTTAGTAAAAAGCCAATAAAAGGATTTTGGGGACTTTGGAAACTCTACTGAAGGTTAACCGCTACCACGATACCAATATTAAGATATTAATCAATTGTTTGGACCTTAGGAGCTATTTTTCCTAGTTTTCAATATTTAGCAATGTGGGGGCGAAAACATCATGTCGAAGTATTCTTTCAATTGAATGGATTTTATTACAATTTGAGTTTTTAACGGCTTATGCAATTGGCGAAGTAGGTAAATAGTGATCTCTTTTTGAAAACTACAAAAAATTAAGCAATCCAACCATACGCAAATAAGTTATAATGCTCTATAGGGATTCTAAATAAATGGAAATTTCATTTCCCATTGAAAACTTCTTTCTTTCGCATTATTTTTTGGTATTATGATCTCCCTGAAAATAGAATTTCCCTCAAACAAAAATCCTGCGTAATTTATCCTTGTTAGTTTATCCTAACGCTATGTTCTAAATACCCTTAATCTTTGGAATGCAAATTTGAGAAATTTAAATCGCACGCGTTTCGTTTAATCGTTCTGACTTTTTCATCCAATCCCGGTTGTTTTCTGCGTAATAATGTGGTTTTCTCAAAACTTCATATAGAGCCAAGCAAAGACCAATAATTAATTAGAGAAACGAAGTTAGATCTACAAATGATTTAAATTGTATCTGAAAAAAAAAAAGATTTGCAAAATCATCATACAATGAATTGCTAAGAGATATTTTAAGTTTTAACTTAGCTCCGTTTAGATCTTAGCATTTTTAAAGGGGTATACTTTAAAAACTCGATGTGATTAAATAATTAAAATGCGATATTTGAATTTTTCCTTTAAAAAAGTATTGTTTTGTATGTGGGACAGAAAAAACACATAATTTTGTCGACGAGTGTTATTCAAGTAGATTTTTCGTGAACGTATTTGTAGAATACATTTATTTATTTTACGTTCAAGAGTCATTGCTTAAAATATAAATGTACGTTTGAGTGAGCACATTTAATATGACATTTAAAATCGTAAAATAAAGTGTTTTTAACTGCCTATAAATTAAAAAAAAAAGATATGTTTTTTAGCTTCACATTTTATGTGTATATTTTTATTTCACCTCCAATTTTTTATTACAGACCTCGTTAAAAGTATTTAATTTTCCACATTTATAATTAATATTTATTGAATTACAGTATGTTTAAATTTAAATTTTTAAATATTGTTTTTTTTTTTTGTTTCATATATATATTAAATATCTAAGCTTGACAATAATCAGTTTAATACAAATTTATGGAGATAAGTTGATTTTTAGTATTAAATGTTAGTTTAATATGAATTAATGTTATATATAATTGTTTGTTTTTTTTGTTTTTTTAATTTTACGTTAATAG
This sequence comes from Eupeodes corollae, assembly GCF_945859685.1. NCBI lineage: Eukaryota > Metazoa > Arthropoda > Insecta > Diptera > Syrphidae > Eupeodes > Eupeodes corollae. The sequence goes on along the minus strand of NC_079149.1, from coordinate 52,643,556 downwards.
TTATATGATATTAGTCCATTACAAAAGATTCACAGAATTATTATATAGTTATTGTTTTATTTTTTATTGTTTGAAGTAGTAGTATGTTAATTATTTTGTATTAACTATATTTTTGTTTTGCATGTAACTTAACCCAGGTAAAGCTTACAAAAAAGAATTGTTAATTATTTTAAATTATCTTTATATACAACAATGTAGTTATTGAATAAATATATTACTCAGAAAAAATAATTAGTTTACACAATTTAATTTCATAAAAGTGAAATTATTAGTGGATAATAATATAAATAAATTATCATATGTATTTATTTTAACGGAATTATAATAGCCTCTAGCTAATTTATCGATAAATAAACATTTATGGTACTTTTTAAAATATGTTTACGATGTAAGGGAAGTTAGAATGATATTATTTAGGTTTTAGGGTGTAGTTGTAAACTCCCAATAGGTCAAAAGGATTTTTTAGGGAGAATAAAATATTCGTTCGGTGGCATTATTACATAGGGCAAAAAGTAATGTATTATAAATATTTGTAAATCAATCAAAAACCAAAGATATACAATTCAATTTGATATGCACTTAAAAAAATTACATACAATACAAACAATATTTAAATTTCAATTCGTGGAAAAAAAAAACATTTTATTGTTTCGTTTTAAAGCACTTTGCATTTGTGTATAAAAAAACAAAACTTGTTTTATTTATGCTTCAACTGTAAGCATAAGTATTTTCTTGATGTTTTTTTTTTTAAATTGACTATTTAATCGTTAAGATAGAAACTTAAGTGCCTTAGTGTTAAAATTTTGTAGGCAGAATTTTAATATTTCAATATTTGGGAAGAATTTTTTGTTTGTTTTTGTTATATGTAATTTAATAAGTATAGTAATGTTTTGTACATAGAATTAAAAGTCATCAGTCCATTTAGTTCAAATTTTGTGAAGTACCTATGTAATTTTCAGTTTAGGCTTTTAATAAATAGTATTTTAAATGTTAGATTAACAGTGTAATTTTTTTAATTGGTTTGTTTTAGAAAAAAATACTTTTCACTTGAAATGTTTGTTTTAGAGTTGTTTATTATGAAATAATTATTCTAAACGTATAATTGAGGAAAGTTTTCAGATTAGTAACATAGGGGTTCGAGACGATTTGGGTTTTTAGTAAGACATACTCTGACCTCTTAACCGTGTTGGAAAAAAATATGAACGGCATAATAAGCGACTTCGTAGGAACGTTTAACAATGGTGGACATGGCGAGAAAGGTAACTTAAATAATTTTACCTCGAAGCAGACATTCTAAAAAATAAATAAGATTAGTAGACTCGTGAAGTTCTATTTCGTAGACGAAAAGTGGAAGACCATGCTCAAGCTGGAAAGATGTCCTAGACCAGAAAAAGAGAAAACTGGGTTACCTATGTGATTTGATGAGTGGGCTCGCGATTAAAAAAAGACCTGAACCTAGGCCAATGTTGTCAAGCTTATGATGATAAATATACCTTTTGATAAAAAATTGGCTAAAAATTCATCTTCATCAACTGGTGCAAATACCCAAAGTCTAAAATAGTCAAATATTTTAAAACCTAACTTACTAACTTCTATTGATTTGATTTTTAATAAAATGGAAATAAACGAGCCAAAATTGACTTTCGTAGAAGAGAGTTGAGAACATAAATATTCAACTCAGAGATGGAAGGACCTTTAATATAGTTATATTTTTTCTCGTGGGATTTGACATGTCTATATTTTCTGGGATAGAAGCTTTTTTTAATAGTGAGCACTGGAATATATTTTAATAAATTAGTGCCATACAAATGCAGTGCATTTTGTTTTAAGTGATTTATTTGCGCTATATTGAAAAATCAATTATTATTATCACCCGGAATTTATTTTCCGCAAAATGTCGCAAGGAATTTTAAGAGCTCTAGAAGTATTACGTCAACGAATTTTAAATTAAATTTAGAAATAAGATTTGTAAAAGCCTCTGAACAAAATAATGAATTGACTCATAATAATATGGACATATTATATAAATTTAAATATTTTTCTCTTACTTTGATTTTATTTACAATTAAAATTCTTTTCTTCCACAATATGAACCGAAACACAAAAAAATAGAACTGACGACGAATCTTGAGTCCGCTAAGTATCATTTAACAAGCTCCTATAACTTTGGCCTTCAACCTTCTTGAACCTTGTTCTTTCAAATGACGTTAATGAAAAATTTAAGGAGTCTGACAGATTGTCGAACGATGTTTTCTTCCATTGAAATAAGTTCAGGTAATCGAAATACCCAGGAAATTATTTCTGTCAAGTTACTATGCAAGGAATACAGTTCAAATTTTAAATAGATTCCTTTAATTTGTTGTTTTTTATGGATTCTGATATGATACTTAAATTTGGCGGAAATGACTTGATGTTAGTGATGATAAAACTTAATCGACATGGAAGATATCAAAAAAGTTTTTAAACTTACATAAGAAACATATTGGCTTAATTTTAACAAAACTATACAATGTTAGTGAAAAATACCCTTTTTGATATAAAATATCTAAAATATTTAAATAACCAATACATAATTTTGACACAACTTTTCTGAAGATTTATATGAATTCAGACTTTTATATTCACAAAATTCCAGTTCTTTTTTTTTTACTAATAATATTTTAAATTGACATCTTATTCATTATGGTTTTTGTTTTGAAGAAGTTTAATTTTATTGATTTCATATATATTTAAAGGCATAAAAACACATATGTATGTATGTACGTACAGCAAGTAGCTGAAAATGTAATAAAAAACGTTTCATAAAGAGATATGTTATTGAACGCATAACGCAAGATATTTATACATATTCTTTTTTATCTCAGGAAATATTTTTCGAGCAGTGTGTGTTGTATATTATTTAGATAAATTCTTTTTATATATTTAAACGAAAACAAAGTAATAGATAAAATATTTTATTGTTAAGCAAATACAAAACAAAATGAAAAACCAAAAGAAACAATGTATGCATACAAATCGGAATTTTACTCCTTCTGTTTGTAAAAGAAACAAATCTAGAAAGGTCCATCTCTAACAACAAATAAGTTCACTTCAACACTACTCTAATATAATTGGTACCACACACACATTAACACCTTCTATATTTAAAAAATACTTTTTCTCATCCACATTATTTGTTCTTTTCTTTGAATATTAAAAATTTTTATTTTGTTAATATTTTTAATTCATACAATACATTTTTTTGTTCACAATATCTATATAAAGTTAGTTATACATAATATTTATAAATATTCGGTACAGTTTTTTTTTCAATTTCTTAAACAAATTTAAATACACAAAAATAAAAAGCTTTTATTTCATTTTAAAATTAAATAATTAACGAAAATTACATTCCTCTATAGAAATATTTTCAAATTCAAATTTGTTTTCTCTCGATTTCATTTTTTTTAAATGTTCGTTCTGAATAAAAAATATACATATTAACCTTTTATAAATTAATTAAACTAAATTTTAAAATTTCTTCTTTTTTTATATATGTATGTGTAAATTTCATTTGAATGAATAAATAATAAGTTAGTAATGTTCATAAAAAAATAATAAACAAAAATAAAATAAAACAAATTCAACTTTCATAATTATTTTATAAATTGTTTCTTAATATATATATTAAAAAATAGTATAGCGCATTATGTATTATTTATAAATAATTATATATCTTTTATTGTTTAGTGTATTTTCGGGGCACTTCTGTCGTTAATTTTTTGATTTCGCTTTAGATTTGCGCCACGTTTAATTTGATCCATCAAGGATTCGTGACACAATCGAGGATCGGGCTAAAAAAAACAAAAAACAAAAAATAAATACAGAATTAGAAATGAATTTTAAATTTAGTATCAAAAAGAATTAATCAAATAAGCTGGTTAAGATAGCCAAAAATGTTTAAAAGCTGTTATGGAAATTATTTTTTGATAAACGAAGGAAACTTTTATTTTTGTTGTTAGGGTAGGTTGAGCTTGGTAGGGTAAACATAGAGTATTAAAATGGTAATTTTTCAACCTCAATACTCAGTTCTAAATCGTTTAGTATATTTTTCAGTATAGTTTGCAGAAGTTTCTTTTTTTCTAGTAAAAATACAATTTGAAACGTCTGGCAACTCTTTCTCAAACATAATTAAGGAGGGTGGTAGAAGATTAAACATTTCGACAACTATTTAGACCTTTTACAATGTGCATATTGTTGGTAATATGTTTGAAAAATGTACCTTATAAACATATTTATTTATTTAATATTTGTTTTTATTTATATACTTGTTACAATCATCAACGAAGTAAGTCGTTTCTTTAAGCTTATGGATCACAAATCGCTATACAATAATATTATAATTAGCTTCAGTAAAACAAAAAGTTTTTATATTTATTTAAAATCAATAAATTTCGAATATGTCAAAACGGGAAGTAATGTGAAAGAATTGTGCGATCGTTTAAGGCTATTGCTGATAAAGGTTTTACACGAAGAATTGGTTTGTTGAAGATGTTATAAAATACGAAGTTAAAATGTTCTGAATTTGTTGGATAGTTTGGTTCAAATTACGGAATATTAAAAAAAAATTCTTTAAAGCATAAAAGATGGTATTTGAGAACATGGTGGTGATTTGGTAAGAATTTAAAAAGGGAATAGTTTCATATGAATAGTCAACGTCAAATGACTAAATATAAATGTTTCGAAAGTAAACAGAAATACATTACGCAAAAAATTGTGTTTAACAAATGCTTCTTACATGTCACATGGCAAGTGCTAATTTTAAGAATAGCTTGAATAGTTACTGATATGAAAGTTTAAGAATTTATGACAAACCGACAAAATTGATTGGTTGAGAAAGAAGAAGTGATCGATGCTTATTACTTGGGCATAGAAGCAAAAGGTGACGTAGATTTGGTAATTTTGGTGGAAAGCAAGTTGAAGGCTGTTACTGTAGAAGACGTCCGTATCCCGAACTTATGTGCAAATATTCTATCCCTCAGCCAAAATTACAAATAAAGGCATGATCAAAGCTTTATGCAACTTAAAGTTCCATGTTTGAGAAGTTTTTTTTTCAGTCCATAAATTAATTTCTTTAATGGAAATGAAGCAATCAGAACTTGATCGATGCATCCAACATGTCGATGAAAAAGTTTTGAATTGTTGCCGTTTGTGTCGATAGTTTGCTAACTCTCAATAATCATCAGAAATGAAAAATGCAATTGAAATGGGATTTAATGAAAATATTTATAGGACGTATATTGGCTCGTTAAATTTTGTTTGGGATCAAAGCTAAAGAGAGATAAGAAGATTGTTTTTTATCTGGAATGATCAAAACAATATATCTCGAAAATTATCGATAAATTTGGATTAACTAATTCTTCCGACAACAATGGATAAAAAACAAAATTTAACGAAGAAATTTACACCTCAAACGGAATCCAAACGTAAAGAATTGTACAATACTCTATATCAACATGAAGGCCAAGCTACTTGGGTCCTCAGCAAATTTACTGAGTAGACGTCTATAATTTCATCCACTATTTCCGAAACTATATTTCATTTTATTTAGCATACATAATCCTATAAATTAGAACATTTAAACAGATATCTACAAACTATGATTTTAAATTTATTCAAATACATAGGTATATCATTCAAACGATCTACGGTCATGGTTGACCTTAGACACGTGTTGACTCTTTTCAACGTGCTAAAAGTTCTTTGAACTGAGCTGGTGCTGCACGGTAAAGAAACGACAATATGAAGAGCAAGTTTCGTTGACGGAAAAATCGATTGCTTTCGATAAGCCCAGCTTTTGGAGATCTTTTTGGAGATAATTTCTATCTTTTCTATCTGACAACTCAACCTTCCTTGGTTTTAAGTTAAAATCATTTAAGCTAAACTTCAACATGAAAAACTGTTGGGTAGTCCTTGTGCACTAGTTTTACAACCGGACATCAACAAAAATCATTCACAGGCTATATTTTAAAATAGAATTTTAGAATTTCTTGGTGCTCGGCTCGACAGCCGGGGATGAACATATGGCTATGAATACGGCAATAAAGAAGCATTTTGGCTAAGTGGTCTTCAAAAAGAACTTTTTCATAAATGACAATGAAAATATAATTTCCTCCATCCACTAACGTTTATTAGGTGGCACCAAAACATATGTAAGACCATCCGAAAAGTTATCAACGAAAACCACAGATATCTGAAAGTTTCTTCAGACAGCTTTCCTATACATGTATGCTTCTAAGACCTCAAATCTTACAAGGTGGAGGTACTAATATAAAATATTTTAGCTGTTACTAAGGAACGCAAAGAGTGTTAAACGACCAAATAAATTATATCAGTTTGGAAATCGTACTTCAAAAATTTTAACCTAAAAATTGAAGAATAATGTGGAAACAATTACACATGACTAGTTATTTTTATGTTTTAGTTCAATAAATGTGTTATATCAAATAAGTTAATTTATCTTGGGGGTTATATTTATTTTTTTTAAAACTAAGTGAATGCCATTGAATCAAGCAAATCACAAAAAAGTATTAATTCGGAACGTAGCACGTTTATTTCCATTTAAACACTCAAGACTCATTTAAGCAATTGGGCTGTAAAACAACAACATTATTAACTATTAGTTTGTTTTAGTGTTTTAACAATAAAAAAAAAAAACATAATCAAACAACACTGTTACAGTATTTAATCCCTCTTAGATTATTGTTTCTTACTTTCTTAGTTTTGCTCGCAACTATTTGAAGAACGTCGATATTGTGAACTTGGACGTGACAAATTTTTCGGGTTTTGATAACACTAAGATTTATATTTTTCATTTATTTATATTCATAAAAAGCAAATAGAAACATTTTGATTTTCTGGTTTATAATTATTTTAATTTAAAACAAAAAAGTATTACCAATGCTTTACTGTTGATTAGATTTCGCACAGCGAATGCTCGTCCAGAGATGCCCTGTTTGGCCAATTTTGCATTAAGATTCTCTAAGAATTCAGCTTTGGTCTTTGATCGGATGCTACCTGATTTATCGTTATTCACCGACGAGTAGTCTAAAATAAAGGAAATGAATAAAAGAAATAACTTAGTATACGTATTTACATATTAATCAAATTTTGTTTTAATTGTTAAAAAAACAGAAAAAGCTTTATTATTGTAATAGTTTCTTTTTGTTTGCAAATGAGGAGTAAAAATCATCACACTCGGGAAATGAGAGAATAAAAATAAGAATAATTAATAAAAGAAAGCAACAAATGACGTCATGACAAATGCATCTGCAACATAATATTTATATAGTTGATTAATTATTAAGAAAAATGTTTATTACACAAAAATGAGCAAAATTTAATGTAAGCTGAAAAAATAAACAGATTTAATGTTCTTTATTAAAATTATACGTAAACTTGCCAACTTAAATTAATATAATTTAAAATTAAAACAAAGCGAAAACATCTTAAAAAAGGCCTAATTTTGGTAAAAAAAATAAAATCTGAAATGCCATAAGGTTTCAAAAAATTATGTATTTAATTTTAAATAATTTATATACTTCCGATAATACAGTAAACTTGTGGTTTTTAAATTAGTTAAATATGGCATGACTATGAAGATGATATTCTGTTCCGTGAAATAGTAAGAAAGTGATAAGTATTTGTATTCGGAATTCAAGAGTGTTACTAATAATAAATAAAATCTTTTTATTACAATCTGTTGTAGGCAAATTTCGCCAAAAATAACAACCCAAAATTATAATTTATAATGTGATCAAGAACGAGAAGAATTTCTGAAAAGGATTTTTGTCAAATAAAAAGCTTCTGATTCATGTGACCGTATACTTCAAAATGAACATAAGAAAGTTAAGAAGTATCCTAAGTTAAACTTCTTAGTGTATCATTTGAAATTCCAATTGAAGGGCTTATTTGCATAACATAATACGCAACTTATTCAATACCACGAGATAGTAGCACTTTAAGTTAAGAAAAATAATTTTAAGTTGACTTTTTTGTAATAACACGATCAATCACAAAAACAATGATACTGAACATATCTCAGCTATTTTTGATGATTTATTATCATCTGACCAAACATTACTTTAATAGAAATCTTTGGAAAAATCATCCATATCAATTTTTTCTTTAAAAAAAACTAATTTTTTATTAAAACACTCTTAAAATTTGATAATTTTCACTTGTGGTTTATCACGTTATAACTAAATAATAATTCAATGAAAAGTCTTAATTGAATAAGTCAATCAAGTTAATACCAACAAATTCATAAAGTTAAAAGGGTAGGTTAGGTATGTCGACTATTTAGAAATAGATTTAGCTAAAAAACGGTGTACAAGAAAAAGTGTGGCATCATTTAAATAAAATAATAAGTCGTTCCCTTAATCATGATGAACAAAATGGGTGACCAGAAACGTTTATATGGGAGTATCGTATTGCTGTTCCTCATTGTAAATAATCAAAAGCTTTTCATAAATGTATGATTGAAGTTATGTAAATCATAAATTGTTTGAGAATATAAAACATATTCACAGTTGTTTATTTCTAAATTCAATTAAAAAATGGTCGAGTACATAATAAGGCGAAAAAAAAGAAACTAACCTCGAAATAAGAAATTTGTAAGATAGAAAATCGTTTATACCTTCTTTTAAAAGATTTCTAAGCCTTATGTAAACTTATTAAAATAGTTTCATGAAATTTAGTTTCTGTGTTGTAAAAATAACTTTATCGTGATGATTTCCGTTACTTCCAAAAAACAATTTTCTCAGACGCTCAACCATTTTAGGGATAAAGGATATTATTAACTAATTAATTAAAGTTAGTGAATATTATAACTATTTCTTTATTTTTTAAAAATATTAACGTGAACAACATTTATACATAATTCATATATTCTAAATTAATTATTCTAAGCTCTTAAAGGATATAGTTTTAAAGTTAATACAGTTTAGGTTATCATTTATAGAGCCTATAAAATGTTTTATATATATTTAAATCAATTGATTGAGGAGGCTATTTGCATCATGGTTTGAAATACTAAATATAAAGCAAAATTGGAGATGCAGTCTTATTTTGGCACAACTAAAACTAACTAAAATTTAACTGACTTAGAACTAATGGAGAAGGCATTGACCCAATAATAATTCTAACTATAAAACAGTAGTACCCGTTGGACTGATGCCAGAGGTCTTGGGTTCGATCCCTGCCTGTGCAGGAAATTGCTTCAAGTCTTGTTATATGAACGAAAAGTAAGTTGACCACACTACACAACTATATTCAAGTATAGGTCTTACAAATGAAACAAAGGGAAGCTTAAGAACGTAAGGGTCACGTAAATCGAAACTGAATCTCTTAAGAATACTGTTAGACTCCCATAAGCTTTCTTAACGATGTAGTTTTAATGCTCAACTAAAAGTTAACTTGGGATCAAGAATAACACATAAATCATAAAACACAGACGGAACTTTTTTAGGTGTTTTACACTTTTCTACATTTGCAACGAGACGACTTTTATTGCACCATTCTCTAAATATTAACAAGCCTTCTTGTAAAAGTTAAACAGTCAGAAGTAGATTTTATACTTTTGAAAAGCTTAAGGTCATCGACATAAATAAGGACGAAAGAATTTTGTAAGATCGAAACCAATTCATTTATAACAATAAAAAATAAAATTTGCCCTAAATAGCTTCCCTGAGGGACGTCAGAATTGATAACAAATTGATGTGAATACTTAAAATGATATACAACACTGTATAATCTATTTTTAAAAACGACGAAGTCCAATTTAAGAAGTTGTCGTTAAAAAACAGTTCGTTTAGCTTTAAAATAAATGTTTTATGACAAAACTTTTCCATGGTTTTACTAAATAAAATCGACTTGTTTAGGTTTGTCAAAAACATCTAATCAAAAAAACGTGAAGTTAAATAAATTAGTAACTGCAAAACTCTATTTGAAAAAGCGAAATATTGAAGGAATTATTAAAGAGAACACATAAAGGATATGATAAATAAACTTTTCATCTTCTAAAAATGTAAGGTTTTAGTTCTCTTATTATCAAAAACAAAAATGGTGGAGACATTATTTAGAGCCCCAGAAATATGCTCTAACACAAATTCCTGAAACAACAGCGAGGATATTCTCAATTCCTACAGTTACAAAATATGATTTTAAGTAATTAATCTAAATAAAATAGTAACATGGTTGTTAATAGCTCCAGAACCATTCCTGGCGTTATTTTAAAAATAAAAATACTGAGCCGTGAGCACGTTGTGTCTTCTATATTTGAAAAGGTTGAGCGTATAAGATATGTAATGGTGCCAACATGATTGAAAATCATTTGGAAACCTACAACTTACGAAGAAAACACTAGAATTTGTTTAAGAATACCAAAAATGAGGGGTACATGAATTTCCAGCTTACTATTTCTCATTCCAAGGTGAAACCTTTATTTAACTGAACTTTAATCCAATTAAAATTTAAAAACAAATTATAACAAAAATCAGCAATAAACATAAATTACAAAATTGGCAAGCTACTATTATTCCAATATACAAAATATAAATAAAAACCAAAGCTATTTAAAAAAATGTAAGAATTAAAACAATTATTTAAAAAAAAAAGAAAAACATATCAAGCATCAAACAAAATGCAGCATATCGGTGAAAATGTTCTTCCTTCCACATGGCCAGAGTGAGAGAGCTGAAGCTGGAGTCTTACACATACAAGGAAGATGTCATTTTTGTCCCTCCATCAAATTACAAAAAACAAACTCACAGAATTGCAAGTTTCAAAAAAACACCTCGCATAAAATTGATGTTAAATCGAGAGTTATTCAAAAAATAAACAAAATCCAAAACACAAAATCACTCTTCATAGGTTTTCTTTTTGTTATGATTTTGGCTGTTTTTCATTTACTTGTGTTCGTCGCATACTGTCCTCCCGAAGGAGCTCCAACAGATGCCATATGTTGGTAATGTTGTTGTTGTTGTTGATGCGGCTGCTGACCGTGGCCAAATGAGGTTTGTCTAGAACCGACGTTACCGCCGACGACGGCAGAACTGCTTCCATATATTGGAGCATTAGCCGATGGATTACAATGAATGGCTGTTGTGGACATAAAGGGATTTGTGGTGACGAAAATCTTTTGCTGAGCACTACTGTGCCTGGTCGGAACTGGAGGTTGCTTGTGATGAAGATGAACACCACCGCTGGCGCTGGACTGTGGTCGTTGTGTTGAATGATTGTTGTTATTGGTGGAGCTGCTGTTGCTGCTCTGAAGATGGTGATACTGTTGCGAACGTAAATGGTGATTCTTTGGAATAGTAGATGTCGATGAAGCATTTAAAGGAGCAACTGAAGAAGCTACAGCGGCATGATTGGATGAAGTGGAAGTTATGCCTGTACCGCGAAGGCTCCTCGGCATGGTAGCCGATGCAATGGGTGGTGGTGGTGGCTCTTCTTGAGGAGGAGGACCAGAATAGTGAAGTTGCTGATACTGATGTTGATGGTGGTGCTGAGCGGCAACTGTTTGTTGATTGACATTGGAATGAGTGAACGACATGGATTGAGCTGCTGCATTTTGTAATTGAGATGAAGATGATTGTGATGATTGAGATGGGGGGTGATAGAGAGAAGATGATGAATGTGATGATGGTGGATTATTACAATGGTGATGGTGGTGGTGGGTGGAAGAGTTACTTAGAGTGATACCATAGATTTGATTTTGTTTACCGTCGTATTGTTGCTGCGCCTGTTGAAGTTGATGTTGATGTTGCTGCTGTTGCTGGTGGTAACGATCGTTCGCTTGTCGTGAGTATATCTGCTCTGTCGTGGCTGTGTTGTAGATTTGGTTTAGTTGCTGTTGTTGCTGCTGCTGTTGCTGGTGGTGATGATGGTGTTGCTGATGATGTGGTGAACTTGGTGTTGATCCGTACAAAGGCTGGTGATGGGCGCTAATCACTGAGCGATTATTGTCTTGTTGGTGCGCTGCTATTTGGTACGTTCCATATTCTGACTGCTGCTGTTGCTTATTGAGTCGGGCATTCAGTTGAGCGATCAGAATAGGATTTGTCTTTGGCTGGGCCGATGGTGTGTGTGATTGTTGCAGCTGAGGTCCTGGACTGGACGACCGGAAACTGGACATGTTGCTCACTTGCTTTGGCTGAGCGTAAATGCCTGGTGAGTTGCAACTCGTTCTGAAGGACTGTAAAAAAGAACAGAAAGTTAATAGGAGAACTTTATTTTCTAGTTACAAAGAAAAAATATAAAAGCTCAGGCCTACTGTGGCAACCCTAAGGTATCTCATGAGAAATGCTTGAATACAAAATTAAAAAAAAACAAAAAAAAACAAAACTTACAGAATTACTATCACAATTGTTATGATTGTTTGTGTTCGTTGTATTGTGTTGTTGGTGTTTTGGCGGTTGGGGATTTGGTGGGGGTAATGGTGGGGGTACCATTGACTGCTCATGCGGCGGTGGAGGTGGTGAAGGCAGAGATTGCTGCAACTGTTGATGATGATGATTGCTTTGTTGGTGATTATAGTTTCGATAGTGACCACGATCGTTGTTTTGATTGTAATGCTGCGCCATCTGTTGTTGGGATGCTTGAGAATGAGGTTGAGGTTGCGGATGTTGATAGTGTTGGTAGACTTGTTGTGTTTTCGGTGGTGGTTGTGGTGGTGATTTATTGTATATGTTCTCAACTACTACTGGGGAAGCATCATGCATCAGGGGAGTTGTTGAATAAATGTTGTTCTCATGGATTTGACTCTGATTTGTTTTTGTTGGTTTTTGGTATTGTTTAAATGTTCGTTCGGAAAGGAATGGAAGGATATATACAAAAATTAAAATTCAAATAATACAAAATGTTTAAATAAAAAATAGTATAAATCGTTTAAAGAAAAATCATAATTAATTAGGACAATTTGCAGGGGAATCGTCTACGCCAAGTCTCACCTGAATCGTTGCAGTCTGTTGCTGCTGCTGTTGATTTAACATATTTTGTGCTCTCCTGATAGCGCTGGGGCTCGCCGGCGTATGCCGTATCGCAGATAATGCTTTAACAGTTTCAGCCACTTTGATTGATGAAGCAGCTGTTGCTATTGTCTGTGGTACACTGTTCGAATGTTGCCGATCCAACAGATAGGCTGGTGGTGGTGGAAGATTCTCCACCGAATTATTCATTGTACTTTGTTGAGTTAGATTTGGTGAGTTCTGTGGGCGGTAGTTTTGTTTCGATTTTTTTTTTAGGGTTCATGGTAAGAATTTGGTTTGGGAAAGGCAAAATTAAGGATAGTAGTAAGGTGTAAATTGTTTTATTCAATTTAAGAATTTATATGTTAAAACTTTTCAATTTGAATTTGATTTTTTTTTGGATATATGGTTGTGTAATTTTTGAAAATCAAATGGTTTTTTAAAAAACGGTTTAAAAATTATATTGTATATATTTAAATAAAAATAAAAGGAATATAGCCGCATAAAATTGATAATAATATATAGAAAAAACGGATGAGGCATCGGAAATTTTATATTCAAAAGTACTTTTACTTTACCTACATCACATAAAGTGGTGGACATGATATAATTTTGTTACATACTTTAGAAGATACAAATATAAATTTAATGTAATTGTCGATTCGGAATCTAAAAAGCACCGTCTGATAAATTCATTGTCTAAAACATAAAGGAATAAGTCATGTTTTGAGTGGTAAGTAGAATACACTGTAAAATGTTTGAAAAAAACTTTTATAAAGGGTGATCAGTCAAGAACAACGTTTGCATGTGAATGGGCTCCTGATAGATTTGCCAATGATCCATTGTTTTCGATAAAAATTTTGTTTAGCTATGACTACCATTTCTTTTACTATGAATGCGTCAATAAGCAAAATAGCTGGATATGGACCGAAGAACAACCGTAAAAGGTTCAAGAACTGCATTTACGTTCACTCAAAACAACCGTTTAGTTTATAAGTCGATGGATTGAGTCTGGTTATAGTGCCAAAATAATGAAATATATTTTGCTTACAACAATTAACAATAGTTTTACAATTTTTACAATATTAAGTCAAACAGGGCAACTTGCCACACAGCTTATGAAATAATGGAAACATTAAGTGACAGTCAATTTTCCAGCAAGATCATAGGAGATCACGCCTTTAAAGTCTTTTTTTGGGACTACGTAAAATATGTGTTTGTGAATATGCCATATGATTGAAGCATTCGAGTCCATATCTTTAAAAACTGAATGTCAAGGATAATACTTGAGCTTAACAGTAAAGATTGCTGTTTAGTAATACTTTTTTTAATACAAAAAACAAAAGTAGAGATGGACTTGTAGCTTGCCTCAGGAGTGCATTGTAGACAATAATATTTTTGGTAGTTTTTGCACGATCAACTGAAGGTAGAGGTTAGTTGAGTCAAGTTCTGAGTTTAGAGTTAATGCCATTTGAAAGACTAACTAAGTTGCTTTGGTCAAAATTGTCGTTTAAATAATTCAGTTGACTGCAAATGCTGTCATTTTAAGTTAGAGATCAGAAGTTCGATCAAAAATTTAATAAATCCATAAGAGACAAATCCGTTTGCAGTTTCATTATGGTTTTAAGATTGCTTCAGCTAAAATTTTCTAAATCCACATTGAACTTCCTTTCGTTTTTTTTTTATAAGTACAAATTTAAAATAAAAGAAACACCCAAAAGTATCCCAAATGAGAGAAAAAAGAATGATATCTAAATTCTTTTAATATCTTATTTACTTACCGGTGTCGATTGATTATGACTTGGTGTTACGGACGAACTGCGTCTTACTGGTGGCGGTGGTTTAGCTGTATTAACTGAGGAACGTCTTGCGATTCGAGTGCCACAGCCTGTTTTTTAATTTTTATCAAAAAGAAAACAATATTAGTAAAATGTAAAACAAAAAGAAAATTAATATGAAATATTACAATTATGATTAATGTATTACTTGTTTTTTTTTTGTTTGCAATTACTTTTCGTACAGATTTAAACATTCAACAAATATTAATTTATGCAGTTCATATATATTTAATTTTGTGTAGGTATATACAGTAAATTAACCATACAAGACACCAATAATACATTTTAATATTATTATATTAATTAAAATACATTTTATCATCTCAACAAGACTATAGTGTTTAATTTTGTGTTTGCCAATTTGTATTAATGTATTTTTTATTTTTTTTGTTTATATTTTTTAAATAAAATTTTGGTATATATTCGTGTTTAAATGAACGATTTACGATGATAATGATTTATGAACAACAAAATGCAACGAAAATTAAACAACAAAATACCAAAGACGTATTAACAAAAATTCTAATCAAAACAAAATGATAAAACTAAAAAGAAATTATTATTTTTTTTTCAACTAGGAATGAAACTAAAAACGAAATGAAAGGAAAAATGGGAACTTGAGGATTAAGGTAGTTATGCCAGCTATAAAGTAAGTATTTGACTATGACAGAAGTGCACACAGAACAAAAGCGTATCCTTTTGGATGTGACATGTAAGCACTTTGAAATGTATCCTTCACCAAGTTCTTAAAGGTTATACTAGTTCAATGCCCATTGACCAATTTTAATTTAATGCTGTGATCTAATAATGAGACTGATAATTTTCAAAAATGTATTCAAAATATTAATTGATATTTAATATAGTTTAAATCTTATCGACAAAATAATGGATGTCTTTGGCAACTATTGAATAAGTTAATCAACAAACATAATCATAGATCACAACTAAAAAAACCTCAAAAAATGTTAAAAACAGAATTATTCTCAACTTAAAACATTTCACTCTTGTCCTCAACATTTGTGTTGTCTTCTTTGTTGAACAAACTGAAGCGATTTTTGAAAGCCTTCTAACTTTGTAATCGATAAAATTAATATTTGTTTAACTAGTTGTGGTTAAATGGTTTTTAAGGCAGCCCTATGCCTAACTAAAAACCTAAATTGAATCTCTAAAAAGTTATTAAAACTTGGTGCCACCCAGACTTGCTTTGCACATATAGTCTGTTTTACTTTGTAGCAAAGGATTTTTCAAAAATTAATAAACAATCTAAATATTCAAGAAAATTCTTACAAATAACATCGTCGTTAAGAAACTTTCGAACAAGAAAGCCCAAAAACAAACATTTCTATACATATATTTATGCTAACAGTTTCTTTTAAACAAATAACACTATGTGGCAAAAAAGTGTGAAGAAGCTTGTTAGTAAATGATGAAAACTATTTAATTTTTAGTGAGTTATTCAGCCATTACTAGCGCTCATAGTTTTAATCATTCCCTAACCACAGATCAGTGTTAGATACACCGTAACCATAACAAATCTGCTTATGGCCAATGAGTTCAGTAGACAATTTATTATAATTATATCAGTCTCATAAATTAGATTTGGTTAAAATTTAAAAAAAATATTCAACAACAAAACCAAAAATATATTAAACAACGAACAAAACTAAAACGTTAACAGTAATGAAATCAAAAAAAATAAAACAAACCCGACAACGAAGCCGGACGTGGTGAGATGCTCGGCTTCACCGTTGCTACCACTGGTGGCGAGGCAATTTTTGCCGCCTGTGGATGCAACGACGACTGTACTGGCGTCACCGCCGCCGATGAAGATGACAACAATGATGGTGATCTAAGGATTTGATGCGAAGGCATTGATGGTATTGAATTTGAATTTGAATGTGAAATTGTTGGTGGCAATGGTGGTAATGGTTTTGAAATAATTTTCGAATTGAACTTTTTTTGTTGTTGTTTAGGTGACTGTTGTTGTTGTTGCTGTGATGATGGTTGTTTTTGCTGATTTGTATCTAACTTTT
Organism: Eupeodes corollae; assembly: GCF_945859685.1. Lineage (NCBI taxonomy): Eukaryota > Metazoa > Arthropoda > Insecta > Diptera > Syrphidae > Eupeodes > Eupeodes corollae. The sequence continues at coordinate 52,626,675 of NC_079149.1, read as the reverse complement.
TCTTCTGAGAACGTAGCTTCTCATCTAAACTCGCCTTAAAGTCTTTGCTCAATGGTGAAATGGTGTTATTGTTGTTGTTGTTCTTACTTAATTCATTATTATTATTATTGCTTAAACTATTTAAATTTGGTATCTTCCTATCGACGATACGGTTCAAGTTCAACTTGGACAGCTTGTATTCGCCACCTGTACCACTACTACTATTACTATCAGCTGATGGAAGCTGCGAAGGCTTCTTCAGCGTTTTCGTACCTTGATTATTGTTGAGAAGTGTGTTGCGATTGTTATTGTCCGGCGGTGTTATATATTGTTCGCTGCGAAACGAGCTCAGCCTTTGTTTGGGATTCTCCAGGCCACTAGCAGATTGTGGTGTTAGGGACGTTATCAACGATGACGACGAAGATGGCTCTGGAGTTTGTGGATCTTTTGTGCGAAGCACAACAATTTCGGAATTTTGTTTGACATAATCAATATCCGGTGTGCATGGGATTGTATGATCATAGATCACGACTACTCCACTTCCAGAATCATTATCGTTCAATGATCGCTGAACATTCGAAATGGAATCTTCTCCAGCAATCGAAAGATCATCGCCATTTGCTTCGGATTGAACGAAATGAGCGAAAGTTGGATTCTCAAACCCCAACGAACTTGTTTCACTCACAAAACGACTCAATTCAGAGTCCGAGTAGGCGAATTTGGCTGCATCACTGGCTGTCGTACTTTGTGTTGAATAATTGAAACTTCCGATGGAGATCTTATCGGAATCCACATCGGTTCCGCTTCCATTGCTTATTGTTGTAGTTGGAGCCTGATGGGTATTGTTACTGGCCATAACATCCTTCAGCGATGGAATTAGTGTTGCTGCTGATGGATTCTCATTATCGGTACTGCTGTGGGATTTTTCACGTGCTTCATGCTCTCGTTGAAAGGAGTCTAATTCGCCAATAAGATCATTTAGTTCTTGAATGGAGTCTTCGTAAAGTTTGTCTATTTGGTCTACACGTGTGTTGTTAAGAGTGTGATGTGGTATATGTTTGAGTGTGTGTGTGTATTTTGTGTACATATTGTTGAGGATAGAGAAAACAATTGGAAAAGGATAATAAGGATTTTTTTTAAAGATTTTGTTTTGTTTAATTTATTTTATATTTACGGGAACAGGGATCATTTGTGTGTTTTTTTTGTTTGTTTTAAGTGTAGTCAGCGGGTGAGTAAAGAAAAAAATAAATAAAAAGAAAAACAAAAATAAATTAAAAATAAAGAAAATTAAATAAATAAAAATTAAAAAGCATTCATTTTTACTTTTAAATTATAAGAATATATAGGTACATAATAGAACCTTTTAGTCTACAGCTTTATAATTTTAAAGGTTTCATTGTTCGGTGCTTTAGTTTTAGAAAAAGGTGCTGTAACGTGCTATTTTAGGGAATAAAGTTGTAGATTTAGTTTGACACTGTTTAGAACTAAAAATATCTGTTTTTCCAAGGGGTTTTAAATGGTTAAACCTTGGTTTATTTTTGATCTATGGGTACCTAATTACCTTCATATTTCATAAAAACACGAGTACTTTTTTTTTTAAATAATGTTAAAGTAAGGAAAGTTGATACATCTACAAACAGTTCACTTTCCACTTCATGTGGAACTTGAATATCAAAGCACTATTTATGTGTGACTTAAGAAAAATAAAATAAAAAAATAGTAAATTATTGCCTAAAAACAATTAAAACCATACAAATGTGTTTTTCAAAATTTATTTTTTGCATGTTAGGTAAAAGTATTGGGAACTACATTATTAGGTTATGTGTCATTTAACTGTAGAGTGTGCTTTATTTTTGTACCATGGGCTATTTTGACAATGCCACTAGAAGGTGACACAAAGAGTCACTAAAACTTGAGAAACATTGAAACAACACCTATGGTTCCCATCTTCAGTCGTATGGGGCGCATAGTTAAGAATGTGGCTATTTTAGCCGAAAGTGTTAAGACTCAATTCACAGCGTTGATGCATGGTGGCGATCTCAAAATATCACGCAATAGCCTGAGGAACATTCTGCCAAATAATCTTGAAAAACACGCTTACAAGGTAAAATTGACTCAACACGATCATTTGCGTTGGTTACGCTTCAAAGTTAAGGCTTTAGAGCATTACGAATTGGACAATGATTTTGTGTGAAAATCATCCTTCTTCTTCTTCTATGTAATGTCAGTTTGATTTTTTCGTGAAGGACTGATGTTATGTCAACAATACGGAAACGGCACTAATGCAAGTCTAAGATCGCCTAAGCAGTCGATAAGCCAAAGCTCAAGACAATCAACAAATGTAACTGCGAAACCAACCTAGGCGATGCCATGTTCCATAATAAATAAGAACTATTTATTTTATTTATTTTTTTTAAAGAAAAACGTATGTGGCTCACTTTTAACATAGGTATTTAGTTTAGATGGATTTTAAGGCATGATAACAGGGTGTTGTGAACTACTTCATAAAATTATTTGAATAATATCTATTTATCACTAAACTATTATATTGTATTTTATTCACAACTTTATAAACAATATAAAAAGGATATAATTATTTTTGAATGCAGTAACTGTTGCGTTCTAAGAAAGTTTTTTTTAAACTAACATTTAGGAAAGAGGATGTTTCCAACAAACAAAGGGAAAAGGTCCTAGCGACTAAAATGAGGATCACATATATCAGAGCTGACTTCTTTTTACTCTTTATAGTTTAAAAAAAACTGATTTTTTTTTTCTGACAGCAAAATTAAACAAATAATTCTAGAATGAATCATTTATCTAAGATGTTAAGTTCTTTTTTCGACTAGTTTGAAAATTCATAAAATACGGATTTTGAGTTTAATTAAAACTGTTGCATCTATCAAATTTACAATATGATTTTTGTAACATTTTACCTTGATTTATTCTTTCTAATTAAAAACGTTTTAATTAAATAAACATTTTTGCATTAAAGAGTTATTCTATCCTCTCTTTTTGTGTTGTTGGTTGTTAATTTGAAACAACACATCTTAATCTTACCGACTCATATTTAATTTAAACTGATTTATAAATTATTTATAAGACTTTATTGAAAATTTATTCATTTACTATTTTCATTGTTTTAATTGCACTTACGTGATGTAATTCTTAAAAAAATTGTATTGCAGATAAATGCCAATCCTTTCATACTCCGGCATCATAGGCAATGGCAACGACAACGCATTCATAAATTATTTCAAACTGTCTTGATGAATAAATAAAATGGAATGATGATTTCATGTCAAAGCAGACGCAGTCATCGAAACTAACTATAATATGGAATATATTAGACGCCTGGCGCGTCGTTGCTTTATTTGCAGGTGTATCAATTTTTCAGAAACGACAACCTTCATTAGGTGATAATACACCATGAAAAAGTAGGTTAGAAAGCTTTGCAATAGAACGAATATGAAGAAAACATTTCATAATAATTATCCATTTAAACATTTAATTTTTTACAGTGAGTAAATTTGTAAATGGTACACCTAGGCGTATACGTAATTTTTAATTGGTGTTAAAATTAATTCGCTCTGAAGACTACCTTTATACATCATGTTTATGAACGTAGATTAATGTCAACTTTAATTGTTTTGCATACATTTATGTTGCAGTTTTGAAGAGGACACAGAGTTATATTTTTTGAAAATCCTTTCGAAAACTTTATGTGGGGTCAAAAGTTAACCTAGAAGCGTTGTTCTCTTAGCTACTCTATAATGAATATATTGAATATTAATTGCATCTATTTTATGACTAATCATTAAATCTACGTATTGTAATGCTAGTTTATATCATCAAGCTTTATTCTAAACATCTCAAACTAAGTCTACAACCACAATTTTCAATCATTTTTGGAAACAATAATATTTCAACTACAAAAATCAAATCTACATTAGAATGTCTTAGCTTACCGTTATCTTTTTCATTCGCTACAGCTGCGTCATTTGCACCCTTTACTGAGTGATTGAGTTCATCTTTACGTGTGGAATAGACACTTTCTCCAGACGATATCGAATGATTACTTCGACCACCTGTCAGTGGTAGAACAGGACTACTATTTACAGCAGCCGCTTGTTTTTCAAACATCGAAGCCTTTTGCAAGACCGATGCCCTCACCCGCTCATCGCATTCAGTTGAATCCTGATTATTTGGCTCTGTTGACGATGAAGCAATTGTACAATTTTCTTGTTGGCCAATAGAATTATTAAATGCATTGTTAGTACTGTTATTTGTTGTTGCACTATCAGTCTCTGTGATTTTCAAAACATCCTCGGAATCTCCAGCATCGTCATATTTTAAATTTAGAGACGTTGGAGAACACGAGGAGTTATTAGTTGAAGCTGGATTAATATAGCCAACAACAAGTGGTGGTGCATTCGCTGATAGTGGGGTTGCAGGCGAATTAGTTAACAGCGGCGAATAGTGATTATGTGGTGTTGATGCACCACTGGACGGTGTGTATGTACTGTAACCGACATTAGTTTGATGTGATTCAATGGATGGATGACTATGCAAGGAGGGAGTATTCGATGAGGAATGATTGGGATGGTTAACTAGAGAGGATTCTGATGAAACCGAACTGTGAGAATCGGTTGATTGCTGCTGTTGCAATACAGAATGATTCGCTTGTGGTTGTTGTTGGTTTTGTTGTTGCGGCTGTTGCTGTTGAATAGGTTGTTGTTGATGTTGTTGCAATTGGTTAATTATTTGCTGTTGTTGTTGTTGTTGATTTGTTAATTTTTGGGCTGCCATTGAGGCTAGTTCTGACATATTAACATAAGTCGGTTGTGGTTGAGACTGCTGTTGCAGATATTGTTGTTGTTGCATCTGTTGTTGTTGTTGGGATTGTGGCAGATGAGATAGCTCTGTAGTGTTAATAATGAATGCGAGTTAGTTTTTATTAGTGAAGCGTTAATATTTTAATAAGCGGGATTTTACCTTTAGTAACATGGGCTGGAATTGGTGATGGACACTGACGTGGTAGTAAACCTGTACCGTTGCGTGCATTGTTGTTTGCCGAAAGTGGACGTTCCAACGACGAGCATCTCTGTAAACAGAAAAATATCAAACGAAAAGTTAATACATAATTGCTTAAAGAAATTCTTAAAAAAGCAGGACCTTTTGGAGATCTTAACAAATAAGAGAGAACAAAAATTAAGATATGATTATTTCAGTTTTACATTATTGAATGCATAATAGCACTATTTTATCTCTATAAATAAAGATCAAATGAGTAAGCTTCTTTCATTTCATGTTTATATGATTATTTTGTCAAATATTTTAAACAAGAATTTTGAGGCTGCATAAAATGGTATGGTTAGGGTATTTGCTGCCGCCAAAAGGGGTTTCAATACAAATAGAATAATTATTTTAGTGAAGGATTCATGATCATGGGTACTAACTATAGGTGCTTATACCATAATACAAAAAAAAAAACTAAAAAGAAAATAAATACTAGAGCTTTTGAGAAAATTGGGTGTAGGTAATTATGTATTTAGTTTTCATTCGGGCAAGCAGGCGCAGGCAGATAGAAAAGACTTAGACGCTGGCAGTTTATACCAGAGACGGGGGTCTCTTACTTACCGGCCGATATCCTGACTGTGGCCATGGAAAGAATTAAAATTATTTCAAAGGATGTGTAAAGTTGTTTTGTTTTTCATTTTAAATTTGTTTTTAATGAAAAAATGTGAATTTAAAAGTGCTTTTTTGTGTATGCCAATTTTATCCGAACCAAATGTACCTAGGTTTTGTATTCAACTTTTTTTTTCTAGAAGCCTATGTAACAATTCATAGAGCAATAACTTACCACTGGTAATGGTGGTCGACACAGGACATTTCCTGGTGATTTTTGGGATGTTGGAACCGGAGTTGCTGCTTCCATAATGGTTTCTGGATTTTGAAATGTATATACTGTCAGAGCCGGACGCTGGTGGCCTTTTTCATAGGCCGACGATATTGTGTGAGGACGATCTGTGGCTGGAACGTCTTGGGAATGTGGTGGCCATGTGGATACAGCATGCGACTGACTTGTTGCTGTTGAAGCCTTTAGATTCATTAAAGAAAATAAATAAATTAATATTAGATCACTATGATGAAAAGCTTTTGCAATAGCGAGGAGCATGCAAAAATATTTAAAACAAAAATTAAATAACAACTAAAAAAATAATAAACCTGAGAAGTCAAAGCTGGCGATGAGCAAAAACCACTATCACTGGATTCACCAGGCTTAAGGCGAATCGTAGGCGAAATTAACTAAAAAAATTCCAAAAAAAAACTCAAATAATATTTAACAACAAAAGCTTTACATTCAAATTTATTCTCTTACACATTCCCTTACCTGCGACAAAGATCGTGGATGATGATGATGCCCAGGCGATCCACTAGAACCACTGCTATTCATTGAACTTATTGAACACACCGAACTCTTTCGTGATCCCAAAGAATTTGAACAACCTTGCGAGCCAGAGCCACCACCCGGTGATTCTGGGTACAAATTCATAGTTGATTTAGCATCATGTATTAGCTCCTCGGATGATGGTGGCAGGATGTTGGGCTCTTTGGTAACATTAGCAATTGATTGCATTGCCTCTTGCAAATGACCCAATTCAGACATTACTTCACATTCTTCCTTAACTACCGGTTGGAGCATATAAACAAACGTACAATAACGCATACGTTCTTCAATCATTGCCGAACGCAGTGATTTCTTTTCGACTTCTTCTAATTCGGCACGACGCATCGTGACATCGTGCATATGTGAATCGACCAGGGATTGTATAGCATCCGATTGGCCTTTGCGGGCTTTTTTTTGCAAACGTAGTGTATCGGTTGAGCGTTTTTTCAACTCGGCACGACATCGTTTGTGTTCTTTGGCATGTTCTTTGTCGATTGTGGCGACTTGGCGTTTCCAGTCTTCTAGTTTGTCCTATATTTTATTTAAATCAAGGCAGTAAATAATAATAATTAATTGAAAATAATGTTTTTCATTTAAAGTGAAAGTTAACAAACCTGTAAAGGTAATACCAGGCAATCCATGATTGCTGATGTGAATGTTTTTAGGCGGGTTTCTACTGCCTTGTGTCTCAGACAGACACGTGTCAAAGCGGTACCGATTTCCTTGGAAGCACCTGCAAATAAAAACCAAAGGATTAATTAAATGTTTCATTAGTTTGTTGTGTAATATATACTAAATATAGTGTTGTTGATAGTTCTTAGTTTTTTTTCTTGTAAAAAATGTAAAATTTGAAATCTTTCATGGGCTGAGGAAATTAAAAAAACCAAAAGTTTGTGAATCTCTGATGTAAAAGTTCAATGTATTTTACGTTAAAAGTGAAAGACCAAATTTTATGTTGAAGAAAAAGTTTTTCTTTTCCAAGAATACTTTTGGGGTATTTTTGAGATAGAGGTATTGTTTTTGCCTTTTGTTCTTTTGGATATCATTGTTCTCCATTACATACTACCCACAAAAACTTACTCAAATATCCTTGTTTCCAATAAACCGCAACAAAAGAATACGTTTTTTTTACATAAACGTAGAATTAAAAGAATGTTGTAGCTAACAAATATTTAAAGGGAAATTTTTTGTATTTATGGCTATAAAGAAAACGACCCTCTTTAGGTATTTGAATGATGGCATTAAAATATCTGAACTCATGGTAGTTTCAATTACCTTAAAAGTCCTAATGAAAGCAATACCAAGAACAAATCAAATTCCCTTCCTTCCATTAGTGGTGTGTGGCTAAAAAACTCAAACTCAGAAAATTCTATGCCTGCCGTTATTTTAACAACATAAGATAAGAAAAAAATTATTCTCAGTGGTGGATTTAGTCAAAAGCAAAACTGCAATCATCTTTTATGGTAAGAGATTAAAAGAATGAAGGTTAAGGTTGAATTTGGGTGAGTGGTAATTAGAATAAAATGTGGTAATTAGAATAAAATTTGAACTTAATTGGAATTCAGAGTTTATTTAGATACACCTCAGGGAAGTTATCTTGGTCCATAACTGTTTTTTTTTTTGATAAATATTCCATCAGGGTGATTTTTAAAAGGGATTCAAAATTAAGTAAAGAACGTTTTTGCTCATTATCCATCCATCATACTAAAATAATGTATTTTCGTGAAAAGGGTGAGGGGTGAAATTAATGCAAGCAATGTTGAGCTGTTTAGATTAATGTGATGGCGAGTTGATGTTCGGAAATCGAATCTCAGATAGTCTGTGAGTACCGTGCGACAACAAGGAACATGACTGTTTTCCAATAGGATACCAGTACTACAAACTTTTTAAAGAAAGTTGTGTACAGCAGACGCGATAAGTGCTTTATTTCTACTACAACTTCATAATATTTGGGCTACACAACACTTATTTTGGGCATAAGTTTTCAATATTTCCAAATGTTGTTCAATATGGAACGCCACCGAAGTGACTAACTACTCGTACCTTACACCTTTCTAGAGAGCTTTCAGTTGTCTACTTTTGGATATGTGATCCAGCCCTGAACAACCTGACCGAAGACATCCAAACAGTTTGGCTTAAAGCCCCAACCTCTGGTTAAATTTTAATTTTCTATTTAGTTTTTTTTTATATGAATGCGGTTCACTGACAACAAAACGGGGATAAGTTTGTCCGGTCGAGTGTGTAAGACGAGGGTAGGATATTGCGAATAAGAATAAGAACCCACCTTGCAAATCCCCATAAGCTTGCACTTGAAGATTACACTTGGCACGGCAGCAGCAAGCCAGCAAGATATGTATATTTGTATACACCAACTAACAGGGAAGTGAATACGATACAAACAAAGTACTTTTCTAAGTTAAAAAGGAAAATATGTAGGACAAAAGACGAACAAAATAACAACAACAAAAAATGAAATAAAATCAAGGAAGTCCTAAAAACGTCCTTAAATACATTAAAACAACTTGACACTATTTCAACCCCCTTGGCCGATTGGCTTTCTTTAACTCTCTAGTGGATCCATGTATGCAGTGCGCAAGAATATAGTTTGTATATTAATCCTCTTCCTGGAGACTTTTTGGTGCTTGATTTGAAGTCATCACAGAGGGTGGGTGTTGAGCTGCGCTGTTGATGTAAGAGAGCGCATATAAGGAGAACCAAAGACACAAGTACCAGGATCAAGTGTTTCGTGTATGGTATATGAAGCAAAATTGTTACTTACTTTTCTTGGTTGGCTGGCGCCCCCCCACATATGCACTTCACATAAATATAAGGATAACGCTGAACACGTATGGTATCCCTAATTGTACATTCTCGTAACTCAACAGGAATATGTAGGAAAAAATTAATTACACACTGGATTTAAGGGAGGAGGGGTTGAGAAAAAATAAAAAGAAACAAGATCTGAATTTGAGTAAAACAGCGAGGGTGCTTAAAAGGAGTTAAGAGGGCTGTCGTCTAATTGCATTTCTTCTTCGATGATGTGGAGTTGAAAGTTTAAGGGATTCACTGAGACTAATATCCTGGACAGACATTCAATTATTTTTGGGGAAGTATTTGCAGGTTTTATGTATTTTTGTTGCTAGAAATGTAATTTTAATCTTTGATATGGGAAATTATGATAAGTAGTATTTAAAAGGCTTTTGGCAAAACATGTATAAAATATATGGTTCGAAAATAAATTTATACCTAAAGGAAGATTTTGGGGAATGTAATTGCTTCTTTACTTTCATCAAGATGTTTGAAATAAAGTAGAAGCAGAGGGTTCAAGCATGGTGGCTTTACCATAATCGCTGCCAGATTTCATAACTGGTCATTGGATTGAAGTGACTCACTTTGGAATCAACATACTATGGTGTGCATGAAATTCTTTTAAAACTAATAAAAAGAGATTTTATTTCGATGTTACAAAAACGAGCATCAAATGGTACAGTTTTGACATGACAAATATCAAAATATGACAGCTTTAAAAGTGACAACTGTCCAAAAAATGAAAGCTCTTTTTGGTATTTAGTATAACCAAAGCATTTTAAACTATTTCCTTGAAGTTTTGGACTTAAGATTTTTAATTTAACTCTAAGAGCAAAGATAGATTTTATTACTTGAAAAATTTTCATTTTTAATAAAATTGAAGGTCTTTTAAGAAAATGGTTTAAAAATCTAATTTCTTAAAACTTTACCATCACATTCTTTTTGAAATTTAGATTTTAAACGTGCAATGCTCAAAACAACAACAACATTAGAGCTATTAATTAGTTCTTCTTTCTTGGGAAGGCAAATAAACCCAATAATTTAAACAACCAATATTATTAAGCAAAATTTCGGCGAAACAAGTTTGCAGTGCCAAAATACATCTTATAACATTCATAAGTTTTTAAGCTAAAATTGAATTCTGTGAAATTTGTGATGCCGTACTTTGAAAATGTTACAGAAAGCAGAAACTCTTTCTAAAAAAAATAAATATATGAGTCATAGAAATAGAGTCAAAAACAGTTGAATACGAGTCACGGCTAGAAGAACCATCAACTGATGAACTATACGTAAGTAAGTTCAAAGAATTTGGAGTACCAATTCGTTTATTGTGAGTTCTAGACTTACTTTTCTGACGTGTTTGAAACATCGTAAGGATCAGTAAAACCTATTTTGTGTGTCCGTTTGGTTCTGGTAGTAAGTCAAAAACTGGACTTGTTGTTTCATAACCAACATTTTCCTTAAAACCATGTAAGTTTTTCCTATTTGCTTAACTTAAGAGACCTTGGGCACCATTTTGAATCGATAGAAGATAAAACAAATTGAAGGTTGCACAAGAAGAGGAATTTAAAAACATAATTTGAAAACTGCAAAAAATTATGACAGATTTTACTAATTAAGGAGAATAAACAAAGGTTTGTATATTTATAATTAAAAAGGAGTGACCTAAAAAGGAAGTGAAACTATTTGAAAACTACATGAAAAGAATTGAAAAATTTAAGACTGCAATTTACGAAAATCCGTTTTTTAGTAAATCAAGACAATTTTATAGTAAAATGAATGAAAAAGTTGTGATTTCGCATATCTTCGTAAAATGAACAAAATTTATAATTTGGTTATTATTAAAAGTCATAATTCGAGCTTGTTGAAGTCAAAGAAAATTGCAACTTTTGAGTCGTAATCTTCTAATTCAGGGGAATAATTTAATTTGACTTATCATTAATCTTGTTTTGAAAAATGTATACGGTGATATAAGTTTTTTAAATTCTCAAATGAATAAAATATAATCACGATATAAATATTGAAGCTGCAAGATTGTAATTCACGAAATACCTATTTGCTGATTAAAGAAAAAAAAATTCGTGTATTGGGTTTCTGTCACTTTTAATTGGAGCAATTTCCCAAAAATACACAAAATCAATTTATTTGAAGTAAAAAAATATCATCGTAACATGATAAAATTTGTATTTAAAAAGGCACGATCTTGTCCCTTCGGCAATGCTGGTGTTACCCGTTCCAGCATCATAAAACAAAAGGGTACCCTACTGGTTATACAATACACACAATTGCATTGTAGTGTATATACATACAAATACAATCTTAGCATTTACATTTGTTTGTGATTAATGGTGTACAAAAACAAAAAAAGTTATACAGAAAAGAAATTAATCGTTCTTCATATATTTCTTTGTTTGATTTGGCCGAACGGCAATACGGTAATGTAATTATTTAGAAAAAAGATTATGTTAAAAAATTAAAACTACAAAGCGTTTGAGTTTCAATAACGAGTTGACTTGAAAATTAAGGCTCCTATCGACGTATAAAACTATTCTCGCTAGACTTCGTCGAAACTGTCTTCCTACTTTCAATAAGAGGAGGAAATGCGAGACCCTTTGTAAAGTTCCTAAAGAAATAGAAGGTTTGTAAAAGTATAAACATATTTTGTGTGTTTTTTGTTTACAGTATACAGAAAACAAGTGGAAGACTACACAAAATAGCCTTGAAAACAAAGGACATTTAAGGTTTAATTCAAGAATGACCAGATTATAAAATCTGATTATGATTACGAACGGTAATACCTACTAAAAATTAAAAAAACTAGTTAAATATATTTTTATTTTAAGTTTATAAATTTTTATTTCTAGAAATTAGTTAAAAACAATAAAAAAAATAGAAATCTTTCATATGTGTCTTTCTTGTATATATTTTTTATTTTATAAATTATTATTTTCTAGAATATTTTCATTACAATTTGCCTAGAAAAACTTGTAATTCGGCGCGCCATCAACTGAAAAAATATCTCTGAGAACACGAAAACCAATAAGTTTATGTTGTAAATCAATAATGAAGATTGTTGATTTTGCAAAAAATTGTTCTTGAATCTCTACATGATTGCTTGAAAATGGAAACTAAATTAATCTTAAAAAGCTACAAATTGCCGCAAAAACTGTTTTAAATTACGACTCAAAAGTTGTAATTAAAAGAAAACCAAGTATCAAAACCGTGAATGTTTTTACCTACAACAGTGAAAATTTATAATACTTATTGATTTAGAGGTGTTTCTTCAGATAAAATTGTAATAAGTATCCTAAATCGTGTTTTTGCGATTCGGCTTATAAGTTCCATTTGTGTTTTAAGTTCTCAAATAAAGTGTAATGTTAATAATTAATATTTTATTAAGACAACTTTCATTTTTAATTTGCCTTACAAATAAATTTCTGATGTTCTCACTTATCAAAATAGTAGTTCCATAGTTCACAAAACCTCAATTTCCGGTGGGAATACATTTAACTGCAGTAAAGTTAAATGTAAGTATTAGAAATGGGAAATTACTTGTGTAACCGCAAAAGCATATACAATCTGATTCAGTGTTAATAACCCTGAAACCTTTTAATATAGATTTCAATTTATTGGACTTCCTGCAAACGACTTCACCCACTTAGATACCTATAATTCTTATCGATGGAAAGCTTAAATTCTCAACCTCCAATAACAAGATTCCATAACCATTCCAAAGTCCATTCAACATTCCTTCTAAAACGAAAATGTCATTGGTTCCACTGGAACAATCACAACAAAAAATATCGTTCAGTCGTCTTGCAATGAATTTCTACAGAATTCCCACTATAGCATTCATTTCTGGAAATATATGAGCTATGAGCTCGAAGCCAATAATAAAATAAAAAATAAGTATTGGATACCCTGAGATAGTTTCATGAATTATTAACACGCTTGCTCCACTTGTTTTGGTTTTGCAGCTCATTTGACGGTTGCAGCAGCAGTCTTGAGTCTACATTCTGTTTCCAATGCAACGTGAATCCGATTCAAAAGTTGTGGAATCAATTCCGTTTTTTTTTTCTTTTCCTTTTCAAACTCATTTTTGAGCGCGAAAGACCAACGAACTTACTGCTGCAACAACATCACATCGCCGCCGCCGCATTGGTAAGGCGGTAAGTGTAGTGGCGGCTTGTTACGTCAAAATCCAAAGAAACCCATAAACACATAGATACAAATAGAAAAGACAGATATTGTGCATTTGAAACGGAGCTATACTACTAATGGATACACTTTTGCAGTTATAAAATAGCAGGTGAATGTTCGCTATGGTCACATGAACAAGCTCCAAGCTACGAGTATACCAAAGCCAAAAGCACCTTAATGTCTTCTTGATAGTTGCTGTAGTTGCAGTTGGTGTTTTTTATATTGTCGGTATTTCCTCTGCACACCTTCACTCACAGTACGAAATATGTCTTATAGGAAAACTTATTTCTGTTATAAATATCTATGTTTGCTGTGGTGACTGCGCAACCAGTATCGGATTTTGACATTTCAATACTTAAAGAAATTCATAGCGTGATGAGATATGGGGCCACACTTTTAAAGAAATATGCGCAGCAAATGATCCGAATCCGAATATTTTAAGGTTGTACCTTCTTTTCGTAAATTCAAAGTACGAATTTAAGGTCATGAAATGTTAGGCAACAGAAGTGCCTAGTTACTTCTGTTATCAAACTATTATATTGGTGTTGGCCCTCATTTCTCAGACAAATAAAAGAACGTTGGTCTTTTTATGGAGAGGGTAAATTAAAATAAATTTAATTTTTCAATTAAATTTAAAATACTATGCTCAAATTATACAAACGAACCTTTAAAACCCTTTAAAGAAATTAAAATATCATTTTTGTCGCATTATATTATATTCATTTCATGAAATTGTCCATTACCAATTGTGGCACGTTTTGTTTATGTTTTTAAGCAACGCTGATGATTCTACACATCAGTTACTTGCCCTAAAAGCTGGAGATTTTTTAACCTGTTTTTCTTTCAATACTGCCGGGACGAGTAGGTGCTTCAAGACGACACAAACATGATTTAGTATTACAAACTGTGTTGAAAATTGTACACTATTTTAAAGTAAATTTTAATAGTACTTTTTCTTGAAAAATGTGAAAAAATTTAACAACTGCCCAAATAGAGGGCTTTTCAAAATGAAACATTCGATAAGAAAACTGTAATTATTTAAGATTTAAATGTATTTTTTAAATACCTATTTTTAAGTCCTCGAAATAATTTTCAGAACTGTGCACACTTTTTTTAACATTATTTTACCTATTAAATCAACTGAGAAGTATATAAAGGGTGATTTTTGAAAACCTATAGAAAAGTTAAAAAAAACTTAGATAATGCATGAAATCTTTATTTGAATCGATAGTACGGCCCATATAATTTAATGTTTGCAGATTATTTCATGCAAATGTTGACCTTGACCAGCCCATAAACCGCACCAAACTGTGACTTTGTCTAGATGCGTTGGTAGCGCTTGCAATGCTCTTGGCTGAGACTCACTCCAAAATCGAAAATTCTGTTCATTTAAATACCCATTGAGACAAAAATGTGCTTCGTGGCTGAACACATTTTTTCGGTTAAAAAGTGGATTTTCGGCCAACTTTCCAAAAGCCCATTCACCTGTACGTTGCAGTAGGTCGTTCGGCTTCAATTCTTTCACTAGCTGTATTTTGAAAGGCATAACATTTAAATCCTTCCTTGAGTAACAGAGGCCCAATTGCTGTAAACGGCGACGAATCATAATTGATGATCATCATTAACAGTGGCCGATACAGCTGCGACATTTTCTTTAGTTCACTCTCTACGTAACCGTGTTGGTGGTTTAATGTTCAACAATGTAAATTTGGTGCGAAATTTAGTCACAATAGCCCGAATAGCCGCTTCAGTGGGTCGATTAAACTGACCATAAAATGGAAGAAGCGCCCAACAAATTTTTTTTTAACAGAGCACGCATTTTGATAATAAAATTCAATAATTTTGCGTTGTTCGTTTGTAGGACGATTCATGGTTAAATTATAGACCAAACTGGAGATGTTTGACAGTGAAACAAAACATGAAAAGTGCGTCAGCTGTTTAAACCAGTTTTGCCAAAAAGATAATAGCCAAAAAATCACCCTTTACATAAGTATCGAGTATTTTGCTATTTAAATTTGCAAATAGTTTAATTTCATCACTTCTGTTTTTTTCTTTTTCCTTGAATTTTTGGCAAAAATGAAAGTTTACTTTTAAGTAATTAATCCTTAAATAAAAAGTTTTGACAAGATGGCATCGCATTGGAGGGAGAATCGAAAATTGAATTATTTAGGTTTAGACACATTTTTAAATGTGTATTTTTGTAGTAAAAGTTCTTTTGCGACAAAATTTAAGAGCTTAACATTTAACTAATCAGCAAATTTTTTGATTATTTATCAATTCCCAGCAAATGCTGGGATTGATCACACGATCTATGATGGCAGGACACTTACGTTGGCGTTCAGAGCTTCTAAAAAATTGAGATTACAAATTACAAAAATGCACACCAAATCAGAAATACGTTTACTGAGAAATAGTTTTGCTATTTATTTAAAAAATTGGTCACACTACTTATAGTAGAAAATTATATAACAGCTGACAGATACTTTGTTATCAAAAGTTTAGCGAATTTACCACAACAAATTTAAAAAAATGTCAACACAGCTGACATATGTCATTTGTTTAGTTTTCCAATTTCATAATAAATTAAGTTGAATTAGAGAAACCATCAATAAGTCAACATAAAATGGTGCAGTTGTCATCATAAGAAATCCAATCTGCTACATTTAAAGCTTTTATACAAAGTCAAGTGTGTCGCCTTAAGATGCATATTTGTTTGCAATCATATTTGTCCGCCACTGCGTTGCGACAAAGTGAATGGACTGACTGTCTTTCTTTGGGGCAACACCACTGCCGTGCGTCGTCTCCGTCTCAAACTTGAAATAGTCTAAGTCTTGTCTGTCTAGAGTACTCTGACCATTTGTCAAGTCATATCCAGGTCAGTAAGGAATCTTATCGAAGAGACTTAATATTTTTTGTACTTCTATTTTGTTGATTTTATCGTTTTTTGTTCTTCTTTTTTTCTATAAGATTTATTTTTATGTGATTATTCTTAGTCATAGAGTTGCTGGTGCATATACAAAAATATTCATAGGCACATCACGCAAAAGATATAAGCATCATTTTATTTGCAGAAACCTGTTCTTATGGACGGAATGATAATTTGGTTTATGTGTCGTGTCTAAATGCCCCCCTTTTTCTACAGACTTCAGAACATCAACTCAAAGAAGTCGCAGACTTGTGACTATAAACGAGGACTAAAAATAAAACTAATTTGAATATTCATTTTTGATTGAATTTATGACTTGACTTGAATGGTGATGGTGACACTTGATTAGATACTTTTTATTTAAAATTTTTCATTTTTTATAGTTTGAATTTTTAATGAAATTTTTATTATAATTTTTGTATATGAAAATACAATTTGGATTTGAATAAATGACACTTGCTATTTTTTTCTGTTTAGGAAAATAAATCATTTGCAGTGGCCTTAAAATGAGGATAGCGATAGAAAGGAAGTATTTTTAATACAAAATTTCAAGGCGTAAAGAAGATGATTGATGGTGTTACGTGGTGATTAGAAATGACAAGAATTATTAAGTTGCAGCGTCATGTTAAAAATGCAATATCTTGTCTGGTATCGATGTTGGAATATTAAATTTTTAATGGAGGAAGTTTGTCTGGATAAAACTGCATGTAATCAAAAACTAAGACTCTAGTTAATGCAAGGTTTTTGGGCTAATAGATAATACATAATGTGTCTAGGTTTGGTGGTTTCCTTATAATTGGTTAAGCGCACATATCTTTCTTAATAATGGCTTCCTTGGGAGATACTTCTTTGAGCTCCCCGAATCATTCGAGATTTGTTACTGCTGACGTTAATTTTTGGAATTTTTGTTGATCTATCAAAACAGATAAAATCCACAAAATTTTATTTGCTTGTCCAATTATTCCTTTAACTTTTTTGACACCTCACAGTATCCTACTTAAGAAGTCGCCTTCAACCACCATGTCTATTCCGTGAGATTTATTGAACATTGAATCAGCCAGAATGTTCCATATTTTTATCACACATTTAAACGATTTGAATGGCTGGGAACTAGTTACAGATTAAAGGAGCTTCTTCATAGTTGCTTTAGAATCTAAGCTGTAATGCTTTCCCATTTCAAATCCTGTAATAACGCCTTCAAATTGGCAATTCTTAGCACCTGGATTTGTAGTCGACTCTCTGGACTGCACATTTACATTTAGCGAGTTGGAAGAAAGGCTGAAGACGCTTAAAGATGGAAAAGCAGCCGGTTCAAATGGTATTCCAAAGGAATTTTTTAGTTAGTTAGTTTAGTCTTGTTAGTTGGATTGAGACCGGAAACTTGCTGAGGAAGTTCCAGGCTGGATTTAGACCAGGATATTCAGCAATAGATAATGTTTTTATATTCAGGAGCTTGGCAGAGGTTTTCTTCAAACAAAGGAAAAAAATGTATGCATTTTTTATCGATTTTAAAGCAGCTTTTGATAAAACCGATAGAGGTGAACTATTCTATAAGCTGTATAGTCTTGGGGTATAATTAAAGTTTGTTCGCGTTCTTGAGCACTTATATAGTGGAACAAAAGCGGCTGTATGGACAGGTGAAGAACTCTCAGACTGGTTGGAAACGTCACCGGAAGTGAGACAAGGTTGTACATTAAGCCCTACCTAGTTTACATTATTCATAGATGACCTTTTGGACTACCTGCCGGGTGGAGAAGATTTCGCAGGGATGCGGATTAAGGCACTTCTGTTCGCAGATGATATAGTCATGTTTGCGCAATCACCGGAAACTCTGCAGCTCATGATTAACAGGGTTTACCAGTATTGTCAGCTATGGAATTTAATAGTAATTATAGATAAATCCAAGATTATGGTTGTTAAAAGTGGTGGTGGACGTAATGCATCAAATGAAAAATTAAGCTATAATCGCGAAAATATTTAATGTGTGCGAGAATTCAAATATCTTGGCATTACTGTTACAAATAATTTAAATATGGGTAAACACTCGTAGGAGAAATTGGTTAAGGCGAAAACTGCTATTAATATGACCAGGAAACAATGAATAAGTGTATAGTATTTGAAGCAGAAGCTGAGAGCACACTATTATATATGGGGACGTAAAAAGTATAATTTGGTTGAAAAACTCCTTACGCACTTTATAAAAAGAAGAGAAACGGGTTTCTCTCCTTTGTTTTTAAAAACATTGAAGTTTCAAGCGGACTTCTTGATTAACGTTTTTAAAATGAATGAATCACGGATCGTGAAAAAGTGGTCATAAAACCCATACGAGATCAAAACAGTTCGTATCGAGAATGGCAAGATCTTGCTGAGCAATGTCAAATTAATTTTAAATTGCTTTTCGAGGATTTAACAACCGCTAAAATCATCTTGTATAAAGTCATTTTAAAGGTTGATGAGGAATGTAGAGCTGAATATATTGCTGATGCGTCGAATTCCTTGTACAGAACAACTTACAGCAGATTAAATCATAACCTTGCAGGGACAACTATTTTAAGGATTCCACTAATGTCCGTGTGATTTCTATGATGGTCAGACTACGTTGTGAACTTATAGATTTAAATTTCATTCCACACAGATCTGATTTAACGCTAGAGTGTAATATGTGCAATCAGAAAGAGAGGATGTTGTCGACTTCTTGGGATATTCCCCATTCTCAGAGAAATCAGAAGGAATGTATTCAGAAAAGCCGTTCTATCGGAAGATCAAGTGATAGGTTTATTGAATGAAAATGATGTTATCAATCTTTACGAACTTTGCAAAACTGCGCTTGGATATATAAGTGCTATAATGAACGAAAATTTTTGAGTTTTGACTATTTTTAAAATAATTTGTAATCTATCATGACCTGTTTATAGTTAAATTATAAATACCTTTTTTAATATTGAAAAGTAATTATATTGAGGGCTTTTTACATTCATTGTGTTTTGTTGTCAATCTCGTAGACGGCAATTGCCATGCTTTAATGATTTTTGTTAACATTTTTGGTTCGTAATGTAAATTTTACTTTAATTCAATAAAATCTGTATCTATCTATCCAGAATCTTGGCTAAAGTTTTACATTTTCCTTATGTTTGGATTCTCCAACTACTATTTAACTTAGACGCTGAATATTAACTATTGTTTTGATTCGAGGAATGCCCAATATCTGTATTGCTTCTTCTGATATTGACGTTATTTGTTAGCCTTTATAGATAAGTTTTCTCATTATTATGTTTTTCCTTTTGATGCTTTGGCTTTTATTTGAGCCGTTGCAAGAATTATGGTTGTCTCTGCTTTGCTGGTAATCATCGACTGTACATTTAGCTCCAAAATTCTCCCTATTTATAGGGCAGACATTTTAGGTTTTGGGGATTTATTCATAAACATTGTTTACATTAGTATCCAAAGCATTAAAATAAATAAAAGAAAACTTACTAATGCCTTTAAGACTTAGAAAGGCCCCAGAAATTTCAACTGAGAAATACAGGTAGCTATTTAGCTAAGAACTCACTAGTTAAGTCAAAACGTTTTTGATTTATAAGGCAAAAACACATGTTACAATCAAAACACATAAAACGAAGTCAATTTTACGAACTAAATGCTTTTGCTTGGTGAGTTTATTTAATGAATCTTTTGTGTTATTTGAAACAAATTTGATTTGATTTGTTCACAAAGTCATTTCATAAGACACAACCAAAAATCGCTTTATTTGATTTGCGAGTGTTTTGGACAAATCTTTGTGTTTGGGATGTTCCAATTGAATTTACAGATTAATCTATCGACTTTCAAGGTATTTTTCTAAATGCGAATCAGTAAAAAAGTATTGTAAGGTCCATAAACATTACAGTATACCACATTTTTCAAAACATAAATAAGTGCAACATGAGTAATACCAATCGTATGTAAAATGTATTAATAGCATTACCACCAGCAGCGTACAGAGAACTGAAAACAAAAAATATATAAATAAAATCCCACATAAAAAGCCAACGACAAGTTGAGTTTGAAGTTCCTTGCCGCATTGCAAACACATATCCTATGCCAGAAGTCAAACTATTGGCCTACACTTATCCTCTGATGCTCCCAACTCACCGATTTTGTATGTAATTCGGCAACAAATTGTTGCATAACATATTCTACCCCCAGACGAAAAAAAGTAATGTCATCTAAAAATATCTTTCGCATCGACTGCCAAAAGTCTGGCATGGGTAATATACGAAAAAAAAAAAAAATACATCAAAAACTCCCGCAACACAAAAAGGCTAAGCTCTTTCAAAAGACTTCTTTATAATACTATCTAATACCTACCAACGACAACATCATCATGAAGATCAAAAACTCTTCAACAAAAAATAATAAAACAAAAACGAAAACTTACCTCGTGAATTTGTTGCGGCGTCTGCGATTTTTTGGAAGGCATCCAAATACGCGGCAATAGCCTGGATGGCAGCCCTGCAAATGAAACAGAATGAAAGAAAAAAATTATAAATTAATTTATTTCATTTCTTTTTAAAATTGAAAAATAAAAATAAATTTATTCTGCGTAAACAAAAATTCGGGGTGCGCTATCCGTTGCCAATATCGACGACGCGTCGTCAGCCGACGGAGAAGCCAGAAAAAAACGTAAACAAATTCACTTTTTTTTTTTTTGACGTCAGTTTTGTATGTTTATACTTTTGCCATACAGTGTAGTCTCCCTTTTTCGGATTTAAGGCAGTTGTTGATGTGGAAAGAAGAAGTAGGCATTGTAACTCAAGTAAGATTATTTTTTGAGATTTTAATTAGTAAGTTAATCTTTCCACAACAAAGTTTTAGACAGTAGATTATTATCAAAAATTATTCATTTTGGGATTTCAAAAGTAAAGGGCTAGAATCTGACAAACTAAGTTCTTAAGCAAATTTTTGTTGTCAGTTGAAAGTCCGACACTTAAAAAAAATTGATCCTTTAACTACCGCGAAACACATACGAATTTTTAAAAACCTAATACAAAAATGTTGATTTTGCCGCAGACACATATCGTGCTTTAAGAGGAGATAATTGTTTACATAATCGTCCAACTACCAAGAAATTGCCATAATTGTTAAGAAGTTTAAAGGGACTAGATTGGTTACAGATATTGCGATATTGTAAGGCCTGTGCATCATCGTTTCGCTCGGACCACTGAAAATATCGCTGTTGTTAGTAAAAGTGTTGCCAAATACCCTTATGTGCCGATTCCTGCTCGTTCTCAGGAATTAGGACTGTCTTTGGCATTTGGATCTACAGTTACATCCATATAAAGTCCAGCTCACACAACAACTGAAACAAGCTGACCGTTTACAACGTGGTAGATACGTCAAATAGGTGCTTCAAGAACAACAACGTCAAATAATAGGTGCTTTCTCACTCGGTAGGTATGTTAATAAAATTTCGTATTTGGGGTTCTAAAAATCCTCAAGTAATTGAATATTAGACAATAAATCCATACGAAGTCACTGTTTGGTGCGCTCTTAGGTACGGAGGTGTGATTGGACCATACATCTTCGAAAACGACGATGGAACGGTTGTCACCGTCGCGTCGTCAATTCGGCGAGTTATGATCATATAATTACCGACTTATTTTCCCTTATGTGGTTTCAACAAGACGGTGCCACATGCCACACAACTCGAGCAAATATAGCTGTATTGCAAGACATTTCTTGGTAACGTAATTTCTCTTCATAGCGATATCAACTGACCAGCAAGATCATGCGATTTGACACCGTTGGATCTGACACTTTGTAATCTTAAGAGTGTTTTCTGCTCGGCAGTTAACATCCGATATGCGACATTCCACCTCATCAAAAATATCAACACACTCTGTTTCGGGTGTTGTCTGACCCAAATGGAGAAGCCAAGAAGAGAATAGGCACACACAACTCTTTCGATAAAGTTTATTACTCGTGTTAAAACTTCGCTCTTTTGTTCACTTTTTTTGCCTATTCAGTTATGAATAAGTCGCTTGGTTGATAACACCAGACAAAATAAAGATTATCGTTTTGGGTAAGAGGGTGGTATCCGTGGTGTGATAGTTAGTGAGTAGGAATGTCATGCCAAAGGTTTTGGGTTCTATCTTTGACTGTGCCACATAAGTTATTTTCACGCGGACTGCCTCTAGCAAGAAATTCACAAAACATTCGAGAGTAATACTTGTTATGAAAAGTGCTTTTAAAATTAAGCCGTTTTTGGATTCGGCATAAAAACTTTAAGTTCACTCCATCCTTGAAATGACTCTCACACCGGAATGGTTGAGAGTTGTAAATCACTAGGCCAACCTAATTTTATTTGGTTTTCATGTTGACAAAAATGGTAACTGGTTAGTTAATAAAATGACGTTAAACAAAATTAGTGATATTCACGGGGTAAGTCTCAACTTATAAATTCTTGGAATGATAATTTGGATTAAAAGCACATTTATCAGGTACCTATGTAATGGTTATTAAATTAAGATAACTGAATGCAAATAAGCTTCCAATATAAACTTTTTTGTATCATTCGATTTCGAAATAGAGAAGTTCGACTGTAGATGCTTATTAATTTTTCAACTGCCTATTATTATTAAAATTATTATAGTAATAACCAAGTAAAATGATGAAAATACATAACCAGCCTGTAATTAAGGAAACTTCTACACAAAAACCTTGTTTACATAAAACGCAGGGTAAGTCATTAAACCGTTTTTACATGGTTTACTCTAAAAATCCTCATAAACATAAAACACAATAACGATTATTATAACCTTCAATATCTCAAAATCCTCAATGATTATGTTTTCTATGTTTTACGACCAACTTTACACATGCGAGCTTAAATTATGTCGCCATTTTAAAACCCAAGAATATA
Organism: Eupeodes corollae; assembly: GCF_945859685.1. Classification (NCBI taxonomy): domain Eukaryota; kingdom Metazoa; phylum Arthropoda; class Insecta; order Diptera; family Syrphidae; genus Eupeodes; species Eupeodes corollae. Next base: position 52,603,413 of record NC_079149.1, on the reverse strand, counting down.
ATAATTGGGCTCTGATTACACTTGGTATAGGGTACGCGCCTACTCGACAAAGAAACGTTCAGCAATTACTATAAAGATGAATATTTGGCAAGTCTCCAAAAAATATATTATATACAATTTTTCAATTAGGGGAGGGAGTATCTGAAAAGTGAATTTTTTTTTACAAATTTGAGGTTAAAGAAATTATGAAAGCGACACGCGTTTTGAAGAGATAATTTATGGGTTGAAATAGTTTTTGGTGTGTGATGAAGATTTCAGAGCTTGTGCTTTTTATTATGATTATGAATTCATAATATGCGTAGGAGCACACATTTTACTTTAATCTTTCTTCACTATTTTGAATTTATGAAGACAATAATTTGGTGTCGAAGATTGGAAGAGTTTTGTGTAATATTTAGCGTTAATTTTGATTGATTGTCAAAAATGAATTATGACACAATCAAATAGGCTTTAATTTGTTAAGAATGAAATGAAGCTTAAAATGTCATTTTAAAAATGTATGGTTGCGTTCAGTATTTCACTTAAACAAAGTTCTTTTATTTAGAACAAAGTGAATATTAAGGTAAAAATATAATATACGTATTAAGTACAGTTTTCAGGGATGAAGGGGACCCAAAGTTTTAAGCCAAATACGAACTACTAATTTGAGAAAGCACTTTTAATGACAAGAATTATTCTTGGGGGATTTATCAATTTCTAGCAAGAGGCAGTACCCTTGAAAAACCTTTGAATGGAAAAGGCAGGGATTGAACCAAAGACCTCTAGTATGACAGTCCAGCGCACTACCCATAATGTTCGAAATCCCCTGAAAATGTTTCGATACATTTTTCTTTGTCTATAACCAATTAATTGTATTGAAGCGGAGTCGGTGCTATTTCAAGTTGAAAATTTTGCAATAAAATTTCTTCTAAATCATAGAAGCTTTTAATATTGTTTTCTGTTTTTTTTTTTCAATTTCTTTATTTATTTTGTAAAAGCTTTAAGGTACAAACAAAATGTATGCAAATCTGCAAATTCGGAATTTCAGCTATTAGGTAAGTAAGGTACTTTGCTCCCTGAACACATTGAATTCAGCTAGATGACTTTAAGATCTTGAATATCTCAATTTTGACTTTATTAAATATTCAACGAGGAAAGAATAATGTAATATAAATTTCAAACTGACGAAGGTTTACATATGGTGGAAATGAGATTCAAACTAAAAAAAAGACGTTGTTGCAACGAAACTTTTTTCTTTTCAGGAACTTAACACTGTTATTTGCAGAGGACTTAATTTGTGACTAAACAAAATACATAAGTGTTACCACTTTTTTATCGCTATCTGCGAATACAAAAACAAAAATATGATGCACACGTTTTCGATGGAAGGTCCTAACACTGAAATATATGAACAACTTTATGTCATTTCAAGGCTTCTTCATATATGGTATTACGATATGTATAAAATAATATTAAATCATATTAGTTTAGACATATGTTTATTCAAATGACACAACTCTTCCAAACCCATTAGTTAGATAGGGTCCAAATAAAGATAAAAACTATTAAGATAAGAATGAATAAATTAACAATTTATTATAGAATTCTGCTATGACCTTGGCCTAAGCTATCGGAATTAATCTCATTCGAAAAGCGATCGTTTGACTAATTTATCAAAAAACTAAAATTTCACGCTTATGAAAATTTATTCAAAGAGTCCACATAAAATAACTAACAAACAAAAAATTGAGTGCCACCCAAAATTAAAGCCAATTTTGTTTCTTTTAAATACATCCAAAGTTTTGATCTATCTTTAGCGTTAGGGCTTAAGGTCGTGTTGTCGTACGTTTTGAGATGATTTCAGAGACTATAATCCATTACCTTCGTCGTCAACGTTGTCGTTAAAATTTAAAATAAACATACATTTTGGCTGCTTATAATTTAATTAGTTAATCTAATAGGCAAGCAAATAAAGTCAAAGTCTGCCTTAAATTAGCCTGCTTCTCATGATTTGTATTTGATTCCGTTAATTTCAGCATCAGTTGTTTCTTTGTTTTTGGCTTTTTTTTGTTTTCGTTTATAGTTTAAATAACATTTAATGAAACTAATTAAAATATTTAGTTCCCAAGTGGTTATGGTCTTCACATTTAACTCTTAAAGACGGTAGAGCAAGCGCGTTCGTTAAGGGTCATTACGTATGCATATGGTTTTATTTTGTGTGTGTGTCTGTTGATTTTGTTGTGATACAATTATTTTGGTTAGATATAAATATGATCAGAAGCATTCAAGGCAGTCATTATTGAATTGAGTGATCTCTGGTTCAGGCAAATAAGTCTTTTCCGCTATGATGGTAAGAAGGAATTTAAACATTTCGTTAAAGTATTTCTTGAGTATCCTTAATTTTGTTTGCTTTTTGTTTGTTTCCAGAAATTGTTCTTAGTCCTTGTTGCTGTTGTTGGCTTGGTAGCAGCAGATGTTTCGCATTTGCCTAAGAAATATCTTCCACCAGGTCAGGATGTTCACTATCATCACGAACATGAACATGATCATCACCATGAACATGATCATCATCACGAACATGATCATCATCATGAGCATGATCATCACCATGAACATGAACATGCCCATGATGTGAGCCCATTGCCGGAATACATTTCGCCTGCTCAACCAGGACCTAAGTATATTCCACCGGCTCCTCCTGCACCTAAGTACCTTCCACCTGCACAACCAGCGCCAACTTACCTTCCACCTGCGCAACCAGCACAAAGTTATATTCCTCCCGCACCTCCAGCACCACAGTACATTCCACCAGCAAAACCAGCTCCAACTTATATTCCTCCCGCACCCCCTGCTCCACAGTACATTCCACCTGCTGCCCCACAACATATTCCAGTAGCTGCTCCAGCACCAAGTTACATTCCACCAGCACCTCAATACAGTCCTCCTGCAGCACCAGCATTAAGTTACATTCCACCAGCTTCACCAGCGCCCAGATACATTCCACCGGCTCCACCAGCACCAAAATACATTCCACCTGCCCAACCAAGTTACATTGCTCCTGAGCCACCAGTACATCATGTAATCCCAGAAGCACCAGCTCCAAAGTACCTTCCACCAGCACCAGTTGTCCACCATAGTGCTCCACAAGTGGCATCATATGTCCCACCACCAGCACCAGAATATGTGCAATATCAGGAACAGGCACCCGAGGCTGTTCATGAAGAAGGATACAGATACAAGACTGTAAGGAAGCTTAAGTTCAAGCACCGTGCTTAAAAAATATTTTGTTTAAGAATTGTTTGTGAAGTTAGTAGTAGATGTTAAATAAAGTAATTGTTATTGTAATTTTAATCAAGTTCAAGTGTTTTCAATCTATGTTTTCAAGTCAAACCCTACTCGGTTTTAAAAAGACAATTGTAGTGACAATTTTTTGGAAAATCGTTATTGAAAAACTGTTCCAACAAGAGATTTATTCCAGGCATCAATTTTGCTAACGAAAATTAAATAATGCTTTGAATATACAAATTGAAACTGATGTACCAAAAGGAAGTTTTCTAGGGCCAATTCTGTTTTCGTATTAATTTTATCATCATGAGCATGACGGGTGTTTGTGATGCTTAGTACAAGTCTTGATTTCAACGTAAGGGTTTTGAAAAGAATATTTAGTTTATTATACCGGAACAATAAAGATTAAGGCTTAAAAGCTCATAGATATTTTAAAAGCTTAAGGAAATAACATCATAACCGTTTAAACAACGGATTGACATCTTTTGAGTAAACAACAAAACTGGTGAACATTTTGAATCCGAAAATAGAAGTTTTCAGTATTCTCAGTGTTGGTTCTTAAAGAGATATTTACAAATGCTAACCGAGATCTTGTGATTTAACGACTTTAGACACTTTAAGGTCACTTAAAAGGTAAGGTCTGTGCCAAAACTCAACAGTCGATTCAAAACTTTAAAGATGCTTGTCTCGTTTATCAACTGATAGTTGTTAAATATAACATTCTCGAGACGTTTTGGTTAATTCGTTTTCTTTAACTCATGCCAGAGGCATTAAAGGTTCAATTTCTTCAAGGGTATTGACTCTTACCTAAAGTTAACATGTTATTCGTGTCAAGAAAAGTGCTTCCTCAAATTAGCCCTTACGCATAAATGGCTGAGAGTTGTAAATCATTAGGACTTGGTTCTTTATGAACTGTAACGCCTATTGATTTATTAAATTTAAGTTGTTAAACATCGATGAATTTTCTTTGAAAACTTATAAAAATTAGTAGTTTTGCCAAACCTCTTATCAATTCCTTGTTCAATGTTAAACCTGGACATTTATCAACTATCAACAGAGTGTTGACTTTGCAATAAGGAAACTATAATCATCTCATCAAAAACACTTTATTTTTTGATTAAATCACATACATCGCCCAAAAAAAAACATCCACCAACCCGTGTTTGTTATTTTTAAGGAAATCAGACTATTTTCAAAACATCACTCCTTAATTTGTAATAATCATAAATCAAAAATAATCTCTATCAGCTTTTATCTCTAAATATTCAATCAAATAAAAATCACACTACATAAACCAGGGCTATAAAGCTCCTATATGACGATAAATCCAAGGATAAAGTCAGTACAAAAAAGAAACCAACACCTCTTAACTGCATAACTGAGCCCATATAACATAATGTCTGTGCGACTTCAGTTTGAAATTACGAAAGAACAGGTTTCTTCCTGTTGAGCCGGCTGCGATAACGTTCGTCGTCGTAGGGTAAACACCTGCTTGGAAATAGATAGACCAAAGTGGTCCAGGAGCATATCTCTGGTTGTTTCCTTTATGTGTTATAAGAAAACAACTTCCCGCGACCACAACCCATCTAATCTGATATTAACAAGGAAACGTCGCCGGCCGTCGCAACGCCATTCATTGCATCGCCATCGTTATAGCGTTGTGTCGCCTTGCTTTGCCTTGCCTCGCGTTAAATTATATACCATTCTGACCTAAATAGCTGAAATCTCACTCTGCTAAAGTTAACTAGCAAAAGGCAACTCATTTGAGGTAATACCCCAAATCCCCTTTTGGACTTTAGAATCATCGATAAAAGTTGGCTGAATGGCAGAAGAATTCCCGCTGCTTTTAGAGAAAAAATGCAAAACTTCTAACTTGCAAAAGTCAAAAGGCTCCATGAAGAAAATTGCAACAAAATAATTGCATGCTACAACATAGGCCAAACACGTACATATACCTACCCTACACATTCATAGCAATGTGAAGGAACCGAACGAGCGCAGCGCCCGCGTCATCAACATCACCCGGAGGCTCTTTTTTTTCTTCTTTGCTCCAGTGGGAACTGGAACCCCGTGGACCTTACATCAAAGTTGTTTGGTGGTAATGTCTTCAGTATGCGAATTCGTGTGCATGGATGGCTGAACGAACGGAACGGTCCGTTCTGGAAGAGTGTTCTCTATTTTTCATCTAGAAGATGAATGTGCTTAGAAATGATTGTGCTAGAGCTGGTTCTGGTAATGGTACTAGAGGCTAGAAGCAAACCGAGGGATGCCAAGTGGAGGTACCTATATAACTATCGGATATCAAGCGAACAAGACATCTCAGTCTCAGGTGACCGACACTTCTGTGTGGGAATTGGAACGTAAGGAACTAGTTTATTTGTATTTAACCAGCCTCTGCCAGCATCATGACAAGATGAATCAATGGTAGGAAAAGAAAAATAAACTCAAGTAACGAGAATTTCAACTGCTTATAGTTAAGTGTATAACCATCAAAGCAATTTACATATATGTACATAATATACACTTAGGTACATATTATGTATACATTTATATATAGACACGAAGAATATTAAGACTTATTTGGAAAATTATCAAAGCGATAAATTTAAAACCGTTCCTTGTCACTTACCTAAGACACGCATGTAATTTGCCAGCTTTAGCTAGGAAGTCATCCCACAGTGGTGTTGTGTTCTAAAATTAAGAAAAAAAGTAAGGTCTTATTAGTGGTAAATACAAAAATATTTGGTTTAAGAAGCTAAGACTGAACAAAATTGGTTTTGGAAACTAGGTCACTTAAGATATACAGAGGGTTAAATATGATTATTATTAATATGCTTTTTTTTAGATCCCGGTTTTTTGAAATAACCGAGGTCAAGTCAAACTATAGTCTGTCCGATAAAAATTGGCAGTACAGGCCTTATGGGAGAGCTTTTTAAAAATCAGTGGCGCGCTATTTTCTACACCACACCCAATTGAAGGAAACTCCTTTAAAAAGTTTAATAAAACACCCATGAATTTTCGATGGCATCCAACGTAGAGCCCACAACGACCTACCTGGCACACACTTGAGCATGCACTGATCGTTCTCTGCTGCTTTTCAACCCTCATTAAATCACACACATTCAGAGTTGCCTTTTTCAATTTCTTAACTCACTTCGTATTTTTTTCTTACTTTTTCAATGGGTTTCTGTTGAGGAGCTTTTGCTTTGAGAGCTTTTTTAAAAGTTCTTAACGATGAGTGTTATCGTGTTGTGTTTTGACTTTTGCATTTCTTTTAAAGTTCTGGAAATCAGTTAAAATGCAGTTATAAAAATCAAAGCCATTTTATTTGAGGAAGTATATTATTTGCGTAGATTCTTGTGCCGGGCGGTAGGTTTGTTCATTTTGCCAAAAATGTGGGAAATGAACGTTTTTTCGGAAGATGCTGTGGAAAGCCTCACCATAAATTTAGATGAAGAGAGCAGCAGCAGTAACTACTCTTCGGATTAAAATGTATATATGTATATGTAAATATTATGAAACATGAATTGTTATTTATTTTTGTTATACTTGTTTATTTTATTTTTTTGTTATCTTAATATTTATGAATACATTTTTTTTTGTTTGTTTTTTTATCAAAAAGGGATTAGGTCTACTGGGGATACCCTTCAAAAACGCGCCATTTATCTTACCTCTTGGTGGTGTGGAAAAAGATAATTTTTATTTCATTTTCATATATAATTATAAACAAAATGAAATTTCAATGTAAAAAAGAAGAATGGTAACCCTGCAGTTATATTTTGTAGCTTTTTCAAATTCAAAATGCGCATTACGGCAACCCTGTAAGATCTTTTTTGAGAAAGGTACTCATGCGTAGGAAAAGAGTGCGAACGAGATGCAGATATCCCTATCTTCCCTGTACTGCCAATTTTTATCGGACGGACTATAGACAATTTTTAACCCCCTTTATACGTTCAGAACCAAATTAGTAGATAAAACTTCAGATTCGAAATTATTAATAAACTAGTCGAGGAAATCACCAACATTTTAGCTTTCTAGCACTAGTTTCTGCGATATAGCACTTCAAAAATCCCAAAAACTGTAACTGACTTAATGACTTATCATTACTATTTTGAAGCACTTCCCAATTTCGTAGAATCTTGAAGTAAAGGAAATTTCGTAGTTTTCAACCAATAGGAGTGGCATCAACCCACTTTTAAAACGAAATTAACGCTAGTAGATGATAATGATTATGTACTTTTTTTCATAAATGGTAAAAGCTAAGATTTAACATTTTTACGAGGAACGTTATTGATGTACGTAAATGAAGAATACATGAGGTGGCACAACAGTCCGAATCCTAAAAAGAAAAAGAGGCTGGGATGCGACCCACACTGATAACTTCCCATCCCGTCTGTCGATTTGTCTTGCTTAAAAGTTTGCCTTTATGTACTGGTATCAATTTTTACCAAATTTGCGTACTCTCTTTGTAGATTTTATTTTTTATATGAAAAAACGGACTGTTGGATTTTTATATAAAAATTACTGAATATCGAAAACAATATTTTCTGTGAATAAAATAAGTTTCAAGTCAATATTTTTAAGTTTTGAAAAGCTATTTGAGTCGAAAGTAAATTTTTACGAAGTTTTAGTATTGTTTTTATTTTAGAGTTTTATTTTTTGTAAAAAAAAACTGTCAATTCGATTTTTTAAAAATTTTACCAAATGTTGAAAACAATATTTCTTATGAGATAAAATTACTTTAAAGCCAATACTTAAAATTTTTAAAGAGATATTTGAGTCGAAAATCAATTTTTCCAACTTTTATACATTTTTTTTAGGTTTTTATTTTTTGTAAAAAAACTGTTAATTCGATTTTTTTCAAACTTTAACTGAATGTTGACAACAAGATTTTTTGAAAGATAAAAGTTAATTAAAGCCAATATCTCAAAGTTTTGAAAAGATATTTGAGTCGAAAATCAATTTTTACCAACTTTTATAATTTTTTTTTAGGTTTTTATTTTTTGTAAAAAAACTGTCAATTCGATTTTTTTCAAACTTTAACTGAATGTTGAAAACAAGATTTTTTGAAAGATAAAAGTAAATAAAAGCCAATATCTTAAAGTTTTGAAAAGATATTTGAGTCGAAAATCAATTTTTACCAACTTTTATAAATTTTTTTTAGGTTTTTATTTTTTGTAAAAAAACTGTCAATTCGATTTTTTTCAAACTTTAACTGAATGTTGCGACAAGATTTTTTGAAAGATGAAAGTAAATAAAAGCCAATATCTCAAAGTTTTGAAAAGATATTTGAGTCGAAAATCAATTTTTAACAACTTTTATAATTTTTTTTTTAGGTTTTTATTTTTTGTAAAAAAACTGTCAATTCGATTTTTTTCAAACTTTAACTGAATGTTGAAAACAAGATTTTTTGAAAGATAAAAGTAAATAAAAGCCAATATCTCAAAGTTTTGAAAAGATATTTAAGTCGAAAATCAATTTTTACCAACTTTTATAAATTTTTTTTTAGGTTTTTATTTTTTGTAAAAAAACTGTCAATTCGATTTTTTTCAAACTTTAACTGAATGTTGCGACAAGATTTTTTGAAAGATGAAAGTAAATAAAAGCCAATATCTCAAAGTTTTGAAAAGATATTTGAGTCGAAAATCAATTTTTAACAACTTTTATAATTTTTTTTTTAGGTTTTTATTTTTTGTAAAAAAACTGTCAATTCGATTTTTTTCAAACTTTAACTGTTTGTTGACAACAAGATTTTTTGAAAGATAAAAGTAAATTAAAGCCAATATCTCAAAGTTTGGAAAAGATATTCGAGTCGAAAATCAATTTTTACCAACTTTTATACATTTTTTTTTTAGGTTTTTATTTTTTGTAAAAAAACTGTCAATTCGATTTTTCTCAAAATTTTTCAGAATGTTGAAAACAATATTTCTTATAAGAAAAAAAAAGTTTGAAGCCTAAATTTCAAGTTTTTGAAAAGATATTTGAATCGATATTCAATTTTTACGAACTTTGCGTAATGTTTTTTTTTTAGATTTTTATTTTTTATAAAAAAACTGTCAATTAGATTTTTCTCAAAATTTTATCAGATGTCAAAAACATTATTCTTTGTTGCACAAAATTGTTTTAGAGATAAAATCATATTTCAGTCGTATAGTTTTGGAGGTGACAAATTTTTTTTTTCAGTTTTATTGATTTAAAAAAAAAACCGTTATATTGATTTTTTTCAAAAAATATACCTGTTTGGTATCACGTTACAATCTATTATATAAAATTTAATTCAAGTCTCTAGCGTTTTTGGTTGGTAAGATATTTAGGGTTAACCAAAATTGTCACCTTTTTTTCAAACTGCTATGGTAAAAAAACCACCCACACAATTTTCTTGAGAGCCCTTTCTGCATCTTTCTGCCTTATTATCTGTATAACAAAATTTATTTGAAGTCGATATCTCTTCTGGTTCTTGAGCTATGGACGACGAAAAAAACGTCGCGAACGTACGGACGTACGGACGTACGGACGTACAAACGTACGTACACACGCACGCACAGACATCTTTCTAAAAATCTTTTATTTCGACTCTAGGGACCTTGAAACGTCGAGAAATGTCAAAATTTTCAATTTGACAAATCGGACCTATTACAATAACTTCCTATGGGAAGTTAATAATTTGAGAAAGCAATTTTAATGACAAGACTCCTGAAGGAATTATCAATTCCTCGCAAGATGCAGTGGCCGTAACAAAAAAAAATTATAGTTTTGAACTCTTTTATGTTCTTAATCATTTTCGTCTTATTGTACAATCTCTCCACACCTAAAAAGTAAATAGAAGAAAAGTTACATTTCTTCAGCTACAGACAATCTAAGAAGGAGAACCTAAAGTTATTTCACTCTGATTTTACTTGTTCCGAAAATTAATTTATTTTCTTTAAATGGATTTTCAAAAAATCCTTGAAGGAAAATTTGAGATTTTTCTTGAGGCACATAATAAAAACATAACATAATAAACATAACATACAAAACTGAACGAAATTCTGCTGCGTACAATAAACCTGAGCTTTAAGTTTGCCATGAAAAGTAAAGATATCTTAAAATATTCTAAGATCTTAATTTACTATAATTTCATACGATTTCATTTTTAAATGTGCCATGGAAACAGTCTACCTTAGTTACAAGTTTTCTATTACTTCACTATTCTTTTAGTTTAGAGAACTTTCGAACAGTGAACACATTAAATTTTAGAAGAAGTATAAGAACGAGCAAAAACTGAACTAATTCATATCAAGAGACCTTGTATTAAACTTAATACCTTTAATTGAACGACAGATACAATTTTGAAACAAAAAGTTTAACGACACTTAAGTCTCATAAAAGTCATACGTCATGTCTGATAGCAATTAAAGTTTTCTAATGATAGCAAAAGTTTTCTAAGACAAAAAAAAACCTTTCAACTTTAATACGGTTATGAAAGTTTTGATTTTGCTCTTTTTGATATCGATATTGCCACAAATTCATCACTCATCAAAAAAATAAAGTTGTTTTATTTTGAGTTCATCACACACTTCCTTTGTCAAATCTCAACACCTCTGCACATAAATCTCTTTTTTTTTTAAACAGCTTTGATGAGGTCCTCCTTGAGAGTAAATTTGACTGCTCCTGTTCTTCCATTGAGCCAACAAAAAAAAGAAAAAAAACTTCAAAGTTTTGCAAAAATTTATAACCTGAAAATTCTTCTACTCCTTAAACTGCTAAAGCGCTTTGTTCTTGAACGAAGAATTGACAGAACAAAAAAGAGGAAGTCAGTTCGTACTCAGCCTCATACGAGTAGGAAGTATTGGAGGTTTTCCAAAACATCCTTGAAATGTCTCTTCAATATGAATATAGCAATACGGGTTTCCAAGACAATACTCACTTATAACATCCACCCTCTCTTCCTCTCACTTCACGTAGCTGTCTGTCGGTCGACGTTTCGCCCATCGTTATGTCACTGACAATTCAAGATAAATATATAGATACAATTGTTGCAGATATATGGAATTGTATCTATATCTTCTTTATCGTATCGCCCGAAAATATACCTTCAATTGTCACTATTTTTAGAGACGCAGAAAAACCGGAGAAAAAAGAAGAGGTTTTTGAAACCCCACTCGTGTATAACAAAGGTCCAAGGTGACGATAAATTCAATTAAATTGTATATCCAGACAGAATTGTTGCCTAGCCTACCTATATACATTATATACAAAATACTCGAGTTTAGTGGGTGAAGATTCTCTATTATTGGAATACAATCAGCAACTTTATCAAGCCTCCACCTTTATATTTATGCTCAATATGCGAAGCGTGGACGAAACGAGAATGTGTATTACAGTGGAACATACTGCCTAAGAGTTAGGATTATATCAAAAACAAAATATTATGGACTTCAAAAGCTTTGAAGTTTTATTTCAAGTTAAATTTTAAACGTGAGTAAGTTATCTTTTATTTCAAAAACTATTAACAGAGAAATAAACGTCATTTCAACAAAAAGTAAACATCATTTAAACAGTTCGATAATAAAGTCTATAATTCAAGCGGAACTCAAAGACTTCGTTTTGAACTTTGTTATTAAACACAAAAATTGGCAGCGTATTGGTTCGTAGAGAACCTGAAGAGCAATGTCAGTTAGGAGGGATTTAACTTTTGTATGCCGAATCCGGGAGACTAATTTCATGACCAAAATTACTATTGGAGGATTTGTCGATTCGGCGAAAGATGCAGTACCCGGAAATTGAACCCAAGACTTCTGGCATGACAGTTCATAACAATTACGCCACGGGTAAACGAACTTTGTGATATTGGAACGTTGGAACTAAAAAGCAGTGCTCAAACTTGTTTTCAAAAAACACAACATATTAGTTAATATTCATTTTCGTATAATAGAAACAATAAGTTCCTGTCCAATGGTCCAGTACAGTTCTTTGTTGGATATATGATTAAAGCAAGAAATTCTTGAGATGTTTCGTTGACAACTTTTAATGACGGTTTGCAATTTTATCGTGATGTATTTTGTAGGTTTTCCAACCGTATTCCAAATATTGTAAAACATCCTGCTGAAGATATTTTGTTGTGTTCCACCTTCGTCAGATACGATACTTCCAAGATACTTGAAGCTCTTTTCTATAGTAGAGACCCCACATTTTCCACATATTTATATTCCACTTCTCCTTTCATTCCAAGTGTTTCAAGGTAATTGCCAAGTCCATTATATTCTTTCGTTTACAGTCAAGACTGACCGCACCAAATTACTCATACACAATTGTAGGTTAAAAACATTATTGACACTGTTTTACTTCTAGCACTTCCATCTCTGGGTAAAAAATTACCCTTTCTAACCTTGAAATCGACAAGAGCAAACTTGGCACTTTTTAATTTTTATCGAACTAGTTTGAAGTTCTTCGTTTTGGTTTCGCCAAGGCCCACTGTCCAACTTTAACAAAAAGATGCGGCTAAAAAACATAGCCTTAAACTAAACTACGAGAATCAGTAAAAAATATATTTATATGGGTGACTGGGACCGTATACGGTAAAATAGAGACACATTTAACAGCGTTGTTTAAATGTAGATTTTATTTTATTTTTCTACAACTGTATCTATTTTGGCCTTGCTGCCAAAAAGGACACCCAGCTTGAAAAGAACATCTCTTTTATTCCTTTTTTCCGCTTCGGTCGCACATTAAATTAGGTTAGAACCACACAAAGAGCCTATCCCTCCCTCCCCAATCTGATGGCAGTGTTGGAATGAAACTACACAAAGCATTTAGAGAATAGTGAAACAGGTTTAATAGAATTTTCCCAAAGGACCTTCAGCTTCAGTCTTTTTTCTACAGTATGAATTGTAAAAGCGGCTGAAAAATACAATGCGACTTAGTTGATGATGATGATGGCGGTGTTGAAGGAGGGGTCTGCCATTCAAAGTTTATAATATTATTGCATAAAAAAAACAGGGCAGAGTTTTTTCATATTATGCTGATGATGCGAAGGTGGCAAGTTTGAGCTATACAAAAGTATATCTATTCAAGAACGAGCATTTGCCGGTTTATGTAGGCAGGTTCCTAGTGATGGCATGGATGATATTTTCAGTTATTTTGTCCCATTTTTGTTGTGGTTTTGTGAATACTTTGAACATGTCTATTTTAGAAATATTATTTTTATCTTTTTATATAAAAAATACTTTAAAATGTCATGGCTATAAATAAAACTCAATTCCATATTTAAGTTTAAATGGTTACGAAATTAGACTTCACTTGTCATATTGACAAAGAGATGTTTTGTACTTTACATGTCGGCACGTTTATGGTTTTTTTCTATCGACGACGACGACGGTGACAGGATGTCAATACTTTATTCTGATGAGATAATGGATTTCAAAATTTTCAATTATATATCTGTCTACATGAATTTCAGATAGATACTTATTATGTTTTATGATTTTGTTAACAAAACATTTCACAAAGAAATAAATGACAAAGTTGTTATAAGGACTAAGTTGATTCACCCAAAAACTAACAACATGTTGTTGACTTTTTCAAAAATGTACATAAAGAAAAGGAACTGTCCTGTCTTTGATTATACGTATGGCAATGGGATATTTGATGAAGAGAAGGATTTTTGAATTTGAGGAGGGATATAATTAGGATTTCATCTCAAGTTCAAAGCTAAAAGATAATATACGGATATGCCAGCTAGTGGTTTCTTCTAAAAGTAAAGGTTATTTTGACAGCTGTTTTCCGCTTGAAATTTTTGACAGGATGTCAGTAACATACCACTGGGGAACAAAATTTGTAGCTCGACACTTGGCCAACATTGAGAAATGTTGAAAACTCATTTCGAAAGTGAGTGCTGTGGGCTTTACAGAGCCACGCAATTGTATATGTATTAAGTTAGTTGTAAGTTATGGATAATTAGGCTATTTTTATGAATTTTTGTCTAGCTTTAAGATAGGTTTAAGAATGAATTAATAAAAATTAATTATAAATACATCCATTTGACTTTTAACAGATATCAATCGATTGGTTTCAATGTTCAAGTTTAGCCAAAAATAATTATTTATAAAATTTCATTCTTTCAAAACCCTTCGTAACCCATCTTTCTTAAATTAAGGAAAAATTACTTGCATGTCTTTTTTATGCACGTCTACATGTTTTTTTATGTATGATAAAATCGCTCATCTCTTAAACAAAATTCTATGTCACTGCTTTTAAAACGTATCATTTTTATATTTTCTGTTTTTTTTTGTTTTCTTAACTTTCCCATGACATAAAATTCTAATTAAATTATAACCCCCCTTGGCGAAGTAATGAATGCAAAATAAGAAGAAAAATGAACGTGCAATATCGCTGAGTTTAGAAATTTATAGATGGTAGCATCATCGTGACGATGCGACTACATCAACACAATGATGCTATGCTTTAAATCAAGACGAGGGATGAAAAGCTAATTTACTTTGTAGACACTTCTTCCTTTATACCTATGGTACTACTACTCCTTGCCAGAAGGGCTAATTTAGCAGAGATATTGATTTTCAGTTGTTGTTTTTTTTTTTTTTTAAGTAATATTTAGTTCGTGTTTAAACTAAAAATCACGTTTTATTGAAAGGTTAAGATGCCAAAGGGGGATTTCACAATTTTTTAGTGAATTATGTAAAATTGTGCAATATATTTTTAAAAATCGAGAGGTCCTTATGTATGCCTCGAGGAATGACAAAAGGCAATTATGAATTTTATACTAAACGTTTGTCATAAAAATATATTTTTATAGTTAAAATTTAATTTCATACCATTGGCTTTTTATATAACAGGATCTTAACGGTTCTGTGAAAAAAAGTTAAGTAAAATAAGACTAACTTTGTAAAATTGGCCTTATTGTGCTTTACAAATGTGAAGTAAGTCTAATTTTCAGACAATTTTTTTTTGAGAAATAAGACCAACTTATTTTTACGGTGAGCATAAAATTAATGTATGTAACTCCCTCGCTTGGGCAAACCAAAGGACTATAAGTCTGAGGTCAAGGTGAAATAAAACTAATTTGGTTTGTTTCACATTGTTTAAGTGGAATAAGACCAAAAGTTGAATAGGGCAAATATTACACTTAACAAAAGTGAAATAAAGCCTCATTCACTTAGTAGAAAAAGATATTATGATTATAGCACTAAGTTATATAAAAATTTTGTACATAGACTTCTTCTAAATTATTTATGTACTATTTTGTCTAAACTCCTCAAATAATTAATCAATTTTTGAAAAATTCTCACAAGCCAAGTTTAAAAAATCATTGACAAAATGCTTTTGGTTGAAACCCAGGTAGGACGTTTTTTCTAACAGTAACGCGTCATTGAAATTCTTTAAAACTGAAACAAAGGATCGAATTTTCTTAAAAATAGGTTAAGAAAATTGAATTTTCGCCAGGAAAATATAAAATACATTTAATTTTAATTATTAAATAGTTTCCAATCGATTATTGAACATAATTTGTATTTTAAATCAAAATTAAACACGGTTTATATTAATTGAAACATCTATCCACATTAATTTCAATTATAGCTATAAGTGGGAAAGTCATTGCCTGACATTTAATTAGGTTAGGGTTAAGTCTATCCCTTTTGCACTAAATAACAAAACTGTTACAAAGATGTACATTATTGATAGCTATGACAAATAGTACAGGTACTAAGTGACTACCCTGGGGAACTTCATATTTTGCAATAAAAGGGTTAAAGAAAGAGTTTATGAATTTAACTTGATAAGACCTATTTTAAACATAAGAAGAAATCTAAGGGAGAAACTTTATAGCTTTCAGCTTTAAAAGTTTTAGAATACAAACAATGTTCTGTCGAATTAGCCAGTTGCATTCCACCCCTTAAACAATTCAGCCGTAATACTCGCACTTCTAGGAATGCTCATCAGTTTACCCTTGAGCTCAATTTCGGGCGTACTGTTAAGTACAGAGATTCTTTCTTAAATCGCACATCGAGAATGTGGAATGCTTTGGCCAACTCTGTTTTTCCCTCCCATCTTGATGTTCAGAACTTTAAGACCAATGTGCACCGGTATCTCCTCTTAAATCCTTCCCTATTTTCCTAACGCTCGCACTGTGTTTAAATATAAACATATAAAGGGTACTAATAACCCCTTGAGTGCTTGTGAATAAAAAAAAAAAAAAAAAAAATAAGCAGTGTTAATGCACTCGAGCTCTTGGCCGAGTTCTAGGGTATTCAAGCAATTATTCAAAAACGCAAGTTGTTCATTAAAACGATTTAATGTATATTAAAGCCACTGAAGTCTTTAAAGTCTTGAGTCGATTAAGAAGTATTTGTATACATCTTATCAAAAAGTGACCCATTGAGGTTGGAGAGGCTTTTAAACAATCAAGTCCCTAATGCTTTAAATCGGCTATTTTACATATTCTCTGAGGTTAAAATAATTGGTCTCATTACTGACGATATTCTTTCGATCAACTATTTTTGCATTTATTTTAATCCATTTTAAGGAACTGATTATCAAAAATGCGACATTGCTGGCTATAGATCGGATAGAGTTCGTGTCTCAACTTCACTTTGAAGCCTTAAGACCTGAGTTTTTATGCAAAATTAGGTGTACCTAATGTCGAACTTATTAACAGCAAATGCATTTAGTGAATTTTACCAAGAAGCTATTCAAGATGTACCTTCGTATTTAAAACACCTTAAAAAGCAAACAAAGTTAACAAGCTTTTTATTTTAAACGAAATAATTCCGTTCTAAGCAGAACTTTTTCATATTTACTTACGATATATAGAAAATACATATATGTAAAGTTTTGCAATCGTTTCGAACTCGAGATTTTAATAAAACATGACATAACGATGGTAGAGAAGTTTAAATAAGTGTGTCGCATGATTCCTTTCGTCTGTCTGTCCTAGCTCAAAGTCCAAAGCATTCGTCGATTAACTTCAAGTTTGACATTTTATTGCCGAAAATCGAAAATTCGAACTTTTTTAAAAACAAACCGATAGATTTTCATTTAATTTTCGCTAAAATTTTGTTTCCTAATTTGGCTTCTACTAATATAAAAAAAAATATGTTTGTATTGCTCTAGAAGGGTACCCCCCCATAGAACCTTTATATTGATTTTAAGAACTAATGAATCGATATCAATAATGTTTGTGTCAGTAATATTTGATGATCAAAAATGTCATTGTTTTTATTTTTAATTCTTCAAAAAAATATTATAGGTACACATTTTTTTTTTTAAAACAATATTTCGAAAATGGGTCGTTTTTACGAAATTTTAATGTAAAACGTATAATAATAAGCTCTAAATAGCTGCATACTTAAAATATTTTAAAGCTAAAATTGAATGTAATATATACATGATAAGTTTCGATTCTGTGCCAACCTTCTGGCTTACTCCATTCACAGTCCAAATTTTAAAGAACTCCAGGAGCACATATTTATTTATTTATACTAATTCTGAACGACATTTGATACAAATATTATTCAATGTTCGCAAGATCATTTTAAAAATGATCATATAAAGTTGTTACTTTTCAACTATAAGGCGTCCATCCTGAAATCTTGATCGTTCTCGATGAAATAATCCATAACCGTTATTATTTTGAAACAAAATAATAATTTGAAAACAATTCAACACAAATAGTAAGTTCAGAGGTTTTGCTCGCAATCGTAAACTTGTCTTATTTGCCACAAAACCTAAGTAACTCAGAGGCGGACAGCTTGTCTACTAGTATTCTAAAACAATCCATTATCAGCAAACTATAAGCTCAGAGGTTTAGCTCTCGAGCATAAACTTGTCTTACACCATTAAGCCCAAGCAATTAACAAAAACTAAAAGTTCTTCAAACTTCATCCAATTACTTGGTAACAATTTAATAATGAAACATAAAACTTACATTATCACATAATGTTTCTAATTTTCTTTTGGAACTGGTCTAATAGTTTCTCTTGCAGCAAATATAACAATTTTGGAATTGATTTTCTTCAACTTCTACCTGTCTTTCGGCAACACGCTCAATTCAGAACAGAACACACATTGAATAATGTCCACTCGTGAATGATCGGGATCATAAATGGGAAATCCAATGATGCCATCTTCTTACCGTTCCTTAAGTTGAGCACTCTTCAAAAACAATGCATCAGCTGTGATGAGCATTGTGTTATTTTTTTCTTGATAAACGACCTCCGAGATTTCTTCTTCTTCGTTGTCCAAATTCTTTTTATTTTCCATCACTTATTAAATATTTAGTTTTTTTTTCTTTAAAATTTCTTTTTATTTCTTCCTTTTGGGTTATCCCACTTCTGATGATAAGTTCCAAACAATCGATTCTGTGCCAACCTTCTGGCTTACTCCTTTCACAGTCGAAATTTTAATCAAATCCAGGAGCACAGATTTATATATTTATACTAATTCTGAACGACATTTCATACAAATTTTATTCAATGTTCGTACGATCATTTTAAAAGTGATCATATAAAGTTGTTTAGAAAAACGTATTTTTCAACTATAACATACATATGTACGTACATATATACAAAATTAATTAAAAAAACCCGTCTAACTATTTTCAAATACAAACCAATGTTTTTTTTGAGAAATCAAATGGCATTAAAATTTTTAAAAACAAGCTTTTTTGCAGTTAGATTAATTTTAAAATACAGGAAATATTTTTACAGACTCTTTGAACACAAGAACAGGTTCATGCGACCCAGTCGTGCATTTTATTCTGAACTACATTAGTTCATTGCATATATATAGGCTTGTATATCAAATCACATTTAATTAAATTAAGCTCATTTATTTTCTTTGCATTGTGTTTTTGTTCGAAAATGATACATTACTGACATATTTTAAGCACTACACTAACTTTCTGGATCATTAAAACACAATTTCATTTTAAAAAAATTAGCTTTTAGTTATTTTTGGTTGACTTTCTATTCGGTTGGCTTGATATTCCTATGCTTCCATTTACACCAAATCCATATAAACTTACAAAACTCACAATAAATTCATATTCAACTTCTGATGGTATTTCTCATTTACCTCAATTTAACTCTTCTATGATGTGGTTTTCATCTATATACATATATATTGTAGCATTGTATCTATTTTTATTTAGCAAATATGTAGTCTCATTTTCCGTTCTTGGAAAATGCAATTTAACTGTATCACACATTTTGTATATAACCTTGTTGCAACAGCATAAGTCGTTAACCTAAATTCAAAATCATCCCTCTCGAATGAAGGAAACAATTTATAGATTGGGGTTGAGTGCAGGAGCCTCTTTACGCCACCCTTCCTCCGGTGTCGCCTAGCAAATACCAACATTTATTCAAATAAACATTAAAATCATGCAAAGTCGAAATCCCCAAACTGCTGCGTTTCGTATATAATTTGTTTGGAATTGCACCCGCACATATCGTTAACGCTGCGGGTAACAATTCGCATACAAAGTTTAAACTGTACCTAACCTACATATGTATAAACCAACTATACTTGTTCACGACATTGTAGCTTCAATAACTCGATTTTAAAGTTTTCCAACTGATGCATCAGCCTTACACCTCGGCGGCGAGGCGAGCAAGGCGCTCAACCCTATTTCAAGGAGAGTAATTTTATGCAACAAAATTTGAGGGAGGGCAACTAAAAGTTTTAATACTCATCACTTGATCTTTTTAATTAAAAATGCAAAATGGTTTTTCTAAACTTTTCTAGTTTATAAATTGGAACATTATAAGGCGGTGGCGGCGGCGAGGAACTAGACCCATCAACAACCTGGATATCAACCCGGAATATAGACGCATCTTTTTTCTCTCATTTCATCATCATCATCATCTCTCTGCTTGACTTTTGTATTAAAAATCATGACATCACAAAACCAGAAGAACCACACGCTGTGAATTAAACTACAAACTTTTGTCTTACTTTTTTTTGGGACAAAATAGACCGACAAACTGTCAGGACCTAGTTAAAAAAAAACTGGTCAAAAGTGAATGTGGCATGCAACACTTTAACAAAAAAAAACTACTTAGTGTGTTGGAAGGTCTTCTTTTGTCGGTCCTCATTGCACAGTGGGGTCAAACCATAACAAAATTTGAACTAATCTCTTAATTGAAACGGAAATGTTGAGCAATAGTTAGACACAAATTTCAGAACAGTGAACATTTTTCATATTATACTGCAGTGAAATAGATAACTATTTCCATTTATTCTAACGTACTTAATATATACGTCCTTAACGCTTTCCTTTTGTTTTGGATCAAAACAATTTTTATCCAAATTACTTGAAAACTATCGCTTACATCTTAGAAATGTCTGAACCACTTCGTCCGAAAATCGTGACATGGCTTATTTTTTTTACAAAATTTTAAGTACTAAAATAAATTATCCACAAACCCTCGAAAAACAAGGTACCAATTAAGAAGCCCAAGTCTTCCAAAACATATTTTGACGAAAAAAATATTTTTGACCGTTGTAACTCAAGAACGAATTAAGGTACGGAAGGTGTTGATATATCATTTTGTAGATGATTACATTTACAATCGAAGGTTGTTGTCTATGGTTTGACAGTTGACAGAATGTCAAACTCTGGTAACATTTCTGTTTAGTAAGGTATACAAATTTACTATGAATCGTTTGACGAAAGAAATTGTAAAAATCTTCTTTGAAGCAAAATAAAAATGTTGTCGAAATGCATATAACAATCCTGAAGCCATCACGCATCACAAATGCATCCAGTAAAATTGATTGTTTGGTGCGGTTTACAACCAGCTCCTGGCATTATCGGTCCTTATTTCTTTTGAAACGAAGAAGGAATCAGTTAAACATTGAAGACAATGGGTACAAACAATCGGTTAAACTTGTCATACGGTATTAATTTATTGCAGAATGAATTCGGCGACAACTTTATTTTCAAAAGTGAGCCTTTTTGGTGGCCCTCGTTCGTAGGACTTAACGTCCCTCAATTACTTTTTATGGGAATATGTTTAAGCCGACAAATTTAGCTCTTAATCAATTGGAAGCCAATACTCGGAAATTAGAAAGAGACGGAAATCGTATTTGAATAATAAATGCCATAAGATTATCAACTAGAACATGGTAACCAAAATTGTATTCCAACAATATTTCTCACTTGCATTACACTGGTCTACAAAATTACGGGTTTTGCCTGTACCAAAAACTAATTTTTAAATGATTAGGATGTCCAAAAAAGGTTTTAGAGAAGGTGATGCGCTGTCATGTGATTTTTTTAACATCGTGCTTGAAAGAAGAGTACAGAGCTCCCAGAGCACTAGAGGCACTATCTTTCAAAAGTCTGTCCAATTACTGGCATATGCTGATGACATTGACATAATCGGAAGAACTCAGCGTGATGTTAATGGGGCTTTTGTGAGTATTGAGACAGAGGGGGCAAAAATGGGTTTAACGGTTAATGAGGGCAAAACAAAGTACATGCTGTCGTCAAGAAAGGACATACAACACCGACGTCTTGGTCAAAACGTCAACATCGACAGACGTAACTTTGAGGTAGTCAAGGACTAGTCAAGGACCTAGGCTCAGCTGTAAACGCAGAAAACAACTTCACGCTGAGATCAAACGCAGAATAACTCTTGCTAACCGCTGTTTCTTTGGACTAAAAAAGCAATTGAGTGGTAAAGTCTTCTCTCGAGGGACCAAAGTGTTGCTATATAAGACCCTTATCATCCCCGTCCTGCTATACGGTGCAGAAGCATGGACTATGACAAAAGAGGATGAAAGCACTTTGGGTCGCTTCGAGAGAAAAGTTCTTCGTGTGATCTACGTTCCCGTATGCATCGAAGGGGAGTGGAGGAGAAGATGGAACGACGAGCTGTACGGGCTGTACAGCGACGTAGACTTAGCCAGAAGGGTAAAAGTCCAACGACTTAGATGGCTGGGTCACGTAGAACGCATGGAAACCAATGCTCCGGCCCGGAAAGTTTCGAATCGACACCCACAAGACAGGGCAGTAGAGGAAGACCGCGTATCAGGTGGCGCGCACAAGTGGAAGGTGACTTCACCCAACTTGGAACGCGAAACTGGAGACATCTAGCTAGGGACTGAGCTAGATGGAGAAGTTTGTTGGGTGAGGCCCTCGTTCACACAGGACTGTAGCGCCACCTTAAGTAAGTAAATAAATAAGATGTCCAAAATTCGAATCTGGCCTTTAATTTTTTCTATCACACGAGGTGTTTGAAATATACTCCTTTAAAAACGCTAAAAAGGCTAATTTAAGAAAAACTCAAAATATCTTTTAAAAATAAATTGTATGATTATTTTGTAAAGTAAGAATTTTTCTCCTCTAGATAAAACTTAAATCATTTTAGTATCATACTTGGTTTCTGGAAATTATGTGAGTATTTATTTGACTCTTTATGAAGTTTTAAACAAATCCACAATTTAATATGTTCATAAAATTGTTTTAAAAAATAAGTTTTGGAGTTAATTTCTAGTGCAGATTAGGAATCAAACTTTAATTTAAACTATTTGCTCAAGTTTTAAAAATATCTGTTTTCAACATTATTTTTATATTTTTAATACATTCCAAGAATAGTATACCTAGTAAAATTTTTAAGATAATAAATTCGTGAAAAGAACAAAACATACTTTTAAACCATTTTATCTTTCTGTGTTGAAAACCGTTATATAATAAATTGTTTACGCTTTTTACGCTTTAAAAAAAAAAATTGTAAGACATGTTAAATCTAAGAACTTATGAAGATTTTTCGAATATTATACGAAAGAATGTAAATATTTCAACTGAATATTGAAGAAAAGGATTATAGATTCTTTTAACCATCATGGATTTTGTCGAAAAAGAAGCTACCCCATAACTTTAGATAGACTCAACAAGCTTTTTAAACGTGTTTTGTTTCGAATTTTTAAAAAGGGGTATCTCAAAAACCTGACGAATTACATTCATTTTGAAGACAGATTTGAATTGAGGGCATCAAAATACATTGAAAAAGTTATTTCCAGTAAGAAAACCCTGACCAGTGATTAAACATTTAATACAATTTATGTACTGCTGTCGATTTTTTTTGGAGTTAGGCAATTTTGTATATAATTTATCTGAACTAAGAACGCACTCATTGTTTTCGATCACATTTTCCTTTTAAAAATTATACGTGACAAATCGACATCTTCGGCGTTAGGTCGTTTTGCGTCCAAAACCTTAACGCCCAATTCCTTGAATGTCACGTAGCAAACAACTGGTCAAAAAAGCAAAAAAGCGCATAAAAGACCAGAAGCGAATGTCGTTAAGCCCAAATACATTTTAAATACAAAAACGTTAAAATTGTTAGATTTTATTTTGCTCAAAAGAATTTCGAATTTGAGTTTTATGACATACGGCTTGGGCTCTGTGATATTGAAATTATAATAAACCAAAAATACAATGTCACTAAGTAAACGTCACAAAGCCCAAATAAGATGTCATATCATCCAAACCACGTTTAAATATAACTCCCAAAAGATTTTGGGTGGGCTTTGAGACGCCTATAAATATTGAGGCTAAGTTCAATATAGGATTTTGAGTAGATGCAGTTGGGTATATGCAAAGTTTCTTTGCATTTAAATAATCTGGATTTAAAGACATCGCATCACCCCTAAAAATCTATAGTTTGCCCAAGCAAGGGAGCTGTTTATTATTCGCCTTAATGCGGGGTGCTAGCAATGTGATCAGAAAAATCTTTTCCTTTTATTTTACATTGAATATTGGCCTCATTTCAAATTCTGAAGGTAAAATATATTTGTTACGCTTTCTTGACGTTTCGAGTTTTTGGGTGATCTGATATTTTTTTCGTTTAATGTTTTCGTTTGGGCGATAAAATCTAAAAATCGAAATTTTTTAGCTAGAATTAACAAACATTGTATGACAATTCCCAAATGTTGAAACATATGACACCTTTTGGGCGATTAGTAATATGGGCATTATAATATGTTCCAATTGATTTGGACAATATGCCATTGATTTTGGGTTTTGCGGCATATTCTTTTAAACATTTTTTGGGCAATAGAGCCATTTTTGGGCGATATGAAATTTGTAATATCTTGGCGTTATTATTTCACTTAATTTTTTATTGGAAATTCAAAAAACCCACATAATTTGGAACGCCCAAAGAGGCTCGGTAATATTTCCAAAATCGTTCAACAATATAAAAAAATACTCACTGGTACGTTCAACTAATTTTATTCTTAGGTACATGAAGTCAATATCAATAATAAGGCTACGACGTTTTCACCCGTTCTATCCATGGAAGAATGCAGAACACTGATAGCAATGCGCGAAAGTACGATTTTGGTATAGTCCAGTAGTTGAGACGGCTGTTTTAAATCAACCATTGATAAATTTTCGTCAAGTGTTAAAGCTTCAGTTCAGTAAGACAAATATCTTACTAAGGATAAGAGGCTTAACAAAAATAGATTAGTTTACAATCGCCCTCTCTTCAGAATGAATATCAAAATCTTTACAGCAGTGTACTATAGAAAGAATATGTAGATGCGATTGTTTAAATAATGCTTAAAACAAAAAAATGTCTACCCCACTGTGGAAATCATTGGTGTGGAATTGGGTAAATAGGGTTGTGCTCTTTCTCATCTCTGACAGCCAAAGCGGATGGAACCATCATCGTTAGTCACAAAAAATCATGCGATGTCAGATCGCACGATTTCGGAAAGTGGTGCTAGAGCCCATCACCACATCACTTCTCCCAGCAGCACCCAATATACCATATTCCAGTACCAGGCCAACTTTATTGCAGATGAAATCTCAGTTTGATGTTTTGCAAAATGATGCACATCAATTATTATGAGTTCATTTTTATTTTTCTCAATTCAATCATTATTTTTTGGGGTGCGTTAGGTCATGGGATATGATGCGTGCAGTGCAGGCTGTGCATGGTATTTCTTCCATCAAAATAATGCGAGAGAATGATGAATATTAATTTGTATTTTGTACTAAATTGAAGCGGGATTGTTGAATTATACTGATTGCGTATTTGTGATTTAAGGGAAGATTGAGGGCATTATTGCTGTGCTGCAGTTGATCATGATTTTATTGAATAACACAAAAATTGTAGCATTGTTGTCTGATGCTGCATACATAGCGAGCGTCATTCATCAAGGGTTGGAATGTGACAGATTTTGAACAGAGAAATCATAAAAATATGATTGGCCATTGTTGTTTTGTTAATCAATTTGAACAATATAACAAAAAGTTATTATTCCTACACAAAATGTCGTCAAATGCAATTTGTGGTCTTAGACTAGAAATTTTACTTAACCAGTTGCGCGTGTCAAAATGGAAACAGTAACGAAACTACCCCGTACAAATGTTTCAATAAACTTTGACATTGAGCGAACAAAAGAGGATTTTTTTTTAATGCAATTACGTTCAAATAAGTTCTGAATATGACTTATAATTGGGAAAGAATCAAGAATACATTGTTGTCGACGCAAGAAGGTGCTTAACCGGATGAAATATTTGACGTGTTCAATAGTCCAACATTAGATGATCAGAGTCAAAAAAGGAACAAATGACATATTGTAAGTGAATGAAGTTAATAATTTGTTAATTTCTAGGAAACTTCGGGCAGATCTTTCAATAAAAAAAAAATAATTTCACCATACAAGGCAGCTGATAAGAAGGCCTCAACTATTTTTAATAGTTTGACTCTTAAGAACTCACAATTCACAGTCTTAAAATTGAGGTAGGCTCCCTTGCATAACTAACCAAATTTGAATACTAAAATTTTTAAGTTTGAAGACCAAACAGAGTTCAATTCAAAGATCAGATGATTTTGAAGTCATTTCACAAGAAGCCGCTACATAACGTTAACTGTGAAGCTTCACCTTCAGTTTTTAGCTTTTTTTACTTTCGACATATAGGAATTGCTTATGTGACAAGTATTGCAACCATTTCAAACTTCATTCCAGCTATAAGTATAACTTAAACTTATAATTAAGAGTGGGGTGGGTCAAAGGGAGTTTTAAGGTTTGCCATGAGGGTCAAATGTTCGTTAAGGCCATATGAGGTTTGGGATGGGGGTTTCTCAGGTTACGGGAATTACTGTTAAAAGAAACCGAATTATAGAGAGGAACAGTCAACTGCACCAGAGAGAAGCCGATGTTTGAAAAGTATGTCAGCAATTTCTCAACTTTCCTGTAATTTGTTGAGGTTTAACAAATACGGTAACGATAAGGGACTAGGATCAAAGGATTTTTGCAAGAAAGGTATTGAAATGCAAAACGAAGAAATCTTCGTTGGATGCTTTTAATTTTTGGTAAGTGTACATCTTAATATAGAGACAAAACCTGAGGTCGGATAACGTCGTGCAAGGCAATCATGTAAAACAAATAAATGAGGTACAGTCCTTTGAGAACTACGGCCTAGTGACTTACAACTCTCGACCATTCATGTGTGCGAGTAACGTTGTTAGGAATGGAGGGAACCTACATTTTTAAGCCGAATTCAAACGGCTGATTTGAGAAAGCACTTTTCATGTCAAGAATTACTCTTGAAGAATTTTTAAATTTCTTCTAAGAGGCAGTACCCGTGAAAAAAACTTTTGATGGCACAGACAGTGCCACGGGCACTACAAAGCGATCATGTAGGGGTTAGAAAATTCTTAAGACCGTCTTTAAACAAATCCTTGTACGGAGAAAGAGAGGAGGGTCTAAATGACTACCTTGGGGGACACCAGAAAAGGCAAGAATAGGATTGGATCGTGCAGATCTAAATCGGACTAATATTCACGATTATCAAGGTAAGAAGTAATCCATTTCAGGAAATGAGGTTCAAAACCTAAGGAGGAGAGTTTAAAGACTAAAAGAAATGTTGTCAAACGAACATCATATCAACTTTTTTTCCGTTTTCTAAGGCTCTTAGAGTGAATGAAACGAACACTACAAGGTTTGTAAGGTAAGGTAGATCTTTTTATTAAGAAACCGTACTGTGATTGGGTAGTTGGCGATCAGCAACGGAAGCTGAGGAGATCATACAAAATGCTTTCAAAAAAGTTTGGAATATGAAAAACTTTAGCAATTTATACTTTTTCACCTCCCCTTTCGGTCCCTTCTTGTGAATTGGTTTTATTCAAGACTTTTTCTATATTTTAATTAGCTTTTCTATAAATTAGGTTACATTTTTAAAAAAAGAGTTAAAAAGGAACATCAACAAGGTCCGGAAAGCATCAAAATTAATAGTATTTTCAAACACAATTTTCGAATTTCCCTAAAAACGGCCCGATAGACTTTTATGAAATTTTATTTTGAATATGAAAAATAAAGAACAGTTTTTTGTGCATATACATTTTATAAGGAACAAATAAATGAAATAATATTTGATCATCAAAAATGTCTAATTATAGATTTAAAAAAAATATATTAATTTCATTATTTTTAAATCTTAGAATAGATTCACTATTTTTAAACAGATTCTTTGAATACAGTAGAAAGTTCATGCGATGTAGTCGTCTCTTTTATTGTATTTTGGCCCAGATAAAGCATGACCACTAAAATATCAACCTAAAAACAATGCTAGCTCCTCAACTCTCAACTGACCTTGACCTCAACTATGAACCATATAAGCACACTTTTAAAAAAATTGAAGTTTATGTCTTCCAACAAACAAAACCCAGATCGATCAACTTCACAATCGAGTTAGCCCATTCATCTAAAAAAAAAAACCATTCAGTTGCCATAAGCTCATAACAATCTTTATACAGTATACACTTCTGGTGACTTCACATAAAAATGATATCAAAAGAAGTTAACCTCGGAAAAATGATTTTTAATCATTTCCACCAATAATGGTTATGGCCGATGGTCGTCACTGATTTGTGCAACAATAACAAGTCGGCAGCCATAAAAGGCAAATATACATTTAGTATAAATGAAAAAAATTGAAAACTTGCTCTCAATCGCAGTTGACAAATAATATTATAGCATTGGTATATTTAGACCGTGAATGGCATTTTCATCACGGTATAAGGTATAAAGTCAACGTATAATGTTCAAAGTGAATCAATATCATTTTCTGAAAGTTTACATAACAATCCAACAAATGAAAATAAAAATGTTGAAACTGGTCACTGGTCAGAGGGTTTCTGAAGCTTTATTAAAGGGTTTATTTTGATTTTTCAAATGAGGGCGATGTGCAGATGATGCATCAAAAAGTCAATACAAAAAATTTTAACTAAAATGTCCAATCAGGTCGAATGAACTTGCTTTTACTGTTGCAATTTAAATAATTGATTGCAATAATAAAAGAGTTTCAATTAACTATAAAAGAATATAATTTTTTTAATCAAATTTTAACTACAAAATATAACTTTATTATAAAAGATCACTCAAGATTGTATTTATGGCTTCTTGAAAAGTTATTTTTGATCTTAAGCTCAATAACTTTGGGTTACTTACAGACAGGATTAAAGTTTTATAATATAATTACTTGCAAAAATAATCCTTTCGCTGCTGTATACTCCAGTCAAAATTTCACCTCGAAATAATTCGCTTGTGGATGAAAATTGGTACAGATGCAAAGTATTTCGATAAGAAATTGTCAAATTATCGTTTTTTTACATACAAATTCTAAATTTTACTCTTCACTGAAATTTTGTCTGAGCAGTCTTTTAGGAATATTTTGTTTTTATTCAGTAATACTAATTCGAAAACTATTCATGTTTATCAAATTTGGTCAAAACCACAAAACATTATATGCAAAATAAATAATAAATTGGGTGGCGCGAACAGTCCGTTGAGAACCAAGGCCTAGTGACTTACAACTCTCAACCATTCCTGTGTGCGAGTAATGTTGTCAGGAATGGAGGGGACCTACAGTTTATATGCCGACTCCGAACGGCTAATTTTGAGAAAGCACTTTTTCATGACAATAGTTACTCTTGGAGAATTTGTCAATTTCTCGCAAGAGGCAGTACCCGTGAAAAGACTTTAGATGGCATAGGCAGGGATCGAACCCAAGACCTCTAGCATGACAGTCCAACGCACTAACCATCATGCCACGGGTACCACTTACATGCAAAATATTGTTGGTAATTTTTGAATCATAAACGGTTTATTTTTTTAATTAATTTTGTAGAAATATATAAAAGTTTTCAATTTAAGATGAAACATATTTTAATACTGAATATTACTATGCAGTATTTTCGAAAATATTAATATACGTTTTACATTTAATTTTGGTCGAAAATTTTAATATTTTTTTTTAAATCCAAATACATAGTAAAATTTGATATTTTCATGTATTATGAAAACAATATAAAATCTTTTGCAAACAAAAAATTATTGAAAACGGGTTATTAATTCTTTAGAATACTTAAAAACGAAATAACAGTAGAAAGTGGGAGGGGTCCCTTCTGGAGAAATATAAAAGAATTTGTTTTTTATTGAAAGAAGGCAAGTTTAGAAAAATAAATTTAGAGAAAATTGAATACGTGTCTATAGGTTCGTTTTATAAATAATGGAAATTTTCGATTTTTGACAAAAAAATGTATGTTTTTGTATTTCTAATGTTACAAAAAAAAATTAAAACCACCCAACGCGAATCCACCCAATAGTTTGGGCTGCAGGGGCGAGGACAGACAAACATACGGGCGGAATCGGGGACCCATTTTTTCCGACTACTCTACATGCTTTGCCAGCCAGCTCTAATATGTCGCAAGTAAAAAATACCTAACCGTACACATGTATATTTTTGATTTAAAGAATTAAACAAGAAATCGAAATGACGTCATTGAAATTTTTTGATATAAATATGTAATTTTGTAGAAAATCTCATAATCTAGAGTCATTTTGAAACACTTTTTGTGGAAAAAGAAGAAAAGTTACAGTGTTCCTTTTCCGAGAAACAAAAACGTTATAACTTCTTGGATTTTTCTGAACTTTTTTTCACTTGAAAATAAGGAGAACAGTGGCTGTACCAATTTTAACCGATATGGCCCAATCTTTTTCATTCTTGATGAATTGTATATCTTTTTTTTACTGGAATATTTACATTTTACAAACATCAACTCGCAACTCGATCTTAACACATTGTCATTTCACAATCTGCAACAACGTCTAATTGTCTCAGCATTTAAAGGCACACGTTAATTTTTTGCAGTTTAGGTCCTGACATCTTGAATTGAACAAGCTCTTGGGCGTTAAATTATTATTTCTGAAGAGGAAGATTTTCACCTCGGTGGCTATATTAACAAACAAAATTTTATCTAAGGCTCGGAAAATCTGTAAGAGTGACAGTTTGATTGACAGCTTCAGTGATGTTATTTGGAGAAACTTGAGAGACCGAAGTTATGACAATAATTCAAAAACAATTAAAGCACTTAATACTAATATCTTCCAAGCATTCCGTGAGTTACAGCCATAATCTAGGTCTTGGAATATTGGAATAACCGAATACGCTATATTGAAACCAGTCTAGAGCAACAACTTTAACTGCTGCATTTTTTAAAATATTTAATTTCCCTATACAGGTACATTGGTCATGAAAAACGTTAGCTAGGTATTAGGTTTCAAGTTAATCCTAATTTATACTCTTTTTGTATTATTGTATTGTATTAATGAAGAAAACACATTTAGAAATAACGAATTAGCATATACTAATTAAATTGCCATAACATGCCGGTAGAACATACTTTAAATTGTCCTCGAAACTAGGAGTTTCAACAATTTTACGTTAAACTGACAGCAACAAAAACAAAAATAACCTTCTGACTCTGACATGGAACTGCTGTTTTCTTGTGCGGTTTTCTTTTAATTTCTTACAACATTGTATCGTTTAGTTTACATGCACCCAAGCTAAAATTGCGTGTGCAACATGGAAAAGAAGTCTTATACACGAGGTCGCTATATTGGCCCGCATGTCGCTTTATTTGTAGCTGTTCGTCGGTCGTCGTCGGCGGCGTTTGCCTCCGCATCGTCGCGCAGTGCAGCGTATTGAAAGTCAAGTTCTCGACAACGACATCGACGACAATGACGACGATTCGGACAAAGCCAGTAGCATGATGATATTATGTAAAAGCTTGTTTAATTGGATATATGTCAATATGCCTTCTTTTGGAAAGACGTCGTAGTCGTCTCTAGTCGTTGTATCTATATATAGTATAGACGACATGAACAAAAAAGTGACTTCAGCGGCTTCTTCCATCGGTATTGTACAACAAGTCTACTATACCGTCATTGTACCCCCGTCGTTGTCAATAAATGTGCTGTGCATATAGTTAATGGATACAGCCGTCTCATTCGATACAGGTATCTTTTTACGTTTGTACCTCTACCAATTTGGGTGCAGCTAAATGTCGTCATATTCCTACCAATTTTGCCCACACATTTTTGTGTGGAAGTGAATACATAAAAGCGAATTAATATTGATGTCAATATGATATCACATTCATTTTTAATTCATAATTTTAAATCCAGAAAGAAAAACTCCAAGAAGAAAATATTTTCTGAAAGTTAGAACATATAAAACCCCAACAGTACTTAGCCCCACAATTTATAGACTTCCTTTTAAAAGAAAACAAAAACACCAAACTAAAAGAAGAACAAGGCACATTTAGCGCATAAATATTTCTGGATCTACTGTGTTGACATCTGCGTCAATTAAACGCAGAACCCAAGTGATTATTCAGCAGACTGGGCTCAGTTCCGTCCATTAACCCCAACTTTCCCATATATAATTTCTATTCCGACACCGCAGTCAATAAACACTAAACATACAATCCGAAAAACGGCGAAGGCAATGACGACGCGACCTCCTGCAAAGCTATATATAAGAACTTAATCGAGGCAATTTGCACTTCTTTCAGCTCTATGGCAATTACCGTAAATTGTCTATTTTCATGGTAAAACAGATCTCATATGTTCGGCTCGGGGAGTAGATAAATTATCTACACATCCTCAACCTCATCACGTAAATTGCATCACCTTCACCCGCGCTCCATTGTCAATTTATATTCTTTTTATGAATGTAATGTTCGAATCGATATTCGATGATGACGTTAAATATGCGTTCGATTTAGTGGATGCTGAACTTTAATCAATTTTATAGATAAAACCTAAAACCGCATAGAAACTTCATTTCCTATTGTTTGAAAAGCTATTTCAAATATTTCCGGCACGCTAAATATTTATTTCCCCAAGTTATCCTAACTATTTTCGAGTATTTTGAAAATGAAATATTTTCTGTTGTTTTCGATGCTTTTCTATCATCACTAACTATTTTTTGAATTGTAAATTGGGTCAAAACTAAATTCAAAACAAGCACAGCACAAATTTGTGGGATTTTAGTTTAAAAAAACAAAACAAAAATAATCAAAACAATTCAGTACACTTTCAGTTCAGTTCACCCACGCTCTATATTTTATGCACTTTAAGAGAAGGCGAGAAAAGCTTAAAACACCAACAACAACAAAAATGAAAAATCACAGCATATGAATTTCCCTAGTGCGCTATTTTTGATTATCTAGCACGAACATTATTGTGAATGAATTTCAAACTTGTTAAAATTTACTACCTTGGAAGGTAGGTTTACCTCTTTTAAAGCCCACACTAATTTTTGATTTTACATACATATGATATAGATAATCCAGTGAAGCCGTTGAGAGCGTCCGCGTGGACGGTTCAGCGTTCGTGGTCGTCAGTGAAATTGATTGCATGAATGAAGTTCCAACGATTTTTATAGGAACAATGTTGCAGCAGAAGCACTAAAGGGCATGTTGTGGAATCAATGAAAAAAGTTCAGTGGAACATAAAATAAGTTGAACAGAATTATATTCATTTTGTATGTGAAGTATGTTTTATGAGCCATTAACTACAGTGGTTGAAAGACAATTAGATACCAATTATCGGCTCTTATAATACCTAGGGACTTTTTTTTATACTTCAGAATTTTCAGAAAGTAGTTAGGTTATAGCAAGCGTCAAACCACGATCAGATGCCCATAGCCTAAAACACGACCAAATAAAAAACATAATAATTATTAACATTTAACAAGAATTATTACAGTACAAAAAAAAAATAAAATTAAGGCGTTTACGAGCGTTGGAGCACTGGTTCGAAACAATAATTTTAATACCACCTTATTTTAATTTTAATGAATCGATAAACGGTTTAAGTTATATAAAATGCTCATTCGACTTAAAGCTTCATTCTTTCCATAGCCAACAGTACGCAGGTGATGAGTTCCACATCGGTAATTCAAATGTACACAAGATAGCAAATAAGGTGCATCAATTTCAGCATTAATAATTTGATGAAGAAATATTACTATTAAGTTAAATATTCAGACAACAGCTGGAAATTAGCTCTACTGAAGTCAAAATTATATAAATATATAAATTATAGAACAAAAGGTCTAATATCGTCAGAAGAAAATACTTTATCGAGAATTCAATTTTTTGAGTTTTTAATGCAGCTTGTTTGCTGTAAGTCAGTAAGAAGGATGTTTATCGAGAAAAGATAGTTCCAATTGTAAAGGAGAAAGAGAGGCTTCAAGGCAGGATTCGTCTCCAGATGATACCCAGTCAATGTGTGGTAAATTATGATCACCTAGAAGTAAAATATTGGTGTCCGAGCAGCAAAATCTTATAAGAAATTTGAATGCCAAGGAGAGTTCGCTATAAACAGACTCTAAACTTTTTGGAAGAATAAAACGTTTTAAATGAAAATAGTCTTAGCCTGTACCATTAACTTTACACAGACCAGTTCAATGGAAAAGATGCAGAAGACCAGAAATGAAATGACGATCATTTCTGTTAACTTCGAACTCTTGACTGAAAAGTCTTGTTCCGGAAGTAAGCCAAGTTTCTGTCAAAACGACTACGTCAAGAAAAATGTCAGCAGTCTCACTACAAAATCCCCTTATGTCTTGGTAGAATTGAGCAAGCCTGGACTTGATAACTTTGAAACCTATCACTAACTATCACATTGTAACTATCAATCTATTCAATAGTTTTAACATTTTAAATTATGTATACGAACGAGCAACGTCCGGAAATTATAAAAATTGTCTACCGAAATTCTGAGTTGGTGACCATAACTTTAAAAGCGTTATCTCAAATTTTAGGTAGTAATTCCATATTACAACTTTCACTCCGGCCGATAGACCATTTGAAGCAACGTACGTTCTCCCTTAGCGCAAGTTGACTAGTACTTATTCAAAAACCTTTACATAAATACTATTCACAAACTTTAAACGATCAATATTCTCAGTTGCTTTCGTTTTTGAAAAACTGTATCATCTACCTTGTCAAAAATTGTCGTTCAGAGATATATAGACTCCGTTTCAAATGAATACGAACAAACTTTTTCAAAAATGCTTTATACATTTTTTCCAAATATTGAGGGTTCTTGTGACATCTGCCGATGCTAACTCCTTTGAGATGTTAAAAAAATATTCAAATAAAACTGAGAGTGTTGTTTTCGCCCACTTGCAAATTATTAATAAACTAAAGTTTTTTTAGAGTCAATTGAATAGGAACACGGACAACTTACTCTTTGTTTATGAGCGTTTTCAAGTACTGGATAGTAGTTTAAATCAACAAATCAATTGAAGAGGTATCAAAATTTGAGCCATCTTAAACGACTTAAACTTAAGGAAAACACCTACTTGATTAACATTGGAAAGTTATGCTATAAGACTTTTTCAAAATTAAAATAATAAAACAACTTAATTTCGGTGGCCCTACAACCTTTTATTGTATAAAATCGTGAAATCGAAAGAAGTTGTTAAAAGCTTTATCAAAACTGGGAAAGATTTGTTGTTGTTGTTATATTTAAAGCTATCAGTTATTATGGAACTGCACCTGAATATAAGGAAATCTTGGAAAGAAATTCATAAATATTCTAACATTTTTTACCTATAAACTTGGCCTTTCAACATAATTACGCATAATAAAGCTTGGAAAAAGGAGCGCAATTTTCACTTCCTTCAATAAATACCGTACTCATCTGAACTAAAAATTATAAAATATAATCGAGGATGAGTCTTATAAAGTGTTGCAAGCCTTAACATTAATTTCAGAATTCGAATAACAATTGTATACCTAAGACTTCCATTTACATATTTATATAATCAAAAGGAAATTTAATATCAATTATTATTTGCCAAATAGTTAAAAAGTAAAAATTTAAATCTACTTATGCTTCTTATTCTTCTCATAGCTATAGGCAGAAAGTTCCAAAGCCATACAATATGAATACAAAATAAACGCCCAGTATTTAGAAAATTGTATCGGAGTAGCTGTAGCTGTCTAGGCTACAACCAAAAAACCGTACCGCAAAAATGGATATGTGATCAACGTAGATCAAAAATATAGCGGGCAATATTGTTATAAGCAACATTCAATTTGCGGCTAGCCACACAGTCTAGTTTACAAAAGTTTTTACATCCATACAGCACAATTAGTAAACGGTGATTTTTTAAGAGCTTGAGAACTTTAAAAAAAAAAAAAACGCATAAAATTTGCAAAATCTCATCGATTTTTTATTTGAAACGTTAGATTGGTCCATGACATTTACTTTTTGAAGATAATTTCATTTAAATGTTGACCGCGGCTGCGTCTAAGGTGGTCCATTCGGAAAGTCCAATTTTAGGTAACTTTTTCGAGCATTTCGGCCGGAATAGCCCGAATTTCTTCGGAAATGTTGTCTTCCAAAGCTGGAATAGTTGCTGGCTTATTTGTGTAGACTTTAGACTTGACGTAGCCCCACAAAAAATAGTCTAAAGGCGTCAAACCGCATGATCTTGGTGGCCAACTTACCGGTCCATTCCTTGAGATGAATTGTTCTCCGAAGTCTTCCCTCAAAATGGCCATAGAATTGCGAGCTGTGTGGCATGTAGCGCCATCTTGTTGAAACCACATGTCAACCAAGTTCAGTTCTTCCATTTTTGGCAACAAAAAGTTTGTTAGCATTGAACGATAGCGATCGCCATTCACCGTAACGTTGCGTCCAACAAAATCTTTGAAAAAATACGGTCCAATGATTCCACCAGCGTACAAACCACACCAAACAGTGCATTTTTCGGGATGCATGGGCAGTTCTGGTTGCTCTTTACTCCAAATGCGGCAATTTTGCTTATTTACGTAACCATTCAACCAGAAATGAGCCTCATCGCTGAACAAAATTTGTCGATAAAAAAGCGGATTTTCTGCCAACTTTTCTAGGGCCCATTCACTGAAAATTCGACGTTGTGGCAGATCGTTCGGCTTCAGTTCTTGCACAAGCTGTATTTTATACGGTTTTACACCAAGATCTTTGCGTAAAATCTTCCATGTGGTCGAATAACACAAACCCAATTGCTGCGAACGGCGACGAATCGACATTTCACGGTCTTCAGCAACACTCTCAGAAACAGACGCAATATTCTCTTCTGTACGCACTGTACGCATTCGTGTGGTTGGTTTAATGTCCAATAAAGTAAACTGAGTGCGAAACTTGGTCACAATCGCATTAATTGTTTGCTCACTTGGTCGATTATGTAGACCATAAATCGGACGTAAAGCGCGAAACACATTTCGAACCGAACACTGATTTTAGTAATAAAATTCAATGATTTGCAAGCGTTGCTCGTTAGTAAGTCTATTCATGATGAAATGTCAAAGCATACTGAGCATCTTTCTCTTTGACACCATGTCTGAAATCCCGCGTGATCTGTCAAATACTAATGCATGAAAATCCTAACCTCAAAAAAATCACCCTTTAGTATAAGGACCTTAGCAAGTAGTAGTTTAGTTTTGATAGGGATGAAATTTCGAGGAACTTGAAGAAGCCGTAGACTTCCATAGACTTTACCAATGGCACTATTAAGGTGGGCATCCCAAGTGAGAGTGCGATTGAATACTACTCCTAGGTGTCCTGCAGTGGTAACATATTTCGTCGTCAAGTTTCAACGGGTTTAAACCCGATAGATCAAAGTTTTTGTGGAAGATGGGGAGGGATGTTGATGTTGTTAGCAGCATAAAGATGAATTAAACAATGTTTAGCTACTTGTGGTAACTAATTTATGTAAAGTGAGAAGAGGATTGGTCCAAGGATAGATTCATTCTGATTCATTTTGATATTCATCTATGCTTTAAGGTTCCTAGAATCTGAGCTCATGGATCTAGAGAGATGTAGCTGTGCCTTAGTTAACGTCCGTTTAACAATATTCTTTTTAACACCATATCTCAAGGACATGCAGGGATATCGACATTATATAATTTTTGTTTAACGTAATAACATCAAGATGTGCAGAAAGGACTATTTAAAACATTGGGTCTTTTTTATATAGACAAATTTAGATAACGCTAACTATTTTAAAAATTAAATGCTATCGACTGCAATTAAATTGAATTTCACTGTTTTTTCATCTGTGAGCTCAAACATTTTACGATTGGTTAGGTTCATATCTAAAAGGAAGCACGCACTCAATCGTTAAAACTGATTCGACAACTTCTAAGCTACACCTGGATTTTCTTAAGGAAGCCATCTTGGCCCATTACTTTTTTTTGTATGATTTACTAGACTATAAGAGTAATATTTTAATTCAATTGATGAAATGAACAAACTACATTACGCTAAACTAAATTCAGAACAAAAGAATATCAAAGTCAGTGAAACTCGTCCTTTTAATTAATCTAAGAAGCTTTAATCATTCATTAGATGAAAACAGTTTGAACATTTTTATAAATATGAATGAAACAAAAAACTTACAAACCACATTTTTTTTTACTTTTGTTTTTTTAAATTATTCCTCAAAAAATTATCAAATTTTTGTTGAACAAATTTAAACTAAATTTTGTTATGTATAAAGGACCTAAAAGAGGTTGTAACTATAAATGCGTCATTATTTAATGGTGGTTGAAAACTTTTGTAGAACTGAAAAATTTAAAGTTATTATTTAAAATGTTTTTTTTTTCTTTTCTTTTGTGACTAAATTCACTTTCGAAGAATTCATTCAAAAATTGTAGCCTAAACAATTTTCCAACAAATGAAAATTAGGCTTCAGAAAAACTTTTAAGTTCAAGATAATTCAAACAGTTCTTTGGCTTAAGGTAAAAAGGTCTTCAGTCAAAAAATTTTGATTTTGTGTAAAAGCATTTTTTAGGCTTTTTCGTTTAATAACTTGAGTCTTTAATCACTGCCTAATATCGGATTAATTTTGTCTTTAGAAAATAAGACACTCTAAATTCATATTTGTTTTGATATTAACGTCTTTTTAGAAAGAAATTTCAATTAATTTTGAAGGTTGTGTCAAAAATTACTTGAGGCCCAGGTCCGTCCAGGACTGTAGCGCCTTAAGTTATCAAAAATTACAGACAATTTAAAAAAATCAAAATTAGTCAACAAATTTTATTGAAATGGGGAAGTGAACAAAATCAGTAAAAGAACTTGAAGTTTTCGAGATGTACGTAATTTTGCAAGTAACATAAAAAGATCTACAGTCATAGATGGTCCTTTTGCTAGACTATTTTAAAAGTAAGCTTTCACTGCATAGTGCTATACCAAGATACCATATTTTGAGGATATTTTCTCTGCTATTAAAATATCGTTTATTTTTGTACCTTGAGATTTTAGATGAAGTAAAATTGAGATTTTATCGACGCGAAAGGCGAAATTACGCCAGTGGTTAAATATGAAAAAAAACGTAAGCTTTTTATATTTAAGGCTTTTTTTTACTAATACAGTTTATTTAAAAAATATATTCTCAGTATTATTACGATACAGAAAAGTTTAATGAAAAAACAACTTTCAAACAAATTACAATTTGCGCGGACAGAAATACAAAGAAAAATTCACCACAGTACATTGTGCAACACTTTATACAAAACTAAAAATAATATAATCCAATTAATTGATTTAGACTTAAAACACAAAAAAGAGTGAAATAAAAACATTAATTCCACCAGAAAATAGTCCATAGATTGGCCTTCGCAATAAAAATAAAAATAAAGACCATTTATTCTTTTTTAATTTAGTTTAATCCGAAAACAACATTTCTATTTTACCACATATCTAACGGAACAATTTTTCCTTGAAAAAGGACACACACGGAAAAGATGATCCGATTATCCATCTTAACATTTTCCATTCCCCTTTTATCGTTTTGCTAAAACGCATTTCCCTATTTTATATCTTATTTTAATATTGTCACGTACAAAAATGCTCATTTCGATTGTGATGTTTTTTTGTGTTTTTAATATCAATTCAATGTGTTCTTTTATATAATTTAAACAAAATTCGAAATCATTCACTTTTTATGTTGAGCAAATAAATGTTGTGTACCCATCAGGTTGTCTTCGTTTTCATTTTAAGGACGAACAAAAACAAACGTATATTTATCCATCTAAATGAAAAGGAATTTTATTTTTTATTTGCGCCTTCGGCGAAGCCAACAAATATTTCTGTTTTTTTTTTATTTTAAGAAGAAAATAAAAGTAATGTACATATATTTTGTAATAAACTTCTTTTTTTCTTTTTGACTAAGAGAAAATAAAAGAGTGGGTAAGTAATGAACCAAACAAAAATAAAATAAAGAACAATGAAAGCTTTGCAAGCCGAAGGCATACAAAAAATTGTTTGCTATTTTCCGAACACAATTTTTAATTCAAAAGCTATGCAGAAACGTGGGCTTTCCCCTTTGTCCCAGATTATTCCTTATGTCTCAGATGGTGGTTTCTTTAGGCTCTAACATTGATTTCCGTGTTATTATTTTAATAAAACTATATTTGTTCAAATTTTAGCATGATTTTCCGCAATGAATTATTGTAATTGAAGAACAAAAAGAACAAGAAAAAAGAGGCCGTTATGCGACCCACACTGAAAACTACCAATCCCGTCTGTCGATTTGTCTTGCTTAAAAGGTTTGTTGGTTGTCGTGTTTTCGTGTTAAAAAAGATTTCAATTGAATTTTTTAAGAGAATATTTAAAATTACCAACAATATTTTGCCTATGATGAACTAGTTTGATTTTAAAATCGATTTTAGTTGACGAGATTTTTAGTTGAAAACTAATTTTTACCAATTTTATTAGCATTTCTTAAGTTTTTATTTCTTATATAAACAAATAAAAATTGGATGAATGAAATTAATTTTTGTCTGCATCTTTCTGTATAGAAAACATTATTTGAAGTCGATATATCTACTGGTTCTTGAACCGAACATCAGTTTTACCAAATTTGATTATAAATTTTTGGAGATTTTATTTTTTTATGAAAAAACGGACTGTTGTATTTTTATAAACAAAACAACTGAATATAGAAAACAAATATTTTTTGTGAAATAAACTAAGCCAATATTATTAATTTTTGAAAAGCTATCTGAGTAGAAAGTAGATTTTTATTAAGTTTAGTATTGTTTTTTTTTATAACAATATTTCTTATGAGTTAAAATTAGTTGGAAGCCATAATCTCCAATTTTTTAAACGATATTTGTGTCGAAAACCAACTTTTGTTAAATTTTATTATAAGTTATTATTTAAAAAAAAAATGTCAAATAGATTTTTCTCAAAATTTTACATATTGTTAAAAACAATATTTCTTACAAGACAAAATAAGTTTGAAGCCATAATCTCAAGATTTTGAAAAGATATTTGAGTCGAGATTCAATTTGTACCAACTTTGAGTAATGCTTTTGTTTAGGCTTTTTTTTATAAAACAAACTGTCAGTTTTTCTCAACATTTTACCAGATGTTAAAAACGCAAGCTTTCGTTCCAAAAAATATTTTTTGAGATGAAATCATTTTTTAGTCGTAAAATTTTCGAGGTGATAATTTGTTTGAGTTATAAAAAACCGTTATTTGGATTTTTTTTTTTCCGAAAATATACTATTTTAGTATCACGTAACAGTATTATAATTTAAAATTTAATTCAATTCTATAGCGTTATTGGTTCGTGAGATATTTAGGGTTGACCAAAATGTTCACCTTTTTTTTAAACTTGCTATGTTATGTAGTTCGAAAAATGTTTGAACGTACCGAGTTAGAATTTCTCATGTTATATATAATACTTATAGGGCTTTCCAAATAACAACTCCCCATAAAAAAACATCTTCAAAACCTTAAAATAAAACAAGTGTTTTACTGGTAGAATATCTTTTTTGTCGTAATAAGTCTACAGAGTGAGCGAGGCGGGCAGTGTTGGATATTTTTCTTAGGACACGTTTTTGAAAAACTGTGAGATTTTGTTTAAATATGCACCTCCCCAACAACTGATACCATATTGTAACTTCGAGTGGAAAATACCATAGTAAACCTTTTTTAACGTGGAGAATGAGCAATATTTTTTTAACCGATAAAAGTATCCTACGGTTGAAAGAAGATATTGCTTTAAATCCATAATGTGCTCAGACCATTTTAAATGTTGGTCAATTTTGACACCTAAATACTTAAAATCTTTCACTATTTCTATATTGAAGAATGTACTGCAGCAGTTTACTTCAAAATTGAAGGTTGTTATTTAATGAGATACTAGACATTTGCTATTGAAGAGTTTAAAACTAGAACAAGACGGAAAATGGAACAATAATTTTTTGTCATTTAGTCCATTGCTCAACATCATAAATTTGGATTTGTTACTGACTAAAAGTTTACGGTCCGCAAACCATAGCCTAAATAAATGTACATCATGGTTTATATCCGAAACCAAATTTAATGGACTGAGTGAATTGTATCCAATTGCTATATTATCAGTAAATGCGTTAACTTTCCCTAAAAATGGCAGATTGAAGATGGAATTTATATAAACCAAGAAAAGAATGGGCCCAAGAACTGAACCTTGTGGAACACCCAAGTTAATATCCATGGAATCACTTAGAACATTATTTACTTTGTCTATCTGAGACTTTTTACACAGGTAGGATTCAAACCAATTGTAGATGAATCCTCGGAAACCAACATCATTAAAAATTTATTTGAAGTCGATATCTCTTCTGGTTCTTGAGCTATGGACGACGAAAAAAACGTCGCGAACGTACGGACGTACGACATTTTTTCAAAGTTTACTTTATAACTAAAAAGACTCAGACACATATATATTTTAAATTTGTTTGTTAAGTTTTCGAAGAAGTTCGTCATTTTAAATAGCTCCGAAATATGAACACGTATCATTTGCCGTTTGACAAGTAGTTGATTCATTTACAGATAATTTATTTATTTACGATCGTTCATCCCAAAAATAACTATTAGCACATTGTATGTACTCGTACTTACGCCACAGTTGTCATTAGATTTATTACCTGAAAAGATAGAAAAAAGTTAAACTATTACTTCATTGTTTAAAAGTTAAAAGTTGTTAAATTTCTGGTTGAAATAAATATATTTTTAAACATCATTTCTTTTAAGATGCTCGCGAACGCCATTTTAACTAAGATGAATATTGTAATGTATCAGAAAAATTCTAAAAATAGCTCACTGATTAACAACTGCTTTACTTATCAATATTAATCACAAAACACGATTGAACCAATAAAATAATAACTACATCAAAAAAACATGTGTAAATGTTTTTTTTTTTTGAGTTTTGTTTAATAAATAAATTATCAGTTTCAATTAGTATCAATCACATGGAAATTTATGGTTTACATTGCATATATCAATATAAGATGAGATTATTGCATCTCATCTGGTCTGTGACGGCTCTATAGAAAAGATAAGGAAAATTCTGAACAAAAATATATTGACATACTTTGATTGGATTAAAATATTTTAAAACTTCTCATTAAAAATTTTCTCAATAAAAATATGACTGTCAAAAGTTAAAAAGTGGAAGAAGTGCACTGGGATATGATCATGTTATAGCAGATGCGATTATATTACTTGTGTGTCAAGAGGGAGGGTAAAGGTGAATAATGCTGACAGTGAGACATTTCCGATAGTAAAACGTCATTATCTCGAATAACAGCATTTAATTTTCTATAAAGAAACAAACATTGTTCTTTTTTTAAGATATAGAACTTCCGGCATTTATCATTGTCACATAGCTGTCATGTTTATAAAGTGTGTTTGATTTAAAAAAAATCATCGACATTTTCACTGAGTTACAAAAAAAGTTGCGCTCCTTGAAATTTCGCAATAATTTGAAATATATAAAAATGCCTTTTTTTTTAATTCAGTATTGTTTATTAACATTTAATATTATTAATTTATGTACAAAATAAGCGAATGGCAAGAACTTTTAAATAGGGGTATTGCCTC
The DNA here is from genome assembly GCF_945859685.1 of Eupeodes corollae. Lineage (NCBI taxonomy): Eukaryota > Metazoa > Arthropoda > Insecta > Diptera > Syrphidae > Eupeodes > Eupeodes corollae. The sequence continues at coordinate 52,559,913 of NC_079149.1, read as the reverse complement.
CCCTAACATCTATCAAAGCTTTAATTCGCTTCGGAATACCTTGAATAAGGTTTCCAACGATCGCGTCGTCCGAGTTATCCCACTCCTCAATCTGACCACACTTTAGCCCATTAAGTGTCTCGGGAATAGTACTTCCTAATAATTTTTTCCAGCAAATCTCAAATATGTTTGATGGGATTTTCGTCCGGGATAATGACAAGTTAAACCTTCCAAGTAGTCCGTAATGCGCCTGGCAGCGTGAGGTTGTGCATTGTCTTGCATCAGCAAGATATTTTCGCCAATAAATAGTGCGAAAAGAACCACATATTCGTCCAAAATGTTGGTAATGTAATAATTGGAGTTCACCGATCATTACACTATGCACAGCCCAGTTATTCCGTGCACGGAAATTCCTGCCCACACCATGACCTAACCTCCTTAGAAACTTTTTCCGCTGGATAACTGTTGTCGAATTGTATCTCCCACCTGATCTTCTCCATACTCTTTTATGTCAATCTTGGTGCTGTATCGTGAATATTGGTGTACGACCAGATCACTTTCCATTAAACGCCACCCTACCGTTTAAGCATTAACAGTATTGTCCCTCTCACTGATTAAAGTCTGTGAGACACTTCAACCGCTGTTTGGTGGCTCGAAGGCTTTGAAGCACCAAATATCTCTTCAAAAATATTATCAAAATACTAACAACACATCATAAAGTATGACTGCGCCACTTTTTTTATAACTCAGTGTTTTTCCAAAAATCGAGTCCCAATTCGCAAAACTTTGAGCATTTTTAACGTCAAAACATTTTCAGCGATAAGGCTCATTTTTGACTTAAGGAATATGTATACAAGCAGAATTTCTATTTTTGTAGTGAGCACAGTGTTCATATGAAACTTTTAAGACTCGTTTATTACATCCCACAATCGTTAATGTAGTCCAAACAATTTCTGGAAGTTTGTCAAAAGTAAGGAAAAAGCAGCTTGTAGCTACCCTAACACTGTGTCTAATTTAACATCATCTAGTCATGATTCAAAAGTAATTGGAAATATGTTTGGTACCTGTTTAAAAAGAAGCTTTTGATGATTTTTACTGAAAAAGAAGCTTTTGATGAATCTAACTCTTGTTTAGTTTCAAACTTTCAAAATCTTTATAATATTAATTTTGAAATAAGTGAACACAATGTTGCCCCAAACATATTGAAATTAGATGAGTGTTTCAGAATTATTCCTAATGGTGTGTCATTTTCTCTTTTGAAAAAAGTTCGGTTCTTACTTGTCGTAATCTTTATGTCTTCTCTTTAACACGTCTTTAAAAAGTTCGTTTTATCCAATTATCTGGAGAATCTTAATTATAACTCCGTGCACAAGAAAGGTCCTAGCAATGAAGTTAAGAACTACCAACCTATTGCTAAACTATGTTATACCTAAATTGTTATGATGTAGTGTCTTTTCCTTTCAATTGTTTGTGATAACCAGCATGGTTTTGGTAAAAAAGAAAATAAAGTATAAATGTTGTAAGATACAAAAATTCAATGACAAATTAATGAATCTTCGGCGTGATCAAGCCCTGTTGCCTGCTTGTTAGGTTGCTCAAGTTTCTCGTTCAGTATATCCATGCACACAGATATCTGGGTTCAGGATGACGTTGCTCCTTCTGATTAGCTCGTTTTAATGTGATCCTGATAGAATTATTTCAGCTTCGTCATAGACTCTTTTGCTACAGTGTCTTTGCCTCTGGTAGTTGAAGCAAAGTCCAGTGCAACTCCGTAGGATTTTCTTCTCAAAAACATGCCTAGTTTTGAAATTGTGAACCACACCGGGAAGCTGTAGGCGATAATGGGACGTAACAATTTGGCTCTTGAGGAGCGGGTTAGGGTGGTGCAGTGCCAAATTAGCCTCTCTCACGACAGCTCTCGAGTTGGTTGAATTTAAACAACTCGTTGAAGTGATTTTTTGAACACAATTCGTTTCAGAGTACACGTAGTCAAATTTCTACAAAATTTTCGAACTGTACACTGTGTCGCCATGGTCATCAAAGTCTTATTATTTTTAATTAAAATGTATTGGCTCAACAATGGATAATTTTAACACTTGAAATTGGTCTTATATGCAAGGTATAATTAATTTGGATTAAGATACAGTTGGACACTTTGTTGTACAAAGCAGTAAGTCTCGCCCATATAACAAGTGGAAACTAGTTTCACTAGCTTCCTCTTATGTATAGATACACGTAGGTCTCTGTTATAAGTTGAAAGTCTTATCCACTCAGTCATAAAAGTATGTCCCACTGCGTCAGCACTATACCTATACCATAGAAAAATGAAAACAACAACAAATAAAATAAATTCCTGGGTAAAATTGAGCGTCTTGAAGTCTGGCTAACAACAAGTTCTCCTCCATAAAGTAGTTGCACCAGCTCCAGCTCGAGTTCCAGTCGACTAAAAGAATAACACAAAACAAAAAATTATACTCCAAACTAAAACCTAGACAAAGAGTGGGTTAGTTGCCCATGCAACTAAATTTCCAATAAAAAAAGAAAAAAAAGTTTGTCGTTTAAGAACCATAACCATTAGAGACCACGCGGACAACGAAGTAGGCAGTGAACCTACTTCGTTCTTCTTCAATTTGCGTGGCTAAAACAATCCAATCCAAAGGCATACTCGTAGTATATGCATCACATAACCACAGATATGTACCTATAGTACCTACCTATTCCGAAGAGTCTCAAATTGAAAATTAATTCACGAAGCAATTGAACTCCACGTTCGTACCCCCTGGAGACTTTAGAGACTACATAGACGTAATGTAGATAGGTAGATATATGTTCCTACATTTTGCTTTCCAATACCCTACTAACATCCTACGCGAATTTTCTGCCCAGACATTTTCACCGCACCATTACTACCTATATACGTTAAATAAAAAATTTTCAAATGGTAGTCACGTGTGCATCGAGAGAGTTGGATGCAAAATTGAATTTTGTCTTCTCCTGTTTCGATTCGTTTCTTCATTGCATCTTCGGGGCCTGCGTTCATATAAAATCAACGAAAAGTTTGAAGTTTTGCTTTCAGCGGGAAGGAGAATTTCATTAAATGAAAGTCCTACAAGTCTTAAACATCTGTATTAGCACTACGTTACTGCGTCACGTCCGACAGTGTTAAATATGGATTTTTCTTCAAAGACACACACTCTAAGAATATCATTTGGCAAAATTCAACTCAAATTCACCAAACATTTATAATTTATCTCTTTGTAACTAAGTTACTTACTAACTTTGTGATAGCACCACGCTATTGCGTTGCGTCCGTCAATGTTACATATGATTTCTTCACACACTTACAGAATATAATTTGGTGTTATTAAAATCAAATTCACCGGAAATTCATAATTTATCTTTTTGTAACTAAGTTACTTACTAACTTTGTGACAGCAACACGTTACTGCGTCACGTGCGTCAGTGCTGCATATCAGTTCTTATTTTGGGACACAAACTGTAATGAGGATATCATATGGTGAAATTTAACTTAAATTCACCAAAATTTCAGAATAGCATTCAAAACTATAATAACCAAAGCTACTGAAAAGCTGTGAAATGTCAAAAAGTTGTTGCGTCAAATCCGTCAATGGACGGTTTTTTAAAGAACAAAAAAAAACACATTTGGTGAACTTCACCTCATATAAAACATGCAAATTCATAACTCCATCCGTTTGTACCTAAAAATACGGGCAAATTGTGTATGATAGACCTTGATGTCTTGAGGACAAAAGGTCTATGTTTCTTTTATATTGAAAAGTTCATTTTCGTTTTTATCAAAAGGAAGTCACATGCAATCTCAATTGCATACAAGAAAATTATCGCGCTTAATGGAAATTTATTGCGCGCATCATCAGCACAGCCAAAGGAAGTGTAAGTGACAGTGGTTCACGTAGATATATGACGCTATGTCTGTTGTATTTCAACCTCCCGCATTCATTTTGACTTTGTGTCATCGTTCATCGAGCTTAACTAATTCTTAACATAGACAGAGCGTAACGTCGTCGTCTTAGTCGCTATTTTGCAAATCACGTTCGTCTTCGTAGCTCGTATAGAAACCTACAACTTATAGGTGAGCATATATAAGAATAGAACTTTATATGATTGTATTTTAGCATAAAAGCGAACTCTATGTGCAGAGAAAATATGTTCACAAAACGGTGTCAAGCTTCGGGTAAATTGCTATAAATTGGAAGCTATTTAAACGTTAAGAAAAGACGAGGCAAGATTTTTGCAGTATGCCTTTTGAGATGGGTTCTTCTTCGTCTTATTTTGCTTTTTAGTAAATTTGTATACAACAATCACAATCAATTTATGCATGAAAAATATTCGTGCGCCATCAAGCCTCAACGACCGACGCGACAACAGAGACGAAGACGCCACGACGAGACGATGTACGATGTCTTGAATTGGTTCGCACTGTGCGAGAAGGAGGAGTTCTCTTAAGTTCAAGCAACGGAATCGCAGTTCTTTTAAATTTGCATAATAAACAAATGCGACATTCAACATACACGTGAGGCGAAGCGAAACAAAGCGCAGAAACGCAGCTTGTTAAAACAATATGCACGTCAACATCAAAAACGATTTCGTTTCGTTTTCGACCGAGTTCTAAATTTGGTCTCGGAAATAAATCAAAATTTGACAGCGCGAGAACGAGAAGAGAACGAAAGTGGAATTATTATTGGGTCCAAGGCGAGGATGTCCTGAAAAATAATAATTGTGCATATTAATTTGTTCTTAATTGAGTTGATTGGTGGACGGCAACGACAGTGACAACAACGACGAAGCATGCATCGGGTTGCGGCAGGCGGCAGCAAAGCAATTTGAATTCACTTTTATTTTGTTTATGTTTTTTTTTTTTTGGAATTTAGATTGATTGCTAAGATTGACTTTGAACTTGTTAGAATGTCTTTTTAAAATTAAAATGCTGGGGAGGTCAATTTAAGGTCAATGTGATGGATGGTTGGTTTTCGTCTTTTGATGTTTGCTTTTTAATAAAAAATGCCTTAAGTGCATTTCAAAGTTGATGTCTACAAATATGTTGACGCCACTCAATTATTAATATTATCAAGAATGACAGACCCTTTTTTATGCGCTGAAGGTTATTTTAAGAAGACTTCTCGAATGCACAATGCAAAAACAAAACTAAGTTGAAGATTTATGAATTTTTGATGAGAAGCACAGAAACGATTTTAAAATGTAATTTAAGGACTTATTTATGATAGAACAAAATGTGCGGTTGTCAAATTTTATTTCAGGATGTCAAACGGATACCATTAAAAATTAAATGTTATAAGTATAAAACAGTTTTTAGTAAAGCTGCCTATTCATAAGATGTTAAACGAGACGAGACTGCAGATGAAACAATTGACGAGAAAAAAGCCAGACCGACACTAAACTCTGTTTTACAAGACCTAGACCGAAAGCGAAACGAGACTGGATTTTTTTTGTTAACAAATATTTTCAGTTTGCTGTTGCCTAGAACATATTGTTATACAATTTTTACTACTTTTATATTACTAAAAAGAGCTTGTACAGATAAAATATTCGAAATCGGTTCATTAGTTCTTAAGAAAATTTAAAAACAAAATAACGGTTCTATATGGTTTACTCTTGTTCAGATAAAATAATCGAAATCGGTTCATTAGTTCTTGAGAAAATTTAAAAACAAAATAACGGTTCTATATGGTTTACTCTTCTTGAATAACACAAACATATTTTTTTTTGTATTAAAAGAAGCCATTTTTAGAAAAGAAAACAAAATTTAGAGAAAATTTAATAAAAATCTATCGGTTCGTTTTTGAGAAAATTCGAATTTTAGATTTTGGACCAATAAATTTGTATATGGACTACTTTTATTTTTAATGATAAAATGCCTAACGCGAATCCGATCAGAGCCTTAATTTTTAAGTAAGACCTCAATAATTGGGCCAATGGTTTGGGCTATAGGAGCAAGGACAGGTAGACAGGCGGAAGAAATCGGAGAATCCACTTTTTTCGGCTCAGAAAATAACATTTACAAAGTCCTAAATTGTAGCTTTTAAAATACTTATTTCTTGCATACAAATTATTTTGGACGCTTAAAAATAACTTTCAGAAAATAAAAAGTTCAAAAATTGTAGCCGTTGGAAAAGAACATTTTTTACGCAAATCTAAAGCTCAAAATGTTTTTTAAATGAAATATTTAAGTGTTTTGCTTAAAACGACTAGCTCACAAAATAAAAACAAAAGTATTAAGCTAACATTTGCAAGGTTTGATTTATACAAAACTATTACCAGTTTTTTCACTTCTTGAAACTTGAAGAATTTATATTTCTACGACCGGACCCGCCCGAACGGTCCTGCTGCGTGATAATTCAAAGAATTAGGATATTAATCATAGAATGAAATTGAAGACACGAAACATTACAAGTCAATTATTTTTTGTATTTATTTATAATAAATTTGGCATATGTGAAAAGACCCACAAATTGACATTGATTGACCTTTTGACTTATTAATAGTCATGGCAAATGCCAAGCGAATTCGAAATTGGTGCCTTCTGAATTGAATGGATGAGTCTAAAGGCATAAACTATTTGATCTTGTGGCAGAATAACAACTTCACCTGCCAACTTCAATTGCCCATTATTTTCGATTCACTTAGATGCTTTGGTGAAAATCAAGGGAATTCAAATATTCAACAGGATAGTTGACCGTTTCATCAGAACCGTTTACAGTAGCGATAGATTTGAAAAATATATCATGACTGATGTATTTTGAAGTTAATAATGTCAAAATCGATATTTTGATCCAATCCACTAGTATGCACACAAAAATGCAACGCCACCTAACGTGTTCATTTAAGAATGTACATTTTTCAGGACCTCACTTGAATGCATGCACAAACATTCATGTAAGTTTGAATAACATAGATATCGACATCCACTGGGCTTATTTGTGAATCTTAACCATTCAGGGCGTCACTCAAACTCCATTCAAATCGATAGAACCGCTTAGGAAAAAGAAAGAAGATATGAAATCACTTAAGCGTTACGTAAAACTTCATTTGTGATTGATGAACGATACTATAACAGTTGTGCGATCAATTTTCACAAGAAAAAAAAAACTTTTCTCAGTAAAACTAAATTCAAATTTATCCAATGGAACACTTAAAAATCTAAAACTTAGTTCAAAGAAAATTTGCTGTCTATCAATAAGTTTTTTTTCCTCCATTCACAGCTTCAAATTCTTTTGGCATCCAACCTACGTGCAGCAATAGCAGCAGTGTTTGGCCCTCCTCCCATCAACCAAATCAATCTACCTATGTATTTCCTGAACTAATCACATTTCAAAACAACTAGGAACGTTTCTTGTATAATATTTTTTCCTCACCGACTTCTCCGAAATACGAAGTACTCGACTTGTATATTGATTGCATGAAGCAGGTGGGCGAGAGAAACTCCCAAACTCCAATTTGTCTGTATGGTTTACATCCAGCATAGTGGCACCCATGTGGTCGACATCATCAATCGTAGTTTGGTTTTCGATTCCTTTAGTGAAGTCGTTTTGGAATCGATTTGATTCGTTTCATTTTGATTCGCGTATGTTAACCCACAAAAGATTGTCGAATGTCGAATTGAATGTAGTTTAGCTGTCTTTAAATACTGATATGAATGAGAAGAACACAAGAGTGATATGTCAGGACCAGGAGAAGACGTCTTAAGCAGTGTCTGTTATAATAAATTTGAAAGCGTAGGATTCACATTCGTGTACTATGTTACTTAGGTGAGCTTCCAAAGGCGATTGTTTTGAAGTATACAAAAAAATAAAACAAAAATATCGTTGGTAGTTCATGACTCCTCTACATGTAGGTTCGACCCACGGGTATTAATTTTGTGTTAGTTTTCATCAACTTTTTGTATAACTTATAAGTTGATATTATAAGAGATATTTATGTGTTTCGGAAATACCTACCATCTTGTATCTTTTAAGCGCGCAGAGGAACAAGTCCTGTTGTGGTAATGCTTTTTTATTGGATGTAATGTAAACATACAATGTTGTGTCTAAATTAGACGAGCTTTTAGTTTTGACCTAATGAAAAAGATTAATTATTTGTTATGGTGGTTTGTATTAACTTTCAATTGGAAGTTAAGTTACTGTAGTTGGTTCATATTTTTGAGTTGAAAATGTTAAAATTTCTCGAGCTTTCATGGTTCCTACAATCTAAATACATGGATATCATTTTTCGTTCTTGATATCTCAACTCGAGAATTAATGGAAACATTGTCTTCATATCAGTTTTGTTTTACATATTTTCTAAGGAGTTATTTAAAATTCAGAAAAAAAAATTCCGACAACGACGAACTCTGTAAAGTAGGGTTGTGAAAAGGGGCTTCAAAAAAAAAACAGTTGTGGTCTAGTTATTATTAAAGAAAAAACAAGACCCTATTTTTCATACAGCACAGATAGACTTAGTTATTGGATTATAACAAAAATATCAGTTTCAAGATTTTAAAGTTCCAACCATGGGGAGTAATTGGTCTAGGTTGCATTCCAGTGTTTTTTTTTAACGGGCAATATTCGTTATTCTTACTTAAGGGCACTCTAAAGTCCTGTGTAAACTCGGGCCTTACCCAACAAACTAGCTCAGTCCCTAGCTAGATGTCTCCAGTTTCATACTCTAAGTTGGGTGAGGTCACTTTCTACTTGTGCGCGCTACCTGATCCGCGGTCTTCCTCTATTTCGCTGTCCTGTGGGTGTGGATTCAAAGACTTTCTGGGCCAAGGCATTGGTTTCCATGCGCTCTACGTGACCCAGCCAACTTAGTCGTTGGACTTTTACCCTTCTGGCTAGGTCTACGTCGCTGTACAGCCCGTACAGCTTGTCGTTCCATCTTATCCTCCACTCCCCTTCTATGCATACGGGACCGTAGAACTTTTCTCGAACCGACCCAAGGTGCTTTCATCCGATTTTGTCATAGTCATGCTTTTGTACCGTATAGCAGGACGGGTAAGGGTCTTATATAGCGACACTTTGGTTCCTCGAGAGAGGGCTTTGCTACTCTATTGCTTCCTTAGCCCAAAATAACAGCGGTTAGCAAGAATTATTCTTCGTTCGATCGCAGCGCTGGTGTTGTTTCCTGTGTTTGACCACGACGTCGGTGTTGTATGTCCTTTCTTGACGACAGCATGTACTTTGTTTTGCCCTCATTAACCGTTAAACCCAATTTTTCCGCCTTTGACTCAATACTCACAAAAGCTCCATTGACATCACGCTGAGTTCTTCCAACTATGTCAATGTCATCAGCATATGCTAGTAATTGGACATCCTTTTGAAAGGTAGTGCCTCTAGTGTTGACGTGGGAGCTGTGCACTATTCTTTTAAGGATGATGCTAACGAAATCGCATTGCAGCGCATCACCTTGTCTGAAACCTTTTTTGACATCGAAAGGTTCTGTTAAGTTGTTTCCAACCTTTATGGAGCAGCGTAAATTCTCCATGGTCATCCTGCACAAACGGACGAGTTTGGCAGGGATGCAAAAATTAGACATGGCTCTATAAAACTCGTCCCTGTATATGCTGTCATATGCGGCCTTGAAATTTATGAAAAGATAGTGGGTGTCGATTTGGTGTTCTTGGGTTTTTTCCAGGATCTGCCGTAATGTAAATATTTGATCAACTGTGGACTTTCCTGGTCTAAAACCACACTGATAAGGACCTATCAGGTTGTTGACGATGGGCTTTAGACGTTCACATACTACGGCAGAGAAGATTTTATAGGCGATGTTAACTAGACTGATTCGTCTATAGTTGGTGCAGTTTAGAGGGTCTTCTTTTTTCAGAATCTGTTCTTTTCATCAGGCATGCTTTCTTCCGACCTTATTCTTCTTACCAAATTATCTCCAGCAGCCTTGAAGAGTTTGGCATTCAAACTATCCGCTCCAGCGGCTTTGTAAGATTTCAACTTGGATATGGCAATCTTTACTTCGTCTAAGGGACCAGTTATAGCTATCATTGAAATCGATCCGGAAAAAATAGGATCGATATTTGACGGTGTTTCCTATGTTTAGACATACAAATTATATATTGATCAATCGGAAATCAGCCAAAAGAATGTTTGTGGGGAAAAAACGAGTAATTGCGCATTTATTTCGCTATTTACCGGAGGGAAACTTATTTTTCTAAATAACTGATACTTTTATGTTAAAAAGTGAAACGAATCCTTCCACTGATTTGTGTTTTAATTTCAAACAATTCTAATGACAGATTTTTGTCAGTAAACATTTTTCGGTGGTTTTCAATCAGGAAATTATGTTCGATGACAGAAATTTTAAATAATAGCTATAAACGACCTGACAAAAAAATTGCAATGTTTGTTTTCAATGATGAAAACTAATGACAGCTTTAAGCTTAAGTCGGGAAGACTTGACTATTGGCGTTCGTCGTTTATGTTGAATGGATCATCCTGCCTGACGGCGGAATTCGGTTCGTCGTCGCCGTTATACAGTCTGCAGAAGTAGTTCTTCCATATCCTCAGCAATTAATGCGGTTCCACTATGATGTTTCAACTTTCGTCTTTGTAAGCTTCGGTACGAGTTTTATGTACTTGTGAATTTCGTTTTACCTGCTCTTACAACTTTCGAACTTCATTTCTGCTTTTGAACCTCTCAATAAATAAGAGAACTTGGTCCAAAGTTTTCTACCAAAATTCAGCTTCTTCGGAATCGTTTTCGAAGTATCTAAATATCTAATTTTCCTGGTCTAATAATAATGGAATAATTAAGTTAAAACTCAAGAATCTAATGTGTCATGACAATCATACAATTAAATAATATAAGGCTTAAATAGAATTATAAATGAAGTCATCACAACATTTTTCTATAACATATGTACAAATCAATCAAATTGATATTGGTATAATTGTAGACATAAATATGAGTACTTATGATTCAATAAGTCGTGATGAAGTATAAGAACAACAAGTCAAGATTGGATCATTAGCCATACAAAGTATCATTTCACTCAAGATTGAAATTAACATTGTTAGACAAGAAAATATTGTTTTTTACTTGGCTTCACTAATTCACAATGAAATTTATATTACTTCTTTTTAGGATGATGTCACAAGAACAAATGGAACATAATAATAATAAAAATAGAAGACTTACTTAATTTTATTTGTTATTGAACCATTTTACCAAGACCGGATTTTAATGACATGGAAATAGTGAAAAGGGCTCTGTTTAATTATTGTTAAGTTAACAAAGAACATCTTTTTAGTTAAACATGAAGCTTTAGACTATAAGACATTTGAAGCCCCAGCAGCAAGCCTTACTATTCCGCTCCTGTCTTTTAGATCAGAAGCCAACACATGAAATCAACATCTATCCTATAAAAATCAATTTCATTGCAAAAAGTTAATTGGCGCTTGCTGATGTTCAAACAATCAAAGGCTTCTCAACTACCAACCGCCTTAACGCAATTCGACGCACATCTCCAGCAAAATAACAAAAAAAAGGCACGAGGTCGTCTGAAGTACAATTAAGCATATATCACATCAAAAAGGGTAAAGGAGGACTACTTCGAATAATAAAAGTCCATCATTAGCATCATGAGACCGACCGTAGCGGTAGGAGAGCGGCGGTGTAAATAGCTCCCATATAAGTATTTAGTACATATTTGACTTCCATTATCCTCTGCATTCGTTTAAGACTTTGCGAGTAATTAATTTGCAACTGTAAACAACAAGCAGGCTTTTTCATTGTATAATTGCGGGCAATTAACGACGAATGGATGTGTGTGGGGGCTTGAAGTAACGGACAACGCCACCGCCCCCTTTTCATCCCATCCACCCCTTTCTTCCAGGCAATTTGAATTTTTGCTTTTCTTATTTCTTTAACTTTTTTGGATCAAAGGAAGTAGCGTTGAGATTACTTTCAAGAGAGCGAAACTGCGGGTTGCAAAATTAGCTGACGGCGGCGCTGACGTTAGTCGAAAAGGTTGAAGTTTATTGTGATTTATTGTGATGGCAAAAATGTAATTTTGTCGGATCTCGTCGTCGTCGTCGTTGTTGTCGTTGTCAAGAGATGTAGAAGAAAAATATTCATCTTTCTTTTTATATTTTACGTCAACCATCATGGAGGTCATGACATGACAAAAACTCTTTTGTTTGTAAGATTTTCTCCTTTTTTTTTGTTATTTTTCTGGAATAGGTTAAGAAATAGGATGCTTTATTAGGGAACAATTCCTGCAGAGGACATAAACCTAAAACATCGTTTTAAATACATTTTCAACAAAATTTCCCATTGCCAAAAAGAGTTTTCCCTTCTTTTCTTTTCTCTGCTCTTCATTTTTTGTTTTAAGTGTAAACCATTGCAAAAAAAAAACTTTTTAAAATAAAAAGAATATATAAAACAAAACTGGAAACTTTCTCGTGGAGGCCTTGGAGAGATAGGCAATTATAAGTGGGACGCTTGGTTTTGTGTTCTAAACTAAATGTATACGCACAAATATGGAAATATTTTTATCCTAATTTTTTGTTTCCTTAAATTAATAAAATAAGATAACATTGTCAACGGAAAAAAAGGACAAAGGGCAACGAAAAAGAATTTAAAAAATGTTTTGTCACCAAACAAACGAGGTTGAAGGGAAACCAAAGCCTGGGTAGAGTAGAATTTATATCCAGCTATGGTCAAAATAATAGAAACATTTTTTGATTTTGAGTTAAACAGTGTTTTTTTCTATAAAGTAAACACGTCGATAAAATTCTCTACTGAAAGAGTGTCATTTATTTCGTGGTTTCAAGTAGTTAGCGCTGGCATTTGACACCTGTCAAACTTAGCTGTCATTTTAAGTGTCATAATATACGTAAGTTGAATGTTTGCCATTTAAAATAATGGGTCGTCTTCATCCTTACAAAACTAGTAATGATTTCGTGCATAATGCGATGGTTATGATTAAGGTTATCGACAAAATACTCCGAAATATTTTAAGTGCAAGCTTTGAGCTAAGGATCCGAATTTATCAATTTTGATTTATGTAGACAAATCCTCAAACTATAGATTTATTAAAAACGAAACATTACTCAAGTTAAGACCGAAGCTGTTTGACGTCTTTTAACTAGGTATGTCTCATTCATTTGTACACGTTTGTTCAGTCCCAGGAAAAAAGTTCAAAAACAGAAAATGTCGAATAACTTTTGAACGGAAAGTCGAAATTTGTTATTGCTTCCTGGGTACCCATAATGCCTCAAAAAGACAAACTATTGCAATATGTTTGATTGTTGAAATAAAAAAACGGAAGGTTTTTTTTTGTAATTGTCAAATGAAAATTTCAAAAACGTTATTAACTGTGGACGGTAGGCGATTGCTTTTTAGTTTAAGAGGAGTTACTATAAAAAAAAGAGACTGGGTTGTGACCCACACTGATAACTTCCCATTCCGTCTGTCGATTTGTCTTGCTTAAAAGTTTGGAGGATTTCGTGTTGGGTTAAAAAATTTGTCAGTTTAATTATTCTTAAAAATTTTAAAATTACCAATAATATTTTTCATATAAAGAAATAGTTTAGTTTGAAAATCTAGTTTTGTTAAATAGATTTTTTGTCGAAAACAATATTTCTTATAAGTTAAAATTGGTTGGAAACCATAATCTCAAATTTTTGAAAGGATATTTTTGTAGAAAATCAATTTTTACCAACTTTTGTTAAATTTTCTTTTAAGTTTTTATTTTTTGTAAAAATAACTGTCAATTCGATTTTTATACAAATTTTACTGAATCTTGAAAACATTTTTTTTTTTAAAGATGATAAAAGTAGTTTAAAGCCAATATCTCAAGGTTTTGAAAAGATATTTGAGTAGAGAATGTTGAAAACAATATTTTTTATAAGATAAAATGAATTTGAAGCCATAAGCTTAAGTTTTGGAAAAGATATTTGAGTTGAAATTTAATTTTTTCCAATTTTGAGTAATGTTATTTTTAAAATTTTTATTTTTTATAACTAAAACTGTCATTTTAATTTTTGTCAAAATTTTACCAGATTTTAAAAACGTTATTTTTCGTTGCACAAAATTGGTTTGGATATGAAATAATTTTTATTCTGTAAATTTTTGAGGTGACCATTTTTTTACAGTATTTTTAATTTACAAAAAAATCGTTAATCGGATTTTTTTTCCAAAAATATACCGGTTTGGTCTCAAATTACAATATATAATATTAAATTTAATTCAAGTCTCTAGCGTTATTGGTTCGTGAGATATTCAGGGTTAACCAAAATGTTCACCTTTTTTTAAATTGCTATGGTAAATAAAATGCACGACTGGGTCGCACAAACTTGCTCCTGTATGCTAAGAGTCTGTTTAAAAAAGTACTTATATAAGATTTAAAAATATAATTTTAAAATATGTTTGTCTTCACAGATATTAATGCCATCTGATTTGTCAAAAAAACCGCACGATCCAAAGATCGATATGAAAACCATAGTACTCTCACGAGCAGAAACTTTTAGGGCGACCAGATGCCGAGTCGTTGGGGTGGCATTGGTATCTAAAGCGGAGAAATTCAGCGGGAGCGAGAGAAAAATATTATTTCTATTTACATAAGCAGCCAGCAGAATAAGGGAGATAATTAATTTTCGACCCAAAAAGTCTACAAAATTTCCTTCATTCTATTTGAGTCTATCCTTGTACATATATGTCTTCACATAAAGAGCTTCCATATGAAGGTTCATGAATTTGTTTTTGTTTTATTTATATCAATGCACTTTATATAACAAACAAAATGGCTTAATATTGTATTTAATAAGGGGATTAAACAAACTTTTGCATGCAAACGTCAGCTGTTTAGGATCTTTTACCGATATTTGTTTTTACTTCCATTCATAAGTCTGCTTTTACTTGTGTACGAACTTGGATATGAAAAATAAATTGTATTATGTATAAAGCTACGATGCGATTCATATAGATTCAACTTGTTCCTTCAAAGCTTTTTTCCTTTAGATAGCTTTATAGTAATTTTATATTAGAAGAACTAGGATGGAAAATAAATAAGATAGAAAAGAGGCAGACCATGAATGTTTAAATTGTAAGGCGATCGCCTATTGGTTGTGTAGTTAGGTAGCAGGTAGATGTCTAAAACGAATAAAGAATAGCTCATTGGCGAGCTTAGCTTTATGCAGATAGAATAAGGACATGTTTATTATGATAACGAAGGAATTTTATTGGTAGCTAGAAGGTGGATACTACATTCCTTCATTACTACAAGTGTTCAGCGCAAACATGGAGTTTTTACGTTCAGTTTATTTATTTTGTTAAAGTTTAAAAAAAATAACAAGCATACGAACAGGTACCAGAATTTGCTATTCATGTGTTGTTTACAGTCAGGCTTTTGTGCGTTTTGGATTTTAGTTAAGAAGTGACACGTGAGCAGCAGTTGTAGAAGTTGTAGGTACGTAATACCTTTCAAAATAGGTATAATATGTGTACCTACGTTGAAAAAGTGATTCTAATAGAAAATACATATACTCTTTCTGGCCCGTTTCTTTAACTTGTACTACGTATTTATTCTTTTATATAGACTAAGGCAAGTTAAATATGTGTGAAAGAACCTTATTCGTAAAGAATAATATTTTAAAATCACATATACAAAGTGACCAAGATATTACTTCTTTTTAGACTCTTTAAAATAGATTGATTAAATATATCATATAAATGTGTACCAAATGCATTAATTTGGATGAAAGATAGGAATGTATTTACAATTTGGCAAAATAATGCGCTCTTTCGGGCTCATGCACAGTTAATAATTAAAAAAAAAAATATTTTAAGATTCAAAATTTTAATTGTAAAATAAGTTTGTCTTCAAAAATTTAAATGCCATTTTATTGATCAAAAAACAGTTGATTTTTTAAATTTTTATTTTGAAAATCGTTAGAGCGGTTTTTTTTTAAATTAATTTTTTATATATAAAATTTTCCAATTTTGTTCTAAAAATATTTTTGGAATGCAGTTGTTTAGTGATTGTAAATATACGTCTTATATTTGAATTTCGTAAAAAATTGTTGACCCGTTTTTGAGATATAGAATTTTGAAAAATAAAAATTCAATATTTTTTTAAAAATCCAAACAATTAAAAATTACATTTTTGTTAATCAAATATTGTTAAGGCAATATAGGAGCTTATTCAGAAAAAAAATTATTAAAATAAGTTCATAAGTTGCTGAGAAAATTAAAAAACAAAATAACGGTTCTATGGGTGGTACCTTTCCTGAGCAATACAAAAATATGATTTTCTTATAGAAAAAAGCCAAGTTAAAAAATAAAATTTTAGAGAAAATTAAAAAAAAATCTATCGGTTTGTTTTTGAGAAAATTCGAATTTTCGTTTTTTGACCAAAAAAATTGTATGGGTGCCACTGTTAGTTTTGATCTTAAAAAAAAAATGAAAAAAACGCCTAACGCGAATTTGCTCAAAACCTTAACTTCCAAGTTTGAACTCAATCGACCCAATGGTTTAGGCTGTAGGAGCGTGGACAGACAGACAAAACCGACCGGACGGAATCGCGGGACCCACTTTTTTCGACTTCTCTAACATCGTAATATCATGTTTGATTAAAATCTCGAGTTCGAAATTTTGCACGAATGCAAAACTTGCCATATAGTTCCTATATGTCGCAAGTAAAAACCACCCACGCAATTTTCTTGAGAGCCCTTTCTGCATTATTATCTGTATAACGAAATTTATTTGAAGTCGATAGCTCTTCTGGTTCTTGAGCTATGGACGACGAAATAAACGTCGCGAACGTACCGACGTACACAATACGGACATTTTTATTTTGAATCTAGGGACCTTGAAACGTCGAGAAATGTCAAAATTTTCAATTCGAAAAATGGCACCCATT
The DNA here is from genome assembly GCF_945859685.1 of Eupeodes corollae. NCBI lineage: Eukaryota > Metazoa > Arthropoda > Insecta > Diptera > Syrphidae > Eupeodes > Eupeodes corollae. Next base: position 52,543,022 of record NC_079149.1, on the reverse strand, counting down.
ACCATAACTTCGTATGGGAAGTTAACAAAGCTTTATAACTTTTCTCCTAGGGTTGAAGAAACGACTTTATTGGATGAACAAACGGTGGCCAAAGAATGGGACACACCCGGTTAAAGAATTTTAAGTTCGCGGTTTTGACTTCACACAGCTTATAACCGAGATACCGAATAATTTCACACAGTGTTCATTTAAAAATGTGTGTTTTATTTTAATTTACTTTCAAAAACGAAAAATGAATCACCCTACACAATGGTTTCTTGTGCCTTTGTTTTTAATTGTTCTCTTTTTTGACATTTCAAACAGAAAAAAAACTTAAGCATAATTCTTTGTTTTAAGGCACACAAAAGTTCACGGTTTGAAGTCGTATTTTCAAAACCTTTGTCTGAATTGTGTTCCTATTCTTTTTTATTAGTCTTTTATAAAGCTTTTAGTAAACCGACTCCAACATTTCTATTAATAAACATTTAATATTTTACAATAATATTTAATGCTTAAATTTTGGACTTTTTGCTTAACACAAGTTCTTGAAATCGGATGAATTTAGAAAAGCATGTTACTTGGAGCAGTCAATAGAAACGATTTGTTTTACAACTTTTATTCCACGATCTGAGGAAGGATGAGCTTATTTTGGAAAGACATCATAGTCGTACATCAGGTATTATGGTGTAAAGAGCTATAACCTTCTATCATCATAGACTTTTAGTTTTTATAAACCATAATGAACGGAAAAGACATATAAATGTTTGCTGGAAAGGTAAAATGAAAAGAATTTTGGAACTCTGCCTTGGGTAGTAAATGCCCCTATTCACACTTCAAGGGTTGTGCAACTTTTGCCATAGCTCACATATGCACCGTATTTTAACATAACTGAAAGCGTTTGGACATGGTTTTCTTAGTACATATTTTGACAAAACTGAAAATGTTTGGTTAGGGTTGTCTCGTAAAGTTTATGAATGTGGCCGACAATTTGAAGACAAGGAAGCTTTAATCGAAGGTTTTCGTGAATTCTGGGTCCGATTTTCCGATGATTATTAGAAGAAAATTGAGGGTCTCTATTCCAAACCGTCTTATAGAGGTTATTTTCGAAAATGGCTGATATAGTTTACTAATTACTAATGTTAAAAAAAAACGTTATAAATAAATGTTGTTAGACCTTAAAATGCAAAAATGTCATTAAATGTCCATTCTTTTTTTTTCTAAAATTTTGCACGTGGCCTCATCCTAGTGACGCATTTTTGTATACAATTTTTAATTGTGATATTGGGGAATTCCAACTCTTTTTTTCATTTACCCTTTAATTTGATAAATTTTTAATGCAAAAATACGTACCAATTCACAAGTAGTAAACGTTTCCGTGTACAAAATTTCCACCAGCTTCAAAACTTGTGGCCTCATCCCAGTGGTTGACACTTTCAAGGCAACAAAGTTCATGGTTTGGAGTGGTATTTTCAAAACCTTAATGATTAAGTGTGCGTATTTTTTGACCAGCCTGTTAAGAAGCCTTTAATAAACCGATTTCAAAATCTCTATAACCAGCATAATATTGAATAGTTCACAATAACATTTAATGTTTAAGTTTAAGACTTTTTGCTTAACAGTTGTGTTGGAACTATTTTGGCCAAAACTGAATAGATAAAATATTTCTGGAGCAAAATTGTGAACTCGAACCATAAAACCAATGACCAAACATTAAGCAAACGAAAAAAGTAAAACTGTTCATCAAGACTCTTGAAAAATAAGAAGAAAGCTACATAATCGACACGAATGAAATTACATTTTTGGCTGAAATATTTGCTTTCATCGAGAGAAATTAATTTTAATTGAATATTTTACTCAATTAATTCTTTTTCATCATTTATGAGTTCAATTGAACAAAATTTGAAAAGAATTTTAAACAAATAGTTTTCTAGTCATTGAACTATCAATCCATAAGTTAAAGAATTCCGAATTTCCACCATTTGGTCTTCGTTAGCTGTGGCACATTTTTTTATCAAAATCAAGAAAAGTCTCAAAAAAAATTATATTCAATGTGTACATTATGTTTGTTTGTAAATAACGTACCAATAGGCTTGAGCCTTACTATCATTTTGACAGCATCATTCAGTATAAAATATTCGTTCGTTACGGAATCATCATCATCAGCAGAAACGAAGACGGAAAAAGCTTGGGCTTTAGCATTCTTGTTCTGTTGGTCGGCCTGCTGCGAAAGAAAAATTATCAAATCTCATTTCTATGGAAATGAGAAAATAATTTTCCGTCAGACAGAAGATAGAATGAACACAAAAAAAAACCAAGTATGCAAAAACAGGGAGAAAATCACAACAAAAATCAAATGATTCACAGTGGGTCATTTTGCCAATTATGATGGTACACAAAATGTATTTTATTGTAGATATCCGAAAAACGACAATTATTAAAACTAAGCTATTAACTAGTTACTTCCAATTTTGTTTTTATATTTATTAAAGAAGGTGGTTCTAAAAGTTCATTTTAAGGAACGGACTTATTAAATTTGAAATGTCAGAAATTCTATATAAAAGTACATCTTTTGAAATTTTTCGTAACTTAATTGTGTCCGTTTTACAAAATAATTCAAAATGTTACGGGTTATCCATTTTGCGGTTTTAAAAAGTAAAGGGTTGAAATTCGACATCTATCAAATTAAGTTCTTAAAATTTTTTTTTCAGTTGAAAGTCTGACATTTACGAAAATGGAACGCTTAACTATCGCCCAATCCATATAAATTGTTGAAACCTACAAGAAAACCTGCTTTAAGAAAATATTATGGTTTACATTCATTTTCATTTGAATCTACACCTACATTCATATAAAGTCCAGCTCACACAACAACTAAAGCCAGCTGACCATTCACAACGTCGCAGTCGTAGATAAGTCTAATAAGTTCTCCAACAACAGGCGCTGAACGGCCATTTTTCAAACAATATTTTTTTCAGCGACGAAGCACATTTCTCACTCGGTGGGTATGTTAATAAACAAAATTGACGTATTTGATGTTCTGAGAATCCTAAAGTTATTGGTGCGCTTTTTGTTCGGGAGGTTTGATTGGCCCTTATTTTTCGAAAACGACAATGGAACGTCAGTTAACGTCAATTCGAACCATTATGGTTATATGATAACCGACTTTTTTTTTACTGCTATTGAGGAATATGACTTGGAGGTCTATGGGTTTCAACAAGACATATGGCCGCGTAATTTTTAGTCGTGGTGATATCAACTTCGATTTAACATCGCTTCGTGGGCCTACGTAAAAGACCATATTTATAAAGATAAACCTTTAACTCTTGAGCACTTTAAAACCAACTTTCGTCAAGTTATGAGATAAGATACCTCGCAATATGGGTCAAAAAGTGGTCGACAATTACTTGAAAAGAATCGATACTTGCAACAAGTGTTTTACACTTTTTTTTTTTTTTTTTTTTTTTTATTCACAAGCACTCAAGGGGTTATTAGTACCCTTTATATGTTTATATTTAAACACAGTGCGAGCGTTAGGAAAATAGGGAAGGATTTAAAAGGAGATACCGGTGCACATTGGTCTTAAAGTTCTGAACATCAAAATGGGAGGGAAAAACAGAGTTGTTCATAGCATTCCACATTCTTGATGTGCGATTTAAGAAAGAATCTCTGTACTTAACAGTACGCCCGAAATTGAGCTCAAGGGTAAACTGATGAGCATTCCTAGAAGTGCGAGTATTACGGCTGAATTGTTTAAGGGGTGGAATGCAACTGGCTAATTCGACAGAACATTATTTGTAAAAATATCTATAAAATAACGAAAGGCATGAAACATTGCGACGGTGTTCTAGCGATGTAAATGTTTCGATTATAGTTCTGCCGCCTATCATTTTTAAAGCCCTTTTTTGAATTCTATCCAAGAGATTTAAATTTGTTTTGGGGTCACCTGCCCAGATATGCGAATTATATTCAAGCTTTGGACGGATAAAAGCTTTGTAGATTATAGCCAGATCAGAAGGGGTGAAAAATTTCTTGCATCTTCGGAGAAATCCTAAGCACCTGGCAGCATTTTTGGCGATATCGAATATGTGATCATTCCATAAGAGGTGATCTGTGATATTCATACCAAGTACTGAAAGTTGATTAGTTTCCTGGATGCAAGTGCCGCTCATGGATAGCGGCATCGGTGGTGGGTTACGCTTTAACGACAGGAGACAGCATTGAGTTTTGGAAGCATTAAATTCTACACGGTTTTTGATTCCCCATTGGACAATGCTGTCAAGATCAGAATTTAATGAGCTTATCATACGCTGCCGTTGAAATTCCACATTCGAAGGACAAGGATGTGAATCTAGAAACGAATATGAAAAGCTGAGGGTACTGTCGTAAGCGAAACAGTTTAATGGATTAGAAGTGACAGACAAGAGATCGTTTATGAATATAAGGAAGAGAGTCGGAGACAAAACGGAGCCCTGGGGTACACCAGCATTTATTTTATGAATTTCAGACATGAAACCATCCAATACAACTTGTATTGAACGGTTAGAAAGGTAATTTCTAATCCAACGAAGAAGAGATTCATCAATACCAAAAGCACGCATTTTCGATAAGAGAGCTTGGTGCCAAACTCTATCAAATGCTTTTGAAATATCAAGTGCAATAATCTTACTTTCTCCAAAACGATGTAAAGATTTGTTCCACTGTTCGGTGAGATGAACCATGAGATCACCAGTGGACCTATTGCTACGAAAGCCATACTGTCAGTCATTAAGAAGCTTCCGTTCTTCAAGATATTTTTTAAGCTGAAAATTAATCAGCGTTTTCATGACCTTGGAAGGAAGAGACGTAAGTGCAATTGGACGATAGTTTGAGGGAGAGGAGGATTCGCCTTTTTTAGGGACAGGCTGGACAAATGCAGTTTTCCATCCACTCGGGAAGAGACCTGTAGAATAGGACAGATGGAAAAGCTTACGCAGTGGTTTTGCCAGCGTTGAAGAACATTTCTTCAGAACAATAGGGGGAATACTATTCGGGCCAGCGGATTTGTGTATGTCAAGGTCTTTCAGTACTCTTTCGACTGCACGAGTGCGAAAGAAGATTTGTCCCATAGAATCATTTACGCTCTCAAGAACAGGAGGACTCAAATTGGCTTTATCAATCGAGCTTACATAGGGAATGTCATTGTGGACGAGCGTTGGAACCGAGGATGACGTGGTGTTTCGTACGTTTTATACAAATGACCAGAAATTTTTACTACCTACATGATTTCAAAGTTCAAACTTTATAATAAAAAAGAAAAATTATGAAGAAAATATTTTATGTGTTTTATTTACGTTTACTTTTGAAACCTAAAAATGGATAACCCTGTACACTCTTCTGCTGGATAGTCAATACCCGCGGAAATGACTTACCAAAAACAAGATTGAAAACGGCTTCGAATTCTATGGTTTGATAAAGATTTTATAATTTATATTTTCCTTCCAAATCGACTTTTTGTCCCACTGTTCAATGGTTATGTTGAAAAATATCGCTACGCTACGTGAAGTTGGACTGCTGAATGGGAGTCGAAAGCCCGCCATCAACACTGACGTTCGCTATAAGCGATTGATGGGATCGTACTTTGGCGTTTTTGCAGGATTTCTTTTTCTGTTTTTCTTTGCTAAGTTGTGCAGTTTTTTTTAAGATTTTCTTAAAGCCATCACGAATGGGAAAATTTCCACACAAATTGTACTCACAGCAGTTTACAATCTCGCCACAGTACTTACCTAATATTCTCTAACTCTTATACTTTTAGTATACTTGGGAGGCTATATACGCTTTTCAATCTAATGTTGAGTTTTACAGTCTTAGAGATGTACTGTACACCAGCACACGTTCATAGCTATAATATAGTTATTGGATGGAGATTTCTTTGATGCGAGAAGACACACGAATTGATTTTCCTTGAAGGAGTAATTGAAAAAGATTTACGACCAGCTTACCAAAACTAAATGCGATGCTGATGTAGCTCTGCATTAATGAAAAGTTAAAGCAAGCAAGGGGGAAGTGGGTTTCTTTCTTTAGAGAAACTTTACTTTACTTCAATTTTGTTTTACCATTGGTATTTTTTCAGTTGATGACGAAGAAATATGCTTGACAAAGTTCCTCAGGGCTGATTTAGTGGGACTATTTGTGTTAATAGTTGAATAGTTAAATCTAAGTGATATAATTTATGTTCGAAAAAACAACAACTTACTAAATGTGAAGTGTATTGTGTATGGAGTCTTTTTTATTATTGTAAATGAGGTTTTGGTTCTCATTGAGGAGTTGAGACATATTTTTCTTTCATTTGGGAGACTTTTTTGATTTATTTTTATTGAATGAATATTGGAAAGCATAACATAGACTATAATGAAAAAATAAATAAATATATGGGTTAAAGTAATTTGATTAATTGGTTTTAGTAAATTCATATACAACTGGATTTTGAGCGATTTATATTCATGTTTTAATGTCTAGTAGTGTCGGTCAGATACATATACATATATAAAAATATAAAGTGTGAAGTTAGCACTGAACTTTTTGATAAAAATGTAAAAACATATTAAGGTACTTTTACTTTTTTTGCGATATTTGCTGTGAAACCCTGAGCTCATACTATTAAAATGTAGTGCTCATATAAAATCAATACTTTTTAAAAATAAAATAAAAAATTACATTTTTGATCATCTAATATTATTCAGTAAATATAAGAGCTAGTTAAAAACAAATTACCTGAGAAAATGTAGAACAAAATAACGATTTTATGGGAGTTAACAATTCTGGACTAATACAAATTACATTTTTTCTTATTGAAAGATAACATGTTAAATTCGAATTTCGACCAACAAATATCAATGGGGGCTAAATGTTTTTATTGGTCCCGAATTTGCTTTTAAATTTATTCTAAGGCTATAATTTTTAGTCGAAAACAGTCAAGAAAAAAGAAGAGCTAACAAGGCTATGGATCGTCCACAAAAGTAGATTCTCCGATTCTGTCTGAGTACTTCAAAAATCTCCTGAATAGAAAACAATTGGACAACTCCATCGAATATACGGGACCATAAATAGATAACGATATCTTTGACTAACAATTTACAAGTATCCAGAATCAAAGATCTGGATTCGTTATGAATTCTTCAAATACGTAACGAACGTCTTTTCATGAAGAGTTAACAAAAACATCCAACTGTATTTACGACTGAGGTGAGGTTCTAAAAAACTTACTTCTACTTCAGCAGATAATATTTTCAACCAATATAGAAACGGACTTCAAAACAGCTTTTGATACCATTTATAGAAAAGTTCTATTTTACAAACTTTCGAATCCAGGCATGTCTACGATGATGATTAAAATGCGTGTTAAAATATTGCCAGAATAGTTTCAAACAGCAACAGTCTTCCTTCTTAGTCTACTCCTTTTCTTTATCTTCTTGGAGGACCTCAGTCTACCCTACCATTAGGTATAACTTACTTGGAAGCTTAAACAGTTCTGATGACCGCGGATGACTTAGTAATATTGTCGGACAATACAAAAATGAGCAATTAGATATGAACAAACTCTGAACTTATTGTGATTCATGGAACTGAAAGCTAAACAAGAGCATATCAAAAATCTTGATTTTCCCAAATGGAACTGGACGGTTTGCAAGAAATGAGAAGTGATACTGAAGAAACGAAGAATTAAGAAAACAAAATAAGTATCTGGGCATGCTGCTATTCCTCCAAATTTTCTTGGAAGAAAAGCTGAAAGAGGCTAAAAGAGGAATTGGAAATGTGCCAATTCGCAGAAATAGAAAAACTCCAAAGATACTCTATCAAAAATAATTTCAGACTTACATATAACCTACCAACTTTACACTCTACACTCTTCAATGGCCAATACATGAACTTCTTGAAAATGCTGAGTAAAATTCAAGATAGTCAAAGGAGATTGACGTACAAGAATTAACAGAACTAGAAATTACTTTCTTACCCGTGGCATGATGGTTAGTGCGTTGGACTGTCATGCCAGAGGTCTTGGGTTCGATACTTGCCTATGCCATCTTAGGCCTTTTCACGGGTACTGCTTCTTGCGAGGAATTGACAAATTCTCCACTCTTGTCATGAAAGTGTTTCTCAAATTAGCCGTTCGGATTCGGCATATAAACTGTAGGTCCCCTTCACTCCTTACAACATTACTCGCACACAGGAATGGTTGAGAGTTGTAAGTCACTAGGCCCTAGTTCCCAACGGAATGTTGCGCCATCCCATTTATTTTTATTTAAAATAATTACTTTCATAATTATCTAAATGTAGATATGATATCTACAATCTGTAAGACCAAAGGTGAACTTTTGCCTTTAAACTACAAACCATACAGATAGAAGACTCGCAAAATTTCATCTCAATTTGAAAAAGACAAGAACACAAGTCTCAAGAAACCCTATGCTACAAAGGGATGAACTTATCCAAATACTAAACTAAAAATTAGCTATGTAATAAAGAAATTTTTAGTCATTGTTGTCATCAAAATCTAAATAGATCTTTCTATGAAATATCAAAAAATTCAAAAAGTTATTAAGCGCTCCCTGACTATAGGGGAAAACCATTAATTAGTGCGTTCACAAAATAAGATGTAAATAAGAGTTCTAAGACCCGATTTCTGGCTCAGAGTAATTCTTTCAGAAGAGTCTAAGTAAAAAGTATTTAGCTAAGAAAATCGCGTTAAAGTTTGACCAAAGTGAAGGGTCAACATGATTTAGACCAACACTGCAACAATGTACACTAGTTTTGTATACTGGCCTTCAGGAAAGACTGAACCATTGTGCAGCCGGAATTTCAATTTGTGGTCTTGAAAAAAGTTAATAGCAATAGTTCTAGTTTTGTTTAAATTGACCCAAAAAGTGTTTAAATGGCAATTTTTAATTACCGCCTGCTTTCGCAAAAAAAGTTTAAAGAATTGTTTTTAAATAATTTGAGCACTTTTTGTCTTTTTTGACTACCCCTAGAGATATGTTTTTTTTATGGGATTTTGAAAGTCAATATTAGCAAAAATTTTCATTTCTTGAATTTTTTATAGTCAAGAACAATAAGGGGTTCACCTCGGAATGGGTGGTAGTAAGCTAGAAATGTGAAGTTACCTTTTGGTGTTCTGGAAAAATTCTCATAAAATCTCGCGTCTGCGTAGTTATCTATGAACTACCAAATATTCCCGAAAACCGCTTTTTCGTCATTATCTCCGTCTTATAGTGTTTTTCTGGATCATTTTTTGTATATGCTTACTTGTGTTGGAGATAGAGTGAAGAAAATATGCACCGCTCAACAACTTTTGAAAAAAAAAAACAAAATTGCCAAAAATGTTCTTTTTATGTAACATGTGTACGTTTAAGGAGTTTCTTTATCTTTTATCAAAGACAATAATATTAAGAGATGGGTTCTTTGATATGGATTTCTTGATCCAATTACAAAAATGGTATTGTTAACTAATTACTTAAAATGATGTTTTGTAATTAGAAGAATTGACGTAGTCTACGCTGTTGCAGAAAAAAGGGGTTACAATGAACACAGGGTATTTAGGAATTCAGGAAACCGCCCGCTCCATTTCTGGGGTTTCTAATCATGCCCCAACCATTATTGTTTTTAAAAATAGAAACGATTAATATGCTGATAGAAAGTTGTACTGTTTGGTGAAAGATTAGACAACTAGTTAAGAGCTTCGAAATTTTTATTAAACAATCTTTTTTATAAACTTTCATTTTTTCAATAACGATTTCGTTCAACAAAAGTATTGATCATTTTGCTCTTCTAACACTATATATCTCTGGAAGTGTTGAGCGTATGAAAAATGATTGAGACAGTTACCAAATTGAAGCAGCATCTTAGAAGACTTTACACAATGTTAAGAACAATTAAAAGAAGATATGTACGAATTTCCCCATTTGTCTCTTATATCTTGCCTTAACTATTTCCAAAATTGAAAATGACGACGCTAAACGTAATGCACATCGTTAAGCTTGACTATGAGATCAATAAACTTTTAACAAATTGAAATTGTAATTAATTAAATTGAAATTGTAATTAATAAACCGCACCAAAACAATCACTAAGTATATTAAACACAATATTTTCACTTAACCAAAAGAAAAAGGGTAAGAAAAAGCAGGTAAATACCTTCGAAGTTTTCCTTCAATTTGCGATTAATTTCAACTTGCGTTTGACACGTCTTATAAGAGTCATCAGTGCAGTGGTAACACAGCGTGGCACGCAACACGATTCTCCTTCAATCAAAAGATTATACTCCTACCTACCTTAAAATATCATATTATTGCTTCTTCCATTAAAAATAAAAGCCTACCTTATACGAGTAGTAAGTGGAATGGCATTGCTTGGGTTGTTTTGCCATTTTGTCCACTTTTAATAATAATTATACTCTGATATACGATTGTGCATCGTTTACAATATGCTTGTTTTTTTTTTGTTGTTTTTATTTAAGTTTATCCGATATTTAATTACAATTACTGCCACCATTAACCACCATGAAATCATTGTCGCGTTAGTTTGCTTGCTTGCTTTGTTGTTAAATGATTGTAACGTAATGAAGACGCCCTTTTGTTTTTTAAAAAAATAAAAATTTAAGCCAAGTCAAAAGAAGAAAAGAAAAAAAAATGATATTTGAAATCTTATCCGACAAACCGTCGACATGTAATCTGAGAAACCGCATCATGCTGCTGCTGCCGATGTCGATGCTGATGTTGATGTTGCTGTTGCTTTTGCTGCTTTTCTGTCAGCTCAGGCCAACTCTGATGAATGCGATGGCCAAGCTGATGGGCCAGGGCTTCGACTTCGGCTTCGGAAAGAGATTGCCTTTTTCCCTCTCGTCAATCTTATGGCCCGTGCTTTTCACTTTTTTTTTTCTTCCACTAACCAAAACTATATACAATAAAATCAACCACCAAGTTGAACCTATCCAGAACCAGAGCCGAGGGTTTCATGGTTGAGGATATTTATTATCTTTTCTTTAATACAATATCCCCATAAGGCACAACGTGGATGGATATGCTATGCTATGGGTATTGGGTATACCTATAGTGAGCCTGAGTAGTGTGTGCCTTAGCCTTATGCAATGTGTCAATTTTCATGTGTCAATCATAACGGTTTCGATTTCTGGAAACAGAATAGACATTTATTTATTTTTTGAAATATTGATTTTAAGACAAGTAAAATTAGACTTAACTTATCGTCATGGGTGGCGTGGCGGTGGATGATTTGAAATTCGTCGGAATAATTATTCCAACACACTCAGTTCAGACACTCAATAGTGTGACAATATTTTTTAAGATTGACAGAAATCTTGAATTTTGTAACTGGTTTTGACAGTTCGGTTGAGATGTGAAGTTCTTAGTTTACATACGGTAGCAAAACAGAAGCCATAGGTTATAGCAATACCATAGTTTTTCATGAAATCAGAAGTTTGTGATACTTTGAAGTTAGGCCGATTTGAAAATTGATACACTAAGGGATTTTGGAGTGATTAGAAATTCAATTCAGCAATAAGATTAAGCCAAACCTAAAAGACAAATTACATAATTTATTAAATCCATTAGACGAAGAACAAACATTTGTTTTCAAAAAAGGACAACTGAAGATATCTACAAGCGATAACTTGGTCTGAAGAGTTTACATATTTTTGATACTTTTCGGCAACCGCTTTCTAAAGACTTCATAGTAATCGAAATCTAAAGGATTTAATTCTGAACTTCTATGGAGGTAAATGTCAAGTTTTATAAATCCTAAAACCATTGACACTCACGTTAAATTGAAAATTAGGAGAAAAGTCCTGATGTGGCCTTTTGTTTTATTTCATTTGCTTCATTCCACAAAAAAAAAAATTCTTTAAAAAAAATGACACATTGAGCGGTGATAATCATTCTTTAGTAATAATCAGCAAAACTATTGATTTTGCTGAGTAGATCACCATTAACCAGCAAAAAAAATGGTTTTGCTGAGTGCGTGCAATGCTGGTTAGGTTTGTATTCGGATTTGTGCCGACCTATTTGCGTCAGCTTTTTTCTACTCTTGTGAGTTTACAAATCCTTTAAAAGTTTTATCTGATACAGAAAACCGCTGCTCACATTATACGTTTGGATTTAGCAATAAACTGAAGGTCTCTTCTATTTCTGCGAACATGAATCTACTGATCCAATCGTACAGCAATCACCTTGTAGAACCTAACTATAGTATTGTTGATTATTTAAAGGGTACCTCATGCAAATAGAAATTAGTAATGATATTGTTGATACAAAATTAAGTCTACTCAAACATGATTTCCGGTTTGCCCGCAATTTTATTAAAAAAGTGTGCAACCTCCTTCAGGACTGTTTTCAATGCTTTGGAAAGATTCCATTATTTTTCCTGTTCATAAAAAAAGGGAGAAAATAATGATACTATGAACTACAGACCCATAGACAAGTTTTTTGCAATGCCCAAGCTCTACGAAAGAATTGTCAACGACAATATCAGTGCCACTATAACTAATCTTACTGACTTTGTGACTAAACCTCTGACCGATTGAATGAAGTGGACGTTACCACTACAGAATTTAGCAAGCCTTGATAAAATCAGTCACCAAATTATTTATCTTAAACTATCTATAAGCCCTTTATTTCCCGACCTTATTTATTTCATGGCTCAAATCGACCTTGAGAACCGTGATTTTTTAAGAGCTTGAGAACTTAAAAAAAAAACACATAAAATTTGCAAAATCTCATCGATTCTTTATTTGAAACGTTAGATTGGTCCATGACATTTACTTTTTGAAGATAATGTCATTTAAATGTTGACCGCGGCTGCGTCTTAGGTGGTCCATTCGGAAAGTCCAATTTTGGGTAACTTTTTCGAGCATTTCGGTCGGAATAGCCCGAATTTCTTCGGAAATGTTGTCTTCCAAAGCTGGAATAGTTGCTGGCTTATTTGTGTAGACTTTAGACTTGACGTAGCCCCACAAAAAATAGTCTAAAGGCGTCAAATCGCATGATCTTGGTGGCCAACTTACCGGTCCATTCCCTGAGATGAATTGTTCTCCGAAGTTTTCCCTCAAAATGGCCGTAGCGCCATCTTGTTGAAACCACATGTCAACCAAGTTCAGTTCTTCCATTTTTGGCAACAAAAAGTTTGTTAGCATTGAACGATAGCGATCGCCATTCACCGTAACGTTGCGTCCAACAGCATCTTTGAAAAAATACGGTCCAATGATTCCACCAGCGTACAAACCACACCAAACAGTGCATTTTTCGGGATGCGTGGGCAGTTCTTGAACGGCTTCTGGTTGCTCTTCACTCCAAATGCGGCAATTTTGCTTATTTACGTAGCCATTCAATCAGAAATGAGCCTCATCGCTGAACAAAATTTGTCGATAAAAAAGCGGATTTTCTGCCAACTTTTCTAGGGCCCATTCACTGAAAATTCGACGTTGTGGCAGATCGTTCGTCTTCAGTTCTTGCACGAGCTGTATTTTATACGGTTTTACACCAAGATCTTTGCGTAAAATCTTCCATGTGGTCGAATAACACAAACCCAATTGCTGCGAACGGCGACGAATCGACATTTCACGATCTTCACTCTCAGAAACAGACGCAATATTCTCTTCTGTACGCACTGTACGCATTCGTGTGGTTGGTTTAATGTTCAATAAAGTAAACTGAGTGCGAAACTTGGTCACAATCGCATTAATTGTTTTCTCACTTGGTCAATCATGTAGACCATAAATCGGACGTAAAGCGCGAAACACATTTCGAACCGAACACTGATTTTGGTAATAAAATTCAATGATTTGCAAGCGTTGCTCGTTAGTATGTCTATTCATGATGAAATGTCAAAGCATACTGAGCATCTTTCTCTTTGAAACCATGTCTGAAATCCCGCGTGATCTGTCAAATACTAATGCATGAAAATCCTAACCTCAAAAAAATCACCCTTTACAATTGTTTTTATGTTCTTAATCTTCGATCCCATTTATGAAATCTTAGAAGTCCCTCAATGAAGCCACCTTGGTCCTGTATTATCTGTCTTTATTGTCAACGACGTTATTAATATCATTGATAACTCAGCTGTTTCTATTTACGCTGATGACATGAAATTAACAAATTTTTTCATCTACTCCTATCTGATTTTGTCTTACTCCAAAATGATCTTGATTCTTTTCAGACTTGGTGCTACATTTATAACATTTACCCGTAAGCGTTTACCTCTGCCATACCGAACTTACAGTCTGCACGATGTTATAGTATTCATTCTCACTGTTCTATTCGCGACCTTGGAGTTATTTGTCAGAGTTATATGTCACTAAATCTCTATACTCCAACTTTTTTTTACACCTCTCCTTCAATACTCTAGTCAATTCTGGTCTCGCCATCAGAACTCTCACTCTCAAAGAATTGAATCTGTACAACGCAGATTTATTCGATTTGCACTCCCCGTCCTTCCTTGGGTAATAATCCATTCTTTTGATGAGCACATTATCTCGCGATGCAGGATTCTGCAAAGTCACTTATCTACGGAGATAATCCCGTAACGATTGGCGTCTGGGAAGAGATTAGTCGGAGCGTTATTGCTGGAGAGTCCGAACGGCTAATTTGAGAAAGCACTTTTCAAAAAAGAATTACTCTTTGAGAACTTGTTAATTCCTCGCAAGAGGCAGTAACTACCCGTGAAAAAAAAAACTTTAGATGGGATAGGCAGGGATCGAAAAAAAGCAATCTGGCATGACAGTTCAACGCACTTATTTTTTACCAGATACCGAGGTACTTCTTTTTGCTCGCTAATCGCTGCCCGTGAAGATCAACAATGACCATCTTGCGCCAATTCTTGCACGTCCGGAACTGAATCCGACTTCTGGACATTTATTTTCAGTTCCCAGTCGTCGCAATATCGCTGAATCTTGTCGAAATCACGCTGCAAGATTATAATTTTAATAACCTCAACTTTTCGGGCCGTTCTGTACGCAATTATTGCCTTTGTAAGACACTACCTATCAGATCGCTGGTTTAAATGCTTAACAAAATCGGCAAATTCACCGTTTCTTGTTAAAGAATATTTTTAAGTGAGAATGTTGTGGTAGAAGTTACATTGCCACTTTTGACAACAAACTTTCTACCGTTAAGCATATCATAAAGTATATACAACAATGGCTTGCTTATGCCAAGACTGCTCAGTTTTAGGTAAAGACCCTCTAATCATACGTGTCAATATCTTTTCCAAATCAACCAGAACAGCACCTGGGAATTGTTGTTTTGCTTTATTCCATTGGATATCAGAAACGAGTTAAGACGCAGCATGAATTGTGTCATGACTCGCCTTGAACCCGAACTGTTTATCCGGAATTAATTTGGTGTCCGCAGCCCACTAAGTCAGATCCCTATTGATGATCTTTTCGAAAACTTTGTTGAAGCTCGGAAGAAAACTTATCGACCGAAGATTTTACGGGTTGGAGTCCTTTCCCCTTTTTCGGGAGAGGATGAACCACAGCGGTCTTCCAATGCACTGGATAATATGCATTATTCAGTGGATTATTGAAGAGTACGGTATAAATGCCAATTGCCTCCATCGGTAAGTATCTTAGTACAACGTTGGATATACCATCGACACCTGCTGACTTTTTGTATCATATTGAGTTGAAGATGAGCTGAAAATCAAGCTTCGTCACTAACAAGCGACTTGGTCTCGTTTGCTCAACGATTATGGCATTTGCCAAGGAATCGTCATTAAACCTCATGAAACCGCGGTTCTCAGACCGCCGCCGTTGTGTCATATCATTTCGAAGGTAAAAGTAATTAAGTAGGGCTCTGTTTTCCAGGTCGTGGTTTTGGGCGAATGAATGCTAACATTCACCTTGTACACTTGCTGGAAAGCAGCTCCCACCGCGTCCAATTTTTCCTACGGATCTTCAATTATAAAAAAGTCATCGTCAAAGATGGCTTCTTCTGGATCTATTTGCGCTGTCTTGAGTACGCCTCTGTTCTCTTCATTTCTTTGGAGTTTTAGACACGGAAGGACATTATGGTTTTTTTCCTGAACATCTTGTTTATTTTTAGGAACATACTAGGATTACTGGAATTAACTGACCGGATCTTGCGGTCCCAGTAATTGTTTATTGATAACTTGTAGTTCTCCTTAATAAACAGATGAGTCCCACGCACTAACCATCATGCCACGGAAACTACACTTTATTCTTAAGAAAAGCTGAATTCTTGGTCATTATATATCTATAGTTTTGGAGTAATTTGCTATACTTCTAACTTTCCGATTTCTGTTTTTTTGTTCTTTGTAAACTCACTAAAACCTTTAACATTGATACAAAATGTTAAAATCAAAAGCAATTAAAAAATATTTGTAATATTCTTTGAAAAATTCTTATGTATAAAAGCATAATCTTAGAACCAATTATTGAAATATACGAATCTTCTAGGCCAACAAACTAAAGCTGTCAAAGTTCATTTAGATAAATGGCTTATTCATGGAATGTATGCATCTTTTCATATACAAACTTACCATACATATTTAAGTACAATTTAATTTTATGTTTGAAAAATCGTCATTACCTGCAATAAAGAAGAAAACAAAACCAATTTACATATAAGTAATTTTGCAAATTCATGCATTCAAGTATAATCTACAATAATTTTAAATTTAATAATACTTAAAATATGTTCCAGTCAATTTAAGTCAATATAACTAGTTACACTAATGGCTTGGCCCCATTACACCCAACAATGTCCATTACTCTTAAATTAAAACAACCAACAATCTGAATCTATTTTAAGTCTTCAAAAATTATCTCAGAACGCTCCATTTCATCCCGCAACAAGGTGGCCGAATCTCTGTTTGTCGGTCGTCGTCATGATGTGCCCTTAATGTTAATTTGACTTGAGAGAGAATCCCACAATTGGCCACTTATTTGCATTTTTATAAAACAAAAGAAAAAAACAATATTGCTCTAGTCGCTGTCACTTGATGTCCGTGGCGACGAGGCGAGGCAAAGCGTCCACACAAACTGTCCATCTCTGTACATATTGTCTATAATATTGCCTTCACTTTTAAATGAGGAAGGCCGAGGTGGACTGTTATGAGTTTGCATAAATCATTCTCGGTTACAATCTTCAAGGAATTCAACACCAACACGACGCGACCGACGACGATGACGCGACGTGGAGGCACTTCGTTTCGCTTATGCCAAACAACACCCAACTTATGTCTCACATCATCATCATCATCATGATCTTAATAAAGGGAGAGGTATGTAAAGTATATATTCATCATTTTAAATTAAAAACAAACTAAAAAGAAGAAGCAAAATGAAAACACAATTCATATCACTTTAAGTGATAAAAATCATTTTTGTTGTTCTTTAAGTGGGAAACACAAGTGACAAGTGTGTACTGAGACTTAGTCTATAACTCGGTGTCAGCAGTCTCAGAGGTTGTTTATGTGCATACGTCAAGACGACATACAAACTGACACCGTTGTTCGTTGGGCTTTGGACATAAATGATGTTGGAGAAAATCAATTAAGCTTTTCAAAAAAATACTGTAACTTATACGAAATGATGACAGCGATGCTTGAACTGAAAGTATTTATTTATTGGCGAGGTATTTGCTGAGAAGAATTAATAACTAATTGGCTACGGTAATAGAGTAAATTGTTATAAATGTCAAAAATGTTGTCCTCTCTCTATTAGAAGTTCTTCTTATCTTGATGTATCTACTTTGATTGTTTTATTTCTTTAAAAGAAGAAGATTCAGTTTGTATTACAATTATTTTATTTTTGTGCTGGTTGATGAAAAATAAACAAAATTTAATGTGAATGTTGAATTTCAAAGTTTTTGACAGGTTTAAGGCATTACAAATTTCGAAATTAGGTAGAAACATGAGATCTCAGAGGTTACGCAATAGTTTCAACTTTAGAACCGTCCATCAGCAAAACTTAGATTCGGCGTCAAACACTTTAGGAAATGATTTTGTAACGAACAATTTCTACTCGAAACTTTCTTATTGCTTCTATTAATGTGCTGCTAAGTTTTACAAAAACCGAATATTGATGTTTTATGAGTTTAAATAAGATCCAAACTAGGTTTTATGCTTAAGAGTTGATTATATTTATCACCATTTTACTTAACAGTGACCAACAGTGTTATCTGAGTGGTTTTCAACACGTTTAAGGCCCTTTTGCTGATACGACTCATAACTATTTAAGTTTCACATAAGTTACTAAGTTCTGCTTAATGGTTTGCACAGAACTCAAAGTTTGACATAAATGAACCTAAATGAAACTTATTTAACGGGGAAGAAATAGTAGGACATAACACCTTAAGTCTCACTTAGAATATTATGTTGTGTGTTGACATTTCAGTAAATTATTGTGCCACAAAAACAAGTTCTTTGTTCAAACTAAAATAAAATAATAAAAATAAATTTTGAATTGACCGGTTTGCTGATATGGAGGTTCTTGAATTGATTGAAATTGGTGTCATTCTTTCGGTTTACGATGGAAATTAGTACTTTTTTCGTTTTGATGAATTGGCCTTTTACAAGATTTCGTTTTACTTAAAAGATGACTATCCAGCTATTGGTAGCTCTACGATTCTTTGCTACAGACAATCATCTTTTAAGTATTGCTGATTTTGGAGGAATGCATGTTTCAACTGTTTCAAGGAAAGTTTCAAGAGTTGCCACCTTGGTAAAATTTGTTGAGTGTTTCAACGGGCCTGTAGCATGCTAAATCCGAATTAATGCAACTGGTTAATTCGACAGAATATTGTTTGTGAAAAAAGATCGAAACGCAAAAAACATTGTGACAGTGTTCGCGTGATGTAAATGTTTCGGTTACGGTTCTATCGGCTATCATTTTCAAAGCTCTTTTTTGTGTTCTATCTAAAAGACTTAAACATCTTTTAGGGACAACTGCCTAAATATGCGATTTAAACCAGGTTTTGGACGAATAAAGGCCTGGTTAATTACAGCGAAATCATAAGGGGTGACCCATTTTCTGCTTCGTTGGAGAAATCCTAAGCATCTAGCAACATTTTTGACAATGGCGATCTATTAGAGGTGAAAGTACTGGATGTAAGTGCAACTCGTGGATTTCTCGTTGCGATGGGTCAGGAAAGAGCATTGAGTTTATTAAGTACTAAATTCTAAGCGGTTCATAATCTCCTATTGGACTGCATAATCCTGTCAAGATAGGATTTTAATGAGCTTATCAAAGTTCCGTCAAAGTTCCGCAACCGAACAACAAGGATGTGAATCTAGAAACGAGTATCAAAAGCTGAGGGAAACGCCTTCAGCAAAATAGTTAAAGATAGTAGATAAAACGGAGCCTTGGGGGACACCAGCATTAATGAGTTTCAGATTTGAAACTATCCAATACAGCTTGTATTGAACTGTTATAAAAGTAGTTTCTACTTCAATGAAAAAGATATTCATCACTAACAAAAGCACTATTTGGGGCCTAACTCTATCAAATGCTTTTAAAATATCAAGTGCATTTGGAAACAAAATTTAGGTTATTTTACTTTTAAAAAAGTTTGGAGTTTATCTTTCTAAAAGTAATTTATAATAAAAAGCTACAATAAATTGAATATTTAGTTTTTATTCCCAAAAGTTTAGGTGCTTATTATTCCCAAAGCACAACGCAACTAAAAACGGTATGGAATTTATGAAATGCAAAATGCTGGTCACTAATATTATTTTTTAAATGCATTTTATATTTGTTAAACAAACTCTTGTTCTTAATTAAATATTCAATATTAACACACAACACCAACTATTTTGACCTGATTTGAAAACTCTCCACTTTTAAAACATTAATCATTAAATCCTGATGATAAGCGATTTCTTTCCGCTCTCTAGATTCAATCCCTCATCAAAACCCAAATCTCTTAAGTTCTTAAAAGCTGACATACAAAAGAATTCACTAGTCAATGGCCTACCTAAGTAAATCTTTGAATACATCATTCAATTTTTTGATTGCAACTTTTCAAAAAAAACACACCAAGCTGTAATTGTCCTTGATAATGTACGAAAGGAGTGAAGTGAATGAATCCGCTATATCTCAAGGGCTCTTCTACCTTACCTTCTATTTTTTTTTGTATGTGTGTTTTTTGTCCAAATTAAAACCCACATACATCCATCTTCTATATTAATTGCTGGCTTATGGGCCCTCTGGGATTTGAGTTTTAAAAGCTCCAAACTCAGCAATTATCATTATTCCCTTAGTCACAAAATATGGATATTTTTCTCGTCAAACAGGTGAAACAATCCGTTTAACGACGCGAAGGACCTCTTGAAAGGTATATTATGCAATTTGTGCCTCATCTTTGCAAAGTTAAAACAAAAAATCTGTTTCATCCTCCCACCGAATAACTATGGACAGGGTATCATACAAACACATTTTGACATAATGTTTATTCAAGTTAAAATCTGGGTCAGTACTTACGCTCATGTCGTACTGTGTACGGTACCCTGCCTGCACCAGAGGAATAGCATCACACAGCAAAGCTCCATCACTCCCACATTCAAAAGACACAATAAAAAAAAACATGCATACATAAATAAATCAAAAGGAGCACTAATGGCTCATAATACTTCTCCTGCAGATATCAAGCCTCGCAAATCAACCATCACTGTCGTGATGTGGATGAAAAATATAAAATAAAATACAAAATCAGCAACAACAAAAAATGGAAGTAAAATAGAGAATTGAGGACATAATATCCACCCTATCTCCGTTATCCCAAACCCTAGAGAGGCAGACTCATATACAAAGCTCATTTTCAAATTCACATAAACATGAGATAAAGGAAGGGCACCCAAGAGGGTTTTTTTTGCTTTCTCTTTGAAGATGAATGGCAATGATGCTGATTCATTCTGCTTATGGATAGTGATAGCTTGAGGTTTTGGGTCTTTAGGCTCGATCCCGATACGATATTATGTATGTATCATCATCGAAAGTATTTAGGACAATCTAAATTGCTTATATGAGTCTGAGGTCTGACACAAATAAACGCCTTTCTGATGTCCTTTACTTCAAACCTGATAATACTAATAATAATAAAAGATACTAAATAAAATTGGCTTACTCGAAAGGGTAGATTACCACATCGAAAACTTTTAAACCCTAATATAAAATGAAGGAGAAGGGTAAAAAGTGAAACTATTACATTTTATTCATTTCTCATATCACACAAACCTTTAAAAAAAGTCAATAGTCTGGCTTACAAAAGTTAACAATCCTGAATAAAGGAGGGTCATTTGCCTCTATATTGATTGAGACACTGATGTTTTGTATTGCTCAATTGATAAAAGTTTGAATGAAGGACATGATGAATAAATGGATTTGGATTTAAAGAGGGTGTAAATATAGTCCCAAAAGACATCGAACAAAAATATCAAGGCCTTAGGACAACCTAGAGTTTGCAAAAAGTCATTTTTTTAAAGTATTCCTTAGCATCTTACAAATTTAAGATGGGACAAATTTTAAGTAATCGGTTTTCGAATTTAATTTTTGAAGGCATTTCAAATTATTCCTGGGTTTTTCATATGTACTTAAAGCTCGTTTATCTAAACGTCACTGATATCAAAATAAGATCCCATTTCTGTAATAATGATTTATTTTGTAAAATTTATGAAAAAATCCCTAAGAACCTTACAGCCTGTAAGTAGCTTTCGCTTTAAAACGTATTCCAAAGTGAATCTAGCCCATACAGTGCCCTTTTGGGAAAAGAAATGTTGGCCAAAGTGAACACAAGCTTGTGAACACAAGTTCGTGAGAGTGGTATGATAGCGGACAACACTCATGCTCCTTTTTGTCGTCCCGTGTAGCTTGAGTGTGATAAACTTAGAATCGATCTCAGAACCTCAACACTTCACGCACTAGGCTAAGGAGAATTCTTCACAAAGATCTCGGATTATTTGCTTTATTTTGGTGTTTTCTAAAACTGATACTTTGTGCACACAATTCCGAAATCGTGTTTTCAGCCGTCTTGTTGATATCAATTAACGACCTCGGACCGATGATTTAAAACCTTTGAACTTTCTCTTGTGGGGAACCCTGAAGGTTTTATTTGTCCCACTCTTTATTTTGGAATGTAATTTCGAATCGATTATTTTTTCTTTTTTTTTCAAAGTAGGAATTAAAAAAGACTTGATGATGACAGCAATTTGTTGAGCTTTAACAGTTTTTGTAATACAAATCAAAAAATTGTGCCCAGACCAAAGAAATATTTTTGAAACATTTCAGAACTAGAATAATATGTGTAATGAAATTCTTCTGAAATGTTAACTTTAGTCTGGACGCTCGCAAAACATTTCTGAATTTCTGAAATGTTTCTTAAATGTTTTTCAAACAAATGGGAAACATTTTAGAAAAGTTTTTTTAACAATGTTTCCTAAAATATTTACTCGACGTATTTATGCTTCAGCACGTTAGATTTTGGAATTATGCCTCTTTAAAAATTTAAACAAAAATAAAAAGTAATATTTTACACACTTCTCGTTTAAGTAAGACGAACTAGTTAAAGCAGTTCTTTAAAGTCTTGTTCAAATTTTTCATAATTTTTAACACTTTAAACAGATCTTGTAACAAATTAAGGTTTTGAAATGACCTAGCAATTCAAGCTTGTCAGCTTTCGTGACTGTTGATTAACAAGCCTAACATCATCTTCTTATCTTCAAAAAACATTTTTCAGATAAATAATGTATTCTTTAAGATAACGAAGCATTTGGCTGCTTTTAAAGTTGAGTGTATTAGATTTAAAGTTTACTTTATATCGTTTTTAATTACCAAAGAGTCAACCATATCATTCTAAAACTTATTTTAAGAATCGACTTTGAATTTAAAAATGATGTAGAGTTGGTTTTAAAAATTTGAACAAATCTTTATTTTCTAGACACTGTTTTAATCACTAAATTTATAACATATTTTTTTTAGAAAAACAAAGAAAAATGTATTGGTTTGCAGCACTTAAGCAACATTTGCAAATTGTTTGCATAAAAAAAGGGGCAAGTAGCAGAAAAGTAAAGTTTTTTCAAGTTATTTTAATCAAACAACATTTCTCTTTATTTTAATTTAATGAATAAAATCTACGATTCAGACCAAATTCCACTGTCTTAAAAAAGTTTTTTAAATTGAAGTTAAACAAACAAAAAATATGACGAAATTACAATCCGGCTAAAAGGAATTACACTTTTTGTATTGCAAAGGTGATAAGACAGTCTCAAAAGTTGCAAAAACAAAAAAAAAAAAAACCGCCCACACGCTATAAAAATCAATACAAAAAATATAATGGCTATATAGACTATAAAGACTGAAGCTTCTATACATCTTGACCATTATTTGAAGGTCAGAAATTTGCGATTAAGCTTTCTACTTTCAGATAAACTTATTTCTAACATCCAAGTGATGTCAATTAGGTAATTTATTTCCTATCAATTGGACGTTTGGTTATAAAGAGAAAATAAACAAATAAATATTCAAACAAGTTTTTGGGTGTTTTTCCACTAAATTATACCGACATCACTTAATTTTTTACAAACAAAAAAAATACTCTTGAAACAAATTCCAATCAAAAACAATTTAATTTTGCTTTCAGTTCCGTTTTGTGTCTTAATCTTTTGAATTGATGTCGTAAACAAAATAAAACAATTTTACGCATTTTGATTGAAACATCTTAAAAAACAACAACCAGATAATTACAACTCAAAGCCCATCGACCAAACGACCGATAGACCAACCGACCCTATAGGGATAGAGAGCAAGACCCGCACAAGCCCTACTATGAATATGAGGGAAGTGTCAGTGTTTTGAATGATAAATGTTCCAACAAATTAATTTTTCTATTTTCGAAATCTTAATTTGTGTTTTTTTTTCTTTATTGCTTTTTTCCTAGATGTTATTATAATTTTACGTATGATTTATTATTTGATATTTTTAGGCTATGTTTTGTTTAATTAAGCAATTCTCCTGGTATTTAATAGATGTACGTAGGTACATGAGTACATAATTTTTGGTATAAAACCGAGTTTCCATTGAGCGGCGATTGTGCTTTCTGGGCACGAACATTTCCTTGAGTGACATAAATTAAGTTGATGGCCATTAAATAAAACCTCAAGGGCAGTTTCGACAATTTCCTACGCTAAAAAGTCTAAAAATGTTGCACAAGATAAAATCAGTGAATGGCTACTTTGCCTTGAAGGACTTTGCGGAATCCAGATGACATCTGTCATTATTTTAGAATACAAAATTGTTGTAATTTTGATTTCTAAGAGATTTATGTGTTTTTATAAGTCTTGAACTACAATTGTTTTTGTTCTTATAAATTAATAAACGTAACACGAAGAATTTGTCTCGTATTAATTTGGACTTCGGACTGCTAAGTAACTGACGTTTCTAATTAAATTAAAAGGTCCGTTTGATTTGTTTATTTTCATGAATTGTCAATTTTTGGAAGTGTTCATAAAGTAATCGTTTTTTAATTTTCTTGTATAATAAGCACACACTCAAGAGGCACAGTGCGCGAGTATTAGGCGAGGAATGAAGCTGGCTATTTAACCAGAGCATAAACCGTTAAAATAACGGTAAAAAAGGATGGAAGAAGAAACCTTACGATTACTACGATGTTCAAGCGAAGTAAATGAATTTATGATGATATTATCACCCATCAATTTAAATGCTCTACGTTCAATACTATCCAAGAGGATTAACTAAGTTGCAGGAGCACCAGCCCAGAAATGAGAGTTATACTAAAGCTTTGGACACATATATAGGTAAGTCTTGTAGATAACAGCCAGATCAGAAGGTGTGAAACATGTCTTGCATCGCCTAAGGAAACCCAAACAATTTGTATTATGTATTGGATTAAAAGTTGCAGACAGGAGATCATTAATAAAAATGAGAAAGAGTGTTGGAGAGTGGACAGAGCCCTGGGGCACACCAGCATTTATTTTATGGACTTTAGACTTGAATCCATCCAATACTACTTGTATGGAACAATCCGAAAGGTTAATCCAATGAAGCAGGGATTCATGAATAATAAAAAGAAATGAGTAATTTACTAGGAAGCACAACAGAAAATTAAGTTTAAAATTTTAGAGTAGTTTTTGTCTTCTTGATACAATTCAAATCATTTAAGTATCTTTCTTAGTTTCTGAAAATTCTCATTAAAGAAACTTTTAATTTAAAGTTTTCATGGTTTTTCAGTTATTTTGTGTTTTGGAGTTAGATAAGTTGATCTTAATTTCTTACAATCTACTCAAACTTTAAACTTAAACTTTAAAAGTACCCGCTTTCAACATTATTTGTATATATTTTAAAATATAATTCAAAACCTTGATTGATTGTCTAAAACAATAATAATTTTTCTTAATGCTTTTTTCTATTTTTTGTTAAGAACCTTTTGAGCAAAAATTGTTCAGCTTTTTTCACAGATGAAATCCAAAAAGAAAAAGAAAATTGAAAAATGTATGAAATAAAACAAATATTTATACTGAATATTGAAAGCGGAGATTATAGATTTGTAAAACCATCAAACAACTTATTGAAAAAAAAAACTACTTTGAAGTAAAGAAACTATACTTTGGTTACTGACAAATTTAGAAAAGCTTCAAAATGCTATCTCAAGGAAAGTTATATCTTATAAACCTTAGGTAATCCAAGTGCTGATTTCGAACTGCGATTCTAAAAATATCTAAATTAAAAAAAAATCGTTTCAACATTACTCTTATATTTTTTCAAGAATTCAAAAGCTTCACATAAAAGCCTAATTTCAACAACGGATTAATTACAAACACCAAAACTACTTTAACCGTTTTGCCTTCTTCTTTAAAAAACTGATATTATTAACAGATAAAATCTAACAACTTTTTAGGTTGTTGAATATTGAAGATGGAGATTATATATTTTGAAAAATACTTCATGAATTTAAACATACATAATGTGTTTTTAAAGTTTTAAAAACTAATAATATCTCCAAAACCTGACGTGATAGAATAATTTTGAAGTCAGATTTGATTTAAGGCTTCCAAAACTTATTGGCAAAGTGCAATTTGATTGTTAAAAGGAAACACTTGTCGACTACACTGGTCTTATGTTTATAAGAAGTTTCCAATATGGTATTTTTGAAGGTATAAAAGCTAGTTTTACAGCAAAACTAGTTTTAAAAGGTTTTCTAGGTTTGCGTTTTTTTTCTAAATCGTCACAATAGTTTTTAAATAATAATTTCACAAACAACATTTCTGTAAATCTTAAAACCCGAAGCTCCTTCAAAATAAGACTAATTTCGAAGAGACTCAAGAATATGGTTGTATGTGTTCTGTTCATAGTCAAAATGAATGCATTATCTTATTTTTGTTGTTCTACTTTGAAAAAGTGATTACACCAAAGTTACTTAAGTACCTACCTAATCACTGTATGCTTCCAATCAAAAGTTCGAACTTTAATGTTCAATAAAAACAAAAGAAGGTGTTTCTTCATATTGAACTCGAGATAAGAATTTGTGTTCTAAAATCTATACCACTCAACCGAATAGTAGCACAAGCACAACTATTATATCATGAGGGGTCACCACTCCTCTCGACTTCACTCCCAGGGTCCACACATTACTTTCCATTAGCACATATCCACTTTATATACCGAGAGCTGCTTTGGATTCTTTTTAGGTACTTTTTATGACTCTTTCTCACTTCAGATTCGAATTCCTTATACTCCATTTATACCCTTTCGATTTGTAATCGGAATTGGGGTCATGTAATGACCTTGATGCTCGGAATGAATACAACAAAAAACAAATTTCTTCTAGAAGAACTATTTTCCTTTCATTCACACATCACTTGGACCAAAATAAAACCCGACGCGAGATGTAGGCTTCCTCTGTCATGACCCGCAAAGCCCTACAGAACCAGATGAATGATGTTGATGTGGTATTAAGGTTTTTTTTTGGTTTTACTTTTCTTTGGAGTGACATCTGGGGCAGTGTGCCATATGTAAGGATTAATATGCGAAGGAGTCACTTTTTATTTTTATTTTATTTTTTGCATAATGCAGTCAACCATCGCTTTATTCCTTTCCATATAGACACAGCAAATGCCAAAATAATAGGAACACTTGTAGTGAATTCAATAGTTTTGTTTGGTTGAAAAAGTCAATTTTTTGGAAGGATTTTCAATCCGCGATTGCTTTAAAAATTACTCCAAAGTTGTTAGTCATAATTATGGATAACTTTTTTGTTTCCCATTTTATAAAAAAGAAGTAATAAGAATAAAGTTTTATATAAGTTAATTTGCTATAAATATTTTCCTAGTTTACGAGATACACCTCGAAAACCCTTTACACTTTTTAAAAGATGGCCTCTAGCGGACAAAGCAGGCGACCCCGCTAACTTGAACTCAAGTATAAACTTATCTACACAAAAACCCAAAATCTAATTTTTCAGTAATCTATTTTTTTAAGTAATATCTCGAAAGAAGACCAATTGTCTGGAAAAAAATTCACTTAATGTCATATCGGGTCATCCATATTGTGGTTTCAAAAAAAAAGGGCAGAAATTCGACATCTGTCAAACTAAGTTCTTAAACCAATTTGTTTTCACTTGAAAGTCTGATATTTGCGAAAATTGATAGCTTAACTATCGCACAACGCATACAAATTGGTTAAACCTACTACAAAAATAGTGATTCTGCCACAGTCACATATCGTGCTTTAGGAGAAGATTGTATTCGTCCAACTACGCAAGCACTTATCAAAATTGTGAAGAAATTTGAAGAGACTGGATTGGTAACAGATATTGTAAGACTTGTGAATTATGGTTTCGCTCGTTTCATTGAAAATATGGATGCTGTAAATGAAAGTGTTGCCGAACACCCGAAATTGCCGATTCCTCGTCGTTCTCTTTTGTCGTTATGAATTTCTCACGGAACATATTATGGCGTATTGTGCATTTGGATCATCAACATGCGTGAACGGCCATTTTTCGAACAAAATTTTTCAATTGGAGCAGTTTTTGAAAAGAATTTAACATGAAAGTTTTTTGTGTCCCAGCTAGATAACTTTAACCCAGTAGAAGAAAATTAAATGATACCATTTTTGTTTTGCAAGCAAGACATAATATCATAAATAATTAAGTTGTGATCCTGTTATTCTGACCAAAGCTGTACATAAAAATGTGTGACAAAAACCAACAACCATCAGTGTTTTATATAATGTTGACATAGGAAAAATCAGAACAAAAAAGGAACAAACAAAACAAAATAAGCAAAAATAGGGACAAACTTTTGTGTGGAATTTTATTCCTGTCACTTCATTTTTGTTTCTAGAGAATGCCTTAGATTTGCCTATGCCTATATTCCAATGCCTTTGAGTTTAGGGAGAATGAGCTGGGAATTTATATTAGGGCACTTTAATGTGAAAACCTTCTGTTGGTTTGGAAGTGTCATAGTCGTTGAATTGATTTTTATTTCTTTCATTATCGCTGGACGAGGGTAATAGGGAACTCGAAACGAAAATGATTTAAATTATAATGGGTCATATTTTCAATGTGCTAAAATTGTATGACAAGGGTCATTCAAACAATTAAGATGAAAAAATCTATGGGTGGCAGTAAAAGTATTTAGGTACGTTACGTAAATGAAAGTCAGTTACGTAAAGGGACTACAATTTTATCATTAGATCATGAATGAGTGCAGAAATTGAAATGGTGTTCTATGAAAAATGTATGAAATTTTTTGAAACAATTTATGGTTTTTGGGAGTGATTTGTTTTCAGACTTGTTCTTATGTAATTCTATAATTAGAAGACATAGTGGGATGACGTTCAATAAGAGGGCTACAAAAGTTTTTTTGTTTTAATAAAACAAAAACGGTTTGTGATATCAATGAAATTATTTATTCCTCTGAAAGTACGTTCGATGTCATAATGTATGGAACGTAATTTTGAGGCTTGGAGAACGACCAGACGCTGAACCCAATTTTCGACGGTTTTCAAGAATAAATCAGCAGATACCGCTGCAATATCACGTTTAATATTTGTTCATCAATCGTCGCTGGCTTGTTGGCATAAACCATAAACTTGACGTTGTCCCACAGGAAATAGTCTAACGGCGTCAAATCGCACGTTCGTGACATTCGCAGTGTGGCCTGTGGCGCCGCGCCGGCCGGCCGGCCGTCCTGCTGGAATCACATATTCTCCAAGTCCATATCATAGAATTGAGGCTGCTGCTGGTCTTGTTCATCACGGAAGAAGTACGGCAAAATGGAGCAGCCGGCCCATAAACCACACCAAACCGTAATTTTTTCGTGTGGATTGCTGACCAATACAATTTGTTTATTGACGAATCCATTCAGAATCCAGCCAGAAATGAGCCTCATAGCTGTAGATGATTTGTCGATGGTATAATCCGAATAATTTTCAAGTTGTTGTTTACTCCAATTCACGAATATACAACGCTTAGGGTGGTCAAGCGGCTTCAGTTCTTTCATCAATTTAATCTTGTATGGATGTAGACCAAGGTCTTTTCGCAAAGTTTTCCATAGTTAGCCGATTTGTGAGTCGATGGATAACAAAATATTTGACCCAACTATTTATAGTCTTCCCCGTAATCAAAACTGATATCATCTAATTCTATTCTCGAGTGTTAAGCCTACTTTTTTTACATTTCATAAAAAAAATCGTTTAGCTTAGTTTGTCATTTGCAAATATTATATCCGATAAATATTTACCGTTTATTTCCCATTTGATCTTACGGAAAATATCTTCTAATGTTGCTCAAAAAGTTCTGGTTAAAGAGGGTTACCTTGCTTTACTTCACGTGTTCGTTGAAATGCAGTGGTCAATTGCTGAGAACCCAGCTCAAAAGGTTGGTTGAATTCAAGAATAGCTTTCATTAATAAAAGAGGCGCTGTTCAAATACTTTATCAACTCAAGATATGATGCTAATTTGCATATAGCTGTTTATATCGTCCGTTTTGCCTTATTTGTTGACAAGGTTAATTTCGGATTTCTTCCATTGTTCTGGGATTTCCTCGGTGACCAAAACCTGGTTAAAAACAACTTTCAACTAGTCGTCCAATTTGGAAATTGTTGCTATTTTTGCGAACCAGTAGTTTTGCCAGCCAAAAGTAAAACAGTTGCAACAAACGTCAGCGAAAAAACGTCCTGACTGAAAGAGAAGGCATCATAACATAAAGAAGAAAATATTTGCAAAAGATAAGAGAAGAAAAACAATTCCATTATTACCATATTCCAGGTGTTATGATTTATGATTCTGTATTTAGGAATTCGCATCTTAAGAATTCGATCAATGATTTTTGTAAAATGAATATCTTTGTTTTAATTTAATAATTATAAAGTATTAATGGTAGCCATTTTGACATTTATCAGTGCTTTTTTCACTTTTGTAATATGAAGTGCGGAAACCCTGGCAAATCACCAAGACAATTAAAAATAAGACATTCTTTTGGACAGAGTAACGCTCAAAATGAGTTAAATTAAGACTTACATTTCGGAGACGAGCAATTGAAAACAGTCCACTAAGTTAAATACGAGAAAGTTTGGCTCGTTGTATTGTGATACTATAAGTCCGGATATTTTCACATAGGATCAATAATCTTTTGTCCAAGTTGTTTAGAACAATGGATATTCATATTCTCAATGTTAAAACCCGACATTGACTATTTTTGTAAAAATTAAATTATAAAACTTTAATAACAAATTAAATATTTTGTAATAAGCCAAACTGATATTTGAACGACTTCGATAACTATACAATTAAAAATTCAAACTTCAATTCTTTTCTGTCAATATTTTGAGGATGTGAAAGCAATTTGATAGTATTTTTGGTAAAAATTATCTGTTTTTAACAAAGTTTAATGCTTTTATAGTTTTGAAAAAGAAGTTTCGAAGTTGATTGTTGATGATTGCGATTCCAAAATTTGATTTGAATTATCTGCTTAAAAATACCCTTTCCAAACATTATTTTTATATATCTTAATTTATTGCGAAAACTTGATAAAAATTAATTGTTTAGGAGACGATTTTTTTTACAAGAACAAAACATACTTTTAAACAAATTTGCCTTTTTCTGTTTGAAACCGTTTTTTTTTTTAGATTTTTGTAAGAAAGGTGCGTCATGGAAACGCTGATTAATTATAAGCTCAAGATATATCTCGAAGATCGAAAGCTTCTTAATGGCCGACAATACGGTTTTCGTACCTATATGTAGGTCCACTGTTGATCTCATGTTTCATCTCACCAAACAGTGGAGCAAATTTTTATATCGTTTTGGAAAAGTAAGGTTATTACACTTTATATTTCATAAGCATTTAATAGGGTTTGGCATCAGGCTCTCTTACCGAAAATGCGTGCTTTCGGTTTTTATGAATCCCTCATTCATTGGATTAGTAATTACCTTTCGAATCGTTCAATACATGTTGTATTGGATGGGTTAAAGTTTAAAAACCACCCAGTATATGTTGGTGTGCCCCAGGGCTCTGTTCTATCTCCAACACTCTTTCTCATTTTAATTAATGATCTCTTGCCTGCCTCTTTTACCTTTATTTTAACGATTTATGCTCTTGTGAAATAGCGAGTTGCATTCCTCCCTTTAAACAGTTCAACCGTAATACTCGCGCTTCTAGTAATGCTAATCAATATACCCTTGAGCCCAACTTCGGTCGTATTGTAAAGTACAGAGATTCGTTCTTTACCCGTACTACGCGAATGTGGAATGCCTTGCCACACTCTGTCTTTCCCAGCCATTGCAATATTCAGGAATTAAAAACCCATGTGCACCGACATCTCCTTTCAACCCCTCTCCCCCTTTCCTTATGTCACACTGTGTCTACATAATAAGGGTAGTATTATCCCTCGAGTGTGCGCTTATTATATATATAAAAAAAAAAAACTTTAACAAAATTATAATTTTGCAATTAGAGAATTCTTTGCGTCCTCAAATATAATTCAAAAAATGTTTTAATTTATAAAAATAATATATTCTACAAGTCGGGTACATATCACACATTAGTCTTATCTTAAATTTTAACATTAGTTGGGTGTTTTAAAACCATGATGTCATGATGGCAAACAAACATTGTACCCTTCCATGTTTATTGCAATAATTTACTGTTACATAATTGCTCTAAAAACATCTAAACGCCATTAGGCAACATGATACATCTTAATCGACCTCATATAACATTTGGCGACTCGTTTAAACAATGAAAAATGTTTTCATATAAAAGGATTCACCATTCAACACATCCTTTTATTCGGCTAATGTGATATCTAAATAATTCTCGATTACAACGACGATCCGGCACGTCTTCTTCTGTGAAAGTATAAACCCTTGCTTTAAAAAATGAGAACGCTAATACGGAAGATTTTCAAGAAAGCCTCCATCCATGGATTTTCGTATATTGCACGTACAGATATTCATTTGGTGGAGAGAATTCTTTGGGGAATTTTATTATTTATTGGGACTTATTTATCTGTGGATATGTGCTGGAATCAGTTTAAACGTTATAAGGACAATCCGACGGTTTTTGGTGTTGAACGTATTATGGGAACTCGGGAGTTTCCTTATGTGGGTGTAACCATGTGTTCCAATTATTTTGACGAAGAACAAGCTGATGTAATAATTCAAAAGTAAGTGCAAATATAAATGTTGGATTAAATTAATATTTTTGTTTTTAATAATTTTCTTAAGATTTAAGGTCAAGATTTTGTGTCATGATTCTTAAAGCTTTCAATTCAATTATTGGATACGAATTAATTTTTATTTATTTTTTTGTGAGAAAATGGAACGTTACAACTGGTGACAAGAAACATGATTACTACAAGAAATTTCTCCAAGTGTTAATTGAAATCGAATATAATAATTTGGAAACTCTTAAGCCCTATGCAAACGACGAAGACCTTAGGAACGTTGATTTTTTGAAAACCATTTGGGATGTCAGTATTGATATTAAAATCTTATAGTTTTGATTTGTTTAAATGTTTTTCTATTTTTTTTAAGATCAATTCCAGTCAGTTTACAAATAAAACTGGAAAAAATAAAATTCTTGGTGGAGACTTGCATTACAGTTTTTCAGTGGTTTATAGACCAAAAGAGGATACAACTTCAACGGTCTTTCAAAGTGTAATCACTGAAGTTGGACTGTGTTTTACCACATCATTTTTATACGAATATCAAAATCCTCTAGGTTTTCAAAGGTGACAAATGTAGCAAAGATGTATTTATGGCCTATATAAATAATTATGTTTATTTTATACTTTTAGAGAGCCTCTTACGGATACTGAACCAAAAATGTGCACACCATTTGACTTATGTAATTTAAAAGTAACACCAAATGTTGATTCTGGTGATAAAATTGTTGCTGTAAGTCAAACAAAGAATATAACAACTAAATTCCAAATTTATTCTATCAATATCATCTTTTAAAGTACATTCACAATAACAAAGATGTTGTAGAGCCTGATATTAAATCAGTTATACGTCGTGAAATCAATACTAACGAAATTTCTAATGTCGATGTTACATTGGAAATAATTTCTGCAGAAGAAGAAGTTCGAAATGTTCCGATAAATTATAGAAAATGTCGTTTTTCTAATGAAAATAATTTAAAATACTTCAAAGTAAGTTAAAACCTTCTTTTTGTTTGAAAAACAAATTTTAAAACAAGTTTTATTTTTTGGAAATTTTTCAGACTTATAGACCAATATTATGTCGAATTGAATGTCGAATAAATGCTGCTCTAAAACTTTGTCAATGTAAACCATTTTTCTATGTTGTTGGTCCTAAGGGACCAATTTGTAATATAAAAGGATTGCTTTGTTTAGCTAAGAATAATTGGATGAATACAAAGTGTGATCAATGTTTGGAAATGTGCGCGGTACATAAGTACACTGCACTCAAGACAACTGCTCATGTTTTCGTAAGTTTACAATCTTCTCATTTAATCTTCTAAATTATGGAACATTCATATTAAGCATTTAAAGATGACAAATCTTACTAAAACACAAAAATATGTAGCAAAAGAATCTCAAATTGACAGACTGAGAAAGCAGTAGTCCCTAAATAACAGACTTTTTATATTGCTGATGACTTCAGTTAGTGACATTTTTTGATAGCAAACATTTCTGGGTCTTCAAACCATAAGATGAAGTATTTGAGAATGGGATTTCATCAAGGTCTTGACTTAGTTAAAATGAAGCTCGATACATTTAAGGCTGTTATATAATGTTTTTCAACGTCTAGCTATCGGGTTTTCTAAAAGCAACTTGACAACTTAGAATTAAATTTTTGAACTCGACTTTGTACTAATCTTAATCAACTATCAGTGTCAATTTATTCAGTAAACTTAAAATTGTCTTCGTGGTAAAGTACACGAACAAGCAAAGTCTGCAAATAATAAAAATGTTCTCAAGAAATTCGAAGTGCGTTCAATTTCAACTTCAACTTTCTCCAAGTTTTTAGTCAAAGTGGCAAAAATATCATTGCTGCTCAGGCGTCCGTAGCAAACGGTCTAAAAAGTCAATTCCACGGTCTCAAGAATTGGTCATCTTGGTTTACACCCATACACGATTAAGCTGACTCAAGAATTGAAGTCGATGAAACATTTGAAGCGAAATGCGTTCTCCGATTGCGCAAGTTGTTAAAAACCCTTTATTAAGAGTGTTTTATAATTCACGAAAGCTGTAAAAGCTTAGCTTAAAATAATAAACAAACTGGAGAAAATTCAGCATCCGCTTTTTGTTCCAAAATTTGGACTAGACTATCAGGAGTCCTCTCACGAACTGTTTCCATGTATTTTGTTGAATGACTTATGTCAGGAAAATCTACCTCTAAATTTTCTTCAGAGTTGGTGATTTGAAACCACTTCGAAGGCCATATTTTAGACGAATTGTAGCTGACATTATTTTATTATTGTTGAACACTGAAAAAACCAATAACAACAAACATGTATTAAAATATCTTTTTAAAGTGACTAAAGTTCACAGCTTTTTCTCAAAATCAGAATTTTTCGATGGAACTGGATTCTTCCTAGAAATTAATAATATTTTTTCAAAAAGTTTGTCAGAATTTATAATTTCGTGCGCACTTGTCAATTTAAAACGCTTTATACCATTTTTACTTGGACAAGACACATGAAAGACAAAAAAGAGGTGAATTTGTAGAACAACCTTATATTGTTCTGAGAAAGTAACATTCATCTTAATATTCGCAGAAATTGCTCTTAAACTCTCATCTTGAGCGAAGTAAAAGCTAAAATATGTCAAAGTCTTAAGAAGAACCTTTCTAGCTGTTGTAAAATTTCATTCTAAAAATAAACATGTCAAAATACTCCAATACTTTTAAGGTTGTTCATCTTTCTTCTTTATATTTTATATTACAGAATGAAGCGAAATTTGCAAGGGCTCTTCTAATCAACTTAAGTCTACCTAAAATGGGTATCAGACGTCGAGTGGTCTTCAGCTTTGATCAACTTGTAATTGCTTTTGGTGGAGCTGCATCTTTATTCCTTGGTTGTAGCTTCTTGAGTTTTGCACAAATTTTTTATTACATCATACAATATTTGGAAGAGAAACTTAAAATAATGTACCGTCGTTATTTCAAAAAAAATTAGCTCTCAAGCCTTATTCTTTGTATAAGATGGCACACTTGTCAATTTATTGTAAGTACCTACTTTTTATTTTGTTTTGATTTTTGAACATCCCTGTGAATTATCAGGAAGGATTTGTAGAATTAGAAAAAAAAATTAAACAACAAAAAGTTAATCAAGAACCCAAAGTCTAGTGGCTCATTGAAAATATCCTGGTGTGTCAAAAACAGGAGATATACGAGCATGAATTGAGTGAGGATTGTTGCTTGTTTCTATGCGGCTACCACAACAAAATTTTACAAAAAAGAAAAACTCCCCCATATATACGTATTCTGTTGTGTTGTAACATCGAGTCTTCGACGACAACACAATAGCTACAACATTCACGTTTGTCATCAGCGTTTGTTCAGCACAGCATGTTTTGGTGACAAATGGGGTGACTTTGCATCACAGGGGTTGCTCCGGACAACCCTTTTTGCTGTGGATAATCGAAAAATCTATATTAACTCTACATAACATATACCTACATGTGGAATTGTGTACCTAGCAAAAAGGTTCGATTTCCGCGAGTAGGCGCCATTTTTATTTACTTTGTCAACTGACAGATGACCATAACCGTGGGATGGTGATCAGGGACGGATTTTTTTAATTTGTGAAGGCGTTGGACCATAAAGTAGGGCTATTATTGTTTTTTCGAGAAAACAACACTCTTTATAGAACTACACTACTGGTCTAACCAAGCCTCTTTAATTTAAGAGTATTGATTTTTTTTAAATCAGTCCAAGCCAAAAAAAATACTGACTTGTCGCCTGTTGTTATAACTAAGGTAGCCTAGGTAACAATCCGCTTTTGATGATGGTGATGAATGATGATATAAGGAATCCTTTGTGGAGGACACGCTTGTTATGCGACCATTTCAAGGGTAAAAGGATTAAAAAATCATAATGAATTCTTATATAACTCAAGCCTATAGTCGCATCTATGTACACACATCACATAGGTTGAATGTTCGTATATGTATATAAACTTTATAATTCAAAAACAGACAAAATATGTTTATCCCGAAAGCGAATCTTTGACATCAATCTATTTTTTGTTTATATGAGTGGGTGAACAGATAGGTTTATTGATTTTTTTTCTAAATAGGAAAGGTATAGATATTTTACATCAGTTTTATTATTTTTGAATTTTTATAGACTTGCAGAACTTGGTTTATCAAAATTGAAAAAAAAAAACAGATTACATGTTTATCTAGAAAAATATCAGAAAAAGGTTTATATTTTGTTTATTTGATCCTTTCGAAATTTTTTCCCCGAGGAAAGGATTATAATATCCGTTTTTTTTATAGAATTTATTGTTTTCTTTGGATTGAAGTTATTAATCCTTAATTTTGAGGTTCAATGGTTTGTTGTTGATGTGTATATAGATATGTGGATGAATGGGTAAAAAGGGAAACCTTGCAATTGGATATTTTTGATAAGTAATCGATGAAAATAGAAGGGATAGATATACATTAGATGAAACTTTAATATAATATCAAATTTTCAAGGACTAAGAAAAGGCTAAGCATTTCAGAAAGGACAATATTTATATTCAATCAAAGTGTGATTTTCTTGTAGTGGGGTAAACTGTTTTGTTTTAGGGCATTAACTTGTTTTTGATTGGTTTATGTAGTGGTAAAATTTTAAGTACTTTCAAAAAGATTGTTGTATCATTTTTATTTCAAAGCTACTGTGAGAAAATTAGGAATGTGTGAAGGGGTTTAAAAGGAGATGTCGGTGCACATTAGCAGTTTGGCGTTTTTGAATATTGTATTGACTGTAAAGTGTCATAAAGTTTTTCAGATTCGTGTAGTAGAGCTCAAGAATGGATCTCTAAAACAGAACAGTACGACTGAAATTGTGCTCGAAGGTACACTGATGACTATGAGTATACCTGGATTTGCGAGTGTGACAACTCACTAGAGCATAATCCGTTAAAATAACGATAAATTAGGATGAGGCAAGTTACATACGATGGTGTGCGTGCAAGTAAGGTAAATGAATCAACGATTTTATTGTCACCAATCATTTTGAACGCTCTTCTTTGAATCTATACTAATATTAAAAATGGGAATAAAAGTTTGTTTGTTTGCTCGTTTGTCGGTCTTTCACGTCGCAACGGAGTAATATTATGACACCATTTTTTGAGTGTTGGTAGTTACAAGGCTGGAGAGTGTTTTAAGCTACTTTTTATTGGGGTAAAATATTTCATTTCCAGTTTATTCGGGCAGATCGGCCAGGAACACTAATAATAATATATTCAATAAATCATTTTTTTAGAACACTAATTAGTAGCTTATCATTAGGCATGTTTGTCCTGATTTACAAAGTATAATACATGAAGATTAGTTTCTCTCTTCTCTTCAATTATTGATGAAGAAGCGGAATATATGAGCTAGTAGTTGTCAATAGTCGTGGACTCAAAACAGAGTATTTCATACACAGTATATCGTCACGGTTTGAAAAAATCGATTTTTGTGTGCATATTTCTAATTTAGACATAACTAAAAACATGCTCTGTTAAGGATTTGATCAAAAGAATTCTGGTTTACGTTCGCGCCTTGTTTATTTACATTGTAACATTTATCTTTAAACGCGTTTTTCAAAACTGTTGGCACGATTTTGACGAAACCTTAGAAGATATCCTTAATCTGTTAAGGGTTACTTATTCACAAAACATCTCGCTAGGTTTAGAAACAAGTTTTTTTTCGATTTTTTAGATTGAAAAACATGGTTAAACAATTTTTTTCCAAATCGCTGCCATTTTGTGATATTTTCAAATATCCAAAAAACTTTTTTCTGGACCTAAACAACGTTCTAAAATTTAATAAACAAATTTTGTTTTCTGTTTCAAGGTTCTGAAGCTGAGATATCATGCCAGCCGTTCTAATCCATCTCACCGTCAGTAGTGCACTCAACGACGCTTCAAGGGCAAATTTTATTTAAAAAATCATCACCATCATTTTTTTGTTTTTCATTAAAGTTCACGAATTGACTAATCAAATAAAAAAAATTATCCAAATATCATGTGTAGTTTTTTTTGCAATCTATCCTTGAATAATAGGACCGAGCGCGAAGGTAGACGACCCCCTTAACTTACTTGAGCTGTCCGGTGTGTGTTCACATAAGCTGAAATTTAAATTAGGCATGCATTAATGCTTGTGCTAAATTTAGATGCGCTTTGATAATGTAACAGTATAAGACTTCCTATCATAGAATTTGGGCGAAACATAATTAGTGCTAATATCATAAGCGATGGCGTTGCGTTGGAAAGGTTGAAAATATAATCATTTCTCGAATCCAAATAATTCCTACAACTTTTACCAATCCAATTCAAAAGCCTTCGATTTTCCATTCAAGTTAAATTCGTTATAACAATGAATAAGGCGCAAAAATAAGGGAGAGGGTGAACCTAGAAAAACCGTGGTTCCTAACTTATAGATATCGTTACTTTTGGTCCCTCCTTTTACACTTCAGAAGTTCAGAAAGTAGTAAGCCTATAGCAAAGCTTCAAACTACGATCAGAGGCTCATTATAAGTGCATGTTGCAAGTTGTTAGTAAAAAATAATACAATTATAGCCTAACACAAGCCAAAATACAAAACATAATTAACATTTAACTATTACAAAACAAAGCTGTCCAACTAACTCATGTACACTTGCTTCTAGAATGTCTCTATGTTATATTTTGATTTAATTTTATCACGCGGGCAAAGCCGTGGGTAGCAACTAGTAGTGTATAAAAAACTTAAGTTATCTACTTGAGTATTGTGAAAGTGAGAATTAAACCGATCCAAAACTACTTGTGTTTAACAGTCTGAAGAAGGAATTCATCAAATTTGAAAGCCCACATTTTTTAAAAGAGACCCTGACTCTAAAGTGTTTAAAAAAAAAACGTTTCCAACTGTCAGTTGTATTAAACCATAAGATCAGCTGTGGACTTATTGCTGTCAAAAGCTTATGTTTTCGAGATATTTTTTTAGCAGATATTTTAATCAGTTTGAAAGTTTAAGGGCAAGTTGGATTTGCTATTTTTGGATATGACAAATGGTTTTTTTAACCCGTGGCGTGATGGTTAATGCGTAGGACTGTCATGTCTGTACCATACAAAGGGTTTTTTCCACGGGTACTGCTTCTTGAGAGGAGTTGACAAATGCTCTAAGAGTAATTTTTGTCATGAAAAGCGCTTGCTCAAGTAAGCGGTTTACAATCGGCTTAAAAACTCTAGGTCTTCTACATCCCTGACAACATTACTCGCACACAGGAATGGTTGAGGGTTGTAAGTCACTGGGCCCTAGTTCTCAAGAGACTGTTGCGCTTTTTTCCATCTATTTGGAACGAGGGCTAAGGAGTGGGATAGTTGATAAAGCTTACGCTGTGATTTTGCTAGAGTTAGGGACCCCCAGTCAGAGCAATAGCTTTGATACCATCTAAGCCAGCATATTTGTGCATGTTCAGAGCGTTAAGAAAAAGATTACGAATGTGAAATAAGATTTGTCACATGAAATCATTTGTGCTCTCAAATAAAGGAAGTTAAAATACGCTTTGCAGCCGTTAAATT
Organism: Eupeodes corollae; assembly: GCF_945859685.1. Taxonomy (NCBI): domain Eukaryota; kingdom Metazoa; phylum Arthropoda; class Insecta; order Diptera; family Syrphidae; genus Eupeodes; species Eupeodes corollae. The sequence continues at coordinate 52,502,804 of NC_079149.1, read as the reverse complement.
GGGTTCGAAATGTTAACAAAAAAAATTAGAAAAGTGTTCCTAATTGACAATCGTCAGGAACTTGCTGGCCGTCAAATCGCTGTTTAGCTCTTTTATGTCAGTTTTACAACCACTAAAGGTTTGATGAAAATGTATTACTATTTCAATTTAAATAAAAAAGACACGAACACGCACCATTGATTTACAGTGTTATCATCATTTTTAAATATACAATTGGGCATAGTTGTTAAGTTTATTTTGTATTCAAGTTGATATATATTTAGGACAAGACATTAGTGACAAAAAAGCTGTATTTGCAAATAAATTTAATCTAAGATCAACTAGTATAGAATAGTTTGACACACTTATTGTCGACTTGCGTCGTTCAAGTTGTCAACCTGCTTCTGTATGCATTAAAGTGCGTTGCGTCTAAGTGATTTGAGTTGAATAATTTCCTCTAAAGGTTTCTCTATAGATTCTTTTTTCTTTTGCACTCATCTTTTTTTTTAATAGAAATGTACTTATCTATTTAATGCATTTTTGTCGTTGTACAAAAAATAGGAGTGCCCGCAGCTTTAAATCAGTCGTCGTACCGCCGCCGCCACTAAAATGCTTCAACTCATAAACTCATCCAAAGCTTAAGCTTAAGCCTACGATACCACGAGACAAATCCACGAGCTCGACACACTTCACAACTCAAGTAATACAAAAAAGAGAAAATCATAATATGGAATAAATTTTGCGGCATAGAAGGAAAAACAAAAACAACAACAAAAAAAACATATATTAAAATGAAAATCGCATTAATAGTAAAAGAATTCACTTTAATGGTTTTGCAGTTTTCACTTTGCCCTCATAACTCCCCTAAATGCGGTCTTGGGCATATAAAATTTAAAGTCAAAGGCTGATTTGATGTTAAACTAATATTTTATTTGACTTAGAATGTATACCTTCATTTTTGTAGCATAATTCGTATGGACCAAGTGAAAGTCTACATTGAAGTGATTTTTCGTTAAGTTTACTTAATTTTTTAAAGTTTGAATCGCTCTTCTAAAAGGTCAAAAGAAATTCCCTCTTAATGTCTCCTTTTTTAAAGCAGTGTAAAGCACGTAATTCTGCCTTTGACTATAGCATTCATAGTGTAGAGTTCAAAACTACTTAGGTCTGAATTTTTATATCTATTTATGACTTCACTATGTGCAACAAAGGGGCTTTTAATGTGAAAAACCTCAAGAAGTTTTATTTTAACTTTTTTTTTTCTTAAAATATGAATTTAGTTATTTGCGTTTTGTGTTACAAAGAAAGAAAGGATAAGAGACAAAGAGAAATGAGAGGGTTCAAGTGCTGTATTGTCTATGGCTTCTTCTTTTCTTTTATTTCTTTTATACCTATGCCAACATTCTATAGGAAATGAAGCACCAAAAGGAGTAATGGCATATAATTAAATTGAAGAAAGTTAATATCTTCAAATTCCATATACGAAGCTGTTGATGGTTTTCAAAGTTGTGCATAAATTATAATTTTAAGCCTTTTATGTAGGGATCAACAGTTTTTATGTATTTGACTAAAAACTTTGAGCGAAATTTGTATAAGAACTCAAAAACATATAATGTGTAGATAATATTTAAATGATTTTGCATAAAAATAGAGAAGATATTAAAATTGAAATAATTCTGCAGAGAGAGTTTATCAATAAATAGACTAAGTGCAACAAAAGAATGAGGACGCAACCCGGAATAAGTGCCATAGTTAAGCCTGAATTTTTAAATATTATAAACACATTTTTACTTACGATTTAAAATGAAAATATATAGAAAATGTCCTTACCTGAAAATGAAAGAAAAAGTGAACATTGAAATAATTTATTTAATACTAAAAATTGATTATAAAGTCGATTTTGTTTAAAGAACAAGCGGTTAGTAGAATTGTAGGGATGGATTAAAACAAATTGATTGCTTTGGATTCTTTATTGCAAATTCTCCAACTTTAAAAATTATTTAAATAGTGCTTCGGAGAAACAGACCAAGACTTTTGAAAAAAATGGGTGGATGGTATTGAACTGTGACTTTATAACAGTGATTAGGAATTGAATGAGTGAGCAACTAAATGATTTTGTTTCTTACCATTTAGTTGTTTCTTTAATAAATTATCTACATAATAAAAATTATATTGTATTGTTAGGTTAAGTTAAAGCGGCTGTCCGTGATGGAGTAGGACACACTTAGGCCAGTTTAAAGGCTATTGTGATACTGCATGAATCTTGAGGCTTTCTTGTAAGCTCAATGAAACCATTTATGTCTACGAAATGTTAAAGTCTAACTACGTTTTTGAGCTAGAGCAGGGCATGTACAGAGGAGTTAAAGAACTGTTTCCTCATCCATACACATCATTTGAGAATACGCCTAGCCCCGTATTTTTTTTTTAGGTGGCGCAATAGTCCATCGATAATTAGGGCCTAGTGACTTACAACTTTCAAACATTTCTGTGTGCGAGTAACGTTGTCAGGGATGAAGAAAACCTGCAGGTTTAAGCCGAATCCGAACGGCTTATTTGAAAAAAGCACTTTTCATGACAAGGATTACTCTTGGAGGATTTGTCAAGAGGCAGTACCCGTAAAAACTATTGTTTAGTTAAGGTGGCACAGGCAGGAATTGAACCCAAGACCACTTGTTTGACAGCCCTACACACTAACCACCATGACACGGCACTACTGCACCCAGTAGTGTGTTTTCTTATTAGACAGTCCCCGGCTCTGACACCGATTGAGTAAGCAAGCAAGCACCTTGATCGCTTTAAATCTAGTGTAGGCCAGATATTTGTTGTGACCTAACACGTGGTGATGTTTGCCTTCTTGGCCCGGAGAACTTTGCACCCAGCAAAGGTGAATATTAAACCTTTGTGCTATTTGCATTAGATCAAAGGTTATGGACTGTTGTAGTTTGTAGAGATAGAGTCTGAGAAAATATAGGTGATGATCGCGTGTTTTTTAAGCCCAGGATATTGCTGCAATGACTAGGAAGGCGGACTTAAGTTGTTCAGAGAACACACCTCCACCAACCCTTAATGTTATTTTTGATCCATCTGTGTAAAAGTGGACTGACTGATCTTCCAGGAATGTGCTATCCTCCCAGAATGATCGAGAAAGATAAAGATTGGGTAATGATGTAGATGTAGACTGTATGCTTTGGAATTGATTCTAAAGACTTAAGAATTGCGAAGTGGCCAAAGTTGTTGGTAACCCACTGCGATGAAGCTTTGCATTTAATAGCAGAGTTTGCAGCTATTTGTTTGCTAATTATATCAAGAGGTGTTAGGTAGAGTAGGGTATCCAGTGCCGCAGGTGGGGCCATGCGAAGCGATCCGTTTATACATAGAACGTTAAACTTCATTTAGTTTTTCGCGGTTTATAGCTTTTCATAAAGCAATCCACCATACTGCCTCACTGTACATTAAAATCGGTCTGACTACCGATTTGTATATTCAATGCGTAGTTCGGGGTTGTAAGCCCTATTTTTTACCAATACCTTTTTTCCAATAAAAGATAGCTACAATAGCTTTTTTTGTACGTTTCCAATTTAGTTTGTTGTCTATAATAAGACAAATATATTTCGGTAAAAGCTGCTACTTTCGATAACAAAAAATCAAAGGTTGGTTCTAATATCTCAACTGTTATCACGCAATGGCGTATTTTTAATTTTTTATTTGATGGTTTAGGATTGTTTAGCTTACGGATTGCTTAGATGATATTGTCCTTGATTAATGTTAAAACCGTCTCCAAATTGTTGGCATAGTAGCGGTCTTTGCCGGTTCCCCACAAAAAAAAATAATCAGTCAAACCAAGACAGCAATTGCAACATAGCTTGTCATCACGCATAAAACAGATTTCTTCCAAACCCATGGATTTGTAACGCCCAATGTTGACACAACATATATTTCCAGCTTCGAAGAGAAATGGTGAAATAATGAAACTGCACCAAAATTATCACCAGACTGTGAATGCATTGGCTTCTAGACATTAAAGTGTACCGAGAAGAAAATGCGTCTCATCTAAAAATAGAATTTTCAAGCTATCCTAAGGCTTAAACTAAGAAGTATTAACAGAGTGTCTTCAATTACTGAGTTTATTTGACGTTGTTATTGAGAGATCTTTGTGCAGGTGAGCAGATAATTAGTTTCAGTCAAAACTTCACTTCAATATTATTTGCAACACAGCAGACTTAGGTTTTGATTTTCTCACAAACCAACCTCCCCAACCACAATTTAATAAATTTCAAATCATCAAATTGTATTGACGACTCCCTATTAACTTATAATATATTCACATTCCTATATTCCTTCCTACACCAGTTTTTTTTTTCACCGCCCACAAAAACATTACGCCTTTGGATTAGCTCATCTTTAAACAGCTCATAAGGTAATAAAAAACTCATCCCAAAATATAGAAAATACTGGGAAACTAACTTAAAGAAAAAAATGGTTTGTGCATTCGATTAGTTAGTTCAGATACACAAACCATCAGTTCAAAGAGATTGTTTAAATTTGTTTATAATAAACAGTTAAGTTTTTCAACAAATTATAAATTTACATTCAATGCAAAATTTGTTTATTGCGTATAAAATTCTTTTTCTTATGACACGTTATTTTTAAAATTGGTTCAATGTGAGAGCTTTCCGGTTCACAAATTAATAAATATGATATTTCTAAAACCAGTACCCGTGGCATGATGGTAAGTATGTTGGCCTGTCATGCTAGATGTCATGGGTTTGATCTCTGCCCGCGCAGAGTTACTGACTCTTGCGAGGAATTGACAAATTCTTCAAGAGTAATTCTTGTCATTAAAAGTGCTTTCTCAAATTAGTCTTTCGGATTCGGTTTAAAATTGTAGGTCCCCTCATTCCCTGACAATAGTTCTCGCACATATGAATGGTTGAGAGTTGTAAGTCACTAGGCCCTAGTTCTCAACGGACTGCTGCGCTACCTAATTTATAAAATAAAGTGATCTGATTTCGAACAGGAAACAAGTGTCAATGTGATAAAGATGGTCTACTATGTATAAGCTGGTTTAATGATTGAATTAAACTATTACTATCCTTAACCTACACTTCTTTTTTATTCGACAATTTCGCATTTAATAACTTTGTATTATTTCTTCATGTTGAACTTGAAAGAAACCAAAGAACCAATCACAATTAGAGCGTGAAAGATCCATCGCATTTTCAGCCTCTTAAGATAAATACTTGGTTCGATAGTTCAGTTGACGTTTTTCTTATCACACCAACCTTACAACAGATAAAATTATCTTTGATGCTACAATGTGCCTTTCATTTTTCGAAAAAGCCAAGCTAGCTAGCATTTTCGATTTTTGTATTCTCACAGGAGAACATTCAACAGTAAGATGGTAGGTATATTTAATACCTCTTCAAATGGTTAAGTGAGAATATAGAAGGCTCTATACCTACTTAATGTCGCCATTCCTCGACGAAGCAGCCGTTGTTGTACTCGAGTATATGAAAACAATCTCATTCAAGCTGGTTTGTTAATATGTATGGTAAGTCGACGATATATGTACATAGTTAGGTTGGTAGGTATATTTTGAAAAATCTCGACTTCTATACCCAGCCCAGACTGAACAATTGAATTAAAGTCTCTTTCAAGACCGACACAACGTTATATTAAAGCTGTGAATGGATTCTTCAAGCGATTTACTTTCCAAAACGATTCCACCACTTCAATGTGAATTCTGAAAACCAGGAGACACTCGTATTCGTCCCAACCGCGACCGTCTCATCTGTTGACTATTGACGACAACGCGGCAGGCGAGCTTCATATATCTAGGCACTCTATACATTCTCATACCATCAGGACCGTAATAAAGGTTTTCCACTTGCCCAACCGCAAAGAATGTGTTTCTGTTGATGTTGCTGTTGCTTTTGCTTTAGCTGGCTGCTGTTGAATTTTGTTTTGAACAGAAGAACCTTTGATATTTAATAACTCGTTAATAAATGGCTTAAGATACTTTTATTCAGCAATTCAAATACCTACACAACACATACGAGTAGGTACAGATACTTTGCATTTTGCGCTTCACCAGCACAGGCATGGGCTGGGCTTGATAGGGCAGGGTATCGGGAGAGAAAAGGAAACTTTTGCACTCAGAGCGGAACAACGAGTCGAAACCAACGAGGATTGTCAATTAAAGTGGGTGGTTTGCTTTTGATACAAAACACTGCACCTTCCCTTTCAACTTCGCCTAACTTGCTTCTCCCTATACCTTTTATACCAACTCTCTGAAGCTATAGGGTTATGTGTTTTATAGGCAACTTAGTAGAAATATGGATACACTGTCGACGCCATCACCATCGCCATTGCCAGTACCATATGGCGACTTGTCGGTAAATGTGTAGAGTGTAGTATCTGCTTGCAACCGCCATCGACATGTAAATTGTGTATTATCCACGCCAGTGTGTCGATAAGAAACTGTATTACTTAATCTTTTGCCAGATGTTAATATTTTTTGCAACAAAAGAGCAACAAAAAACTTTCTTAATAAAATTGATTTATAAAACAAACAATGGACGACATGGTTGTACGTTTCTGCTGGAGAATTTCGGTGGCACAGAAAATACTTTTATAATAATTTTATGGTCTAATGGGGAAATGGTGTGTCTCGTTTAAATGTCACTTTCAATAATGTTGATAAAAGCTTTGAATAACTATGAGTGCAATTACATAAGATTTCAATAGAATTCAATTTTGAATAGGACATTTTCTTTAAGGAAAACTATCAAACGCGCTGTTAAACCTTACATCTTTCCATTTTTGAAAAAAATAAACAATTTTCTACTTGTCAAGTGACAACTTCAAAAGCAACAACTGTCCAAACTATCAGCCTTTTGAAAATGAAACCCAATTATGAAAAATCCCATATTATACTAAATTGTTTTGACTCTTCGTTTTATTTTACTGATTCTGATGTTCTTATTTTTGTTTTTCCTTTTATTTTTCTGTATAATTTAATTTTTTTTAGATTTTTTTTTAGAAAACAAATACTTCACCCATTTAATCAAATCTTTAAAACAAAAATATACATTGCTTGTTATTGTTATGGTTTGGCGCGACTGGTAGTACTAGAGGCGCCATCCTACACTTGGACTACGTTATAGATGATACATATAGAATAGGTGCTTTAACTTTTATACAGATATGTTTTTGCATAGATTTGTGTGAAAGAGATGTTTAAGACGTGTGTTTACTGTTTAGTGAACTGTGGGTTTTATGTTCCCAATAAAAATAAAAAAAAATTGCAAGAAATATTGTAAATATTGGGTAACTCTCAGAGATTACTTAATTTTAATTCACTCTTATATATTGCACTCGATTAGATTTGCGTGGAATTGTTTTCGATTTTAATATCTTTAAAGAAAAGCTCGTATTTCGAATTTCTTGAGATTGCAAAATATCACTTCAATACCTGCAGACGAAAGTAGAGTTATACTGATGTACAAAAATTAATGAACTTTTATTGTGGTTGGTAATTAAATATTAATTATATATTATATGTCCTTGATAGAGGTGGAAAGGCTTTTTTGACACAATAAAAAATAAGAGCAACAAATGAAAATATAGGATTAAAAATGGATAATTACAAAAAAATTAAATTTCGAATGCTTTTTTAAAGTCTCATAGCCCAAAGAATATTGTTTTATAAACATTTCAATTCAACTGATTTCTCAAATTCACCGCTCTATCTAAAATCAACTTAATTGAATTTCGGAAACTGTTTATCAGAGATTTTATTAAAATAGAAGAGAAGTGCCACAGGGCTGAATTCTTGGACCTATGCTTTTTTGTTTTTTCATCATGAAGATATTACATTTCCATCAGTAGTAATTCAGGGAGAATTTGTATTTAGTTTGGCAAAATAAAATGTTTGTATATTGTTATTGCTTTCTTGAAGTTAAGTTAGAAGAATTTCGACTAATTGTAAGTTAATGCTACTTAAAGAATGATTCAAATATCATATCATTTTATTATGACAGAGAAATATTTTTCAACTATGATTGAAATAAATAAAGGGAATTTAGCTAAAATTCACTTTCAATCAAACCACGCGTTACTAGCCTAGTAGTGTGAAGGCAGTAGCCTACGCTGACAAGTAGTTCTACTTGTGACAGGGACATTCCTAAAAACTTTAAGTGAACAACTTAACAACTTTGTAGATGGACAAAAATTGTGGATTGACTGTGCACTAACCCCCTTAAAACAGACCTAGTACACAAATAAGGGAAAAATATTAAACAATGTAAGCCCTAGTATAGATGGAATATCACTCAAATTATCACATCAAGCTAAATATTTAGGAGTAATCCTGGATAAAAGCTGAACTGGTGTCCAAATTCATTAGAGATATTACAAAAATCTCAGATCGCATTGGAAAAGGATCTTCAGTAGAACTAAAGACCGAATTCTAAAATTATGGGGCGGGTGCACATTGCAATCTTCGGACCAGTACTCACTTATGGTATCATGGTGAAATGCTGTAGAGAAAGCTAAAAATCTAAAAACACTCACATGCGTACTGAGATTGGCATGTATAGGCATAACAGGGGCGATAAGTTGTTCCTCCAAACTGCAGAAATGGAAGGAATACTCAATCTTTTACCTATATGCATCAGAAACTACAGCAAAGAGTGCCTTACGCCTCAGCCAGACCAATTATTGGAAAACCTGGAACATGCACATATTCTACGGAAGAGCACAGGAAACAAATATTAAAACTCTTCTTAAACGGCTAGTTAAACATTCAAATTTATCAGTTATCAGTCGATAATTGACACTGGCTTTAATATGGATGTTTTCAAACATACAGTTCTAACTTTGCTTTTAGAGTTATTCAATATATCTGTGGTCAAAAGGTAAAGGCTCTTAACTCGACTTAAGTGGTTTTAGCTGTAATCTCTCTACAAGCTATTTTTTCTTGTTTATCGTCTTTGAAAAATCAAGAAAGTTCTGACCTTTTGTAAAATAGATTAAGTTTAATTCTTAGGGTTTTGTAAAAGGTAAAACAACTTATGTAGAAGACGATTCCTTTTATGTATCAATTTATTTTATTTATCGGATGAAAGGCAGAAATGATTAAGTTCTTAAAAAATAATCATGTTCTTGGACCTTAACCAAAAACTCTCCAAAGTTTTGCTATTGAATTTAGAATTTTTAACTTTCATTAATTTTTTTAATAATAACTCAACTATAAAAACACGTTCATCTCTAAAAAGTGAAGAATCCATTTTCACTAACACTAAATCAAATTGTTTTCTTACGCTTGGGTTAGTTTTGAAAACTTTGCGCTATTTTCAGATTTTAAGAAAAGTTATTTAACAATTAACCTTTAAGTTTTGAACAATTTTAAGTAATACAAGTTTAACTTCGTGTTTATAGACACACAAATTTACAAATTTTTAATGAAATAGAAAAATTGAACTCAGTGGAGGAAATTGCAAACAAAAATTCCTTTTTTTCTGCACAAACTACTCGAAGAAAAATACCACACGATTTAAGTCTACCAAATTTTGTATAGTACAAATAACCCCATTTTGGTCTTTTTTGATACAAAGCCCCGAACAAGCATTTTTCTAGTGGTTTATTCATTTTAAAGGAAAATATACATTCGTTTCTGCTTTCACTACCTTTTGGAAGAATATTCAATTTTAAACTCGTTGATATAAGAAATAAAATGGAAAATTGCCAAAAAAAACGAAAGAAAAAAATAATAAAATGCAGTTTAAAATCGATAACCGATAATAAAAGATTTTGAAAGACATTTCAATTTTCAAGTCCAACATATAATAGATATGTTATGTATATCAATAGTGATTTCTTTTATTTATTCTTTTGAATGAAAGAATGTACATATAGATAGCTGTACATTTTGTTCGACTTTCTTTTCAACCTTCGAATTCAATGCTTGGATAAGTTCAAACTAACAATGAAAGAACAAAAAAAAAATAATAAAACAAATTTAACTGCATCTGAATCCCTCTGAAAAGGTAGAAAATCATCATGATTGTGTTGTCCCGTCTCGACATTGTTCGTGCTCTGCATCCGAGCAAAAATGTCATATAGTCAAAGCAACAACCATGACACTATACAAGAACTGCACCAATTGTCTGTTTCGAATTGAAAAAGTCCTGCTGCATTGCAATTTATCAGGTAAACGTAGGTCTAGGAATGTACTCGATGGAGGATAAAGCGATGGATTTGGGATAACAAACTAACAACATACCAAGCACGAGACTACCGACTCTTATAGAGCCGCAGCTGCTTCACTTGGTACTTGGTGATCATCGTCCATAAGGTCACGTGTGTAGGAACGACTATGCTTTGTATCTTATCTGTGATACATTTCTCTAACTTCTCAGCTACTGGTATTTATAGCCTTTGGTGTAATGGAGTTAAATCGTACCTACTACATTTTCGCTGATGTAACACAGAACATTGATGACGACGCCATCGTCGCCATTAACTCTTCATCATCGTCATTAATCATCACCATAATTACTATGGGAATGAAACATTTTTTGAGGTTTGTACAATTTGAGACGGTGTTTTTTGAACTTTGATATCATCACTGTTGGTATAGTGACGATGATGTCGAGACGTCTACCTGTTATCAAGCTCTTGAGTCGCACGCAATAGCAAATAAGACAAGTGATGAGAAGCATAGGGCAGACAATGTGACAAGAGGAGAATGTAGGTTTTCATATCTACAAAAAGTCACAGCGATACAACATTAAAAAGTCAATGACTTAGTTTGTCAACAATATCACACGTTTGTTTAGTGCCGTCGTCGTAAGTGGAATGTTGTGGGAAAAGTCACAACTCTAAAGCAATGGCATATACATACAAGTACATTCTTCTAGTATTCATAAAACACAAACATTTTGTAATTGGTAATATAAATGATAGTTAGTTAGATAGGTTATCCACTAGATGGCAATCATTACAAATCCAAGTGAGGTTTATTGGAGCATCTTTGTTGAGAGATTATTTTTATAAAAGACTGCAAGAGCTTTTTTAATGGTTTGTCGAAAATGTTTGTTTATCATAATACGAACTTTTTTTAATAACGCAACAAATGTTAGAAGTTTCTTATTTTCTCCTAATTAAGTTTTAAAATAAAAAATAATTCAAATACCAAATATAAAATTGATCAATCAAAGGTTTTAGTATTTATTCTGATATATTTAAAAGTAAAGGGCTTCCTAATAGTGACTTGACAACTTTCCGAATTGGAGAACGTACATGTCACTTCAAAAAGTCCACCTTGAACCCGCTTGATCTTGAATGGGCGTAACTATAACCCTTACGCAAAATACGTCATAACGTGGTCTTAGTGATGCCCAGTTCTAAATAACGTCGCCGTGAAACTTACTGATCAATCAATAGATCTTTTGCTACGACCAACCCATTATCTCACTGACACAACAATATCGCACAAAGAATATGAAGACAGAAATTTTTGCACTAAACTTGTTAATGCATAATACCTAGGGTACACTCTCAAAGTTGCAGTCACCAACTCCGAATTAACTGAATAGACTGACAAAGCGGTTCGTGGAAGGTAATTCGCCATTATTGTAACAGACAACATTAAATAGGTTTTTACCGCTTGAAAACATTTTTAGATTTAAGATAAACAAAAGTCGTGATAAGTTAAAAACAAATACTTGACTTATTGAATTTAAAAAAAATTACAGACTGATTTGACAGTGAATCTGTCCGTATCCGAGGCTTGTTGATGCTTCGCAACTAAGGTATTTTTTACGTAGTCAGGAAGTCACTCCAACGGCCAGATACTTATCCAAGGACGGGGAGCCGGATAAACCGCTAATTACAGGCTTGTGATCCGAATATGTCGAAGAAGCCCTATGGTGTTCACTTAGTCGCTTAACCTTACTGGAACTGTAGACGCCAACGTTGATTCCATCTCGAGAATTCGTCCGCTGCCGTCTAGATAAGGAGAGGTTCCTTGGTGGAAACACCTCTCCCCCATCTCTCGTTAGCATCAGTCTCCTTAACATTGCATATAAGATCTTCTCTGCCACCAGGAAAGTCCACTATCGACCAAATATTCACACACGGCATATCTTGGAAAAAACCCGATACAAACTATTTCTTTATCGATTTTAAAGCCACGTATGACAGCATCCATAGGGAAGAGCTCTACAGAGCAATGTCTAGTTTTGGCATCCCAGACAAACTTATCCGTTTGTGTTATAAAAACACAGACAACGACACCAGCTCTAAAATCACACAAAGAATAACTCTTGTAAATCGCTGCTTCTTTGGACTTTGAAGGCAATTGAGAAGTAAAGTTCTCTCTCGAGTTAACAGAATTAAAGTCCAAAGGCTTAGATGACTAGGTCATGTAGAGCGAATGGACATCAACGCTCCAGCCCGGAAGGTCTTCGAATCCAATCCCGAGGGACGGCGCAGTAGAAGAAGACCGCGACTCAGGTGGCGCACCCAGGTGGGAGAGGACCTCAACTAACTTGGCGTGCGAAACTGGAGACAGCTAGCTAGAGACGCATGTTGGTTGAGGCCCAGGTCCGCCTAGGATTGTAGCTCCACCTTAAGTAAGTAAGTAAGGATTGATTTGACTTCCTTATGGAACTCTAGAAGTATGTACAGCACCAACCAAAAAAAAGCTATATGTTTATCATCTTTTTTCAAATAAACTGCTCGATCAATCAAATATACTAAGAAATCCTGTAAAGCCGCAACATCTAAATTTGATGATATGTGGAAAGATTCCGCAGATTTTGAGGAATGAAATGCACATTTATACTTCAATAATCCAGACGACCCTAAAACATATCTAAAGTACTGCTGAAGTGTCCAATTAACAAATCACATATTATTTCAAAAGCAACCTGAAATGTCAGCTTCAGAATTTTTTTTATGGAGGTCGATAAAAAAAGGGGCACAAAGCCAAGAAATATGCAAGAGCCGGAACTCAATTTTTCTTACAGAGATCGCTCAAATCACTTAACTAACACCTTACAGACTATGAAAGTTTTAAAGGGCGATTTTTTAGCTATTATCACACCTGATGATGTTCATAAACATAAACTAAACGTTCGTGACAATATAAATCATTGTTTTTTTACTGAACGTCACATTGAAAAAAGATCAATTCCACCAATAACTATTATCTTTTTGGCAAAACTGGTTTAAACAGCTGACGCACGTTTTGTGTTTTGTTTCACTGTCAAACATCTTCAGTTTGGTCTATAATTTTACCATGAGTATCCTTACAATCTAACAACGCTTGCAAATTATTGAATTTTATTATCAAAATGAGTGCGCTGTTAAGAAAGTTAATCGTGCGCTTTTTACCGAAAAATTGTGTTCAGCGACGAAGCTCATTTTTGGCCAAATTTGGTGCGGTTTATGGGCTGGTGGCATCATTGGACCGTACTTTTTCTAAGGTGATGAGAATCTTAACGTAACTGTGAATGGTGAGCGCTACCGTGAGATAATATCCAACTTTTTTTTTGCCCAAAATAGTGCCACATGTCACACTCAGCAATGGACTTATTGAGAGGCGAGTTCGGTGAACATTTTATTTTACTTTAGGCACCGGTCAATTGGCCGCTTTGATAGTGCGATTTAACGCCTTTGGACTATTTTTTGTGGGACAATGTTAAAGCTTCTGTCTATACCGAAAAGCAAGCTTCAATTGGCTAATTGGAAGACGACATTGAATCATTTATTCTTAGAAGAACGGCAGAAAAGTTGAAAAGTCAAAGTCAAGCAAAGTCTATGTAAAACATGCAATGCCGAAAAAATATCTTCAATGCACATTTTTCAGACCGTCCTCCTCCCCTTTAAATATTGTCGCTGAAAGTTTATTGCGTTCTTCTTATTATTTGCATAGTTTTCAATTTGGTTAGAAACTTCTGAGTATCTGAAATTTTACTGCATTAACAAAATAATTTCTTTTACTATACCCAAATACCCAAATTTTCTATATTCAAACAACGCTACGGTATTAAAATTTCATAATTTTATTCTAAGATGACCTTAGGTCTGTTAAACCACAATTGTGTTTTTATTTGTATTCTTGTTTCCTTTATTGACTTAATAATTATATTAGAAATGTAAATGCAAGAACAATTTTGTGGTAAAATATCGCAAGTTGACATAAGCGATTTTACGTTTTTCATTAATATCGAACATAGAAACAAAAACATTTATGCCTATTATTTGATTTATAAAATAAACTTAAACATAAGACGAATTATCCTGTACTAAGTTAAGTTATTTTACATTTTGCAAAATCCTACGAATTAAACTTAATATGTGTTTTCAAACGCATGATAAAAAATTCTGACGGAATATACAAATATGTACATATGTATATATTTTCTTGAAGTTCAGTACATGACCCTTGGATGAACTAAATTAGCATAAATCATCCAAAAAGTAGAAGTTATTAACGTATATTTTACTATACCAGGTACTTGGTGCACTCATCCAGGCACCAGTCACAAATATCATCTAAGACACATTATTTTTAATGAAATGTCCTTGTTTTTCAAAACAAAGAACACAACAAGAAAGAAGTAATGGATAAGAACAAAATTCACAAAAACATAAAAATATACAAAAACAGTCGAGAACACCTGCAATTCGGCTTCCTTTGTATTTCGTTCCGCTTATTCCAGTTTCATCTCATCTTTTTGTTTTTGTTGTTGTTATTGTTGAATAATCTTCTTCTCTTTCCCCGACCGTATAATTATAACAACAACAAAAAAAAAAAACACAGAAAGTAGCGCATCCTTCCTTTTGCATATATTTAGCTGCAGGGAACAAAGAAATAAGGTAACATTTTTTTCCTTCCTTATTTCCCCTAACGAAAATACACAATATGCACGTTACTATGGTACAATTTAAAAAAAAAATATGTTTGAATGATGTTTTTCAACAATAAGACGTATCCACGTACTCAAAATGAGAGGAAGACCAAATCTCCCCACAAGGCAAAGGCATACAATATGCGCGTCAGCTTGACAGTGTTATTTTAGGATTTTCAGGTTTTATTTTTATGGATACAAACAAAAATATGAAGATATGTTTATTTTTTCACATAGAATTCAAAAAGAAGAAAAGAAAGAAAACGAGAAGACGAATAATTAATTCAAATATTAGAAAACGAAAGTGTTGTGTTTTCATGTTTTTTTTTTTTGAAAGTGGAAGTGTTTTGAAAATTGACGTCGTTCGAGTTGTCAAACCATTCTCTTTCAACCTTTTAAAAATTTTAAGTGATGTTTGTGGTTTCATTAAGGAATGACAGCGAGCCCTTATATTTAGTACTGTAACTCGTTTTTATGAGTTTTTAAGGATCAACATCCGGATTTGGAAAGAGTGTGCGTGTGAGAAATGTCATGTGAATATTTTTTTGATAAATTGGACGAAATAAATTATGAGTTGGTGACAAATAGAATAATTCGAGATTGAGTATTTAGAATATTGAAAGTTATTAATTTATAACTGTTTTAATGACAAGAAAAACAAATTTAACAAGCTTACAAATTATGAAATTTTAATCTCGTAGCGTTGTTTGAATATTGAATTCCTGGGTATTCGATAAAGTGAAAGAAAATATTTTGTTAATGCATCAAAATTTCATATACCTACTTAGAAGTTTCTAACCAATTTTAAAAATATACTAATGATACGAAGTACGCAAAAGCACTAAACTTTCAGCCAAATAACAATATTTACCGAACTCGCCTCTTAATAAGTCCATTGTTGAGTGTGCTGTGCTACATGTGGCACCGTCTTGTTTAAACCAAACGTCATGCAAGTCAAGATCTTGCATTTTGGGCAAAAGAAAAGTTGGATATTATCTCACGGTAGCGCTCACCATTCACAGTTACGTTACGATTCGCATCACCTTTGAAAAAGTACGGTCCAATGATGCCACCAGCCCATAAACCGCACCAAATTGTGACTTTTTCTGGATGCTAGAAAATCGACAATTCTGCTTATTTACGTACCCATTGAGCCAAGCATGATTTTCGTAACACAATTTTTCGGTAAAAAGGGCTCGATGAACTTTCTTAACAGAGCACGCATTTTGATAATAAGATTCAATAGTTTGCAAGCTTTGTTCGTTTGTAAGATGATTTATGGTAAAATTATAGACCAAACTGAAGATGTTTGACAGTGAAACAAAACACAAAACGTGCGTTAGCTGTTAAAACCAGTGTTGCCAATAAGATAATAGCTAAAAAATCACAATTTAAAACTTTCATAATTTGTATGGTATTAGCAGTGATTTGAGCGATCTGTGCAAGAAATATCAGGTTTCGATACATCCATAAAAAAAATACTGAAGCTGAGAGATCAGTTTGTTTTTGAAATAATAAGTGATTTGTAAATTGGACAATTCTGCAGTACTTTAGATATGTTTTGGGGTCATCTGGATTATTGAAGTGTAAATGTGCATTTCTTTTCTCAACAATTTGTAAGAATTCGTCAATTTAATTTTTAATCGATTTTTTAACGTGCACTAGTTATTAATTTGTATGAAGCTATCTGCTAAAGGCTGCTGCATACAATTTGTTTTTAAGTTGCATACATTGAAAAACATCAACTTTGCTAGAAATATATGTTCAAAGAAAATGACCTTTTGTGTTTGAAAACATAATCCCATTAAATGTTGTATACATTAATTTTTGAATCTTTAAAATTTTTTGGACTGATTCAAGCTTTCTGATCGAAATAACCTTTTGGACCGTTCAATCTAAGAATCTTTAAGTGTGTTCAATTTTGATATTCAAAAAATATACACTGGGGTGTCGCAGGGCTCCGTTTTGTCTCCGAAACTCTTACTTATTTTCATAAATTATATTTTGTCTGAAACTTTTAATCTACTTTATTGTTTTGATGATCACAGTACCCTAAGCTTAGTAGTACCCGTGGCATGATGGTTAATGCGTTGGACTGTCATGCCAGAGATCCAAGGCTTAATCCCCGCCTGTGCCATCTGACGTTTTGTTCACGGGTACTTCGTCTTGCGAAGAATAGACAAATTTTCGAAGAGTAATTTTTGTCATGAAAAGTGCTTTCTCAAATAAGCTGTTTGAATTCGGCTTAAAACTGTAATTTCCTTCCATCCCTTACAACGTAACTCGAACACAGGAATGGTTGAGAGTTGTAAGTCACTAGGCACTAGTTCTCAATGGACTGTTGCGCAACCTAATTTATTTATTTAGTACCCTCAGCTTTACATGTTCGTTTTTAGATTCTCATCATTGTACTTTGGATGTGGACGTTCAACGGCAGCGTATGAGAAGCTCATCCTGATATTGGCAACAAAAACCGTGAAGAATTTAATGATTCGAAAACACAATGATGCCCACCGTCGCAAAAGCGTAACCCTCCAACAATGTCACTATCCCATATGTGGCACTTGCATTGCGGAGGCTGAACAGATTTCAATTCACACATTTAACTTAGTATTTAGGTTTTCTCCGAGAAAATGCAAGACGTTCTTTACCTCTTCTAATCGGGCTATGATTTAGAATACTTTTATTCATAAGAAACTGGAGTATAATGTTCATATTTGACTTGGTGCCACATACAGAGTCTTTTTGATAGAATTGAAAAGAGAGTTTTGAAAATCGTTCGCTTCCTGAGACATTTGATACTCACACACAGCCGCTAGGTCTCATGTCTATCATTGTTTCAACGCTTAGTCATACTTTTATCCGTTTTAAATACTCAATTGTATGAGATAATCTAAGAACGTACGAGTATTTGGCTATAGTTTTTTTAAGGGATTCGTAAAAATTTCCCATTACGATGAAATTTTTGATAGAGTTAAAAACGATGAATTTAATTGTCAAGCATAGTTACCAACATATTTTATCGATGCCGTTAGAAAATATTGATCCATTTTTATTGGATAGTTATTCCCAGATTTAGTGTTTCCAATTATTATTTTTTCACAATTTTAATAAAAAAAAATTATTTTTGTAAACCTTTTTATGTATGTACATCAATTAAGTTCACACTTTCTCTATTTTTCAAAAGCTTAACAATAATAATAATGACATGACACCATGTTATTATACACCTTAACGACTAACGCTACTACCGCTACCCACATTTAAAATATAACAACACTGCTCATTAAATGACGTGTATTTCCGGTCGACTAAGCACAAAATTGTATTTCAATGACGCTCCACCATAACTAATGTTCAGAAAAAAGATACGTATGAAAATGACTGTCTCTATTTTTATGTGCGTACCTGTTTATTCCTATAGCCTTTAATTTACGAGAACAAAAACTAAATTCCAAAACCTAAATTAAAAAAAAAACGCGAGGGCGCTGCTCCGGCGCGTTTTTTATCTCATTTACCAAGGTCAAATATTTGTCATATGGATATGATTTAAGTTACGAGTATTTTGTATATCCGTTGGAAGATTTTTAGTGAATGGAACAATAAATAAATAAATACTTTTATCTTTTAATCTTTAATTTTGAACACAAGAATTCGAGGGAAGATTTATTTACGAAGAAAAATTAAATCTTATCTCTGTTGGTGTTTTTGAAGAGAGGGGTTTTTTTTAGTTTGTTTTGGAATGAAACAACTTTTTTCTGTTTTTTCTTCTTTTTTTGGGTGGTTTGTTCAGGTGAAACATTCAAATTGTTTACTAGAACACCCCCAATTTTTGAATAACCTAAATCTTAAAAGCAACACTATATAAATGTTACATTTCAGATCAAATGAGATAAAAGTTCTTGAAAAGAAATAAAATGCACGACTGGGTCGCAGGAACTTGTCTGTTTAAAAGAGTTCCTATAGTGGTACCCGTAGCATGATGGTTAGTGCGTTGGACTGTCATGCAAGGGGTCTTGGGTTCAATCCCTGCCTGTGCCACCTTAATTTAAAAAAATTAATTTTCGCGGGTACTGCCTCTTGCAAGGAATTGACAAATCCTTCAAGAGTAATTCTTGTCATGAAAAAGTGCCTTCTCAAACTAGCCGTTCGGATTCGGCCTTAAATTCTAGGTCCCTTCCATTCCTGACAACAGTACTCGCACACAGGAATGGTTGAGAGTTGTAAGTCACTAGGCCCTGGTTCACAACGGACTGTTGCACCACCCCATTTGATTTTGATAGTGGTGGCCAAAATTACAAGAGTGGAATTCATTGATTACAATTTTATTGCAAAAGTCTTTATTTTTTTAAAAATTGTTTTTAAATGTTCACAAATGTTATAAGTTAATATTATGTCAAAGTGATAACTGCAAAATATTAATACAACTATATTCAGACATCTTTTTTTTGGTTAAAAAAAGAGCGAATTATATCTTTCCTAAGAATAAGGCAACAAATCAGTTAAGTTTTTTTAAAGAACTTAAGTAAATGGGAAACATCAAGATGTCAATACTTAGATGCATGACCTTTTTTTGAGAACCGCTTCATACTTTATTGGCATAGAGTCAATTAGCTAACGACATATTTTCACATATGTTGCATACCGTTGTGAATTTGTTTATAAAGTGGCTCCTAATGTGTGTTTCTTGAATTAGGCCGTTATTACGAGAAACGAATCGAACGTTCGACTGAAAGCGAACGTTTTTGAAATCACTCATCTTGTGAATATTCACTTCAAAAGCCAACTTTTTTGGAAAAAGAGGTGTTAGCCCATTTGAAGGTTGAAATTAAAATATCTTAATTTGCCTTTATATTAGATTCCTCAAAGGGCTTCTCATAATATAGGCATTAAACTTTTTTTTCAAATCCTTGCAAAGATTTTCAATAATTGTAGGAGCAGTTCATGGAAGAATAATGTTTTACAATATGTATTTGCAGGTAATTTTTATGGAAAAATAGAACCTACTTCATTACAAATAAAACCCCAACATTTTTATTTTTAACCCCCACGACGCTTTACTGTCTTAATGGTGTTTGTAGTATTAATTTGTCATTTTTTTTTCTTCTTTTTTAACGTGAAGCCGGCTTTCAGACACAAACAAATTTTACTTTCTTTTCGTCGTTGTAGAAAATATTTTTTTTTTTTCACTTTCTTAGATTCTCTGATGTTTTGTTTGATTATTTAAAAATGTTGCTTTTTTTAAAAATGGAATTCTTTTAGCTATTTTCTTAGCATATACAATCTGAAGACAAATTTTGTTTTTATCAAGGTAAATGTCGCAAAAGGAAAGCTTCTCCTACTATTTTTCTGTCGAGATTAGGTGTTTTGAAATTTAACAAAATTATTTGAACGTTCATAGAACATTGTTCTGATAAAGAAAGCGCGCCGTTCCAACTTAAAGTTGAATGTAGCACTTACGATTTAAAAAGATAAGTAACGGTACTTTAATGACAATTTATTTAAAATTTCTTCTGCAATTTTTCACAACAAAAAACAAAAATAACTTGTACATTTTTTAAAAAAAAGTTTGAAAGGATCTTAAAATAGAATTTATAAAATGAAAAAAATGGGTTGATCTTCAGAAATTAAAATGCCATTAAATTTCTCAAAATAAAGTCTTGGATTCGACCCACGCTGATAACTTCTCATCCAATCTGTCGCTTAGTCTTGTCTAAAAGGTTTGTAGATTTAAGTGTTTTGTTAAAAAAGTTGTCAGTTGAATTATTCTAAAAAATATTAAAAATTATCAACAGTATTTTGCATATGATGAAATAGTTTGATTTCAAAATTTATTTTTGTTACCGAGATTTTTAGTCGAAAACCATTTTTTTAAATTTTTAGGAACAATTTTTTTTATGAAAAAACTGTTTGTTGAATTTGTATTAAAAATTTGATGAAAGTCCAGAAAAAGTATTTTCTATGAGATAAACTCAGTTTGCTTATATTTTTAATTTTTAAAAAGATATTTTAGTCGAAAGTAAATTTTTACCAAGTTTTGTTTTTTTAGGTTATTTATTTTTGTAAAAAACCTGTCAATTCGTACCGAATGTTGAAAACAATATTTTTCAGAAGATAAAATTAAACTCAAATTTTTGAATAGATATTTGACTCAAAACTCAATTTTTACAAACCTTCAGTAATGGTTTTTTTAGGTTTTTATTTTTTGTTAAAAAGCTATCAATTAAATTTTTCTCAAAGTTTTATTTAATGTTGTCAAAAAGATTTTTTATATGATAAAATTAGTTTGAAGCCAATATCTCAAAGTTTTGTCTGATATTTGACTCGAAAATCAACTTATACCAACTTTAAGTAATGTTTTTTTATATATTTTTATTTTTTATAAAAAACAACTATCAAATTGATTTTTCTCAAAATTTTACCAAATGTCGAAAAAGTAATTTTTCATTGCACAAAATTATTTTGGAGATAAAATCACTTTTTGTTCGTAAAATATTCGAGATGAAAATTATTTTTTTTTAGTTTTTTATTAGATATAAAAAACCGTTACTTATATATTTTTTTAAATATAGTTTTTGTTTGTAACACGTTGCAATACATAATTTAAAACTTAATACAAGCCGCTAGGGTTATTAGTTCGTGAGATTTTTGGGCTTAACCAAAATTTTCATCTTTTCTTTAAATTGCTATGGTAAAAAAACAACGCACTCAATTTTTTTGAGAGTCCTTTCTGGATCTTTTTGCATTAGTATCTGTATAATAATATTTATTTGGAGTCGATGTCTCTTCTGATTTTTGAGCTATGGACGACGAAAAAAACTTCCACGCACAGAAATCTATCTAAAAATCTTTTCTAGGGAACTTAAAACGTCGAGAAATGTCAAAATTTTCAATTCGATAAATCGGACCGATTACAATAACTTTCTATGGGAAGTTAAAAAACTTTATTCTTTTTTTTAAATCGTTAGATGTTTTTTTCTGTAGTAACTTTGTATATATACAATTTGTCAATTTAGTTTATAAATAGTTTTGGTATGCACTTATTTAGTGCTTTATACGCTTTAAATTTGCACGTTAAATAGACATTTTTGGTCATCGTTGTTTTTAGTCGTTAAAAAAATGTCAGCCGGAAATCTGCTTAAAACCTAAATTTCCTTTGTACGAGACAGGGATCAGTTTTTATGCCGAATCGAAACGCCACGTTCAAAAAATGAAATTTCATGAAAAGAATTAGGTACTCTTGGAGGACTTGTCGATTTCCAGCAGTAAAGGTGGCACAGGCAGGGATTGAACTCAAGACTCTACCATGACAGTCCTACGTAATAGCTATCACGCCACGGGCAATACGTCATATACGTTTCTATGCCTCTCCAAGTAAAAAATGTATGTTCAAAATAAATAAGAAGGTAAAATTTGACACCATTCTTTTCTTATGTCTAACGTTAGGGCAAATGCAATACATCTTCAAAAGATCCAATAAAATAAGCTCTAAAGTAGATTTTGTTCATGTGACAAACACTCCTAACTCGAATGCAACGCTAAGAATAATATTTTCTCATCTTCAAGAAATTTACACAAACGTAATTTGCAATTCTATTATTGAAACACTTTTAACATTCACAACGAGCTTCGCAAACACCACCCTGATTACAGGATTACGGACAGAAAAAATATGTATAAATCTGTGATGTTTTCTAAAGAGACTCAGGTAAAAATCTAGTTTATCACTGTGAACCTAAAAACATCCATTCATCTATTTATAAATAAATCCCATATTTTTGCAGCACACGTTGTAAAGTGATGCAGAAAATCTCTTCCATTTAGAGTTGCATGCATTGCAATGAGTCGTCTCTATATTCTATCTATATACTTTTTGAAAGGTGTGACTGTGACTGATGCAATGACACATTTTGTCAAATCAATTTTCAAGAACCTCCTACGAATACCTAATCGGATTGTTGGGGATTGTTGGAATGGAAATGGGGGTGCAGTTGTTGCTGCTTTTGAAGTGATCGATAACAGGCAATCAATTTCGACATCACTTTCCTGCCCTCACAATTCATTCGTTTCGACATGGAATTTCAACGAGAGGGTTTCTATTGATGTTTTTGATGTGACCAGACCATAACAGGGTTTTATTTGTACAAATAAAGAAGATTTAGAAGGAAACAAAAAAACGAATAAATTGTTGCCTCCTCTCCCATGAGAATCCTCA
Source organism: Eupeodes corollae (assembly GCF_945859685.1). NCBI lineage: Eukaryota > Metazoa > Arthropoda > Insecta > Diptera > Syrphidae > Eupeodes > Eupeodes corollae. Next base: position 52,479,692 of record NC_079149.1, on the reverse strand, counting down.
ACCTCAGTTTTTATTTTGTTTCCTTTTTTTTTAATGTAAATTCCCAAAGCTGAATGAAAAAAAAAGTTATAATCATTTTTCTGGATTTATTACACTTAACAATATGAGTCCATGTTTTATGGGTCTAAAGACCGTTGAGTGTATGTTGAGGCACGTTTTTCATGTCATCGTCATCGTCGGTCGGTTTGTTGACTTGGTCGTGCTGTTTGCAGCATTTATGATGACTGAAACTTATTATGGATCGGCATGATGGGCTAGTGGTGGATATTTATTCAGTATTTTTGGCCAAATCTCTGAAACACGATTTTTATGATGAAACTTCCGGTTAATGCAAAATGCAATATCTTCTTTGAAATTGAATGCGCAATACGAATAATTTTTAAGGTTATTTTGTGAATTTTTAATTTCAAACTGAAGCAGATATACTTTGAAAATTAGTATTAAAATTTTGAAATCATGTATTAATTGGAACCAAGTATGTAGGTTAACATATGTCTTTCTGAGAAAATATATGTATGACGTGTATACCAGGAAAAACTTATCAAAAATCACAAAAAGAACTCTCATATGGACGAACGATTCTAACCCACATATACATGTGGTAAAGTTTGTTTTAAAGAGGAAAAGTTCTTAATTACTTTGAGGAGGCGGTAAGCGGCGAGCGCCAAAAAAAGATTTCCGCTTGGATAGCTTTACTTACGAAATTAGTCTTACACCTACATTAACTTTTTTGCTTTTGGCAATTTCGATGGTAGGTAAAAGTTTACATCATAGAACAATATTGATTTTGAAGATTTTCAGTTAGAAAGTTTGGTTAAAAGTTTCGTTTTCTATGAGGGTATACAATGTTTTCGAATATAAGTGAGTATATATGTGTCTGTAGGTAATATGTATTATGTGGAAAATCAATTAGGAAGGTATAAACTTTTTTTGGAAGTGGAAACTTATGACTTGTCATATATCTTGAGGTTTTAGGTTTTGTGCTAGGATTTTTTTGAAATGCAATCAACTTAAGTAAACAAATTCTCATTTTGTTAAAAAGGCCCTGTGGTTTATGAAAAACTGTTCAAAATATTCAACGTTTTATCCAATATTTTAATTTATATAGTCTAGGTTGCAAGTACGGAGTTTTGTTTTTTAGCCGTACTACGCAAATTTAGTCTCCTTGAAATGTTTAGGAATGGAAAATCAATGTACAGTGACACATCTTTTGTTCCCTCTTCCTTTTTAATAATGCTTACACTAAAACAAATTTAAAAGTTTTTGTTTTGGAATACTCAAATAACGAATTATATTTTGGAATTTGAATATTTAAACCATTTTTTTTTAGCGAAGATTCATATAGAAGTTATTTTGCTGGCCTAAGTGAAAAATAAATATAGAAAATTTTGTGACTGTTGCCATACATCAGTAGAATTAAAAAAAAAAATTATAATATCTCAATAATCCACAAAAAAGACAATATACCTGATCCAGACAATTACGGCGTAATATCCTTTTTAATTACCCTATAAGTATTTGTACCAATTCTAAGGAATCACCTAACAGTTTGGTTAAACCAACTAACGACAAAAATTCCGTCTTAAAAAGCATTGCGGAAACAATCTTACAGCAAAAAAAGAAGCGACGTCCTATTCATAGATTTGAAGGCCGCCTTCGGTACCATCGATAGAAGAGTCTTGTTTTACAAGCTGTACAACAAGGGAATGTCAAAAAAATTTGGAAGAGTACTAGAAAGGAAATATAACTGCGTTGTGGAATGGTTTTCCCTGTTTATCGACGACTTCATTGACGATTAACATGGTGGGATAGAATTCGCTGACACCAAGATAAAAGCATTTCTGTTTGTTGACGATGTTGTCCGCTTTGCTTATTCACCTCCAAGAGTGCAACTAGTGATCAACATTGTTGTTATGATCAGAAACAACTTACAAATGAAAAACCAATTTAAGTAGAAAGTTGTAAAAGCCAAGAGCGCAATAATCGCTCAAAGTGCAGTGGAAACTTGGGGATATGAAACTGTTGGAAAATTACTAAGGGTTAAGGTCAAAGTATGTTTTTGACTACTTAAAAACACACGTTCAAGAAATTAAAGGAACTGACTGAATGTTGTGATAGTCATGCAATGAAAGAGATGTCAAAAATGCACTCTAAGATCTCATCGTCAAATTAGACGAAAAATACAGGCTTGAATGTATCCATCAAGCGACTTCATATGTACATAGAGCCATAAACATCGTCCTTCAATGCAATCATTGTAAAAATCATTTAAGGATTGGTTCTAATAAAAATTTAATATCGGCTATAATTAAGATAAGAGGAGAATTATTAAGATTGAACTTCATGCCGCACCGATACGATCTTCCAATATTTTGAACGCTTTGCGACATGTCGGGGAAAGAAGACATTTCAGATTTCATTGGAAAGTGCTCAATCCTGGAAGAAATGTGAACCTTCCTTTGCAGTAATGTATTCGTATTAAGCGATGCAGAGGTAATACCACTTCTTAATTGCGATGGTGATGTAACACAGCTGTACTTCTACTAACTAAAAGCCATGTCCTATAGAATCCAAATCAACAATGAAGCGTTTGTAATACTTGCTTATACAAAGAATTATGTTATGTCAAAATAAAAAAAAAAGTTTATAAAAAGAGATAAATTTAATAGTTGAAAGTAAAGTTTTTGAAATGGAGACGTATAACTTTTTAAATCAAAAGCAACAAAAGTTTTGCGTTTATATAGTTGTGTTCATAAAAATAGCAGTGCTGATCACATTTTATTAGATTGTCAATTATTTTAAGAATGGAAATTCTTACAAAAAAAATTAACATGTTGCTTGCATCCAACGGTCTTTCGTTTTCATACTAGAGACTTTTAGCTTAAAGTTATACTCTATTTTTGTCGGTGAACACACAATATTTCAAACTCTCTGGATATAGAGTGTTCATAAAAATAGCAGTGCTTTTGATTTTATAATTAAGAAGGTTCAAAATTCATTTTTTTTTTTAATTTTCGGTAAGTAAATGTTTTACTATTTAAAGTTTTAAGTATTTTTAACATACTAGTGTATAAAAAATTAAAAAATATTGACACAAAAATAAACAATGGGACGATCAAGACACTGCACCGAAACAATTCGAAAACTTATTCAAAAACTGCGTTTGAAGGGAAAAAACTACCAAAATATTCCAGACATATGAGGCTGCTCAGCAAAAATGGTCAGTAACGCCTTAAAATGGCAAAATAAACCGAAAACGCAAGGCCCAAAAAGGATGACTACTGAAAGAACTGACAGAAAAATTGTTCAGTTAGCAAAACGGAACCCTTCCACAGGCTCTAGGAATATAAGAAATGGACTTCAACTGCCTGTTAGCGCTGTCACAATACGAAGAAGTCTTTTATAAGCGAAGTTACCAGCCCGAAGTCCACCCAAGGTACTATTCTTGACGAAATGGTATGTGGCAAAGATAATGGAGTTTGTTAAAGCATAGCAGCATAGCAGTCTATCAATATTTCTATAACTTTAACGGAATATTAATAAAATTTTAGCAGCATTTTTTGAAAGTTATTATTTCTGAGACAAATAATTTAGCATAAAATGCTAAAAATCATTTTGATGTCAATACCTTCATAGCTGAAACACAAACACGCTTCAGCTTCGACTTCGCCTGACGTTTAAAAGTTCAGCCATACGAATTATCACAATGAAGCTTTGACCTCACGTTTCGTATGACAATCTTAAGGAAAAGAACGTAATGTTACGTAATGTGATATTTTTTGTGACTCCAAACGGAAGCTCTAGTTCAAATTTTCGGAACATTTGCTTTGTCTCACAGCTCTACAGCTATGCATTTGGAGGGATAACAATTGTTTACTAGAAAAAGTTAAAAAGTAAGTTATTGAAATATTGAAAACGTTTTATTTTTTGTAGAACAGAAAACGTGCTTCGAAGAACTCCTCATAGATTGAAGAACTCCGTAGATTGAGCTCCCGGACCCACCAATGTCTCCCAGTCTGCGCTTTTTCTTGCTCCTTGGGCTGAACATACCCACGAACACTTCTACGATAAATTAAAATTTTCCGGTTTAAAAATTCATATCTTTTACAGCACGAAAAATCAAAACAACCTTTTGAGAAAAAATAACAGCTGCTAATGACAGAAGTGTAATTTTAGAAATGTAAATGTAACGCAGACAAAGCCAAAGCTGAAGGGTGTTTGTGTTTCAGCCACCATTTGTTCACGAGGTATTAAGAATCGAACATAAATTGTTACCAATTTGGTGTAGTAGTTTTGGTTGATTTTAATTTTTATGAAAAAAAATGACTGTTGAAACAATATTTTTTATAATATAAAATTAGTTCAAAGCCAATGGCGCACAATCTAAAACGATTAAGTAATTGTAAAATCGATTTTTAGCAATTTACTAGGCAAACAGGTGGTTTACCTAATCTTAAACGATTTTAACATAATTCCATCTCTTAACAATTTGCTGTAGTTTAAATCACGAATTCACTACTTTAACTTTAAGAAACTTGCGAAATCCTTTTGACATCTGTACAATTATTCTTATAAGAGCAGTGGATGGAATGGTTTATTTTCGAGAACTGTCGCTTTTTGGAGATGTTTGTGTCCGTTTTTTTAATTAAAGGCAATTAGCAATGTGCTAGTTAGCAAAGGTTTACAATTTTGGAGTCACTTAATAAATTATTAACTAGTAAATTTTGTGCCAATATCTTTCATTTTTGCCAAGATATAACTTTTATTTTTTGTAACCGTTACTTTGATTCTTCTCAAATTTACCATATGTCAAAAACGATATAATTTGTTGTATAAAATTGTTTTGGAGGTCATTTCTGCAAATTTCTGTGTAATTATGTGTATAAAAAAATGTAATTGAAGTCAATATTTCTACTGGTTTTTGATATATGAAAGACGAAAAAAGCTTCCTGAACTACATTTCTCTAAAAATCTTTGGATTACATTCTAGGGATCTGAAATTGGCGAAAAATCAACAATTTGAGCCGTTAACAATAACTTCCTATAAGTTAGAAATTAGTTATAAGAAAAAACTTTTAAAAAATACGTACACGCCACAGTATAGCTATAAGATTTTTTTAAATTAGTTTGTACTTTATTTGAAATTTTTAAAAATACTAATAATTTTAAATGCGAACAAAATAATATTGTTTTTACCTTTTTAAGAAATACTTTTATCAAATTACGTTAGCTACACATCATTTAAAACATTAGAAAAAATAGGAAATTTTGAAATTTGGGTCAAAAGTTGATGAACAAAGAATGTGAACGTGATTTAGAAAACACTCATGAAATATGTATTAATTTCTGAAGCCATACAAAAATGACACCAACTTAACTTTGTATTTTTGTAAATATTTGTATTAAATTAGAAAAAAAAACTTCAAGTTTAAGATTGTGGAAAATAAAACAATATTTAATTAAACTAATTTTAAATATTACTAAAAACTAATATAGTATGTTTTTCATTTTTTTTTTCATGAATACAGAGATTTCACTACAATGTCTTTTTGTGGGAAATTACTCAAGTAAACAAAAAGTCAATGTTTCGAAATATATTTAAATTCTTTATAATAGCGAACTTAAGAAACTTTCTTTTAGAAGTAAAGAACAAAATTTATCAAACAATTTAAAATAATTCCAGAATTTATAATTTTAAAACTTCAGTCTAAACTATGTCATGCAGTTACAAACAATAGTAAAAAAGGAAGAGTTATTTTTGTATTATTACATTTCATTCTTTCCAATGTATTTTATACTACAATTACCGGTAGACATATACATATAACCATAATAGAGAAGTTGCAACTTTTATAGTAAATAGGGTTTAAGAGGGTTTTTTAAGAAGACAATTAATTTGTCTTCTCTAAGTGCAACTGTCATTAAAAATCCATTTAAAGGTTTGTATTAAAACCACTCTTGGTTAGTTAAGTATTCAATATCAAGTTTTTTTTTTTTTTAATTTATTCACAACTATTTTATTTTTCTCATAAAATTTTTATTATTACGTTAAAAATAATTAAAAAGAAAACTTTTTGCTTATAGGACGTTTTCTAAAATCTTTTTGTTCAAAAAATTAGACAATTAAAATAAAATAAAAACGAACCACATAAACTTTAAATAAGTATTGTAAAATTTAATTGATATCACTTTATTCATTACTTGAAAAAGTTGAATCATTATATGAAAACAAATTAATAATTTGTGTGAAAGCGAATAAACCAAAGAGAACTGACGTCAATAATATAAATTAAACAAAACAAATAACTTAAATATTTTGAAATGTCAAGTGGCGCTACCTATTCACGGCTCCATTGTTTGGTAAAAACAAGTCTCTGGCAGATACATTTTATAGTCTAGCCTTATAAAAATAAAGATACAAATATCCATACGAATTCCATGTGTTTTTAAAATTATCATACATACATATATAATGTAGGTTAAGTTAGGTTCTAATAAAATCTGAAGAAAAAATTCTAAAAAACGAGATACAGTTATTTGGAATAGCTTAATAAAATCGTTTTTGTGATTTCATTAATATAAACGGTGAGATTATGGAAATTAATTATTTGCACCATTACTTTTACTTAAGTTTTGTTTTTTACACGTCTCAAACTAATAAAAAATAAAAGTGGTTTGGCTTTAACGCTTAATAAACTGTATAAATAAAAAAGATAAAAATAAAAGAACTTAAAGAACTTAACTACAAATTCTAGCTTTTAAGTCACATGCCTACACATATTTTATGTAGAATTTATTATTTTAGGTAAGTATATAAGGTTGGGCTAATGTTTTGTTTAGAAACATTAAAAAAGGCTTTAAATAGAAGTTAATGAAATGATTTGAATTAATTATATAGCTGGATATTAAAAAGAAAACAAGACGATTCATTAAATAAAAATAAAAAATGGAAGGCTTGAGGTTAAACTAAATTTGACTAAAATATTTAAAAGTTCATACTTTACAAGAGATCCCTATTCATTTCTTAACTTTATATATTATATTGTCTTATAAGAAGACACCTTGAGAAAATGCAATGTTGCCACTTTTTAAAATTTTAATAATAATGAAATAATTTTTAGAATTTTGGAACCTCTATATAAAGGGTGTCCCAAAATTAACTCAAGATTTGAATTTGCCGCCATTTGTGCAGTGAAGTGTTGGCAACCCTGAAAAAAAGCTATTTGACAGCTAACAGTATAGGGTTATTAAAAATGGAGCGTTACACGATAGAACAACTTGTCTTCATTATTAAAGAATATTTCAAAAATAGTGAAAGCTTGGCGGCTGCAGTTCGAAAATTTCATATACAAAATATGGTCGGAATAGTGTTTTAACTTCGTCAACTGTGAAGAGATTAATTGAAAAATTCATGGAGACTGGATCCGTTGGAGACGCCAAACACACTGTTCGTCCAAAAACAAGCCGTTCAAATGTGAATGTCGAAGCAGGCGTGAGAGTGTTGCTGACAATCCAGGAACCTCAATTCGACGTCGTGGACAAGAATTGCAAATTTCAAGAACCTCTCTACAGCGTATACTCACCAAAGATCTGTGTCTTCATGCTTACAAAATTCAATTAACACAACAATTGAAGCTTAATGACCGTGGACAGAGAAGAGAGTTCGTTGAATGGATTATTGAACATCAACAAATGGACCCTGATTTTTCGAGCAAAATCATCCTAAGCGATGAAGCACATTTTCATCTTGATGGCTTTGTCAATCGCCAAAATTTCCGCATTTGAGGTTCGGAGAACCCACATCCACATGTGATTGTCGAAAAACAAATGCATCCACAACGCGTGACTGTATGGTGTGGATTTTTGGCTGGAGGCATAATTGGGCCATATTTTTTGAAAATGATGCTGGTCAAGCAGTGACTGTTACTGGTGCTCGATATCGCGACATGATTACACAGTTCTTTCTGACAAAATTGGATGATATTGATGTGTCCAATATGTGGTTTCAACAAGACGGTGCCACATGTCATACAGCCCTTGAAACAATTCAATTACTGCATGAGACATTTCCAGGTCGTGTACTCTCTCGTTTCGGTGATCAAAATTGGCCTCCTAGATCGTGTGATTTAACACCATGTGACTTCTTTTTATGGGGTTATATGAAATCACAAGTCTATGTCAAAAAGCCCACAACCACCCGTGCATTAAAGGGGGAGATTCAACGCTGCATCAACGAAATTCAGCCACATTTATGCAGAATGGTCATGGAAAATTTCAACAGAAGAGTGCGCATGTGCATGCAAAGCCGTGGAGGCCATTTGTCCGATGTGTTATTCCATACATAACCCTATCCTATGTACTTTACGAGTCAATAAAAATATAACTATCAAAAGACTAAAAACGGCGTTTTCTATTTAATTCAAATCTTGCGTTAATTTTGGACATCCTTTACTTTATAAACATGTCTTTGAGTGCGCTTATAATATAAGAAAATGTAAAGGTCCTTCCGTGGTACATGCGGCATGATGGTTTGTGCGTTGGACTGTCATGCGAGAAGACTTGGGTTCGATCTCTGCTTGTGCCACCTTAAGTTTTATTCACAGGTACGGCCTCTTGCGAGGAATTGACAAATTCTCCAAGAGTAATTCTTTTCATGAAAGTGCTTTCTCAAAATTAGCCGTTCGGATTCGGCATATAAAACTGTAGGTGCCCTCTATCCCTGCAATTACTCGCACACAGGAATGTTTGAGAGTTGTAAGTTACTAGGCCCTGGTTCTCTACGGACTGTTGCGCCACCTAATTTATTTATTTAAAAATATTGATAAACTTTAAATTTTGGGTTGGTACCTATTTTTCAATCATAAAGTAAGCACTTCGTTTTTTTTTTGCACTTTTCACCATTTAGCACTTTTTAGCCATTAATCGTTTAGGTTTAGATTTTTCTCAACTTGGTGCATATTTGTAAAAGGTTGGCAACCATATTGCTCACCTTGAAGACAAAGCCAATACAAAATAAAGAAAAACAATCCATTAAGTTTGTTTTCGTTAAGAAAATAATTTAGCCGGGATTTTCAAAATTTAAAACAAGAATAGGTAACTTCACGAAAGCCACCATGACAGTACAGAACTTACGAAGGTACACGGGTACATTTTCCTGTGCACTGTTTTATATGTTTTTGTGTAGGTAGCCAGAGGGAAAACCAATTTTTCATGACACGAATTGGCCTTGTAATACCTTAAGAAATAATAATTGCTTCACCACCTCATGGGGTTGCAAATGTTATAAATTCTTGCAAGGAGATTACCCAAGACTTAACACCTCTTGTATTTATATTCTGTTAAAAAAGAAAAACATTGTGAGGGAGAGAGTATTAAAGTGTTGAGAATATTTATAAGGTTCAAATGAAATATGTTTTCTTTATTTTTATAAAAGTACGTTTGTGAATTTTATTTGAAAGGTTCATAAACATATAGGTTGTTAAAATGGATTGTTATGAGGAGGTAAGAAAATTGGCAAAAGATTTGTTCCAAAAAAAAATTAAAAATTTTGCACTTGATGGATTAAAATTCTCAGCTCTCACAACATCAAAAGTTAATGTATAAATAATTATCCAATTCGTGGGAAGTATTATTTTTCTTTTAAACAAAGAAATGTACATCGTTTTGTCGAACGAAGTTAAATTACATCATCAGCAAATTTCTACAAGCATCAGAAACTCTTGATTCACATAATAAGTTATTCCGTTGCTTCTAATGCAAAATTTATGTAAATATTTAGTTTAAGAAAAAGAAAATCGTATCATGCAATAAATTAGGTAATAACATCATTCTGGTATGTTGCTTAAATAGTCAGAAGAGTAACGTTTTTTATTGTTGACTTCCTTGAGAAATAAAAACTTTGTTAAATGCTAACGTTAAGTTCAAAAAAATAGTTTAAATTTAAACTGAAAACTAACATAGTAAGTAGAGTAAAAAAGTAAATTTAAAAGCTTGCATGTTTGAAATTGTCATTTTTAGAGTCAATGAATATAGAGAATTTTTTTAAATTTACTTATTAATTGATTAAGAGGACTGTTACTTCAATATTTCGATCTGCTATAATTAGTTCTAAGAAGTACATTTTTCCTAACCTAACCTGATTTAGATTGTAACAAAATCGACAAAGAATAGATGGGCATAAAATAGTTAAATTCAATACATCAGCTATAAGCAGATGGGAGTTTTATCAAGGCCTTTGAGTTTATGCAGGTAATAAAAGTCTATCAGGCCAGAGAAAAAAACGGACAACATCTTAAAAGTCTACGTTGAATACTTTCGATTCTATCAATAGGAACCGAAAAGTATGTCGCCCATAGAACGCAAGCTTTATTCAAGAATTGGGCTGACAAAGAATTTTAATAACAACTTTTTCACTGACTTGAACTTGACGAATTTAACATAAAATCATAATTTATTATATCGGGTGTTTAATAAGAGCGATACAAAAGTTTTTTTTTTAAATAAGACGAAAACGGTTTTCGATATCAAGGCACGCTTGCAGAAGTCCAGACGCTGAACCCAATTTTCGACAATTTTCAAACATAAATCGGCCGATACTGCTACAATTTCACGTTCAATTAACGTGCCGGTCCTGATCATTACGGAAGAAGTGCGGCCTAATGACACCGCCGGCCCATAAACCACACCAAACCGTAATTTGTTCGGGATGCAATGATGACACTTGGAGTACATGTGGATTGAACCAATACTGCATATTTTGTTTATTGACGAAGCAATTCAACCAGAAATGAGCGTCATAGCTGAAGATGATTTTTAGACGATTATTCCAATCATTTTCCAGTTGTTGCTCAGTCCAACATACGACGCTTCTGATGGTCAAGCCGCTTCAGTTCTTGCTTCATTTTAATCTTGTAAGGATGTAGTCCAATATCTTTTCGCGAAATTCGCCCAACGCTTGAGAACGAGGTGTGAGACACATTTGGGCTTTCTGCAACAGCGGCAGCAATATTTTCGACATTATGGGAACTTCTTTGTCTCACATAAATTGGAAGTAGCGCTTTTAACGTTGAGGCCACTAACTCCTAATTTCGGTACTAAAATTTTAACAATTTCGACTCGTTGTTGGCTCATAAATCTTTCCATCATGAAATAACAAACCTTACTGAAGAGAAAGAGCGGCAAGAAATATGGCGTCTTTTGCTATCAATGTCGCTTTACTTTTGTAGCGTCGCTGTTGAAAAACCCTGTATTACGTTTGCGTTTAAGACAGATTGTTTTATATTTGCCGGTATTTAAAATCAAACGATTTTTATTGCAGTCTTTGCAATCCTTGATACGAGTTAATAATTCGAAACATTTTAACATCATCTGCATAGATAATGACATGAAATAATTAAAAACAGAGGGAAAATGATTAATAAATAAAATAAACAGCAATGGACCAAGGTGACTCTCTTGAGGTACACCAGAATCAAGTTTAAATTGACATGAAGGGTTCCTCTTATCATTAAGATATGACCAATCTACATAACGAAATAGTCCAACAATTTAGGAAAGGCAGAAAATTTCGCTATAGGACCATAGGACGTTTTTATCAACGTGCCTCATTTATGAATATTAACACAAATCTGGGGACTTATAATATTTCTGAGATTCGTTGAAAAGAATCAACAATGAACTACAAACATAAGAAACATATTGTTTCAACATAAATTGTGGCATTTCATCAGGACTGGAAGATTAAATTTAGCTATAGAATATTGTCACTTGTAGACCCCTCAGAAACCGTACAATTGATTGATATACGATGACTGTATTCTTGTGTATTAGAAGAAATAGGGGAAGAAGTGCTGTCAGAAGAAAAATTCTCTAAGGCAATCTTAAAATAATCTGCGAACATGTTCAAAATCGACTTGAAGAAATTTGAAAGGTCGTACTAAGATTCAATACTCGAAATGAATAGAGTGACAAAGTCGTATTGCGGATCTTGGTAAACTCTAAGCGTCTCATCAATTTTCAATAGATAGAAATTCAAACAAATGTTGTTTCTTTTGGTTTTAAAAGTTTTTAAATGTGAAACAAACCATGCCAGGCTATATTTTGGCAAAAACGTCCTTTTTAATAAAAGCACTGATTGAGCTACACAGCACTAACTAAGGAAATGTGTTTTTAATAATTTTCCAACGATTTTCAAGAATTAAATTTGTGCAAAAATATTCAAAATAAAAAAAAAAAAAATAGAGGCGGTGTACATTTAAAATTCACAACAACAGTGCCAGTGGTAGAAAACTAAATAGCACTCATATCCACATTATTTTCAGACTATAAATGTGTAAGAAAGTAGAGTTTTAACAAAATTCTTTTTTAACTTATTGGAATAAAACATTTAAAGGAAAAAATGATTGATCTATTTATTAATTCAGGACATACATATTAGGGTACTCTCTACTTTAAAAGAAAAACGCCTTAAGCCTTTTGGACATGATTTTGTCAGTGAATTGTCGTTGTAATAGTATTTTTTTTATTTTATGGCTTTGTGAACATAGTTCCAAAATTTTGTGGTGGCCAAGTAAACACTTGTATTTGATTCTTTCGCAGCCAAGTTTGTTGACTGATTGGCAGTGTGTACATAAATAGCCAAGTTAACGGCATGTTTTCTTGTATTGATACTAGTTCAAATACAAAAAAAACTGCTCAAGACTCCAAGTTGCGGTCACCGTGTTTTATCGTCTTCAACGTGCAGTAAGGATTTAAACTTTTGGTTTTTTGGACGACAAACGTGACTTTACCATGTTTTAAATGTCTTTTGTTGCTTTACATGATATATACGTTATAAGTCAACTTTTTTGAAAAACCCGATTATTTTCAAATGTCAAGAATACGCCTTTCGTTTCCAAATTTTGATAATGAGCGTCCTTGGCTCATATTAACGCATAGTTCATTCTTTACTTAAATAAAATAAATTTAATAAATCTTTAAAGAAAATGGTCCAAATCGTTTCGCTTATTAAAATCCGCAAGTTCCACTATTAAAATAATTTGGGTAGCGCAACAGCCCTTTGAGAACGAGGGCCTGGTGACTTACGACTCTCAACCATTCCTGTGTACGAGTATTGTTGTGAGGGATGGAGGGGACCTACAGTTTAAACCGAATTTGAGAAAGCACTTTTTGTGACAAGAATTACTCTTGGGGAATTTGTCAATTCCTCCCAAGAGGCAGTACCCGTAAAAAAGACCAGATGGCATAGGCAGTGATCGAAACCAAGAATTCTAGCATGACAGTCCAACGCACTAACCATCATACCACGGGTACTACCACAAGTTCTACTATTAATATGACAAAATTTTAATCTGTGCTTCATTTTTGCGAAAAAAGGGAACGTTTTTCAATCAGATATGTAATGAATAATAAAAAAAATTTAAAACATTGCTATTTTGTTTCCGCCACTGTTCTTATTTATATTTTGAGTTTCGGGGACAAAACGATGAATAAAAAATGTTTTTACAAATCCATAATGAACTATAAACCAAAATGCGTGATTTGAATTTGAAATTTATTTTTATGCATAGCACGTATTTCTTTAAAGTTGACACGATTTAAATAAATATCACACGGCCTTAAATGTGTGAGCAGATTTTCACTTTCGAATGCGTACAATTAAATTATGTTGTTGTGAGTAATAAGACCAGAATCCAATTCCATCTTTCCAAAATTTTATTACTTCGAGTCTAATTGCTGAATAGTTAAATTTATTAGAGAGGAACATGATTTCTCTCAAAGTTAAGATTTATTTGACTTAACATTATTAAGAAAATAATTCTTTTCCAAAACTAACTAAAGGTTAAACAATTTTTCAATATATTGATTTAGTTAACATTTCCTAAGGTTAGTCTGCACTGCAAGACTGAACTTTTTATCACTTGCGAAATGTCAAGTTTCTTAATGGAATTAAAAAACAAAATGTCTAACAAATTTCAAACTTCTAGATATTGTAAACATTTCATATAAAAATGATTGACACCACCTATTTTATGATGGTCATTTCTAACGCTGGCCTTATAAGCACTATACAAGTCCTGTCAACAAAACCCATAAACGTTAAATGTATGTGAATGACAGAATGCATCCAGTTATTTCTATGATCTCTCTAACTTCAAGTGCATCATCTGTCAATCTAATTCATATATATTTACGTAATATATAGAAATGCATCTTCTAATCGTTTGTTGTTTATCTGACAGTTAGACATCAACAACAAGCCTCTTAAGTTTTGTATATACTTTATACTTATATCGGTTCATATAAACGTTCCATTCAAAACCAATCTGTTTAACAAAGTAGCTTATTGACATCTGAAGAGTTGAAATGGCTTCAACATCAATCAATAAATCTTTATATGCATCTATTAATATTTATGTGTGAATGAATGTGCTTTATAAGCACCTTAAGTAGTAATGGTTCCATCTTCTACATCTTCTATTTTTTTACATCGGTATTATAAGATTTCTTTGACATGCCACGAAAAGATGCAAATGACCTTATTTTTCCTTCACATCACCGCCATCGTCGCGTCGCAGCTGCGCCATCCAAACAAGACCAAAACCAGCCAAGCCACCATTATATCAGTCAGTCAGTTAGTCTGGTCTTTCATTGTTTGCATTGTTTATATTTTTAACACTCGCTTTAAGAAACTACTTTAAATGGACAAAGTTGTGTGGAACAATATTCTCGTGTGTCAAAAACACTTTTCTTGAATTTTGTTTATTGTATTCATGTAGTTTTATTAATGTCATGAAAAGTATTTTACGAGATCTTTTTGACACCCAAAAAATTGTAAGTAACACTTTGTGGCGTGAAAAAAGGGTCTTGACGACGCGACACAAAGAAAACGAATTGCTATGTTGTACGAGCACGAATGTGTCTTCTTCGGTGCTGGAGAATTCGTTCTGGTTGACTTGAGCTACTTTAAAATAGGTATCTACAACATGAACAAAAAAAGGGAACAATAGAAAATTATTATTGCGTGCAGAGAAGAGTTATGGTTGGATTTTTTCAAACACAATCAAATTTGTTTTTATTGCCAATCACCCCCCATTAACTTTAATATCTGTTTAACAATGTAGCAAAACTGTAATTTTTCACAACAAAACGAAAATAAGGCAATGTAGTATTACAGTTTTCGCATGTCTGAATTTTTGGAAATTGTTTTGGTTATTATCAAATAAACGAAGAGTCGACCATTCCTCGAATTACTTTGAGATTTTAGTGTCAATCAATGATGTAGCCCAAGCAATTGACCAAAGAAATATCGTTAAAGAATGTGTCTTAGTGATTTATTTTAGAAACATGGGTTGTTAGAGAATCAGTATTATTTACCTCAGCAGAAAAAAGTAACCAAGTTGGGAATTATTAAAAACTTGTTTCTAAAGTAATTCCTCTAGATTTGACGTAAGAGCCTTATGAGAATTCCGAACAAGTATTCCGGATATAGAAGAAACCTTATCCAGAAATAAAGCTTGATTCCAAATTCAGTCGATGAGTCAACAGAATTGATTCTCAACACCATCAAAGAATCAGCTGTCATGAGCTCTAGTAGAGGTAAAAACTATAAATCTAGGTGGTATGGCCAAGACTGTGGGAAAAGTAGAAAGAAATCGTTGATTTTGGAAAGACTTTTTAGGAAATCATTACTTTGGCTTCGAGATTATTATATCTTCAGGTAAGTAATTCATACAAAGACTTATGTAGTCGCAATAACCAAACTTTTTTAAAAATATAGCTTTTAATGTTAAATCTCATTCATTTAAGAGACGTTAGATCATTTTGGTCAAATGTTAACATTTTAGGTGGAAGTCATAAGTGAGCGGTCTCTGCTGTCGGTATAGATGCGCCGGCCAATAACTTTAAAAGACTCTTTCGGACCCTGAACAAATTTATATAAGTTTTGCTATACCTTTCGTCTAGATTGAGGAACTGGATTCCCCATTCTCAGTAGCGGAACTACTTTTCGCGTTAAGAAAACGGAAGGATAACAGGGCTTAGTTTCATAAAAAGTCAGTTGAAAATTCATAGAACAAGTTTTATTATTAATAAATGCAATGTTTTTTGGCGAGACTATTCCAATGACTTTCCGTGCCTCATCCATTTCTGCAATTTTTCAAAAAGGGTGTGAACTCAGTTCTTTGCGAAAGATTTATATCTATGTAAGTCATATATTTAAAACGTGTCTCTTGGGTTGAGACGAATGATAAAATAAGTTGCTTTAGAGCAGTGTTTAAAGCAAACCTATTTACAGTCAACTAAATCTTTGCCCTATCAACTGTTTCTAGACGTTTTGTAGAGAATGTACTAGCAACTTCTAAGAAATAACAGTACAGTTGATTCATTTTGCAAGAAGTCTTCCAAGTACTTTAAAATAGAAATGGGAGTTCCACAAGGATGCATTCGAAGTTTTTTGGGGTTTTCCCTCTGATATGAATAATGATAATATGAATGATATTAAGGGTAGTATGATTTTACCAGATATCCCAGTGACTATGCAACTTCAAATCAATAAACTTAAACAATTTTGCGATTTATGGGAAGATAAGATAAATATACTTAAGTCGAAAAAAATGGTCTTTATATCTCAGAATCGAATTGAGAGCACTTATCGTAACTGAAATCTCGATGGACCCGACATATATGCAGGTAGTATCCGAGTTTAAATACCTGGGTCTTACCATGACACATAACTTAAATTTTCGCCCTCATTTGAAAAACAAAATAAAGCCAGCAGGATTGGCTATAAAATGTTTGTGGTAAAGTTTTTCAAAAACCAATCTAAAGATCCGTCGATTGAATATAAGGTTTTCCATGCAACAATGTAATCAATGAATACTAAGAATTTGTTAAAATAGATATTTCTCTACGCGAATTTTCAGATTTCCCTCCAATATTCCGAATTATGATATTGAATAGGGACTGCCACCAATCTGCATAACTAACCTTTAAGCTTGTGTGGACTATGTAATGTCAAAGCTTTGCCAAGATTGAATAATAATCTACATGAAGAGATATTTTTGTCCGAAATAGATATTTTTCTTTTAGAGACTCATGTGATTTGGCATTAGAACATAACATAACAAACTATTGACTTTATGCGTCGAAGATATGAATTCATTCCGAAACGAATTTCACGACCTTAAAACTATTATAGACGATACAATTTTTCATTCGCTTCTTAACCGAACGAGAGAATCTGTTTCAAGAACAGTTTACAGGAAACCAAACTACAGTCCGGGGAGTGACAATTTTTTCGAGATGAGCTCACCGTTAATGATATCAATTTTTTCTTTAAAGCTCGAGTGGAATCGCTTTAGCTTCATTACAGACCCCACGGAATTGATCTTAATCCAAATTGTTCTCTGTAAAATCTGTACCAATCTGAAAATGAATTTCACTTCATACGTTTGTGTCCGATTCTTCAGGAAACATAGATTACACTTTAATAAATGCTTTCTATCCATTCAGCATTATAGAATGGATAGAGTGGATGGAAAGTAATTTTTCGCTTTATTTCTGAGGTTAAGCGTTAAGAAATTAGTTCACAAATTTTTAAGAGATATAGAAAAATATGATTTTCCCTCTTTTATCCTCTCTTTTTTTCTCTTCATTTTGTATTGAATCTCTTGACTTTCTCATCTGGCTTTGCAAAACAGTCCAAGCTGCTTATTAACATAAATAAGTAAAACTTTTAAAATATCAAAAATGGTTCAATATAACTTAAATTGATTTTGTTTCTTTTTATAATTTTTTTTTTTTAAACTAAATTTAATAAAATTTTGTATGCATCAATTTGTTATGATTTTTATTTGTGTAATTTTTTTAATTTTTGTCTCTAAATTTCTCTGTTTATGTTTATATTTCAAATTCAATTGGCTTATATGCCAAGCTTTTAAATATTTTAACTTTTTCTATACAACATTTTTATGAAACAAAATAAATTTGGATAAAATATTTATATATCCCGGATTATTCGATTACTAGGCCAAATTGAATCAGCAATTCAAACCAGGTTATAACCATTTTGAGTACGATATAACTCAAAAAATCTTTTGCGCATTAAATTAGCCATCTTGGGAATGTCAATTGGCTTCCTTGGAGCTGCGATTTGACCTCAATTGGACAATAAAATTGGAAATCGATTTGACAAAATGTGCTACAACGAAGCTGGCCGAACATAGTTGTTTTAAAGCCATACTTCATGAAAACAAAATTTTGTACATTTTATTGTATTTTTAATAATAAGCTTGAAGATTCGTTGCAGTGTTTAAAACACAAAAAAACGTTAAAATTCTTGCTTGAAAGATCTTCTCCTTTTGGCGACCATGCTAACCGGATTAACAATTAATCTAAAATGTCTCCAAACTTTCTGATAATAAATATAATTACAATTCTTTTATGTCTTCTTAAAGTCCAAAAATTACTTAAGATCAAACATTTTTTTATTCACTCATAAGAAGACTTTTAAGTTTCAGTCTTTTTATCTTCTTGTATGATTATTTCTGAAGTCAAAAGTCATAAACTATACAAATGAAACTGCAAGTGCACTAAAACACAAACAACATACCTCCGCTTTGGATACCTGGTGAGATCACTTTAAAGATAAATACTGCACGGTATTGACTAACAACATTTTTCTTATACGTTTCTTTTATGAGAGGTCTTTGAAAATAACCTAATTTAAAAGCTTAAAGCATCTGAAACTGTAACGAACATTATTTTCAACTTTTGGCCTTATGAAGCCAATGAATAATTAAAAGAAGTTAAAACAGATCAATTTAAGTAGTTGAAAATTGTTAACTCATAAAAAAAGACCTGAAAACCTTTCAACCACTTTAAGGCAAAAAAATGTGGCAATTTTAAACTTGGAAAAAACATACCACCAAAATGAACAAAACTTGGAATTAAAAAACAAATACGATAGATTTTCAGCCCTATTCTGCTATTCCCGTGAACCGCAGATTCGATTCACCCATTCGATTCCCTTTCGCCCTGTGTTTCCATTCTGCTATCCGTCGGGTGAACTACATTATCTAAACCAATTTGACATTCAAACTAACAGCTGTTCATGAGAAAATCAAAGAAGTTTGTTTTTTTGCAAATTGAAATTTATTTAATCAATTTCATCTCTATTTACTAAAATCTTTGGAAAATTGGATAAATTGTTTTGGTTATTACACTACAATACAATAGCAAATATAAACAAACAGTTATGGATAGCATTGGACTTTTTTTTCCACTTCCAAACAGTGGAATAAGACTATCAACAAACCGAGAACTTCGCAGAAATGTGAGAAAATCCAAAAAAGATGTTATGGAACTGCCGGATGAAACGTAAGTTGATTCATTTTCAATTTTCACTAGATAAAATTAATTATTTCAAAACCGTAGGTTTGTCAAAAACTTTCGCTTGAGTAAAAAAGCATTTCAGTACGTATTGAATATTGTTGAATCGAATCTTCCACCTCCTCAGCGAAATGATTCACTTTCAAGAAAAGAGAAATTGATAGCGTGTTTAAGATTTTTTGGCGAAGGTAGTCTGCAACATGCCGTTGGACAAGATTTTAATGTAGGGATCGCTCAGTCCACATTTAGCAAAGTCTTGCAGGAGATACTGGACGTATTACAAGCCCATCTATGTCCGAAATGGATTACTCTACAAATGACAACAGAAGAAAAACTAGAAGCAAAGCTCTGGTTTTACCAAAAATGTGGTGTGCCTGGAGTTGTTATGTGTGTTGACGGTACACACATTCCTCTGAAGACACCTTATCAAAACCCACATCTATTCTACAACAGAAAAGGCTACCACAGCCTTAATACAATGCTGGTAAGTACAATAAAATGTTTTTTTAATTTTACCTTGACAAAAAATTTCCTTTCAGATATGCAATCATAAGCAATGGATTACCTACGTTGACGCAAGTTATCCCGGAAGTAGTCACGACTCGTTAGTATGGAACAATACGGAAGGAAGTTCTTATTTTGAAAATATGTTTAATAATGGAGAAAGAAATATCAGACTTTTAGGTAAATTCTGTTTACAATACATGTACCTACTTATGTACATTGTAAGATTGTTCACTTTTGTAACACTTTTTTTTCAGGTGATGGAGGGTATGGTTTATTTCCGTGGTTACTTACTCCTTTTCGAAACGTAGAAGCAGGTTCCCAACAATCCAATTTCAATACACAACACTGCAAAGGACGAAACATTATAGAGCGAACTATTGGTGTATTGAAAAGTAGATTTCGTTGTTTGGATTTGTCCAGAGTATTACAGTATTCACCTCAAAAAGCAGCACAAATTATAAACGTGTGCTGTGCTCTACACAATATATGTAGACATTTTCAAGTATCTTTGGACGAGGACTTACTTTCCGATGATTTAGAAAACCGAGAAGATATGACCAATGATACGCAAGGAAATGATGTCGTACAGCCCTTGCAGTATTATTCTGAGGCAGTAAGCTTAAGGAACGAATTAATGATGTCTCTATAAGTTATTGAAAAAAAAGCTTTATTGTGAAAACTTAAAAGTAACAAATTCATTTCAATCATTATAAAAACATAAAAAATCATTATAAAAACATATAAAATAAAAAACAGTCTTATATTTTCTTAAGTTATTAAAAAACAGCCATTTCAGATGATATCCAGATTTCACTTCAAAACTGTTGTATGTATATGAACTTATTAAACACAAAAAAAAATGTCACAACCAAAATATAAAGCTTATCGGTTGTCTTGATTATGTTTAAGCTCCAACATTAAAAGCTCCTCCTTTAATTGGAGTTTATTAACAGCGATTCCTTGCATTTTAATGTTATGCTCATTGTTCTGATTCTTTATATCCTCCAGGACTTTGTATATTCTTCTGGTGTTATATTGAATATTTTTGGAGTTCTCTTCTGAAGATTTCAATGACTTTTGAATAGCATTGCTCAAATCCCTTTGGATCTCAACTTGAGATTTCATGAGCTCATACTGCGCAAGGGACAGTTCGGCTGGAGTCATCTGTTTTTTTGATTTTTTGGGCGCATTTTCCAAGTCTTGAACATCTATGGATTGCATTTAAGTAAAAGAAATATTTGATTATATACATATAAGTATGTATAAACAAAATTGTTTGGTCTCACCAATATCATTCTCATGATTCTCACTGTTACGTGTGTCATCATTCTCATCGAGTTCCAGCACATCTTCAGCACTTCGTCGACGTTTTGATGTTTCTTTTGCTTCTGTTCTGATTTTATTTTGTGGACATCCAAATATCTTGACATTAGAGATGCCTTCCACCGCCTCCTTCAGACCAACCAAAGCAATAACTTCCTCTTCTTCGTCTGAAAACTTATGTGTTTTGTTTGGCCCACCCCCCGTGGCTCGTTGTTCTTGTTTGTTTTGTGATAGTTTTTTCTTCAAATGCGATTTGTAGTCGCTCCATACCTGAAAAATTCTGTTGTTAAAAAAAAAGTCTGAAATATTTTAAGATCTACCTTCTTCCACTCCGTCACATCTTTTATTGGTGGGCCTAGGATGTTCAGTCTTTCCTTAAGATTTTTCCAAAACTCACGTAAGTCCTCGGGTTGCCTTTTTGCATTATTTTTTGCAATATCTGGATTTAATTTCATTGCCGATATTATTGTTGAAAACTGGTCTCTGTTCGTTGTTCTTCCCCTAAAAATGTTAATAATCTTTTTTTACAAACAAAATCAAGCAATAAATTAGTTTTTACTTACATTTTATCAACCACCAACCAGACAGACGATCCATTAAATGAAAAATCCGCAACATTTGATATGCGGATCTGAATTGTATAGAATGAAAGCATTCACGGGGATAAGAGAATACCGCGCAGTGTTACCGACGTTACCGACATTAACGAGGTGAATCTAGATTCAATTGTAATGAATAGTAGAATAGTGTTCAGTGAAAATTGAACAAAAATTCCCCCCGATGAATAGCAGAATAGGGCTGTTTGTTTAAAGATACAAAAATTCGTCAGTCACATAAATTCCAAAAACAAATATTGTCTTTTATGTCTTACAATACTGGTTCCTAATTAAACTACGTAAAAAACCGATACTTAATCAAGTCAATCTTTAACGGATTCAAAACAATTTAAAGGCGCTAAATAGCCATTATACAACGCCCACACTGCTATACCATCATATATCTAACACTCTCATTCCCTTTAGATAGTGTCATCATTCAGATATATAATTTAATATATTCTGGTTATAAAAACAAACATAAATACAAGACAAAAATAATAAACGTCAAACAAACCGGACCAATCCACACCTTGTGATGATGACGATGTATTTTGTGATGCAAATGCCATTACCACGCATTTCCACCTGTCATACGCTTATTAATAAAAAATAATCTTGCTAACCAGTTTTTGTTTTTGATTATTACTTTAAATTTAAAAAAAAAAAACATAACTTACCTTCATATCAGCTATAATCTGCTGGAAGAGGCTGCCAAGGGCCGATCCATCTCGTTCTAAACTAAGATCCATTTTGATGTCGATGAAAGATTCTTCTTAACTCAGGAAGTACAAATGGAAATATTATCGTTACAAAATTTACAACAACCAACAAATTCACAAGAAAAGTTCGATTTGTTGTTGTTTTGATGTTGTATTTGGGGGGAAATGGAATACGAAACAAAAACGTTTCGAATTTTATCAACTTCACTTGTTTTTAATTATTTTATTTTTGTAACAAAATTTTTATAAAACTTCTTGTTGAATAAAATAAAAGACAATTTCAATTTTCACTATTTTTAAAAATTATGTTGACACAATTTTTGACATTATTTTTCTCTTTCTTTTCTAAGTGTAGTTACGATCATTAAGTCTTCTTTAACTTCAGAAAGACTACAAAAAGATGAAATTTATTACGTCGGCACGACATTTTAAGTTTGTTTTTGTGTAGTTCTTTTGTTTTAATTTTTGGTATTGTAATTTAATATTTTTTAAATTTGTTTTTCCTCAGAAGAGTACGTAAATAAAATAGTTCGAGATTTGTTGTTCTATGTAATCCAATTAACTTGAGTTGCTCGCAATTACTTTAATGTAGCAGAGATTGTTTTGCCGTTTTTGCCTAGAAATACAAAAAAAAGATGTAAAATTATTTATTTAATTTATTTAAACGAGTTGATTGTAGAAAACAAACAAAAGACATAAAAAAGGTTCAAGCTCGGGGTTGTTGTTGTTGTTGTTGGGAGTATAAAACAGAACAAGACTAACGAGTTTTTAAACCCGGGAATGTTTTTGTTGCGTTGAATGTTTAACTAACTGGGCCTAAGGTTAGTACATAGGTCAAAAAGCTGATATGACTTTCTTGTAAGCAATGGCGCGTTGTTCTGATATAAGAAGAGTTTCACTTAAGGTAATTACATGGGTATATTCAGTGGCACTAAACCTTATAAAGAACTAATGGCAAGTTACATTAAACAAAAAAAGAACTTATTTTACAGCTCGTGTTGTTGACCTTTGGTCACAGAAAGTCGGTTAACATGGCTCTATACTCGATCCATCTACGCTAACCGTGTTTGCTTCCTTATTGGTTCGAAAGTAATAGAGTCAAGTAAGTTTAATAACTTTATATTGTGTTCTCTTAAAAAAGTATAATTTTCTTTGTCGACATTACAACTAACGGGTTAACCATTTTTCAAACATTTGTCAAACTAAATTTTTAACCGATAAAAGTGGTGATTCTAAATTGTCGTATTTGGGGTTCTGAGAATCCTCAAGCAATTGAAAAGAGGTCATTACATCCACAAAAAGTCACTGTTCGGTGCGCTCTTGGGTCCAGAGGTTTAATTGGACCTTACTTCTTCTAAAACGACGATGGACCGACTGTCACCTTCGATTCGGATCGTTATGGTCATATGATTACCGACTTTTTTTGCCTGCTTTTGAAGAATACGACTTGGTCTCCGATCTGGTTTTAACAAGATGGAGCCGCATGCCATACAACCCGAGCGAATATGGCCTTAGCGAAAGAGACATTTCCTGACCGCGTAATTTTCCGGTGTGGCCATATCAACTGGCCAACACGATCATACGAGTTTACACAGCTGGTCTTTTTTTTAAGGTGGATCAAAAATTAAAGTTCCGGTTTTTTTTTTGAAATTCCATTCAGCAAAAGCTTTTGGAATTTTATTAACTACAAAAAAATGTAGTGGTTTACCAAATTGTATGGAGTTTTCGGATTCTATATCTAGTGATTTGCAAACTATCTGTAATCTTTTTGCAGATTATTTGATTCTGTTTACGTAGTTACGTCTTCTAACAAGCTTCCTGAATTTACTCCATTTAATGTAGTTGATATAGGAATTATTCAGTTAGAAATATCAGATGTAGTTGAAGCGTTAAATGGGAATGATGAAAACAAAGGACTTGGTCCAGATAGTATATCTCCCAAGATAATCAAAAAATGCGCAACGTCCCTTGCGTTACCTTTGTTGCTAATTTTCAATAAGTCTCTGAAAATGAATTTTTGATGAGTGAATTTTTAAATGAGTGGAAAACATCGTACATGTCTCCGATTTTTAAGTCTGGAGCAAAGCAAAAAATATGTAATTACCGACCAATATATAGGCTATCCATTATTCCTAAAATTTTTGAAAAAAATTGTATGTGATAAGCTCACTTTTCTTACAAAACAAATAGTATCCCATTTTCAGCATGGATTTGTTTCCAGTAGATCTACAGCTACAAATCTCACTATTTTGTGTGATTTAGTTGTTAGTGGATTTGAAAGTGGTCTCCAGACCGACATCATCTTTACTGACTTTGCCAAGGCATTTGATAGAGTTAACCTTGGTATTCACTCCATACTTTTAGAATGGATACGTTCGTGTCTTACTGATCAAAACCAATTCGTTAAGATACACAGATATGTTTCTAAGTGCATAAAAGTAACATCGGGCGTCCCTCAAGGAAGTCACATTGGTCCTATGTTCTTTAATTTGTTTATGAATGATATTCCTGACATTTTCCAGTTTTCCAGGTATTTATTATATGCTGACGAGGTAAAATTATTCAGAACTATACATTCTTTGATTGATTGAACTTGCATCATGGTGCAACAAAAATCTTCTTTTCTTAAATGTAGTCAAATGTCAAAGCTTTATATGCTCAAGGAAAATTGCACCAATAGTATTTGATTACACTATCAATAATATAACATTAGATAAAGAAACTCAAAAGAAGGATTTAGGAGTCATATTTGATAGGAAGTTCACATTAAGTAGTCACATTGATTATATAGTTTATAAAGCATATAAAATGTTGGGTTTTCTAAAATGGAACACTAGAGAATTATCCGATTTATATGCTCTTAAATCTCTTTATATGGCTTTTGCGAGATCTACTTTGGAATACTGTTGCGTTGTTTGGAATCCGTACTATGCACATCATTCATTGAGAATTGAAAGGATTCAGAGAAGTTTCACAAGATATTGTTTTTTTAAGCTAAATTGGAACATTATTATGCCCGCATATAATGTGAGATGTTTTCTTTTTGGTATGCAAACGCTTGAGGTTAGAAGAAAGTATTTTTCTATTATGATGATAAAGGATAAAGTAAGTAGTCACATTATGTGTCCTTACTTGCTAGAGCAAATAACATTTTATTTTCCCAGTAGAGGCCTTTCTATAGGCTTTCATTTACGGGAGACTTTTTCTAAAAGTAATTATTGTAGAAATGTACCGATTATGCGCTGCATCAGGAAACTAATGCTGTAATTGAAAAGATAGATATTTGTATGCACAGTTCACGAGAAACTTTTAATGTTAATTTTGTTATTTAATTAATTACTATTGTGATATAAAGGGTGAAGAGCAACCAGAAGAGCAACCAGAAGCCGTTCAAGAACTGCCCATGCATCCCGAAAAATGCACTGTTTGGTGTGGTTTGTACGCTGGTGGAATCATTGGACCGTATTTTTTCAAAGATGGTGTTGGACGCAACGTTACGGTGAATGGCGATCGCTATCGTTCAGTGCTAACAAACTTTTTGTTGCCAAAAATGGAAGAACTGAACTTGGTTGACATGTGGTTTCAACAAGATGGTTCTACATGCCACACAGCTCGCGATTCTATGGCCATTTTGAGGGAAAACTTCGGAGAACAATTCATCTCAAGGAATGGACCGGTAAGTTGGCCACCAAGATCATGCGATTTGACGCCTTTAGACTATTTTTTGTGGGGCTACGTCAAGTCTAAAGTCTACACAAATAAGCCAGACACTATTCCAGCTTTGGAAGACAACATTTCCGAAGAAATTCGGGCTATTCCGGCCGAAATGCTCGAACAAGTTACCCAAAATTGGACTTTCCGAATGGACCACCTAAGACGCAGCCGCGGTCAACATTTAAATGAAATTATCTTCAAAATGTAAATCAAATCAAATGGGGTGGCGCAACAGTCCGTTGTGAACCAGGGCCTAGTGACTTACAACTCTCAACCATTCCTGTGTGCGAGTACTGTTGTCAGGAATGGAAGGGACCTACAATTTTAGGCCGAATCCGAACGGCTAGTTTGAGAAAGCACTTTTTCATGACAAGAATTACTCTTGAAGGATTTGTCAATTCATCGCAAGAGGCAGTACCCGCGAAAATTATTTTTTTTTTATTATTATTTAAGGTGGCATAGGCAGGGATTGAACCCAAGACCCCTTGCGTGACAGTCCAACGCACAAACCATCATGCCACGGGTACAAAATGTAAATGTCATGGACAAATCTAACGTTTCAAATAAAGAATCGATGAGATCTTGCAAATTTTATGGGTTTTTTTTTAAAAGTTCTCAAGCTCTTAAAAAATCACCGTTTATATGTTAAATTTATGTTTTCTGTACTTATTTTAAATATTTATTATATCTTTAAGTTACTATTTTTCGTTATTTTTATTTATATTTATGTAATCTAAAAGAGAAAGTTAATCTCAGATTGATGAAATAAACTACTTGTTTTGCTCTGATTAAAACAAAAACCTATTTTTTTTGTATAATTTGTACACATAATGGCTCAGTTAAAAAAATTAATTTGATGGCGCAACAGTTCGTTGCTAGGGCTTAGTGACTTACAACTCTTAAACATTCCTGCGTGCGAGAACTGGCCTTTGGGAAGGTTGTGGGCAAAAGATTGATTATGGTAGGGCACACCACATTCTACGAGAATACTGCACAAGAAACAAACGGCTTTTCGACAATGACGAGTTCTTTTCCCGGACAATTCTGTTTTTTTTTTTTAACGTAACCAACAAGATGAAAAGTCGGACCGTCGAAAAAGATGATTTTTCGCCCAAAACCGTTGCCCAAATCAAGCTGCTCTAAGGCCTTAACTCAGAAACGATAATGAAGTGATATGTATTGAGCCTTCAAATTGATTAGTTAAATGTACCTTGTTTATGAATAATCCTTGGGTTGAGTTCGTAGAATAAGAGTCACACTTCCCGGTTACACCAGCCACATTGTAGGTTTTGTGGCATTCACTAGATTAATAGTCCTAAGAACTTTCGGCATAAACATGCTTAGAAACTTCTTTTCAAAAAGTGTATTGACTGGGTTAAACGAGCTCAATTCAAAAATCAATTTGCAATTTTGCCCAAGCTTGAATCGGCTCGTATCGCATCATGCTGATTTTCTTTCAAAATTTCCAGGAGGAAACAGTCATGAACTAAGTGATTCAACAGTCCGTCGACTTTTTCTATGAATATAGATGTTTACAAGATTTTCAATTTCTTCTTTGTACTCAAAAATAGTTTTCTAAAAAATAAATCAAACACATTGTTAAGACTTCTTTGTTTAAGCCAGACTATAACTACAAAAAACAACCTTCAATAAAACGTTATTAAAGTTTTGTCTGAGAGCTGTCTCACTTACGGCGAGACACCGGAATTGGTTGTCTCTGTTGTCTATATGCTTCGGCTAAAATGACATTTTGTTTAATTACAAGTGTGCATATTTAAAACTATTCTATACAGACAACAAACTAAGGAAATTGTTTAAAAATGCACGCAACTATAAATAATCAATCAAAAATGTATTTATTCCTTAAGAGAGAGAAAATTATCTAATTATCGTCAAAGAAAAACTACTTTGAATTTTCAATTTCTGTCATTTCGTTATATCAATATAATTTTCATTCAAAACATAAATATACAATTTTTTACAACGACACTGTCACCTCAAGCTCAAGACTTCAGGTATTTTCAACTCACTTCCAGATCTTCCCCTTCTATTCATTACAGACAAAAATTAATACAAACATTTATTTAAAATTCAAATGACAAAATGTCCATCAATTTATATGAATTCATAAAATAAGACTGAAATAAAATTAAATCTGCATTCCAGTTCAAATGACAGCAGGAACGTGACCCTTATAATTTGGACAGAAAAACATACATACAACAATTTATTATTATTCTTAAAAGCATGAAGCATAAACTCATCCAAAGAAAAGAAGGAAACCAAAAGAATAATTTCGCATAATGAGAAAAATATTTCACACGATGATGATGGTAAGTATACGACGACGAAAGTGACTGACTGACTGTACACGAGTATACTTAAAATACACTTACTAGGTGTCTGATTTATTCTAAAATAAAAGAAAACAAAAATTAACCCGTAGATACAAAAATATGTATTTATGTTTGTACGAGTATACGCAACAACATATGGGGGTATAATCCAACAATTTCCGGTGTAATATTCTCGCCAATTTGCGAGTTTCTTACAAACAAACAACCACTGCTGTTGCATGCGGGATATGTGCATACATATATAAAGTGAATGCTATATAGCAGAAAGTAGAGCCGGAGGTAATTTTGCTCCGGATGTATGTGCAAAGTCTTTTGAAAAATTGACAGAAAACCCAGTAGATAGATGGATACGAGGCGGCAATACCATTCTTAGGTACCAGAGATCAAAAATAGAAGGAAAAAGCCAGTTGAGATTGCTAAAGAACATGTTACTTTCAACATCATAATAATTATTATAAAAGAAGAAAGGTGAATTTCATCAAGTCATTCTTTTCTATCAGTTTTGACATGCTTAACCTATGGTTAAGATAAAAAGAATCAAGCATTTAAAATGGAATGTAACTGGCTAATTTGGTGTTCTAGCGATGTAAATGTTTCGATTATAGTTCCATCGCCTATCACTTTTAAAGCCCTTTTTTGAATTCTATCCAACAGGTTTAAACTTGTTTCAGGGCCACCTGCCCAGATTTGCCAATTATATTCAAGCTTTGGACGCATGAATGCTTTGTAAACTACAGTCAAATCAGAAGGGGTGACAAATTTCTTGCACCGTCGGAGAAATCCTAAGACCTGGCAGCATTTTTGGCAATGTCAAATATGTGATCATTCCATAAAAGGTCATCTGTTATACACATACCGAGTACTGGTAGTTGATTAGTTTCCTGGATGCAAGTACCACTCATAGATAGCGGCATCGGGGTTGTGTTACGCTTTAACGACAGGAGACAGCATTGAGTTTTCGAAGCATTAAATTCTACACGGTTTTTGATTCCCCATTGAACAATGCTGTCAAGATCAGAATTAAATGAGCTTATCATACGCTGTCATTGAAGTTCCACATCCGAAGGACAAGGATGTGAATCTAGAAACGAATATGAAAAGCTGAGAGTACTGTCGTGGGCGAAACAGCTTAATGGATTAGAAGTGGCAGACAAAATATCATTTATGAATATAAGAAAGAGTGTCGGAGACAAAACGGAGCCCTGGGGAACACCAGCATTTATTTCATGAATTTCAGACTTGAAGGAAAGGTAATTTCTAATCCAACGAAGAAACAGTTTAATGGGTTAGAAGTGACAGACAAGAGATTATTTATAAATAAAAGGAAGAGAGTTGGAGACAAAACGGAGCCTTGGGGGACACCAGCATTTATTTTTTGAATTTCCGACTTGAAACCATCTAATACAACTTGTATTAAACGGTAAGAAAGGTAATTTCTAATCCAACGAAGGAGAGATTCATCAATACCAAAAGCATGCATTTTCGATAAGAGAGCTTGATGCCAAACTCTATGTTCAGTAACATAAACTATGAGATCACCAGTGGACCTATTGCTTCGAAATCATTAAGAAGCTTCCGTTCTTCAAGATATTTTTTAAGCTGATCATTTATCAGCGTTTCCATGACCTTGGAAAGAAGGGACGTGAGTGATATTGGACGATAGTTGGAGGGGGAGGAGGGTTCGCCTTTCTTAGGGACAGGCTGGACAAATGCTATTTTCAACACTTTTTACATTATCAAAAGCAAAAGCATTTTGGAATACAGAATTTTGAAAACAAATTACTTTTTTTAAGAAAACATCATTATAATTTTTCATTAACATAATGTTCTGAAGTACTCCCTTCAACAATAACATATTTACTTATGAAAATTTATATGTCCCTGAAATAATAACAAACAAAAATAATAGAAATGGTATCTTCTTTTTATTTTCTCTTTCTCATTTTCTTCTTCTTAGTTATTTGTATCTCTTTAACATTTGTACATGAATTGTTTCTGTAATAATCAGCAATTGCACTAAACTAATTGAGCTTTCAAAACTTCCAGTATTATACAATATTATGAGATACAGTATTTTGACAATACAGCATTTTGAGACAGACCACGCAGAATTTTTATCATACAGTATTTTAAAATACAGCATTTTGACCTGCTCCCTAAATCTTTTTGGTGTTTCTACCGCACAAGAAGATTTAAAAATGATTAAGTTTGACAGCATTTTCTAAAATGTAAATGGTATTTCGATGTTTCTAATGTAGTGCTAGTGAGATAGTTTGATTCGTGTTAAACAATGAAGAACTGAATAGTTCAGCAATATATAAGAATATGCTTTTAAAACAAAACTATATTTTTGTACACGAACAGCAAATAAATAGACCATATCGTCGTCGTTATATGAAAACATACTAAGTCCATTTCCGCAAAAATGAAATAAATACACTAAGTTCATGCAAATGACAAAATTTATATTTTTTCAAACCGCCCTAAGCTTTACGATTCACCATTTTTAAATTTAAAAGAATTAAAACTTCCAAAATCTATTAATTGGCATGTTGATTTCAAACTTTTAATGCATATATCTCAAAACACAAAAAATGGACTTAGGGACCGGAATCGAGTTTATTCAGGCTAATTTCAACTTGATTCAGGTAAAAAAAGAATTGAGACGAGTTTCAAGCTCGCTTCAACACCACATGTCAATGTAGTAGTCTATTTCATGGCAAAGCTGCAATTGTTGAAAAAAAACCTTTTTTTATAGAATCTCAATTTCTATAATATGTTTTCTTACAGTTTCTTCTTGAAAATTGTCCATTTTTTTAGTTTTTTAATTACAAAAATGTGGCTACTGCCAATGGGTTTTCTTGGGAATTTTCTACTATACTATTTATAGAATGCAGACAAAAAACACGGGTACTAGATGCCAAAAAATGAGCTGTTGTTTTAAATGATTTTGCAAATAATTCAATTTTTGTTTGTGAAATATTCGAGGTATAGGTTTGTGTGTAACAATTACTTATAAATTAATATAAAATAATCCAATTATTAATAATAATTCTAAGAAATCTTAACCATTGTAGTTTAAATTATAACATTTAAAGACAGATTCTTACATTTTTTTCTAAGGATAAAACCGATAAACAAAATAATTTTATGGTAATATGGAGGAGATGGACTTGAATTTTTGCTCTGCGAAAATGAATTGGAAAATATCTTCTTTTTTTCTTTAACATCAAACGCGTTCTGTAATAAGAATATACAAAACGCGAAAGAAACAAATGTCTAGATTTCCTTAAATATTACGATCGTTTATTTTTTTTCAAAACTTTTTATAATTTGAAACAATGAAAATTTTTACTTTATCAAATCAAAAACATAACAGGGTATGTAATAGTGGCTTCATTCAACTGCGAAATATTCACTGAATATGCACAATTTCATGAAGATTTGAAATTTAATCGTTGATTTTCTAAAAAGATTGCAGTAAATTATTTTAAGAAATGTATTCCAGTTTCCAGATTTGACCATTTTAAACCTGAAATATAGTTGATCAAAATCAAAAGAAAAGTTCAATATCTAGAGATTTGAATTATCTATCAAGTCCAAATCATGCGTCTTACTAGGATATTTTTTCCAAACCCGTAGAGTTACATACAAAAAACAAATGTGCAAAATTTTCCTGAAATTCTGAAGTAGTTGTAAATATAACTTTTTTCAAACTCAACGACTTAAAATACAAATTAAACATCTACCGTTTCACGCTACTGTACATCTTTTGATGTTGTTATTGGTTAGCTATTTGAAAAAAAATATATATATATATATATATAATGAGCCTTACGCTCATTTCTTTACCAAACACTTTATACCTTCAAACTTTTACTTTGCAAATTAAGTTTCACCAAACCCAAATTTGAAAAATTTAGTTTATTAGTATATTTTTCTGAAAAGTGAAAGGTTTTGTTATTTTTTTTCAGTGGGTTTTATTCGATACCCGGTTTTTATATTCCTGTTTCTTAGAATCACGTCTTAAAACTGCTGCTTTACTACGCGGATTTTGAAATCAAAGGTAGTTGTTTAATTTTAAAAAATCTATTTCAAAACTTTTTCGGAATTTGTTAGAAACGGGATTTTTAACAGCTGGATTTCGACACGCTCCCTTTTTCGGTAATAGGCATAAACGAGTTGGGTTCGATATCCCGGTTTTTATTTTTTCGTTTTTTTAAATTCCGATTCTAAAATCTCGTTTTTTATAATACCGCTTTTTTATAATCCCGATTTTTGTAATCCCATCTCTTATAATCCCGTTTTTTATTATACCGGTTTTGCAATAAGAACTAGTCGTTTAATATTAAAAAATCGTCCAAAACTGGAAATAAACTACAATTCAAGAGCCCAATGAATATGTGTTTAAGTCAATTAAAAACAACTTTTGCTTACACTACATTAGGCTTCAAATGGAGCCTAATATTACAGTGTTGTTTCTATGTACGGAATAAAGGAAAAACGTTTTCAGAGTAGTTCATCAAAAGTCGAATATTATCACTGATGGCTAACTTTTTATTTTTTTTTTCTGTCTAATCGACTTATTTTGCATTTTGCAATCTACACTTTATTTTGCAACTTTTCAAAATACGAATTAACTACAAAGTTGTATTTTAAATTAATGAAACACTTTTACTTTTCATTTTTCGAATGAAATCTGAAATTCTGTGAAACACTCTGCGCTTTACTTTCCAGGATATTATTTTTTTGCAAAGTGAAAAGCCTCAGTACTAGTTCTGAGTTATTATTCAAATCAGTTTCAACTCATTTCTTCACACAAGTACTAGAATCGAGTCATATCAATTTGGAACCGACTGTTTGTTAGGACTCGTTCTAAGCTAAAAGCTAAGACAAGACGATTGAAGTACAAGCAACTACAAGTTGCTAGTACTTCAATCGGTACCAATTTATTTATTCATAGAAGTACTAAGCTATAATTCTGTTAAATGGGTACCGATTTACTCATTTTTTGAAATTAGATAGGGTACTAGTGATGTAAAGAAATGAAGGAATATTAAGTATTTTGTTTGGACAACAATTCAAGCATAGTACCTGAACTAGCTAGAATAGGTACTAGGGCAGCCTAAGACTTATAGAAATTGGGCGTAGTCTTATCTCAAAAAACCGATAGAAAATTGTATACACAAAATTTTGCATGTGGAGGCCATTTTTTTAGGCCTTTCAATTATAGCTTAAATATGTAAGAAAGTGAATTCGTTAACTACGCTATTAGACTATCTTAATAGATATTGCCACTCGATCTCAAGTTAAACGTTTTGCTAGATGATTATCTTTTTGTTAAGGAAGTATAACATTAAGCACCTATTTCGAATATCGGTTCTTGGAAAAAGGTATTCCGTACATCAACTAAGCTTTTCATTTTGAGCATTTGCTCTGAAAAAGTAGTAGCCGCTGTGCTTAATATACTTAATATAATATATCAAACTAAGAATTTATTTTCTTATCTTAATTAGTTTCAATTTACATGGGTTTTTATAGTATTGTTGTAACCAATCGTAATCTGAAATACTACCCCACTTGAATTACTAATGAAATTCTTCTTGGTAAATTAGAGCATGAAAGGAACATGAAGTACTAGGTTCCTATAGGCATTAGATAGATTTGAAGTCCGCCAACAATTGTTTGCCCTTGTTACTCTTTATAAGTAAAGTAACTAATACTCTTCGAACACTGATGGTGCTGCTAGTGCTTCTGCTGTTCTGGTGTGATTAGAGCGTTTATTGAACTCATTTCAACTTTTCCATATCACTTAAACTCCACTGTGCAAGTATAATTCTTATTCTTCGACGGCGCGCGTTTCTTCAGTCCCCTTCCTCTGTTGCCGTTTGTACGTTTCATTCTTTTCCAGTTTAACAATTTCAATTCCGATTCCGATTTCTAAACCTTATAACTAGCCTTCATAGTTCAGGCTTCATACTACACCACGTATAGTCAGTCATAGAGAATGATGGGTTGCTGGTTTCTGGTATTCTGGATTTGGCTCCTGTTTGTTGAGTTTATCAGCGCATGAATGTTGCCCTGTGTGCACATAAAGTAGGTCTTATGCAGCAACTGAAGTGTAAACTGGCATTGGAGTGGAGAGAAAAAGAAAATGTTTAGCTTCTTGGGCTTCTTACGTCTTGTGTTTTTTTTTCTTCTTCTTTTGACAATGAAGACGATGACAGCGATTATATTCAACGAGTTAGTGAAGAAAAAATCAAGAAACCAGACTGTGAACTCGTAATAAAAACAGTGCCGGGTTAAGCCGGATAAGGGTATAGTCTATAAGGCCGGATGTCTCGAAGGGGCCCACAGCTTTTCTAGCGACTTAAGTTTCGATTTTCAAAGATAAAACTCTTATTTCTATCTTAATCTGATAATTTGAACTGCCTAAGGCCCTTGACACGACCTAATCCGTCCCAATTCGTATCTAGATGTACGAGTAAGTATATCGTCGTCTGTTTCTTCATCTTCCAGATACCAGCTGATGATTTATTACGTGTAAACTTGTAGTGTAGATTGTTGTGTATTTTTTATTATCTTGTCTAATTCTTCTTATTCTTTGTTTTTGAAGTTCCATCATCTGTTGGTCGATACGCTTGTTGTTTATCTCTAAGGTCGTTTACATTTTGACTCTTTGCTGTCATGCGGCCTGATGGTATTGTATTCGTAACTTTATGCATTACGATATCATTTTTTTGTTGTTGTTATTTATTTCTAGCAATAAAGAAAACGAGTGAAACTATTTTGTATTCTTGTGGTTTTTTTCTTTTGTAAAGAAAAAAAAATAATAATTTTTCTGTATTTTTATTTACGAGAGATAAAGATGATTTATCTAAAGAAGGTCTGCTTCCATTTTGAGTCTACAATAGATATAATGTATAGGTTGGTATAAGTTTGTAAATTGAAGCTCAGGTGATTCTAGAAAGTAGCAATTTTGTATATATTAAGCCAAGTTATCTGCCTCTTAATGCTATCTATACATATTTAATGCTATAGTTATTTTAATAACTTGACCCTGAAAGCGAGACAGTGGAGTCATTTATCATGTTAAGTACTTACCTAGACCTATACCTTCTATAGTTGTTTTTTTTTTGTTTATTTTTGTTCGCATAATTTAGTGCAGAAGATTGGTTTGGGTTTGTTGAACCTATTACCTATGTATTTAACAAAGAGTTGTTTAAGTTGAAAATGTTTAACTTTCTTAGGTTAAAAGGTCATGGTAATTAATTTTTCTGCGGGAAAACAGAAATTAATCTTATAAAATTCTCATGGAAATTGTAGCTACGAGTGTAATAAAATAAACATGGTTAAGGAAAATTGTCCTGGAGAAAGTAAAACATTCTATTTTATTTTATATTTATTCGATACATTTTAAGAAGCTCAAAACTTAAATCAAAAGGTTGAAAATGCTTTGACTAAGACCGAAAGAAGTATGGGTCGCATGAGAATAACATTACAAAAGTTAAACTATATTTAAATACCTTTTTTTGGACCTTTTGCTCTGGTTACAAGAATTATCCTTTAATTTATTGATGTCTGTCAATTTGGTACGTCAGTTTGAGATACCATAATAATGTATGCAAAACCTTTCTCCAGGTTCAAGTGAAAATGAAAATCAACTTCTTTAATCAAGCTATCGTGGTTATCTTTGAATACAAATTATATATTTGTTTGCGATATGATTAGATTTGACAGCTTAAAGTTTTTACTGATAGACTTTTTTTTATCGAAGTTTATGAAATTGTTTCTGATTACATAGAAAAAATGATAGTAAAATTTTGTATTCAAACTTTTGAGCAATTCCAAATAAAATCTTTTCATTAGTTTACTTAAAATTCCGTTGAACTTGTTCTAAAAATTGACTTAAATTCTTATACTTGATACTTAAATGCATTTTTTTAACACCAGTTAAAAACAAAAGGAATATAAAAAGTTTGAAAAGGCGTTCTTTTTAAGGTTAAGGGAAGGTTTGTATTTTCCGTACGATTTCTTTTTGTTCTAAAGAATCAGCAAACATTTCAACAAAATTTAAAAACGGGAAAGAGTGTTGGAGATAGAACAGAGCCTTGGGGTACACCAGCATTTATTTTGTGGTTTTTAAACTTGAATCCATCCAATACAACTTCCATTGAACGATTCGAAAAGTAATTACTAATCCAATGAAAAATCGATTCATGAAAACCGAAAGCACGCATTTTCGATAAGAGAGCCTGATGCCAAACCCTATCAAATGCTTATGAAATATAAAGTTTTCCATCCGCTCGGAACGAGACCTGAAGAATAGGACAGATGAAAAAGCTTTCGCAGTGGTTTTGCCAGCGTTGAAGAACACCTCTTCAGAACAATAGCGGGGATACCATCCGGACCAGCGGAATTATGAGTGTTGAGATATTTAAGAACTCTTGCCACAAAACGAGTGCGAAAGAAAATTGGTCCCATAGAATCACTAACTCGCTCAAGTACAGGCGGAGTCATAACACTCACTAGCAGCGTTGAATTGGCAGTAAACTGCCTAGCAAACAAATCTGCTTTCTCTAAAGAGCTAAACAAATGGAGTGTCATTGACAACGAGCGTAGGAACCGAGGAAGAGGAAGAATTACTCGTAGATATTACAATTGACCAAAAATTTGTACTGCCTTTGGGGAATTTCAGTATTTTTTGCTGTAATTTTTGGTCATATAAAAATTTGGTCTGTCGAACATGGGCATTCAAGGCCTTCCTAGCTCGCTTGAACTTATTCCGTTTTTTCTCAGTTAGATTGGCTTTAAAACAACTGAAACTTACCTTCTTGACCCTAATTTCTTTACAGCTCCCATCGAACCATGCGTTTTCCTTAGGACTGATGCTTTTAACCCTATTCGGAATAAAAGTTCGAATTCCTAGGAGAATCAAACTTGTGATCTTATCAGCGCTGGCGTCAACGTCACTATCGAGGAAGCATAGTGACCAGTTAAAGATCCTCGTATTGCCAAAAGGAGCTCTTTCTGACACAATGGTCAGATGTGCCTCGAGGAGAAAGAACACTAATAATGTACTTACCAGCGTCAGAGGTAAGAAACAAGTTAGGAGTGTTTTCTGCTCGACCTTCAGTCCTATATCCAAATGGGCTCCTTGACCAGCTGAGTTAGGTGGTTTAACTCAGCAAAGATCTCAGCACACACTTCTTTTGGTGTTTTTTTTTCTTTTTCATTGAATACGAACAATTTTAAATAATTTAAAAGGGTTTTACGATAGTAACGGGTTCTACATTTTGCGATTTAAAAAGTATAGGGCTGACATTCGACATCTGTCAACATAAGTTGTTCAACCAGTACTTTTTTTCAGTTGAAAGTCTAACATTTACGAAAATGGATCGAGGACCGAATGTGTCGATTCCCAGTCGTTTTCGTCGCTCGTACCACTGAAAATATCGCTACTGTAAGTGAAAGTGTTGCCAAAAAACCGATGTGCCGATTCCCCGTCGTTCTCAGGAATTTGGACAATCTTAGCTCTTACGGCACATTATGGAGTATTTTGCATTTGGATCTTCACCTACATCAATATAAAGTCCAGTTTACACAACAGCTGAAGCCAACTGACCATTCAAAACGTCGTAGATACGTCGAATGGGTGCTTCAACAACAGGTGGTGGACAGTGATTTTTCAAACAAAATTTTCTTCAGCGATGATGTACATTTCTCGAAGTATTTGAATAGGGAACATTACATACACAAAAAGTCACTTTTTGATACAATCTTTAGTCCGGAGGTGGTATTGGACTTTACTACTTGAAAACGACGATGGAACGACTGTCATCGACAATTCGGAGCGTTATGGCCATATGATAACCGACTTTTTTACTGCTATTGAAGAATACGACTTGGAGATTATCTTGTTTCATTAGACATGTCACACAACTCGAGCGAACATGACTTTATTGCAAGAGACATTTCCTAGCCACGTAATTTCCCATCGTGTCGATATCAACTCGCCACCAAGGTCATACGATTTTACACCGCTGGACTTTTTTGAAGAGCCGTGATAAATCTTTAACTCCTGAGCAATTGAGAACCAACATACGTCAAGTTATGGCTGAGATACCGCCAAAAATCAAAAAATATTTAATTCTATTTGTACATAAAAAGGAATTCAAAGTACTTGACGAATTGGAAAGGAATCAAAATACAAAATAAATATAAAGACACAATTACATGTTCCGCTACCGGTACTTACAATTTTCAAGTACAAGAAGTACTTATACTTATAATTACCAAAGAATTGTACTGATACAATGGAGTTTAAAAAAAAGGACACATATTACCACCATTCTGAGGCTGAAGCAGACAGTTTTTATCAGAGATCAAAGGTAAATCTCAACCTTTTGAAAGGTCTCTTAAATTACTCTCATTTGTTGAGATTTACAAAAATGATCCCTTAATAACCAGTTTACTCAATTTTTTTTCGGTTTCTGAGAGAAAAACTTTTATTTTGACATTTATTAGGTTTTGGTTAACCGGTGACCACTTATTGCTGAGAGAAAATAATAAATCTCATTTGGAGATTTTTAATTTACTTTACCCGTTAGAAAGTTCTTTGTTTAGAATCTCTAAGAAATGTTTATTTAGTCATTTATCAACACCCTTTGATTCGGTCTACCCTCGTTTGCCGTTGGCCACTAACATCCTTTCATTTTTTAAAATCTCCTAACATTTTTGAGATGGCTCTGGTTGTACTGGGCGTTCCAGCAACGCAAGTATCAGTGGAAAAGGCGTTTTCTTCTCCAAGTTTTATACTTAGTGAAAGAAAATATAATTTAAATCCAATACTCTTGAGTGTTTACTTTTAGTTAGGCTTAATAATTAGGAATTAACTTTTTTTACTTGTAAAATAAAGAAAATCATATAATTTATCATTTTAACCATTTTTAATTTATTTTCTAGGGAAAAGGTTTAAAGTTAACCATTTCCATTTATTTTTAGTTAAATAAGTCAACAGAGAAGAGATATTTGCGAACTTAAATGATAAATCTCACACAAAGACCTAAAAAATTAATTTTTAAAAATAAATCACAGACCAAGACCAAAATAAAATTGGCGAATTAAATAAATCTCAGTGAGAAACCGATTGAAAATAAAGGTCAACGGTTATTTTGGATCTCTGGTTTTTATGACAAAATAGAATCAAAGAAAATACTAGAAAAAAAAAACCATTGTCTCTGCAGTTTCAAAGAACATTTAAAACTTCTATTAAAATTTAATAACCTACCCTTTATGTCCCCATTTTGAAATATATTGTGACTGCCCTTGAACATTGAAAACTGTATAAAAATATATTTATTTTAGTTATCTTTTACATAATTGTTTCAGATTTTCCTTGATGTACTTCAGTGCATAAAATCAGGAAGCACATACCACACATTAATGCATCTATTATCATATTTAACAAGAAACCTCCCACAGCCCCACACATAACGACTTGCCATTTCCTACAGTGAAGAAGGCTTATTTCCTAGTGATAAGTTTTTACTACATGTATGTTAACACAGGGAGTTATTTTTAGGTATTCATCATGCCCACTTTTGAACAGAAAAGTTATTATGTTCAGCTAAAATTGGCATGATTAAGTTTGATCAGCAAGTTTCTACATATGTTAGAAGTTAAAACTCTATTGTAATTTTTAAAAAGCTACCGGCTGTTGTTTTAATAAACCTACATTTATATGCAGTTTTAAACTATTGAAAAGAAGTTCCATGAAGCTACAGTGAGGGAATCCACTGATTTAGGAAGCCAGGCAATTGAGATGGCCTAGAAGTTCTTGGCGAAGAAGAGTCGAACAGGAATCAGCACAATAGGGGAAAAGTTTGAGAGAGCTGAGATACATTTTTACAGAAATCGTAGGGATAGTGGAGGCCCTATGTCCAGTAACGAGAACTTTAAGGAAGGTCCAATACGTGTCGAAGCATTATAAAGCGAAGTATTTTTCAGATGTATTTACTTCTTCCAAAACATCAAAAATAGTGATACTAGTGTTTGTAATCAAGAATTGATGAGTTGGTGACCGACGTTTTTTGAGTGTCAATCAAACATTTCTCTTTTCTTTTCTTTTTCTCGAAACACCCTTTAAATAAAATAGCTTTAAAAAAGAAACAACAAATAGAAACACGATTAATATATTACTTTTCTTTTTATAGCTTTGTGTTTTAAGACTTAGATAATGGACTGCAATTATCAAAAACTATTAATTGTTAAATAAAAAAAACATCAAAAACTCGATTTTAATGGTTATATTTATGTTTCTAAAAATGTAGCTTTGCATTTATTTTCTAATCAATATAAATGTATCATATTTTTTTTCTAGCGATTGGCCCAGTTTCTATTTTTATGATTGTACAAAAAAAAACAAAAATAAGTTGTATTCTATTATTATACATTATTATGATAGTTTTTATGTCGACAGGAAATTGTAAATGCAGTGTGGGAGAAAAATATTCAACTTTAACTATAGGGTTAATGTTATTTTTATCTATACGCGTACCAGATTGAGGAGTATTAAAAATGAATAATTTATACATTTTATTGTTTTTCTTTTCGTTGTGTACAATGTTAGTTTATTGTGTATGTTGATATAATATAAATGTTTAAAGGGGATAATATTTAGTTAATTGAGTATGATAATCCACATATGAAAAAGTAATTTGTACATTTTATTAGAAACTGAATCAAAACATCAAGAACAATAAATTATTGGATTTATGAATTGCATATGTTTGGAAATTTTGTTAATAACTAAAAGAATTCAAATAAAATTGGTTTAATAATTCTGTTTGCCATTTCAAGCATTTTTTTTAAATCCTAACCTGAGTTTGTTTGATGTTTGACAAGAAGAGAGGTTGCATTATCAACCCAAATGAGGTAACTGATAATTAGGGAGGAATCTTATCGGATGTGTACGAAATCTAAGAAATTTAATACACAGATTGGAAAAGCTTTCGAAACTATTTTTAAAGTACGTTGAAAATGTCACTTTTGTCAAAAGTAATTAGGGGTAACAATTTTGTCAAAAGTAATTAGGAGTAACAACGCATAGAATTTTATGCGCTGTATGGCGTTGTGTACTCACAATTTCTTCCTGATTTTCTTCGATATCAAAATACTGCGGAAATATATTTTTCGAATTATTGTCAAGCAAAAACACAAATTTTCTCTGATATCTCGATTTTGGTTACATCCATAGTGGTGTGTTTTTTAATTTTGTATTTTATTTAATTATCGTAATTGCTTAACAAGAGTAAGATTTAAAATCTTATAAAGTAAGCTTATTTTACAAAAAAGGTTGAAATTGAAAAATAAGAACTAAGCAATCTTTTTATGCTTGTTGCCTTCAGATATTGTTTTATACTACGAGGTAAAGTGTTCCAAACCTTAACCAAATTTAAAAACAAAAATTAACGTTCCGATGTTAAATATTAGTAAGGAGGAATAATAAGGTGATGAGATCTGTTTGAGATCGCCATTCTTACTCTGTAAGTGCGAGGCAAAATATAAGAAAGATTGAGTTGAAAGCTACATTAAGTTTTTAAGTGCAATTAACTAATGAAATGGAAGTTTATTAACATAAGCCGAAAACAAGAGAGTACCCAGTATGGAACCTTTTGGTACACCAATGGCATTCGGGAAAAAATTTGACAGGGTGTCACCAACTTGCACTGCTTGCTTCCTATCAAATAGATAAGAAAATAATCATTTAGTTGCACTAGATGAAAAACAAAAATGTTGCATGAGCTTTTTATATAGATTGACATGATTAAAGGAATCGAAAGCCTTCGAAAAATTAAACGAAACTAGAAACATAACCTCGTTATCATATATTAGAACAGACGAATTTGGTATGATCGAAACCAAACAGAATAGGACCAAGATAGCTACCCTGGGGGACACCAGAATTCACAACAAATGAACTTCACTCTTTACAAAATTTTACACTATAACGTCTTTCAAACATGAGGAGATCCAGTTAATAAAATAGTCGTTGAAACCTTTGTTATGCTAGTTTTAAAAATAATATTTTATGACAAAATTTGTCAAAGGCATTGCTGAAATCAGTAAAGATACAATCTACTTGTTCACGCTTTTCAAAAACATCTAAACAAAAGGACGTAAAGTGCATGAAGTGAAACTAATTAGTAACAGTTTAAGGGGGATTTAAAACAGTGGTAGATGTGTTAGAAAAACTAGAAGTATTATTAATACTAATAGTATTAGATTAGATTTAAGGTTTAATTCGATTTTCATATCGAGATCATATAGGATCTTAGAGTAATCAGTGAAAAGTTGTTTTATTTTAGAATACGTTCTAAATTCATCATCAGTTCTTGTTTTCTTATACTTTATCAAAGCTTTGTTCCTTTTGTTCTTTAAATTTTTAACTTGAGAATCAAATCATGATGGAACACTCAAGTTATTTTGAGTCTTTTTAAATGGAATGGTATTGTAGAAACAGTCAAAAAGAGTTAAATAAAAAATGTGACACATATCGTCAATATTTAAGTTAAAAAATAAGTGATCCCAATTCATCGTACATAATAAGTTAAAAAGATTTTATAAAATAACACCTACTAAAGTTAAATTCTAGTTTGTTATTATTTGATAGCATGAATTAAGTGTTATGTCCAATGCAGGACGATGGCGATCTTCGTCTACAATTTTGACCTTACAGGAAATCACAGATGCGTCAGCTGTTTTTCTAATTGAATTAGGCCACAATTAGACATCAGTTAATAAAAGCTCATTTGAAGATGACGCGTTTATAGGAACCTAAAAGTGATCTTCGTTAATTTGAATCAACTAGTACTTTGTCTTCAGATTCCAAAAGCATATAATTGATTTCTATGTTGTTGTTAAATTTTTCATTAATCTCGTTCTTGGAGCTTGGAATCGTACAAATCAATACTTTGTATTTACAATCCAACCTAACCTGAGTTGTATAGCTTAATCTATTCACAATAATAGATGCACCTGCCCTATTTTTGAAAAAGTAAGGTCCAATCACGCACGATGCCCAAAAATCGCACTAAACCGTGAGACATTGAATAGGTTGTTTGAAATGAATTTTAAAATCTAAGTCTTTTCAAAAATAGGGCGTTTGTGGAATGCCAAATTCTAAAGATCAAAAAGAAATCGGCAAACCTGGGTTTTTGCACACGCGTTTCATTATACAAATTACTAACTTATCCCGCCCGCCCGCAGCTCAAAATTGTACAACAGTTCCACTATTCCCTGATTATAAATTGCTACGACAAGACGGGACAACCACAAGTGCAGTAAT
Source organism: Eupeodes corollae (assembly GCF_945859685.1). Lineage (NCBI taxonomy): Eukaryota > Metazoa > Arthropoda > Insecta > Diptera > Syrphidae > Eupeodes > Eupeodes corollae. The sequence continues at coordinate 52,435,735 of NC_079149.1, read as the reverse complement.
CTTGCGTATTGTTAAACAATTACTATTATCCTTCTATTAATTATTATTAATTGCGTATTTTTTACTTGTCAAATGACAAAATGAAAACTGTTGTTTTCTTGTGCGAATAAACCTGTATTGAATATCATAATAACCATTTTTATTGTAAAATTTTCGAAATTGTGCGTTTCGCACATTTTATCGATAAATGCAAACGTTAAGAGTTCAATTTTTGGACCAACCAACGATCGTAAGCACCAAATTAACATCTATTCATTTATCAATAAAAAAAAAGATAAAGATAATAACTATTTTGCAGTATGCATTAAATCTTATTTATAAGCTTTAAAAAAGATTCTATAATATTAGTTTTATAAACTTACCAATACTCTACCAAAATAATGTTTGATTTATTATCTAATCAAAAAGTTTATCTTTTTAAAAAATAAATTTACTGCACAAACAAAAAACTACGTATAAAGATAATCATTTAAACATTAAGCAATTCCATGACTTTCTAGATTCCCATTCTTTTATTAATAAATGTGGTGCTGGACTATCCAACTTTATTTTGTATTAGTTTTCGAAATGCTTTCTTCATTTTATGTGATTGTATACAATTTTGAGGTAATCATACAGAAAAAGTATTGCACAACAAAAAACGCATTACCTAAGGAATGAACCACAACAATTTAATCAGTTATTGGAGGAAAAAATAAATAACTATGGAAGAGAAAAATTGGAATAAGAAAATCACGCATGCCAGTGGTCATTTATCAATTCAATGACCTACTTGAGATATTAACTAACAATTCCATCATCAACCTGAGATTTGATTTGTTACTTTTTCTTCTAATGAAAGTTCTAATAAGGGCAAGAAGTAGCAAAGAGAAACCTAAAATATTTAATAGAAAGAAATTTTAATCTGACAATTCTAAGTTGAAGAAAACTGTCAAATGGAAAGGTATATGAACAGCTGTTAAAAGTTTACATTTGTAAGTAAAAATTGTCTACTTTTTCCACTTCTGAATCGGAAATGAAACAATTGAAATCAAAAATTTGTTCAGTCTTTTTTACCTCACTTAGGAACTTTTGTAACGTAACGGAAAACTTAGAACTCTTTGATAAACTAAAAGCTAAAATTAACAATCTAAAATAAATTTAGAGCTTCGTCAAGAAATCGGAGGAAGGTATTCTAATTTTGTTTATTCGCTTTGTCGCATTAAAACAAAAAAAAAGTCACAAATTTCTATTAAATAAATTGTTAGTATGCTATCAATGTATTTTCCCACGGTACTAAAAGTGTTTTGAAGCCATCCCGGAACTTAGTTTCACTGAGAGCAATCTGGGCTTCTTCTAAATACACTTAGGTACAACAAACTAACCATGATTTTTATTTAATTTTTAAAGCTCTATCCTCATTTTGCATTCATATCATAAAAATTCGTGACACTAATGACATTGTTTTTATGTCAAAATGACTGCGGTGGTGGCGGCCGTCAGTCGTCGCGGCATCACTGTTCGAACCGGCGACTTAATGACACGTCAAGTAAAGCCATCATCGTCATGGCCAAAGTCATGGACGGAAAGCGATAAAAATAATGTTATACTGCTGGCGTTCAATGCAATTAGCATTAATTTTGGCTTTTTCTTTTTTTTCTGCTGAGAAAGAGGAAAACCATCCACGGCTTTGACTATCTTGACTCTCAACTTGAATTTGATACCTATACCATTTTTTTTTTGAAGAATGATACTTCATTAAGTTGGTCGTGCATTTAAAGAGTTTTATTTTTCAGTTGCAATTCTACTGCCGTATATCGCAATTTTCAATTAAAGCGCCCGTTACCATTAAAGTCGCATTTTATCATTATTATAGCAGTTTTATTGATGATTAATTAAAAAGAGCATCATCACACTGCGGTTTGCTTGATTATACACAGGTGTAGGAAGAAATTTAAGACTTTTTTCTGTAATGTTTGCTTTTGAGATTGGCAAGTTTGAAGTATCTTTTGGATTAGTTTCATTAGAGTATCAATCGTCACGTATTCTTCAAATGGAACTATCTCAAAAGACTGCACTGTGTAGTGTGTGATATACATCACAAATGTAGAAAAACAAAAATTGTCACTTTGATCACTGACAACACTGACAGGTTGATTGGAGGATGAGTTGTTTTTTTAATTCTCAGTCTTCATGTTCTGTCTGAAAATGAGCGAAATGCGTTTGCTGCCGTTTCGTTGAGCTTTGCCGCTTTATACAACTGCCCTGCCACCACCACCGCATATCGATACTTTTAACAAGATTAAGCATTCGAGCAGATGAATTATATTAGTTCAACTGTATGTACTTAGTTTGTGGCTTTCTTTATTTTAAAAATTGTATTTTTTTTTTTCAGGTAAGAAAAATAAAAAAATAGGTTAATGAGCAAGACTTCTTCTAGATGCAGACAGTGATATATATTTTAACAGCCTGTAGAGTAAGTACTTGTTATAGATCTAGAACGCGATGATGGGTTACTGCAACTTACTGTTACGAGAGTTGGAATCGTTTTGTAATTATTGTTAATTTTCCGGTGTGAACGTTGAAAAAACGAAAAGAACGAAGAGAAATAACGCAAATTAAAATATCTTTAAAATTTTAATGAAACTGAAATAATTTATGAGTACAAATAGTTTTTTTTTGTTTTAGGTATCTGAAAGTGCACTGGTCAATAAAACTACGTTTTATTTTGTGTCACAAAAAAACAACAATTATTAAAAAAATGAAGATAATAAATCCTTTGAATTTTCATATCATATCAGGTTTTAATAATATGTCCTTTAAATATGCTAAAAAACAAACATAAACAGGATTTTGAAGACTTAGTTCAAACTTAAAATATCTCTTACCAATAAACTATATTTCTCTTCTAGATATGTAAATCATTTAAATATCTTACTTAGTTAATGGGAATTCTCATTTGTTATGAGTCTTTATTTGACTCTATACGAAGTTTTGAAAGAACCTTAAATTTGATACTTTCATAGTTTTGAAAAATATGTTTTGGATTCAATTCTGAATGCTGATTTCGAATGTAAATTTCGATTTTAACTTTTTGCTCAAGTTTTTAAAATACTCGTTTTCAACATTACTTTTATATTTTTTTATTATATTTCAAAAATGTGTTATAATAGAATTGTTTTCGTTACAAGATCAAAATTTACTTTTAAAAATGTTGACTTTTTTTGTTGAAGACCATATTATTATAAATGGTTTAGCGTTCATTTTAGATTTTTCTTAGACAGGTGACATATAAAACTTTTTAAAGTTTTTCGAATATCTTATAAAAAGCTAACCCATAATATTATTAGTTTCAAAAAGCCTGAAGCTACTATTAGCCGGTCAACGCGTTGACTCTTTGACGTAAAAATGTCGATCATAGCTATGAGTGTGTCCTAACATTGACAGGGCATAATTTTGAACCGAGTCTTCGCAAATTTTGAATGTAATCTCATGTACACGTGTCTTATCAATAAGAAGTTATATCTCAATAACCGTCCTACCCGTGGCATCATGGCTAGTATTCAATCCCTGCCTGTGCCATGTAAAGTTATTTCGCGGATACTGCCTCTTGCGTGGAATTGCCTCCAAGATTAATTCTTTTCATGAAGTGCTTTCTCAAACTGTTGGGCCACCTTATATATTTGTTTGTTTATATCTAAAAAACTAGACGTCATACATTAATTTTGAACTCGAATTGGAATTAAGGCCATCGAAATCCGTTGGAGAAGTGCAGTTTTATAGCTTTATAGTTTTATATAGGAAGAAAACCTTGCCATTTTTTTACCTACACAGAAATTTTGAAAGCAATACAACCGACGCCATAGTAGGGACGATACAGTAGTACCCGTGGCGTGATGGTTAGAACGTATATCTCTCACGGAGGTCTTGGGTTCAAGTCCAGCCTGTGACACCTAAATTTGGTTCACCAAGAGTAACTCTTGTCACGAAGAACTTTCTCAAATTAACTGTTCGGAAATTGTAGGATCCCTTCAGCCCTGATATTACGGCACATAGGAATGTTTGGATGCTATAAGCTAACTACGAGCTTTTGCGCTAAGAAATGTTTTTATTTATCTGAGACGTTACATAATTTAAAAAAAAATATGTATGGCATTTTGTGTGTTGTGATAATAATTTACAATATTTTTCTGTGGAGAATAATTTACCAATTTTTAGTAGTTTTTGTGTAAAAAATGGTTCAATATAATTGTTTACCAATTGTTACTTGGATTTTTCTAAAAATGTCATCAAATGTTAACAACAAATGTTAAAACAGTGCTAAAACAATACCAACCGAATTTTTTGGAAGGAGGTGTCAGAGCACATTCCTGAATATTGCAATTGCCGGTAAAAACAGAGTGTGGTAAAGCATTACACATTCGCGTAGTACGGCTAAAGAACGAATCTCTTGACTGTTTCACCGCAGTTGGCCTCTTTATTCCTAGAAGCAAGTATTACGTTAACCGTAACTGTACTGTATAAGGGGAAGAATATAACTCAGATGAACTAGTGAACCAATTACTGCTTCGAAGCTTTCGATCTTCGAGATATTTCTAGAAATGGTAATAATTCAACATTTCCATGATCATTGATTTAGTTTTCTAAAGACATTGAAACGTGGAAGAAATATGTCAAAACTTTGCAATTTGACAAATCGGACCGATTACAATAATCTCCTATGGGAAGTTAAAAATTCCAAGCAAATGTGCTAAGAGTTCAACCCAACGATGTCACTTGAAGTGTCGTAATATTAGTTGACAGCTTGAAATTTACGATAAACAATATTGATTAATAATCAAACAAAGAGTTAACATTATTATTACTTGATACAAAATGGGTGATTAAAACTTGGTCGTCATCCTAAGGCACGCTCAATAAATAAAATGAAATAATAACACTTTCTTCAAGCACAGTAAAAATGCATTAAAAACCAAAAGTACTTAAACTATGGCCTGGATACGCCCGAAATATGTGCAAAAATTTGGTTTTAAAAGAATCAAAAGACTGAATCTTCCGAATTATTATCTTTAGTGGTGATGCTTTTCACAACGAATTCTACGAGTATGTTATTAAACAACATTGACTGTGAATTGATTGAGCTACCGAGCTATTATTAAAAAACTTGCCGGAACTGGAAGATAGTGTTTGTTCTCAACTAGATAATTTGTTAGAAGACGTTATACTAAAAAAAATCAAGAAATTAATTCAGTGCTTTAACTGTGTACCAGGGTCGTTGCGGGTGTACAAATTTTGACATCCGCGGAAGCGGATGCGGATGCTGATTTTTTGAGTCTCACATCCGCGTATGCGGATACGGATTTAAGAATTTATTACATAAAAACAATTTTAATTCCGTAAATAAAGGAACATTTTATTGATTATCTTTGCCTTTAATAATTAAATTTAAAAATGGGTGAGTTATATTTAATAAAAAGCAAGATTGCAGCCTTCGCAAACTGTAATCTGTTTCTTAGTGGACCGTGTATTAATCCAGCCCCACTAAATAGTAGTTCGCTGGGAACTCTGGCTGGTGGAGGTGATAAATTCCTCAGTGCAACATTGGAGGGCCTTTTAAAGTCTGTTTGATGAACTATTATTCAGTTCTAGTCTCTTTTTTTTCAGTAGCATGCTAACTCCGGAGAAGGCTTCGGGACTAGCGGTAACAGATTCTCTTCACCTTCGACTTCAGTTAATGAATCTAGCATCAATGCCATATCGCTTCTAAAGCAAGCCCTGTAACTTAAACAGGACGTTCCAGGTTCCGAATGTAAAGTCTCATCCACTTTCTTCTTTTTTGTGTTGTTTGCGTTTGGTGACAACGTAGGAGAACTGGTGCTTAATGGATCATTGATCATCTTTAGAATTACATCTTTTATTCTTTCCTCGGTGATGGGTTTGATAAATGTATGCTTATAGTGAGGGTCTAAGTATGTTGAGATCGCATTCAAATCGTTGTCTTGCAAAGATGAAAATTTTGTTGAAAAATGAGTTTTCAGATTTAAGGCTGCCAGCCGATTGGCATCAGTGTCCGATGGTTTTGATAAGTATTCTTAAGCATTTGGATTATAGGAATCACAGATGAGAGCTGCTCATTTCACAAGTAGCTTCTTCTAAAGGTTTGAGAAGTTCAAGGCAGCTTTCAATTATTTTCCACTCTTCTGGCAAAATTGGCTCAATATTGTTGTCATTGGCATAAGGACTCAATACATCCTTTAACTTGGAAAAACGCATAAACATGTAGAATGTTCTATTTCAGCGTGTTTTTTGATGGTGGCGGCATTTATGTTCTGTATCTGTATCACTATTTCACTTAATATATAAAAATAAACTGTGTCCTCTGGCCACTTAGCAAGAGCTTTTATATCCTCAAATCTGTGACCATTGCATATGACTTGTTGTTGCTTTTGTCGCCACCTAATTGGGACCGAGATTTTTAAATTTAAAATTTGTACTAAGGCTATTTTTCTAATTTGAAAAAAGCGTTAAAAAATATACGCATCTGCAACAAACTCCGCATCAGTTTATGCGGATGCGGATGTTGGAATTATTGTGAATAATCCGCAATTGCGGATGCGGATGCGACATCCCTACTGTGTACCATGGTGGTCATTGGGTTGATATCGTTTTTCATTATTGTTTCATCTTGCATCCATACAAATCGTTTTTCTTTAATAAAATATTGACATACGAAATAAGCTTTTTGTTTGCATCAACAATCTACATATGTACATCATACAAATATTTATATTTGGGCAAATAATTACGGATAATGAAGTGGTATTCAAATTCATTTTTTTAATAGCATATTAACAGTCAATCCAAAAACAGAAAATTAATATTTTTACTTACAAAATGATGTATGTCTATTCTATTTAAAGACATTCAATTAAATAAAACTATCCAAAAGTTACACCTTTGCGGATGCATTTAATTTAATACATTTCCTTTCTTTTGATACCTTTTAAATCTTAAACCCTAACTCCAGTTTTAATTGTTGACTTTTAGCTAGCTGCACCTTTGAATGTGAGGATCCAAATTTAGACTTCATAAAACTAACTTGGCTCTAAAGCCAAAAGAAAAGTTCAAAATTTACCAGCTTAGATATTATTATTGATTTTAACAATTAAACCAACCTTTCTAATCAACAATTTTTAGCTATCATTAGATAGATTCAATAGAAAATTAATCGATATGACATTTTTCACTTTCGGTCAAGAACAATAAAATAAATAAAACAATGAAGAGAATGGAAAATGGTAAGTATGCTATAATACATCCTAAAAATATCTTATTTATAAAGATACATTTACGAGGTACTTTTTTGTCAATTAAAACAACAACAGAGACAAGTATACAGTTAAAAGTAAACCTATAACTATCTTTAATTGGATAAAGTTTTATTCAACTACCATGCCATGCAATACCATCTTAGACAAACTTAAGCACCTTCGGCATTTATGCCATCTGCAACTTCTTCTACATACTCGTATATGTGTATGTATATACCTACCACCTTCTTTCTGTTTCTTTATATTTCTCTGCATTATAAGAAAAAAGAGAAAGGGAAATGCATATATACCATCATATATCTATCGATGTATATGTATATAGTTAAATGTGAATGCGACACTATGGCCCTAGGGCCCTTTAATTGAATTTGCCTTCATCGTCGTCATGAAGTCCAAAATAGGCCATCACGTCTCGACGTTCATGAATCTCCTCCGCACAACTCTAAAACGGGTAGCATATTTTATAGCAATTCATTTTCAATTCCGCATTTCCTGCTTTGCAATCGTATAGTGGACGACGACGCCGGTATTCATTCAAATCGGATTCGTATAGGGCAAATGGCTCAAACACGTTACAATTGGGACCAGGAAGGTGGGAGGAGGAGTGTTGGACGGGACAGAACGGATATTCCGATCCCGATGATTTAACTATACACATTTCTCTTTTGCTTTGCTAAGAAGGAAAAGCTACAGGAAAGCAAAGTGTCTACGATTTTAAAATTAATTGATAGTTGAGGAGGAGTAAGAGATTATAGTAAAGTGTTTGGCTTTAATCAAGCAAAGCTCCAAGAAAAGCTCTACTATCCGTATAGAGAAGTTTGAAAGTAGGTAGGTATTATTTTGTCCTGAGAATTAACATCAAAGCCTAGTTTCAAAGTTTGCTGTATTCGTGTTGATCCGAAATGGAACAAGTGTCCACAGTAAAAAAAATTCCATAGAAAATATTTAAGTCCTGATGTCAAAATGATAAGAAGTTAAACAAATATTTGAAACAACTTGAGCGAATTTTGTAAGGGGTTTTATTTTAAGACCTACTATGCATACATTTGTTTCTTTCTTAATGCTTTTAACTGAAGCGGCCACAATAAGCAGAATTGTCGATTTTGGAGTGAATCAGCCCTATCATGAATTCCATCGTAATCGGAAATTTTTACGATTTCCCAAAAACTGTATCATGAAATGCGTTCGTAGTGGAAAATCTCACACAATTTTGCATTACGAACGGATTTCATGATACAGTTCTTCGGGATTCGTACAAATTTTCAAATACGATGGAATTTATTATAGAGCTGAATATCCAGAAGCATTGCAAGAGCTATACCAATGCATCCATAAAAAGTCAAAGTTTGGTGCTTTTTATGGGCTGATGGTGGCATCATTGCACAGTGGTTCCAGTTGTATGGAGATGCGGTCATAGATTGATAAAATCTGAACCACTGCACCGATTTCAATGAAATTTTCAGGGTCGGTAAACTATTGTATAAGAAATCATGAGGTAAAATATCCGCCCACTAACACGCCCACTTTTTCAAATCTTCAAATAATAAAAATTCGTGTAGGTAGGAAAACCACATTATTTTTTTTTATAAACGTGGGGGCATAACTCATCTGTTTAAATTGCTTCAAATGAAAAAAAATATAAATATATAACGGTAAAATCTACAGAAAAGTGATATACCATTTTTGAAAACCTAAAGTCTGTCTTTTTATATTGTTTTCAAATCAATGTTTTTTTTATCAAAAGTTTTTGAAAAAAAATATTTCTATTCTAATTTTCTCTTTCTTGTTTTCGACCGAATATTTGCTTCCAATATATTTTAAACCGCTTGCACAGTAAAAAAATCCGATTTTTCAAGTGATCAATTTGGATGTTTTCAGCGTCCGGTAAGGACAACGTCAAGGCCTCATACACCTTACGATTCCTCTCAGCCTCATTTTTAATATTGTTCAAAGACAGCCACATATCCAGAATCCCCAGACGTTTAAAAGAACACTTCAGACAAGCACCTTCCAAGCAAAAAAAAATATGAAATATGCTGCAGTTAGAAGGAGAATGCAGAGTCAATCGCAGCACATCGCAGCTAGACGCAGCTAGATGTTGTTGTTTTTGGAACTACATATATATACGAATATTTTGGTATATGATTCATGCATGACTTTTCATGACTTTGTTATTAAAAGTCTCGTTGAATTGGAGAAAAAGACATAAAAAACAAATTTTGGGCTTTCTTTGTGGGAATTTGCTCTTGGTTATGAAGTAATCAAAATAATAAAACATACTTTATAAACATAGCACATACCTTCAGTTTGAATATCCATTACTAACAAATATAAAAAAAAAAAACTATTCTTAACAATATAGGACTTTAAAGCTTATTGCAAAAAGAGCACTTCCTATGACAACGATATTTGTCTGGTATGTCCCACTTCGGAAGCACAGAATGAAAAGTTCTGTTTGTGGATTTGATTTTTTTTGTGTGTAATCAGGTGGCATGGCTATTTGTAAATACTATAGGGAAATATGAGGCAATAATAACAACATCAAACTTTTACCCTATGAGCTACTACGGTCCCACTGTGCATTGGATCAAACTTCTTCAAAGATAATGGGAATCGTAACGTAACTGGAATGGTGAGCGCTACCGTGAAACGATATTTTTTGCCCAAAATGCAAGAGCTTGACTTGAATGACATGTGCTTTCAGCAAGACGGTGCACATGCCACACAGCACACGCAACAATGGACTTATTTAAAACAAAAAAAAAACATTTTATTTTACGGTCGGGACCGGTCAATTGGCCACCTAGCTCGTGCGATTTAACGCATTTAGACTATTTTTGTGGGGCTATTTTAAAGGTCATGTTTATACAGACAAGCCGCTTCAATTGGCGCATTGGAAGACAACATTGAAGCATTTATTCGTGAGATAACGGCCGAAATGTTAAAAAGAGTATGCCAAATTGGACTAAGCGGATGGACCATTTGTACGCAGTTAAGTCAATATTTGCATAAAATAATCTTCAAACATTAAATTACATGAACCGTACTATTCACATAAAGATTTCATGAATTTTTCTGAACTGCATGTGTCTTTTTTTTTAAAGACTTTCCTATAGCTTTTAAGAAATCACCCTTTATTAGCATAAATTAATTTAAAAAAAAAATATAATCAAAGCTCTTTGACATTTGTTTACAGAACATCACTTTTTTTAGTCGATGTATTTTAAACTTTTTCAAGATATTATTCCTTTTTAATTTTTAATAATTTTAACATTTTGCTTCATAATAATATTCCAAATGAATGCTGATTTTGACATGTGTCAAATGCTACTTAAAACCAAGAAATGAAATACACTTTATAAAAGTTAAATAAACACTTCTACTAGGTTCAATCCCCCGGGTGCTCCTTCTTCCGAGGATGAGAAAACTTCCAATCGTGATTCTTGTCATGAAAAAGTCAATCTCCGTTCAAGTTTGCCATAAATCTCTTATGACTCCTGAGGTTAAAAAAATAACGTATAGATAATACAGTGCGAGCAATTAAAATGTTGTATGGAATTTTAGAGACGCTACCAAGGACGCAAATTAGTTTTCAATGTCGGTGTAAAACATTCCACATTCATGAAGTGCGGTTAAAGAAAGCATATCTAAACAGTAACTAAACAGAAGGTACGTGAAATTAGACTTAAGGGTTAACTGTTGGGCATTTCCAGAAGCACGTTAAGTAGGGTTGAAGAGTCTAATAGATAGAATGCAAGTGCTTACTTCACTAGAGCACTGTTAATGAATGAATTGAATGAAATTTCCCATGGTATGTTTCAAATCTTCTCGAAAATAAGAAATTACAAAAATGGAAAATCTAACTTTTTAAATTTGCAATAAATTGGGGGGATATGGGAACTTATTTCAATGTGTTAGATTTGAGTCCACGAAAAAAATTTTAAAAAATGTCGGCATTTGTAAATTTCTTTGATGGGAAAAATGTGGAGGGAAATTTTATGTCCGATAGTCTTCAATATTTCATCAGTGCACTGTTTATGAAAATAAATCATCTCGGTGGGTGTTTTTTTTTTTAGACATTTTAAGAAGAAATTAAACAGATATATGTAATTGAATGTAATGACCAATAATTAAGCTTTGTTATAAGAAAAAGGGTTTGTTTGTTTTAAAAATGATTTCGCGGGCAAGTGGCTGCAGCGAATAGCTTAAAAATTACAGCCAAGAGGTCCAATTTTAGACAATTTTTTGTCGTAAAGGACCGTATAGCAACAATTATCTGCGTTGACAAACCACTTCACATAACCATACAAAAACATTCCACCGGTGTTAAAACGCAAGATCTTGGTATGCCTGAATCCTTCTGATCCTTTTGTTTCCAACACTCTTCCATATGAGTTTTTGAAGTGCTAATCTATCAAATTGTTTCGCTGATGACAGTACACTAAACTCTCACATTCGGTTTAAGATTCACACACACCTTCTTGTCCTTAATTTAATTAAATTCTGATCTTGACAGCATTCTCCATCATATCATCTCATAAATTTTGTTTATTTGGGTATATCTTATATTTAAGCGTTTAATATCCCACTTGAATGAACAAAATTAAAAAGGGAGTTTTAAAAATGCTAGACGACTGTTGTCCGCCAAAATGTTTCATTCCTGTCTCCAGACATTCTTTTACCACCAATATTAAAAAAAGTGCTCAAGTGTCTCAGACTATTTAACCGAACTACTGGTTCTTCTAGAAATGCCAAACAGTTTATTTTTGAGCTCAATTTCAAATGTACTGTCAAGTACAGAGATTCCTTTCCTAACCGCACTACGCGAATGTGTAATGTTTCACCATGCTCAATGTTTGGAATTATAAGGATAACTAAAGTGTTCTTTGTTTAGACGTGTGGTTTTCAAAAAGAAATAAAACGCATATAATTCAATGTAATGACCAAAAATTAAGATTTATTTTAAAGATAAGGGTTTGTTATTATATTTTAAAAATGATTTCCGAATAGTCAGCCGAAATGCCCAAAGGCCGTACTCTTCCAACGCGTCACTCGTCGGGGTTATATGCTTAGGCAAGCGTTGCGTCGCACGAATCCAAACTATTTGCAAACGTTATTCTGATGTTAGTCTGAATGAATGAATAAGGTGGCTCAACAGTAACAGGGCCTAGTGACTTACAACTCTCAACCATTCCTGTGTCCGAGTATTGCTGTCAGGTATGGAGGGGACCAACAATTTTATACCGAATCCGAACGGCTAATTTGAGAAATCAATTTTTATGACAAGAATTACTCTTGGAGAATTTGTGAATTCCTCGCAAGAGGTAGTACCCGTAAATAAGACTATAGATGGCATAGGCAGGGGTTGAACCCAAGACCTCTGGCATGACAGTCCAACGCACTATCCACCATGCCACCCACGGGTACTACAAGCCCTTTTCATTTGAGCTGAAACATGAGTTGATGTTTGTATATTCCATATTAAAATGAAGTGACAGCTGCCAAATAGACCAATCCCGAAAAAAGAATTGCAAGATTGAAAACTACACGTCTAAAAAACACCCATTATAACCAATTGAGTACATGCAAAATATGTAAACAAATTTGGCTTGATTTGTTTTGTTAATTGTTATAAATTAAACATATAAACAAAACTTGTTGCAAAATTCCCAATTTTTGTGTATGTATAGAAACAAAAACTATAAGTAATTGTGTATATGAACAAAAGTCTGTTTAGAGCAACATTGCTCATCTGAGTAATAACTTCTTCAAGCTAACGCATGCATAAAGAATGTTTCAACTTAATTGCTTCTTAGGTATTTTTAATGTTTGAAAATTCTCAGAAAAAAAAAAACAAATGATTAATATATATATCTTAATTATTATAATCGATTTCTAGAGTTCAATTAATTGTAAGTTTAAAATCGTTTTTAGTTTGCTAAAAACACTGTACTTAATTATACTAGAAAAAAAAGACTACTTTCTAAAATTATAAAGACATTGAATAAGCTTTAAGTTTGTATTCTTTTAATCATTATTAGTTTGGTTTTGCTTTGCTTGTTAAAAATAATTAGACAAAACTTAGTGGAATCAGATTTATGAAGCTAAAAATACTATAGCAAATATTATAAGATAAATTGTTCTGGAAAAACGAAATTTTGAATAATGCAACTTTTATTTTGAAAACATGCGATTACTCAGAAATATAGATTGTTCTTTTTTTATTGGAATATTCAATTATTTGGACACAATAGAAGGATTATTACTACCCTTTAATCAGTTTGAATATCAAATTTGGATATTCCACATTCTTGATGTGCGGCTGAACAAAACTCTTCATAGTCTAAAACTAAGCTTATGGTTAAAAATGATGGACATCCTCTGTATTAAATTATTCATGCAACAGTGCATTTTTAGCAAACATAAAAAGGAACACATTTTTTACTTAATTACCTCAAATATTTCAAGGCATGTTCATGTTTAAAAATAATTTCAGTTAGTGCATTTTTACACTAGTTTTTCGAGCATAGGCGGTCATATTTCGTCAAAGTGCATCGAATTTTGGTTTTTTAATTGATTTGATGAAGTCGTCTAAAAATTAGTCCAAAATTATCAAATAGCACGAACAAAGTGACTAATTCACAGGTCCAATTCTTGAGATTATTTGTTCAGCAAACGTTTGGATTAATAAAGTCTATGTTATGGGACAACTTTTAAACCCATTTTCCTCCAAATGATTTCAAAAAACATGAGGAATACAAAAAATCACGAATTATTTGAGTTCGGTATTCGAGCCAAAATTGTCGCAAATTTGGGATTTAAAGCCAAAAGTTCATTTACGCCTTCGGGATGTAAAATGTGATTTTTTTCGGTTTATTTTGGATTCTCACGATGCTCAAGAAGTGCTCTGCTCACTCCAAAAATAACAATTTTACTTATTTTAAGTTTGTAATGTAGGATGGCTTTCGACAGAGCATAAAAAAAGACGATGTTTGCTTTATGACAGTTTATTAAAAAAGAACGCTTAAACAGCTTCGAGAGCTGTGCTTGTATGTATTACAATTTAATAGCGGGAGGATCATACGATTGAGATTGTTTCTGTTTCTATTTACAGAGCTGTAATGTGAAAAGAGAACAGTCGGTTGTGCAAGATCACTTACAACAAAAATTTAATGCATACATAATGAACCTCATCGCTGAAGATGATTTGACAATTAAATTGCTCTTTATAAGTTTGGCGAATAGAGCTTGAATCTATGAAATAAATTTTAATGATTTAGGTTCGTTGTTTTTGTGATAAAAGAACTCCCTTAAAAAGTATTACAGCTGGTTTGAAAATTATTCGGAAATGTGTTATAAATATATACTTCAAAAAAAAATAAGCATCTTCAATCTGAAGTCTATGAGCAATCAAGTTGAATTTTTAAAGCTTCCAATTTTATAGAAAGCAATTCAACAGAACTGTCACTAATGATTTTGTGAGCGTTAAGTAAACACATAACATTCATCGATCTACATATTATTGCAAGTTGTGATATTTTTGTATACATTTCACAAAAATTTCAAAACTTTTCTCCAAATCAAATAAAAATCATTTAAATGAATATTTCTTCTTATGAAATTCTTCGTTTGTTGTTAAACAAAGAAAGAATGTTTTGAAAAACTTTTAAATGTCTTATTTTTTTTTTCATGACACCTAATCAAATTTTCAATGTCACCACGTTGCGTGCATTAGGATATCCTATAGATAGATCGGACTCATTTTGTTGTTTTTTCTTTTCTGTTTAACAAATATATACCTACAACAGCAACAAAGAAAAAATATAAATAGCTTTTAGAACATAGCTCGGGTGAATGCATTCAACGGAAGTCGAAACAGAATAAGTAAATAATACCTACATTTATACTCAGTTGCACAAACCAAAACAAGAGTAGGTACTTTAATGCTAATACAGTATGTACTAAAATTATTCGGATACATACTTAAGTTTATTTTTTTTCTTAAAGTTTGTTTTTAAAATATCTATTTAGCCAAAATGGTAAAACTTTCTTAACAAAAGGCGGTTGTTCAATTCTAATAGGTTCTAGGGGGAAGTCTGGTCTTAGCCCAGTTGTTTAAACTTTTACAAAGGCAATATTTCGTTTTTATCGGAGCAACTATCCAACTATTACAAACCCAGAAGGAACCGACTAAAAAGGCTATTCAAAGTAAAAGCGATGAAAATAAAGCCTATTCTCAGATTGTTTAAAATGTGCGGAAGAATGAAGAGACTTCCATAAAAGAAACGCTACAACTTATTCTTCAAAGAATTGATAAACACGATTTGAATATCAAACTGCTAAGCGAAAAATTCGCTCTTAAAAAACAATGATGGACAGAACACTTAAAATCGCTACATGGAATGCAAACGGTCTTATGCAACATTCATCCGGATTAAAAATCTTTTTAGATCTAGAACATATCGATATATGCCTGGTGTCCGAAACTCATTTCTCCAATGGGCAAAGTCTAGATAATGTAATAGAAAACTATTCATGTTACCACGCTCCATGCAGCTGACAAGGTAAGGGGTGGATCGGCGATTCTTATAAAAGAAAGCTTAAGACATTATGAAGTAACCAAGTTTACTAGTGAAAATATGCAAGTTACAACTATTAGTATTGGTATGAAAAAGAAAGAGTTTAAGATAGCAGCTATATACTGCCCACCAAGGCGCTCCCCGAAAGAAAATGACTATACAGATCTATTTAATCTTCTTGACCGTAACTTTCTTCTTGGGGTTCAAAAGGCAAAAGACTTCTCCAAACAGGCCGTAAATACAATAGCGAATTTTATTCCTTACTTACTGGCCTTCCGATACTAACAAAATACCAGACGTTATTGACTTTTTCGTAGCTAAAGGAATTAAACGAAATCACATTAGTGTCGAAGGTAATTATGACCTGTCATCAGATCATACTCCAGTGATTTTATCACTAAGTGTATCGGAAGTACTAGAAAAAAAGTAATCCAAAGCTTGTTAATAAGAAAACAAACTGGAATGATTTTAGAAAAAGGGTTTTAAGTTTTATAAATTTAAGGTCTCCCATGGATACAATCGAGCAAATTGACCATGAAGTGGAACAATTTATTGTTGATGTGCAACAGGAAGAATGATGTGCTGAAGAAAGTACTTAAACATTTTCTAATGGGAGACAAAATGAAATAAAATATCCTTTACAGATAAGAGAGTTGATAATAGAGAAAAGAAGAGCTCGAAGAAAATGGCAAAATACTAGATTTCCAGATGATAAAACAACGTTTAACCGTATAAGCATCAATCTTAAAAAACAAATTTACAAATTCAAAAATGATTCACTCAGTTCATTCCTAACGAATTTAACGACTGATGCTTCAACCGATGTTTCGCTATGGAAAGCAGCCAAGCGCCTGAAAAGACCGTAGTTACAAAACTCGCCCTTGAAATCTCAAGATGGAAATGGATCGGTAACCCGAAAGAAAAAGCTAAACTTTTCGCTGAACATCTTGCAAATGTTTTTAAGCCATACTCATCAAACGCGGCTGAAAATAGCTTGCAGTTTGTTGATAAGATAGATGAAAATGAAATTCCAATTGTAGGACTTTAAGAAATAAAAAGTATGTGTTTACATCAACTATCAAATACAAAATCATCAGGTTACGATCTAATTACTGCTCAGGTTATGAAAATGATGCCATTGAAAGCCTTCATAAAACTACAATATATAATAAATGCATGCCTTAAGCACCGGTATGTCCCACACCATTGAAAAATTGCTGAAGTAATTGTCATACCAAAACAAGGTAAAGCACTAACAGAAGTGACGGCTTACAGACCAATATCGCTTCTGAAGAGACTTAGCAAAATCATAGAAGAAAGAACGTTAATCCCAAACCATTAGCTTGGCTTTAGAAATAAACATTCCACGTTAGACCAAGTTCATAGAATATCGGATGTAATAGAAAAGCATTCGAAGAAAAACAAGTACATATGTTGCTCAAGCTTTTGACAAGGTTTGGCATGAGGGACTTGAGTACAAACTGCAAAGGGATCTTCCCAAGCAGTACTTTGAAATATTAAAATCGTACATCTCAGACCGATTGTTTAGAGTAAGTGACGATCAAGAATACTCGGAATTGAAGGAAATAGAAGCCGGTGTACCACAAGGAAGTGTCCTAGGTCCTACCCTGTATTTACTATACACAAGGAATATTCCAGTTGGTCATCACACCATAATGGCTACTTTTGCAATTTTGTTACCCGACAAATGTGTCCCTAAGGCAGCAGTAAAACTACAAAATGTCGCCGACACAGTGAGAGCTTGGACCGAAAAATGGCGTATCAAACTCAATGAAACAAAATCTTCACATATAAACTTTACAAATAAAAAGATAAACAATATTCCAATAATCATTAATAATCAAGCTGTACCTTGCCAATATGGCCAAATACCTTGGAATGACTTTGAATGCAAAGCAAAAGTGGAAAGAGCACATCAAAAAGAAAAGAGAAGAACTAAACTTGAAATATAGAAAAATATACTGGTTACTTCGTAACAACTCTGATTTATCAATCCAAAACAAAATATTGCTGTATAATCAAGTACTAAAGCCTGTTTGGACCTATTGAACCCAATTATGGGGCTTGTTAAGCGAACTTGGAACCACCTTTCATGGCAGTATTGTTTCTTGAATTCCAAGAAAAGGCGCAATATACTAAGTCAATATCTATCTCTTTCTTAAAGAATTAATTTTACTATTGAACACCGGAAATTTAGCTTTTTTGGCATTAAATCAACCATTTTGAGAAGAAACAGAGTGAAGTGCATAAGCTTGATAGTTAAAACAAAAAAATCAGAAAAAATAAGAAAATTGCTTAAGGCAATTACTAAAATATAAAATATATTAAGATATAATCTGGAAACTAAAGTAAGGAAATATAATTGTATATGAATTATTGCTACTATGTAATTTACTTTTTTTTAGCGAAATTAAAGTTGTTCTTCTTTCAAATTGGATTACTTTAATTTTGGAAAATTTTCCATAAAGTTGGCTGAACCAACAAAATTCTTTAATTTCGTTTAAAACGAACAACAACACCATCACGTGGTCATCATCAATTGACCTGGCCATAGTCAATTCAACATCATCACGTGGTCATCATCAATTGACCTGGTCACAGCTCAACGTACTCATCGTCTTCATCATCAGCTCAACGTACTCATCGTCTTCATCATCAGCTCATCGATCCATCATTAGAACAACGTCTTCATCATCGTCATCCTCAGCTTCAGATCCTCATCATCGTCGCCGTCATCGCAGTCGTCGCCGTCATCGCAGTCGTCGCCGTTGTGGTCGTGAACTCAACTCTATCTCCTTGCAATCAATTGGTACAAGGTAAGTCGTTATGCCTCAAAATTATGGTAATTATAGACGTAGGTCAAAGACTCACAATGCTCAGACATCTCCGGCATCAAATGCCCAAAATTGTAGGAAATGTACTGAGCCTGATAGTATGGCGCCAATGGTAGAATGTGGCACCTGTTTTAATTGGTTTCATTTCCCATGCGTGGGGGTTACAGAAGAGGTAGAAAGCATAGATTGGCACTGCGGCGAATGTGTTAGTAAGCTTCAAGCAATACAGGATTCAACCTCAAAGGAGAAATCCACAACTAATGCTGCCGCTTCAGGCGTCGAAGTTCAACCATCCTCGCAGGATGATTCCGTAGATGATCATACTCCAGTGAAGGGTCTATGTAAGCCGGTCGAAAAAGCTAAGCACAACAAAAAAGCAACAAGGAGCAATGGTTCAATTGCAACAAAAGCATCAAGTGCAAATAGAGTCAAGTTACAACTTCAGAAACTGGAAGAAGAGCGAAAACTTCAAGCAAAGCGTGATAAGGAATACATTGACAAAAAATATGCAATTCTTGAACAATGTTCCATAGATGACGAAAAAGATTCAGTTGTGAGTGCACATTCCGTCAGTGATCGCGTTTATGAGTGGGTAATGAAATCGAATTTGCAGGAAGTGACAGGTGAAAATAAGAAAAATACGCAGAACAATTTCCATGATGGCAAGTTGGACAACGGGCGAGGTGAAAAGGAAAAATATACCGAGTTAGATGTGACAACTAGTCCAGCACCAGAATTAAACAAAGCTCAAATCGCAGCAAGACAGTTCATGTCAAAAGAACAAGTTCAGTTCTCTGGGCGACCTGAAGAGTGGCCTCTTTTCATTAGTTGGTGGAATAATTCATCAAAGGTGTGTGGATTCAGCAACAATGAGAATATGCTAAGGCTACAACGGTGTTTGAAAGGAAAGGCTCTTGAAGCAGTACAATTCAGACTTCTTCATCCAGATCAGGTCGAGGGGGTGATAAAAACATTGAAAATGCTATTTGGTAGGCCCGAGATAATTATTCAGTCGCTTTTGCAGAAGGTAAGAAATGAACCTGCACCTAAACATGACAAGTTAGAAACTATAATACACTTCTCACTCGAGGTAGATAATATGTGTCGCATGATGGAGGTTACAGGTCTTTCTGCTCATCTCAACAATCCTTGTTTACTTCAGGAACTGGTAGAGAAGCTGCCAGCACAAATAAAACTTAATTGGGGTATGTTTAAACAGACTATTTCTTGTGCCGATTTGTCGGTGTTCAACGATTGGATCGCGAAGTATGCAGCAGCTGCGTCAGAGGTTACGGTGACAGTTCCTTACTCATTCGAACAGAAAACAAATAAAAGGACAAAAGCTATTATCAACATTCATCAAGAAGAAAAGCCTCAAGATGATAATAAGTGTCCTGCATGCAAGGGTGATTGTAAATCGCTATCTTCATGCCAAAAATTTGTGCAGATGACTTTGCAAGATAAATGGAAGTTGATTAAAACTGGTTACATCTGTCGAATATGCTTACGCAAACATGGCAATCGTCGTTGCATGTCATCACAGCTTTGCGGTGTTAATGGATGCACCTATCGACATAATTCGCTTCTTCATAACAGCGAAGTTCAACTGAAAGTCAGAAACAACGGTGATGTGCGAACAAACCATCCAACCTCAAACAACAATGGCGTTCAGAACACCCACTACAGTGGTACAATCATTCGTCCAAGTGCTTCTCTTACTCTTTTCAAGATCGTTCCGGTGAAGTTACACTACAACAACAAATCTTTAGATACGTTCGCCTTCATAGATGATGGATCGTCAGTAACTCTCGTTGATGAAGAATTAGCATTCGCACTCGGTGCCAATGGTGAAACAGAACCTTTGTGCTTAAGGTGGACTGCAAACACCCATCGCCGGGAGGACTCATCCATGAAGATTACTTTTGAAATATCAGCCCAAGACAGCAATCATAAATACTTGCTCCCAAGTGCACATACAGTCAAATCATTAGATCTTCCAAGACAGACACTGGACATAAGCAGCCTGATGCAACAGTACGCACACCTGAAGGGATTACCAATAAAATCATATTGGAATGCGAAGCCTCAAATCCTGCTCGGTCTTCAACACTGGCGATTGGGAATGCCTCTGAAAAATAGGGAGGGTGATGAATCTCAGCCGGCAGCAATAAAAACAAGGTTAGGGTGGACTCTTTTTGGTGTTTCATCGGTTGGTACTGAACTAAATAAAGAAGTTGAAGCAAAAATTAACATTCATCTTTGTGAATGTCAAAATGAGATGGATTCACAGATGCATGAAACAGTAAAGCAATATTTCGCATTAGAGAGTATAGGCACTAGGCCTACTAAGCGAAGACTCTCGGACGAAGATTATAAAGCAATGCAACTACTGGAAGAAAAAACTATTTTCTTGGGTGATAGTTATGCCGTTCCGCTGTTGTGGAAATATGAGAACATCCAGTTGCCGGACTCGAAGCCCATGGCAGAAAAAAGATTACGCTGTCTCGAAAGACGTCTTCTTCACCAACCTCAACTCGTTGAACGGGTCAATAAGCAAATCGAAGAATATCTGAAGAAAGGATACGCAAGGAAGCTAAATGATTATGAGGTGAATAATTCAAAGACACGATCCTGGTATTTACCTATATTTCCGGTCCTGAATCCAAATAAGCCTGATAAGTTGAGGATTGTCTGGGATGCGGCGGCGAAAGTCGAAGGGGTATCTTTGAACTCGTGTTTAATAACAGGACCAGATGATGTACCATCGCTGCCATCCGTCTTATTTCGATTTCGTGAAAAGAAGATCGCTATAACAGGTGACATACGCGAGATGTTCCATCAAGTGAAGATTCTTGAGGATGATAAAAACGCTCAAAGGTTCTTGTGGCGTAATATTGAAGACGGAAATATTGAGGTGTATCAGATGCAGGTTATGACATTTGGGTCTACTTGTTCACCTTTTTGCGCCCAATACATAAAAAATAAAAACGCAAAAAAATTTGAGATGCAGTTTCCAAGGGCAACAAAGGCGATCATTGAAAACCACTATGTGGACGATTTGTTAGACAGCGTAGACACCGAAGAAGAGGCAATAGCCTTGGTAAAAGACGTGATACACATCCACAAGCATGCGGGGTTTGAAATCAGAAATTTCGTTTCCAACTCTTCAAACGTTTTAAACGCTCTACAGTCCAAAGCTTCAAATGCTAACAAATCCTTTACAAATTACGCTCAAAATGACTTTGAAAAGCTCCTAGGTATGTGGTGGTCTCCAAGCACAGATATGTTCGTTTACACATTCAAGTCAAGCAAAATGCAGAATGACGTTATGAACGGCACACAAATTCCAACGAAACGAGAGGTACTAAGAGCCCTCATGTGCGTCTTTGACCCTCTTGGTCTTATTGCAAACTTCACAATTCAGCTAAAAATCATCCTGCAAGAAATTTGGCGGTCAGGAATAGGGTGGGACGAGAAGATAAAAGATCGGCAGTTCCAAAAATGGAAAATATGGTTGAGCCTGATTCCTAAAATAAAAGACGTATCAATTAACAGAAGATATCTCACAAATGTACATTTTGGAACTGGAAGTCGTGTTGAGTTACATATATTCGTGGACGCGGGTGAAGAAGCTATTGCCGCGGTAGCCTATATCAGAGTTTCCACTCAAAGCGATGTTGAATGTTCACTTATCAGCGCCAAAACGAAGGTAGCTCCAATAAAGACACTCTCAATACCTCGGCTAGAGCTAGAAGCGGCCGTGTTAGGAGTACGACTCTCTAAAATTATCAAAAATGGTCACACAGTTCAATTTGAAAGTTTAACCTTTTGGACAGATTCCCAAGTCGTTCTCAGTTGGATAAAATCCAGCAAAAAATACAAAAGTTTCGTAGCCGTCCGTATCGGAGAGATACTCGAAAGTTCAGATGCAAGTGATTGGAATTGGGTTTCCAGCAAAGACAACGTCGCCGACGATGCCTCAAAATATAAAAGCAACTATGATTTCAGCTCTTCAGGCAGATGGTTTACGGCACCGGAGTTCCTGTACCAAAACCCATTTCCTCTATCAGAAAAATTCTCTGAAGACCTTACATCTAAAAAAGGCAATGAAGAGGTTAAGGAATGTTTTCTTCACTTCGAAAAGCCATCTGCATCAGTATTAGACTTCAACCGTTTTTCGAGATGGAAAAGCCTTCTAAAGACACAAATATTTATCTATCGATATGTCAAACTATTTGTCCTTAAATGGCGAAAACCTTGCAGACCATCAGTATTCCAACTAGACGAGAAGGAAGCAGCTAAGATTCTCCTCTACAAACAAGCTCAGAAAGACAGCTTTCCAATCGAGTATGAAGCCCTAGCTATCGCAACAAGTTCCGGGAATGAGGTCAACATTGGCAAAACCAGTCCGCTCTATACTCTCTCTCCATACTTAGACGAAAATGGACTTATTCGTATTGCGGGAAGAATCGATGCGATAAAAAATGTACCATCGGAAACTAAAAGACCGATCATTCTACCGAAGGATCATCAAGTCACCTACCTGATCGTAAACGAATTTCATATAAAATTTTGTCATCTTTTTAACGAAACCGTGGTGAACGAGCTTAGACAGTATTACTTCATTCCCAGCTTGAGACGTGTTCTAAAAAAAGTTCAAAGAGGTTGCCAGCACTGCAAAAACAACAGAGCCGCGCCGCAGCCCCCACGCATGGCAGAACTACCACCCGCTCGACTTCAACCATTCCAAAGACCATTCTCATACACAGGAGTGGATTACTTCGGGCCACTCTTTGTTAAAATCGGAAGGCGCCTAGACAAGAGATGGGGTATGTTACTTACTTGCCTAACTCTACGAGCAATCCACATCGAGATTGTCCACAGCCTTTCCAGTGATTCTTGCATATTGGCTTTTAAGCGGTTTATCTCAAGAAGAGGTATGCCAAAAGAAGTATACTCCGACAATGGAACAAATTTTCGAGGTGCCAGTAAAGAGTTGCAGCAGGCCATAAGAGACTTAAACAAACATGCAGTAGCCAAAGAATTTGAATTGGATCTGAAGTGGAACTTCATTCCGCCAGCAGCACCCCACATGGGTGGGTGTTGGGAACGCATGGTTAGATCTGTTAAACAAACCCTTACTGAAATATCGCCAACTCGCAATCCTTGCGACGAACTATTAGTGAGTATGATGGCGGAGGTAGAGAGCATTGTGAATTCGCGACCCCTTACCTATGTACCAATTGATTTTGAAAGTAGTGAAGCACTTACCCCCAATCATTTATTGATCGGTTGTTCTAATCAAGAACGACTCCACGCAGAGCCAATACGTGACGGAGCAGCTATCAGAAGAAATTGGATAGCCGCTGAAAAGTACGCACAATCATTTTGGCAAAGATGGCTTCGCGAATACTTACCCGATTTGACCCGACGGACAAAATGGTTTAAACCACAGAGGCAGTTGCAAGAAGGAGATATTGTAGTTATCGTAGACTACAACAGTCCAAGAAAAACCTGGCCAAAGGGTAAGATTCTTAAAGTGATACCTGGAAAAGATGATACTGTTCGGAGCGCAATTGTACAAACCCAAACAGGGATTTATACTCGCCCAGCTGTTAAGCTTGCAGTCCTTGAGGTTCACCAGTTCGATGGAAGTGGTAAGCTGGATCCTAACCCAGTTACCGGGGGGGAGTGTTAAGCGAACTTGGAACCACCTTTCATGGCAGTATTGTTTCTTGAATTCCAAGAAAAGGCGCAATATACTAAGTCAATATCTATCTCTTTCTTAAAGAATTAATTTTACTATTGAACACCGGAAATTTAGCTTTTTTGGCATTAAATCAACCATTTTGAGAAGAAACAGAGTGAAGTGCATAAGCTTGATAGTTAAAACAAAAAAATCAGAAAAAATAAGAAAATTGCTTAAGGCAATTACTAAAATATAAAATATATTAAGATATAAGCTGGAAACTAAAGTAAGGAAATATAATTGTATATGAATTATTGCTACTATGTAATTTACTTTTTTTTAGCGAAATTAAAGTTGTTCTTCTTTCAAATTGGATTACTTTAATTTTGGAAAATTTTCCATAAAGTTGGCTGAACCAACAGGGCTGTTAAAAGAAAACAAATACCGAAATCATCCAAAAATTTCAAAACAAAGTCCTTCGTGGAATAGTTAATGCACCTTGGTACATAAGAAATACCGATCTACATCGTGACTTACAAATAGAAATGGTTACAGAAGTTGTTAAAAAATACGCTATATCGCACAACCAGAGACTGCAAAGTCATACTAATGCTGAAATGGAGTCCGTCTTGAATATAAGAAACCATGTTCGGAGATTAAGACGAACCAAGCCTCATGACCTTATGGTCTAAAAAAACATGGGAAAGTATCAAAAGTTTATACTTCCCCCAAAGTGATTGTACAAAGTTAAGAAGAGAAAAGTAAAGAAAAATCTGAAGTCGATCCTTCAAGATTGGTCCTGATGAAGAAGTGGTTTTAGTGGAAAAGAATCCCACGCTATTTGGTGTCGAATACTGCCAAGTGTCTTTTGAAGATTTCCTCCTGTCAAAAAAAAAATCCGTAATGGTTTTCAAATCAATAATCTTTTCTTCACTATCCAGTTGAAATATTTACATAATTTCAAAAAGCTTCATAAGTCGTTTAACCTGTCTTACAAATATCTGAAAGAAACACTGAAATATTTATGCTAAAAAACAGTTTGAAATCTAGTTTTGTCCTTGTAACGTATCTATTAATAGATTATATCAAGTTTTTGAAATATATTATACAATATTAAATAGTGTTGAAAATATTTTTTTTTTAAACTTGAGTAAATGGTTAAAATAAAAGTTCGGATTCGAAATCAGCACCTAAAATTAAATCCAAAAGTATTTTCAGAACTATGGAATTATAAATTCAACATTTATTTAAAACTTTGCAAAGAGTCAAGTAAAGACTCATAAGTAATGAGAATTTCAAAAAAACTAAGTAACATACTAAAATAATTTCAATTGTATCTACATTCTAGAAAAAAAGATGTTTGCTTTAAAAATTATAATACAATTTATTGTTGAGAGATATTTTAAGCATATTTTTAAAACTTGATATGATAGAAAAATTCAAAGGTTAGATTCAAATTTAGGACAACTTAATCCTTCAAATAAGAAATGTTTTATTTCTGGTTCAGAAAAAGAAAACCTAATTTTGACGAAGAGGGATATCAATTCAGATGTGGTTAATAGTGTTAGCCTTAAACATATTTTTAACATCGATTTAATAGTTCATTCAGATAAATCCAAAGAATCATTTAATCCAATGACCTTGTCCGGGACCCGGGATAACTGGGACTTGTCGATTTTAAACTTATCTTCTAAATTTTCTTACGGTTTTTTTTATCTGTACGAAAGTTTTTTGAAGTGAGTGTATATTTTCACCTGCGTTATTTCGTTGATAAAGCCCGGCTGGTGGCGGCACGCTTTTAAAAATTAATACTTATACAAAAATCCAAATCCCAAAGAAAACATACAATTTCCAAGTTGAGAGAAGCACTTATTATCCCTCCCACTTGGATGTTCTGTTAATACTTTAGATATGGAGGTATGTATGAATTCTGAATAATGGCAGTACGATGCGGCCAGCAGCGGCCTCGCGATGGAGGCAGTAGAGGCGCTGCCGCTGTCTATCCTCAACGGTACCTAATCATCGCTCCAAAGCTACCATTCGAATGCCATAACACACTTTAAAGTGTGTGCGGAGGTGGGTTATTTTCATAAATATAAACATCACAAAAAGTTTCCAAGGTTTTTTTTTTAACTTCTTCTTGGGATGAAAAAAAAAACAAATTAGGTATGTTTTTGTTTTTTGAAATTTAAAATAAATTTTAAGAATATTTCTCTGTAAACATTCACACAAGACTTCCTCTCGAGATTCTATAGAGTTTAAAACCATAACCATTAATATATTACAGTTTAAAGTATGCACTTTGATTTTATTGGGGAACTAAGAACTCAGCGGTTCTTATAAGACTACACATCCAAATAATGTCAAATTTAAATGACGCGGTTGCGTTTCGATGGAAATATTATTTTCTTTTATGTTTTAGTTGAGTGTCATGTCTCAGGCCAGCTCCTCCAATATAGTTCGAGGGGCAAATAACTCAATTGAGCTATTTTAATGAAAATAGAGCACGCGTTGTGTGTTGTTTTTTTTTCATTTATTTATATAATTTATTAATTTGTTCCTAATTTGTGTAATTCGATAAAATTTAGACAAGATTTTTTTGTTCTAAGATCTTTAGATACTTTCATCTGACATTTTAATGGAATAAGAAATGAGAAGATTGACAAGGACGACACTAGTTTCTCACATTTTCCTAAAATTCTAAAATTTGATTCATGACTACAATGAAAAATAATTGAACAACAGAAGTTAGATTCATTTTCGGAATAATATTAATGGACTGAAAAAAGACTGACATTTCAAAATAACTCCGAAGGCACTGTGTAACAATAGACTATGTCATTCTTAAAACTCTTTAAATATTGTATCTTATTGATTGTATGTCTTTCAAATAAACTTGTAAAAAATGTTTTTATTTTAAAATGTTTGAGATATTTTTGAGAGGGGAGGACATTTTGAAATAAAGAAAAAGAAAAGATAAAAGTGATGTCAATAGACGTGGGTGCCATGTCGACACAAGCTGATTAATATATGCGAATCTGTTTTTGTTTTAAATTAAAAATAGAAAAAAAAAAAAAAAAAAACAAAATAAACTTCAACACACAGCATCAGAAAAGCTACTGAAATTTTATTTATTTTGACAGTAAGTATTTAGTAGGCACACGCCCACCTAATTCATGTTTTTTGTTTGGGTTTGAGTTTATTTTGTTTTTAAGTTTGGTTAACATAATCGATTTTCAAATTAATTACTTCTTTTTTTAAGGAATTTTAAATGACCATAGCTGAACAGGAATATAAATGGTTTTTTTAGACATGTGTTTTTAATCTGGCAAGTACTATTTTCGGATGGTCTTTTTGACGTTCAATTTAATTATGGATCGATTTAAAAAAGAAGATATTCATCGTTAATAAATGCTCGAAATGTATCATTATCCTAATGTATTAATATTACTTTCTCCAAAATGGACCAACGGACCTATTGCTACGAAAGGTATATTATCGCTCATTAAGAAGACTACGCCTGTACTTGAGCGAGTTATTGATTCTATGGGACCAAACTTTTTTCGCACTTGTTGTTGTACTGTAGCAAGAGTCCTTAGAGATCTAAACACACATAAAACCGCTGGGCCGGATGGTATCCCCGCTATTTTTCTGAAGAGGTGTTCTTCAACGCTGGCAAAACCACTGCGTTAGTTTTTTCATCTGTCCTACTCCTCAGGTCTCGTTCCGAGCGGATGGAAAACCGTATTTGTCCAGCCTATTCCCCAAAAAAGGCGAATTTTCCTCACCCTCTAATTACCGACCAATTGCACTTACGTCCCTTCTTTCCACGGTCATGGAAACGCTGATTAATTATCAGCTAAATAAATATCTTGAAGATCAAAAGCTTCTCTTAATGACCGTCTGTACAGCTTTCGGAGCAATAGCTTCACTGGTGATCTCATTGTTCATCTCACCGAACACTTACTCACTTACTTACTTAAGGTGGCGCTACATTCCGGGGCGGACCTGGGCCTCAACCAACATGCGTCTCCAGACAGCTCGGTCCCTAGCTATAGCTGTCTCCAGTTTCGTACGCTAAGTTGGTTGAGGTCCTCTCCCACCTGGGTGCGCCACCTGAGTCGCGGTCTTCCTTTACTGCGCCGTCCCTCGGGATTGGATTCGAAGACCTTCCGGGCTGGAGCGTTGATGGCCATTCGGTCTACATGACCTAGCCATCATAGCCATTGGACTTTAATTCTGCTAACTAGGTCAGTGTCGCTGTACAGCCCGTACAGTTCGTCGTTATATCTTCTCCTCCATTCTCCATCTATGCGTATAGGACCAAAAATCACCAGAAGAATTTTTCTCTCGAAGCATCCTAAGACGCTCTCATCTTTCTTTGACAGGGTCCAGGCCTCAGCGCCATAAATGAGAACAGGGTAGATGGTGATTTTAGATGCTCGAGAGAGGACTTTACTTCTCAATTGCCTTCTAAGTCCAAGAAGCAGCGATTTGCAAGAGTTATTCTTCGTTTGTTTATCCAAGACGTCGTCGTTCAGTGTTCTTTTTTGATGACAGCATATACTTGGTCTTGCCCTCATTGACCACTAAACCCATCTTCTTCGCTTCCGTCGCAATGCTCAAAAACGCTCCACTAACATCACGCTTTGATCTTCCAATTATGTCAATATCATCTGCGTATCCGAGTAATTGGATGGACCTTTGGAAGATTGTGCTTCTAGTGTTGACGGTTGAGTTTTGCACAATTCTTTCCAGAACGATATTGAAGAAATCGCATGACAGTGCATCGCCTTGTCTAAAACCTTTTTTGACATCAAATGCATCGTTAAGGTCGGAAAGGATCTTACCGATGCATCTCACCGAACAATGGAACAATAATTTTGGAGAAAGTAAGACTATTACACTTGATATTTTAAAAGCATTTGAAAGGGTTGGAATCAGGCTCTCTTATCGAAAATGCGTGCTTTCGGTTTTCATGAATATCGCCTTCATTGAATTAGTAATTACCTTTCGGATCGTTCAATACAAGTAGTATTGGATGGATTCAAGTCTGGAAATCTTAAAACAAATTCTGGTGTGCCCCAGGGCTCTGTTCTATCTCCAACACTCTTTCTCATTTTTATTAATTAATCTAATATCATACATTGTTTCGCTGACAATATTACTCTAAGCTTTTTATATTCGTTTTCAGACTCACATCCCTCTTCTTAGGATGTGGAACTGCAACGACAAAATATGATAAGATCATTAAATTCCAACCTAAACAGCAACAGGGATTAAAAACCCGCGTGGAATTTGATAGTTCGAAAACGCATCGTCTTGTATCGTTAAAGCGAGATATGTATGTATACCCCCCTTACCATTATCCATAGATGGCACTTGCACCAATTAGACTGAACACCTGGATATTCTCGGTACGTGTGTCACCCGATGTCGCCAAAAATGCCGCAAGGTGTTTGGGTTTCCTTAGGCGATGCAAGAAATATTTCACCCCTACTGATCTGACTGTTATCTACAAGACTTACATACGTCCAAAGCTTGATTATAACTCCCATCTCTGGGCTGTTGCTCCTGCATCTTACTTAAGCTTCTTGGATAGTATTGAACGTAGATCATTTAAATTGATAGATGATAATATCATCATAATTTCATTTACTCCGCTTGAACATCGTCGTAAGGTCTCTTGTCTGACTCTTTTTGAACGTTATTTTAACAGCTAATGCTCTAGTGAAATAGCCAGTTGCAATTCTCCCCTTAAACAGCTCAACCGAAATACTCGCGCTTCTAGGAATGCTCATCAGTATACCTTCGAACCCAACTTCGGCCGTACTCTCAAATACAGAGATTCGTTCTTTAGTCGTACTACGCGAATGTGGAATGCCTTACCTAGTGTGACTCTGCATAATAAGGGTAGTAATATCCCCTTGAGTGTGTGCTTATTATAGAAAAAAAAGCCATACCATAGATACAAATATTCTTAAGGCATCTGACACCGGCCGTTTTGAAAAATTAGTTATCACCTCAAGAGTTCCAGGAACATTGTTATTGTCCCTAAATCATCATTATCATCTCCACTTGCTTCACATTTATTATTCAAAACAAATCATTAATTTAATTAAACAAACTTTTAAACATTTGCACTTTTTTCTCCTAAAATAAATTGCTTTTATTTTTGAATGTAAAGTTCAACTTTCTTATCATATCGACGTTATTTTTAGTTTTTTTTTGTCGAATTTCATTTTGTCTAAAGTATATGTACTATGTACGAATAAAAGGCGTACAACATAGATAAGATAACGAGACTTCAACTTTCTGTTATAGCGTCTGACTATTCGTTCCTAAACCTACATTTTTCCATCACTCATGTTGATACCTATGCGTATGTATGTCGTCGTACATATTTGTATTTATGAGGATCCGCACTAGTAATCATGAAAAGTTACATATCATAGTGGAACTGCAAAAGCCCCAATATAGAAACCTAACGTACTTACAGAAACAAAATATTATAACGAATTCAATCACAAAATTATTCTACAAAAATATTTTCTAAATGAATTTTTGTATATAGATATCTAAGTTCCATATGTTGTGACCTTTGATGAATTTGTATATTTTGCATTCGTTGTTGCGATTGAAAAGTTCCTCGCTGGCTAATAAGCTATAAACTATAATGCTCTGATTAAAATTTTGCGTGCGTAAGGTGCCTGACAAATATTGATTTAGGGCAGCGACCGGGTGGCAGAGGATTTAGCAGTTTCGTATTGATATTGTTATTATTACTTGTTTTTGCTTGTGATTTTATGAAGTGCTTATTCAGTGTTATTTATGTACAGAAAATAATAAATGTTATCATATTCATAAACATATTTCACACTTAATTACGAACACCATGGATTTTGTTTTATTATACCAACACTTTGGTTATTCATGGGAAAAGAGATTTCTGAAATATTGATGTTATTTTAAAAGGAAATATGGCATCGATAGTTTGAGATAACTTCATTTTTATTTGAGCCAAGTTTATATCATAAATAAGAATTTAAATGAAAATTAAATTTATTAAAAACATGAAGTGTTTGCATTTGCATTTTTGCACGTTGCCGAAACTTGCAACTCATAAGGGTGATTCGAAAATGAGTTAAGATTGTGATTCAAAGATTTTGTTTTATATAATTCAGTACGATTCCATTTGGTAACAAAATACCCCCGCCGGCACCAAGGATAGAAGATTTTAAGAAGGTTATAAGTCAGTTGAAAGAAAGAAAGATATCATTAGGAGACTAGACTGGAGTAACATGAAACCATGAAGAAGGGAGAGATTTAAACTTGCAGCAATTATAGTTCTTGAATAGGTATCACCTTCTAGTATACACTTTCCTATCCTCTAAAAAAAACGGATAGCCCCATTGATTAAACTACCATCGGACCCGGAAAATATCATTCTAGGAAAACAAATAACAATAACTGATTAAAAACAGATCTTAATAATCAGAGGAGCGATAGAAAGACGTAAAGTTCAAGGTTTCTTTTAAAATCATGGATTTTTTTTTTGAGATATTACTTTTTGAAATTGTAAAAAAAACACGTTGCTATATAAGGCTTTTTGAAACTAAGTAAATTTATGAAGGAACTTTTTTTCAGTAAAAGCCGTGATAGTTTTCCAAATCTATAATCTCTTCAAAATTAAGTTGAAATATTTATATTATAAAAATGTTCATAAGTTGTGAAATTTTACCTGTCTTAAAAAAATCTGAAAGATACGCTAAGCCATTTATGCTAAAACGGTTTGGAGTAGAAAAAGGCAAAACTCTTTGAGAGTAATTTTTGCTTTTGTAACTAATCTGTTGTCTAAACATTTCTTTTATATAACGTTTTTAAAGCATATTAAAAAAATTAAAATATAATGTTGGAAACGGGCATTTTTAAAACTAGAGCAAACAGTTAAAATAAAAGTTTGGATTCATTTTCAGCACTAAATATTAACTCCTAAATGTATTTTTCAAAACTATGAATGTATTAAATTCAAGCTTTTCTCAAAACTTCATATAGACTCAAAAACTAAGAAAGATCGAACCGAAGGCTGCAAAGACGAAAGTGAAAACTGTGGACTGGAACCGCAGTCAATGCTGAGGAAGGACCACTTCTGCAGACTGTACAACGGCGACAACGAACCGCTGTCAGGCAGGATAATCCATTCAACATAGAGGACGAAAGCCAACAATCCCGTCTTCCCAACGTAGACGAAGTAAAGATTGCCATATCTAACCTGAAGTCTAACAAAGCCGCTAGAGTGCATGGCTTGCATGCCGAGCTCTTTAAAGCAGCTGGAGATAAGTTGGTTAGGAGCATGCACCAACTTATCTGTAAGATATGGTCGGAAGAAATCATGCCCGATGAATGGAATCTCAGTATTGCTTGCCCGAACCTGGAAAAAGGATACCCTTAAAACTTCACTAACTATAGAGGAATCAGTCTACTTAAAATCGCTTACAAACTCTTCCCTGCCGTAATATGTGAACGTCTAAGGCCCACCGTCAACTACCTGATAGGTCCTTATCAGTGTGGTTTTATACAAGGAAAGTCTACAGTCGATAAAATATTCACATTGCGGCAGATCCTGAAAAAAACCCAAGAACACCTAATCGACACCCACCATCTTTTCATCGATTTCAAGGCCGCATATGACAGCATCTACAGGGTCGAGCTGTATAGAGCCATGTCTAGTTTTGGCATCCCTGCCAAACTAGTCCGTTTGTGCACGATGACCATGGAGAATTCACGCTGCTCTATAAAGGTTAGAAACAACTTAATAGAACCTTTCGATGTCAAAAAAGGTTTTAGACAAGGTGATGCGCTGTCATGTGATTTTTTTAACATCGTGCTTGAAAGAATAGTGTAGAGCTCACACGTCAGCACTAGAGGCATTATCTTTCAAAAGTCTGTCCAATTACTGGCATATGCTGATGACATTGACGTAATCGGAAGAACTCAGCGTGATGTCAATGGGGCTTTTGTGAGTATTCAGGCAAAGGCAGCAAAAATGGGTTTAACGGTGAATGAGGGCAAAACAAAGTACATGCTGTCGTCAAGAAAGGACATACAAAACCGACGTCTTGGTCGAAAATTCACAATCGACAGACGTAACGCAGAAAACAACACCAGCGCTGAGATCAAACGCAGAATAAGTCTTGCTAACCGCTGTTTCTTTGGACTAAGAAAGCAATTGAGTGGCAAAGTCCTCTCTCGAGGGACCAAAGTGTTGCCATATAAGACCCTTATCATCAAGCGGATGAAAGCACCTTGGGTCGCTTCGAGAGAAAAGTTCTTCGTGTGATCTACGGTCCCGTATGCATCGAAGGGGAGTGGAGGAGAAGATGGAACGACGAGCTGTACGGAAGGTATGGGCTGTACAGCGACGTAGACTTAACCAGAAGGGTAAAATTCCAACTACTTAGATGGCTGGGTCACGTAGAGCTCATGGAAACCAATGCTCCGGCCCGGAAAGTCTTCAAATCCGCACCCACAGGACAGCGCAATAGATGAAGACCGCGGATCAGGTGGCGCGCACAAGTGGAAGGTGACCTCACCCAACATGGAGCGCGAAACTGGAGACATCTAGCTAGGGACCGAGCTAGATGGAGAAGTTTGTTGGGTGAGGCCCAAGTTCACACAGGACTGTAACGCCACTTTAGGTAAGTAAGTAAGAAAGATACTAAAATTATTTGAATTGTATCAAAAAGAAAAAGCTTTCTACTTTGCAAAATCATCATACAATTTATTGTTAAAAGGTCTTTTGAGTTTTAACATAGCCTTAAAGGTTCCTATTTTGATTGTTTTAAGCATTTTTAAAAGAAAAAACATAGATTGAAAACCAGATGTGAAAGAAAAATTTTAAAGACGAGATTCGAACTTCAGACTTCTCAATATTTTGTACGCTTCTAAAATCAAATTTACTCAGCAATTGAAGGCACACGACCATCCGTTTCGTTGAATCCTATAATATTTTGGCCTTAGAGTATCTTTAAATTATTAAAAATGTTTTATCTTGTAAACAAAAACTTGTATATTGCCCACCATCTGCCCGCCTTTTTTCATACCGAGCAAGTATTAGGCTTAGAGTCAGGAGCTGCTCATCAGTAAGGTAATTAGAAGTTCATGAATACAAATAGATCAAATTATCGAATAGGTTCACACCCACTCAAGTCAAGCTTAAATTTACTCATTATAATCGGCCTAAGAATAAGGGTGTGATCCTTGCCTTCTCAGGTCTCTTCACCGATTCATGCCAAGGCTTATAGGCGGAGAGGCGACCGTCAGATCACTTAGCTCAT
Source organism: Eupeodes corollae (assembly GCF_945859685.1). NCBI lineage: Eukaryota > Metazoa > Arthropoda > Insecta > Diptera > Syrphidae > Eupeodes > Eupeodes corollae. The sequence goes on along the minus strand of NC_079149.1, from coordinate 52,400,965 downwards.
CCTCTCAATGGATCTAATACCTCTTACTAAATAGAGATACTCTAGAGAAAAATAATGCACCAGGGTTGCCTATCAGATTTTGGGCCGAAGACGTCTAAATCGGGGCACTTCCGGTGCGTTTTTTTCACCAAGACTTAGCCCATCCAGTTAATGGCTGAAACTAGTGCCAAACAATAGAGCTCGACGAGATAGATCGAAATATATAGGGTTGCCTAACTAAAAGTGGGCCGAAGCGCTTGGCAGCCCTATTTCAAGGTGCGTTTTTTTCACCAAGACTTAGCCCATCCAGTTAATGGTTAAATTTGGTATCAAATGAAAGGTCTGAGTCTACTGATTATGAATATATAGGGTTGCCATGTCTTAACTGGGCCGAACCCCTCGGCAGCCCCGTTATAAAAAAAAATCCACCAAATATGTAATGCCTTATAACTTAATAATTTGTCTGGCTTTGTTCATCGAATTTTATATCAAATGAAAGCTCAGAGCCTGTAGAAAATTAATAAAATAGTTTTACATTTATAAAAAATCTATAAATGTATGTCAAAAAAAGATTTACTGCAGTTTTCCTTAAAACATTCATTTTATTTAACAAAAAACATTACTTTATCTATTGACGTAAATAAAAGATTTGCTATGAAATGAAATTTTGGTCAAAAAAGTACAGTGGCAACAATAGTTGCTTTTGCTATTCAAAAAGTATAAGTTGCCTTCTTTTACATAGCTAGATGACTTACCTTTAAAATTGATTTAATAAATCATTAATTCTTTCTCATGGGAGATATTTATAGGTAAAGAGAGTTTTTATATATTTTTATATATATATATATTTTTTATATGAGCAGAGTTTTTATTCAACTTTTATTTACCGTTAAACAAAAAAATCATAATTTAAATACTTTTTCATTTACAAATTTAAGGAACTTAGTTTTTGATATACTTATATTCAATAACAATAAACTTAACAATACAAAAATTAAATAACATGATATCTACGAATATATTTTACTTTCCAATAGTTTACATTCTTTCAATTTGTCGTTTAGTTATCGTCATCAGAATAAAAACTATCTTCTTCTTCTTCGATATCATCATCAATAATTATTTCTCGACAGATATAGGTGTAGCATCTCCTATGAACCAAAGCGGTTCTATTATGTCGCCTTTAACTAACCAACCACACTCATTGGGATTTAATTGACTGCATTGAGGTTCAATAGCATTTTGCCACATGGCATTGACGTAAATCATCCTTAGAATTTTTTGTTTTAAAGATTTAAAGCATGGTGGTAACATACTGGAATCGAAATTTTTAACTTTTTTTAGAGAGCGATCTTCATTGCTTTTTTTTGAAAATATTTTTTGAAAAATAGTAAAGCGTGAAAGATTGACACTTTTGCATCTTGTAGTAATTCCATGTTTTCAATGTTGTTAATTTGGTTCGGGGTGTTTAAGGACGCAAATATTTTTTGAATTTTCTCATTTTTTATCAACTTTTCAAAAGGCTTTGCCTTGCCTTTCCAATAGAAACTGGTGGTATAGTCACTTCCCGTGAAGGCATGGAAACCCGGTAAGGATTGACAAAGCCTATCGCCAAGTTTCTTTTGAAACCTCGGTACAATTTAAGCAATGTAGTGCGGAACCTTTTTTGTGTTAAAAATATTTCAAAATTTTTAAGGTTATGGATATTTCCAAGCAAAATAATTAAAAAGTCAGTATCCCACGATTTTACCATTACTTTTGAGTTGTTTGATAATTTACTTAAATGATAGACAATTCTCGTATCGGCTTCCTCGTGGTGACATAAATAGTCCTTTTCAAGAGTCTTAACAATATTATTGTTCGAACATGTAAATGAGAAACACTGCTCTTCAAAAGTTAGGAACAGCTTCTTATTCTTTAAATGCGAGCAGATACTACTACTTTCATAGTGACTACATAAAAATGCAACTAAAGCTTCTTTGAATTTTTTGTTACGCAAATGTTTTAAAAAGTCATTTGGCCTAATTTGTGATGGTCCACGAATTGTGTAGTTTGCACTGATTTCGTGGCTGTTATTTCCCTCGACATCTTTGATTGATGGAGTAAAGTAACGATCAAATATCAAGTGGATCTGAGTAGCACTGGTGTTGCAATTTTTTTTTTTTTAAATAAGCTCAGATAGTTTGTCGAACCTCTGAGGTAAAGAAGGCCCTAAGTGATGCAGGAGATAAAACCTATCATCAACGTTAGAAGGAGGATTAGATACATGGAAGGAACGTAATTTCTTTGCAAGTACTGACTTATCTGTCTTCAGCATTTCTCCCGTACAATGGCACAATGAAGGTGGTGCTGGTGATAATGAAAGACAGTACTCCATATCAATTTCCTTTTCTAGAGCAATAGCAAGCAATCTTCCAAATATATCACGCTCCATTTTCTACAAAACGTTCTTAGTGCCATGTTTGCTTTTAAGTGTTTTTTTTTTTTAAACACTCCGAAGCAAAATTTTGTAGGTTTATTCTTTTGATGGGTTTTTCAAATCTTTCGGGATTTTTATTACAATCAGCAATGAACTCATGTTTTTTCGTTTCTCCTATTTGGTTTAAATTTAAGAGGAAATTCATTGCCTCTTCCGAAACAGCCCTTCCTGTAACTACGTTAGATTAACTTTTTTCGTCTACAGATTTATCGAATGGATTGATGTTATTTTTGAAATTTGAAATTATGTTCTCTAAGGTTTTTCTGTCTTTTGAAATCCTAAAACTTTCGAGTTCATGAACTGTGTCATCGTTTTTAGTTAAATTAATTTCGCCAAGCATAGTTGATATTATTTTTGTTCGCAGACTATGACTTAAAGCCTAACGCTGGCGCGCATAAATGGAGTTTGTGAAATGGCTTATACCATTTAAAGAATTTGCAGCATCTGCATTTATCGTCTGTTCAAGTGTCAAATCAACAGGTCTCCTTAAAAAATTAGATTTAGTTCTTTTTACACCAAAAGCTTGGAGAAAGCTTGATGATTATAAAGCTTTGCTTATCAATATCAGTTCGAACTTTATTAAATGTATTTTATATGGTATGTACCCACTCGTGATTAAAACTTTTAAAGAGAACTTTGAGAGGATTAACTTCATGATGACCTTGATGTTGATCAAACGTTATAGTCTTTGCTTAAAAACACATTTCTTATGTTTTTGGTAAATTAATGAGCATCACCGGGTGTTTTTAACAGTGCGACGAACGTATGCTTATATTTTAATATAAAAAATAGTCTTTTATTTACTTCAATAGATATAGTAATGTTTTTGGTTAAATAAAATGTTTTAAGGAAAACTGTAAATCTTTTTTTGACATACATTTAAAGATTTTTTATAAATGTAAAACTATTTTATTAATTTTCTACAGGCTCTGAGCTTTCATTTGATATAAAATACAATAAAATTCGATGAACAAAGCCAGACAAATTATTAAGTTATAAGGCATTACATATTTGGTGGATTTTTTTTTATAACGGGGCTGCCGAGGGGTTCGGCCCAGTTAAGACATGGCAACCCTATATATTCATAATCAGTAGACTCAGACCTTTCATTTGATACCAAATTTAACCATTAACTGGATGGGCTAAGTCATGGTCGAAAAATACGCACCTTGAAATAGGGCTGTCAAGCGCTTCGGCCCACTTTTAGTTAGGCAACCCTATATGTTTCGATCTATCTCGTCGAGCTCTATTGTTTGGCACTAGTTTCAGCCATTAACTGGATGGGCTAAGTCTTGGTGAAAAAAACGCACCGGAAGTGCCCCGATTTAGACGTCTTCGGCCCAAAATCTGATAGGCAACCCTGGTGCATTATTTTTCTCTAGAGTATCTCTATTTAGTAAGAGGTATTAGATCCATTGAGAAGATGAGCTAAGTGATCTGACGGTCGCCTCTTGGACTATTAAGGCGTCCTGATTTACGCTACCTGCAAGAATCTACCAAGGAATACTTCTTCACAAATCTTTAGCATACGTTTCAGTAGACATATTTTCTATGATAGACTCAAAACAACTCGAAATATAGAGATTTTCAAGGTTCATTTAGCCAATATATAGAAATAAAAGAATATCAAGTTGTTTCTACTTTCTACCATAATTTTAGAGTCATTAGGATATTTTTACGATACAAAAAAAATATCTTATTGAAAAATAGAACACTTAAAAAATTTGATATCCTGTTGCATTGACTTGTTTTGTTATTTATTCAAACTTATGCTGGCAACACCATGTCCTTTGTTCTTTCGCTCTTCTCTTTCTCTTTCTCTCTCTCTTTATTTTTCTTTCTTTCTGATTACATCTGGAATTCAGGATTTCTATCCTTAAATGTCATGTCGTCTCGTCTCGTATCGTCTCCTGTTTAATGTTCATCCTGTATTTTCTGCGTTCACCACCCTATTCAATGTGTTCCTTTGGGTTTTGTTGTTGGTGTTGTTTTTGTTTAAGCCATATTAAAGCTTATTTTTTCAGTTCGTTTATTTTGACTTGAATGGCAATTTCCTTTACATATTGTGTGTGTATATCCATAAAAGTATGTGTGCGTGCGCAACAATATTTAACATTTTCCTCAAAATACAAACGAAGTAGAAGAAAGGAAACAACAACAACAAAACAGTGAGTATAAATTTATTAGCAACAAACAAAAATTAAAACATTTTTAATGAATACAAACGAATTATAAGCAAAAAAAAACTGAAATTGTTATCTAACTGGACTTGTAAATTAAATTATTAAATCTCAAAGGGTTGCAAGGGCAACCCCCTTTTTATGAGTCCTTTCGTTTATATTTTTTCTACCTTTGCTCTCTGTTTTGCGTCGTCCTAATCACTTCCCATTGCCACTTTGTGCAAGGATAAGAGAACAGAGAAAGGAAAAAAATAAATGACAGTAGAGTAGATACCTATTCTTGGAAACGACGACGGACGGACAGAATGAACTTCAATGAACTCAGTCAACTCGGGCGGCCAGGCCCGGCCGTCAATTTTATACATTTTCCTTTTGTTGTTGTTTTGGTGGAAAAGCATTCTCTAGTGTCGTTCTTTCGTTTTCGTTGGTGTGCGCGTGTTTTTATGCTAAGTTTGTTGTGTTTTCCTATTTTCTCCTGTCTACCACCATCTTTTTTTTTTGTTTTTTTTTTCTTATTTTCTATTATCATTATGGAAACCATATTTTTTCTTTCTTCTGATTCTCGAGCAGGGATTTACCCCCATACCGATGCGGTATGGTGGGGTTGATGGGTTTTGGTGGTCATTGGACGAGATTTTTCCCCGTCATAATTTATATTCAACGCTATATCTATCCTTGCTCGAGGAGAAGGAAGTTACGTTGGGCAACCTAATTATATACAAATTAATTAAAGGTGAGTAGCGGTGCGTAAGAGGGCGATATCCTTGCTTGGTCACTCAGCAGGCCAGCCGCGGCGAGTCGAGCCGGAAGCCTTATACAATATGTATATTTTATTTCATCTGTTTTATTTCAGAAAGGACATGATTATTTTATACTGCCGGCCGGCCGGGTCTATATGTAGGTACAAGTAGGTATAAATAGATTTTTATTTTCCCTTCTGATTTTGAGTAATGAAAAATACCCCGATGGGCATTTGGTTTTTTCTTCTCTCTTTTGTAATGAAGGAAAATGATTTGTTGCTTTGGAAGTGAATGAACTTTGAATATTTTCATGTCCTTTTCTCGGATCCACTTTAAACTATAGCAGGTGTTTTAGATAGATAGGTTGGTGGGTAAATAATATTTTTAAGTTTTGTAGGTCAACCGTTTTCAAATGTCGACTTCTTGGGTTTCCTTCTTTTTTTTTTAATATATAATAAAAAAATGTGATGAAATTAAGTACAGATTTTTATTTTGGAGATAAATTTCTATGGAGCCCGAGTTTATTTTAAGTGAGGATAACAGTGAAATTCTTTGAACTTAGTTAGGTTCTTTTTTGAAAGGTAAGTTAAAGAGGCCATTCAACTAAGATCGTCTGTTCGCAACAAATATCTACAGAGCCAGTAAAAAATATAGTAACACCGGTAAAAGTTTCATTTTAACATTTTAAACTTCCCATAGAAAGTTATTGTAATTGGTCTGATCTGTCGAATTGAAAATTCTGACATTTCTCGACGTTTCAAAGTCCCTAGAATCTAAATCAAAGATTTTTAGAGAGATCTTTGTGAGTGCGTGTTCCGCATATACGGAATACTAGTTTCTGTCGTCCATATTTCAAGAACAAGTAAAGATATCAACTTCAAATACATTTTGTTAAAAAGTTAATAATATCAAAAGGTGCAGAAAGGACCTTACAATAAATTTAGCATATATTTTTTACGATTATGAAAAAGTGAACATTTTGGTTGATAATATAATGTGACGGATACCAAACTGGTATAATTTTTAAATAAATAATTGTATGCAACGAAGAATAACTTTTTTTACATCTGGAACAATTTTGAAAACTTAAAAATTTTTGAAAATTGATTTTTTACTTGAATATTTCGAGAATAAAGGTAAGGTATTCACTTTAAACTTATTTAATTCTATGGAAAATTTTGTTGTTAACGTGAGATAATGTTTTTAGAAAAATCAAATCTCTATTTATTTTTATAAGAAATAAAAAATGATGCCAAAGCTGATAAAATCGTTTTTCAAATAAAAATATCGGGAACAAAAACAGGTATTGAAATCAAACTTCTTTTAATTATATGCAAAATATTTTTTGCTAAGATTTAAGTTTAGTTTTTAGAAAATTCAACTGGCAACTTTTTTTTAACAAAAAAACGATGATAAGAAAGGGGTTTTGACTTAAATTTTAGAAGAACAAAGAAAAATATTTTCATTTAATACAAAGTATTGTTTATTTCATTAAAATTTTAGAAGACGGATGAAAAGTTATCAGTGTAAGTCGCATCCCAGTCTCAATTTTGTAATTATGTGAATACAGTATTGAAGTTACATTATCTATTATTTTTTTCTTAAAAAACTTGATCTTGAATTTGTGTTTGTCTCCACGCCCTAATTGATGCGATCGAACAAAAATATAGGTTGATTTTTTAGCTATTATCTTTATGGCAACACTGGTTTAAACAGCTAACGCACGTTTCGTGTTTTGTTTCTCTGTCAAAAGTCTTCAGTTTGCTCTTACAAACGAACAACACTTGCAAATTATTGAATTTTATTATCAAAATGCGTGGTCTGTTAAGAAAGTTCATTGCGCGCTTTGTGTTCAGCGACAAAGCTCATTTTTGGCTCAATGATATGTAAATAAGCAGAATTGTCAATTTTGGAGTGAATATAAGCCAGAAGCATTGCAAGAGCTACCAATGCATACAGAAAAAGTCAGTTTGGTGCGGTTTATGGACTGGTGGCATCTTTGTACCGTACTTCTTCAAAGATTATGCGAATCGTAACGTAACTGTGAATGGGGACTGCTACCGTGAGATGATATCCACCTTTTTTTGTCCAAAATGCAAGAGCTTGACTTGCATGAAATGTGGTTTCAAGAAGACGGTGCCAATGGCCTTATTGAGAGGCGAGTTCAGTGAACATTTTATTTCACTTTCGGGACCGGTCAATTGGCCGCTTAGATCGTGCAATTTAACGCCTTTAGACTATTTTGTCGGGGGCTATGTTAAAGCTCATATCTATATAAAAAGCCCGATTCAATTGACGCATTGGAAGACAACATTGAACCATTTATTATAAGATACCGGCCGAAATGTTGGAAAGAGTAAGCCAAAATTGGACTAAGCGGATGGACCATTTGAGACGCAGTCTTGCTCAACATTTGCATGAAATAATCTTTAAACATTAAATTATATGGACCGAATTATCGATTCAAATAAAGATTTCATGTATTTTTCAGAATTTTATGTTTTTTTTTTTTGAAAAACTTTCGATCAAAAGAGAAAGAAGCTTGAGCTTCACGACAATTATACCAACCATAACAAAACTTTAGAGTGGTAGTTTTAACTTATTTCGTGGTGGTTTGTTGTGTTTTTTTAATATTGTTTTATTTTGTTTAAAATATTGCTCTAATTTTTGGATTTTTAAGCTTCTTATAAACGGTGATTTTTTAAGAGCTTGAGAACTTTAAAAAAAAAACCCCATAAAATTTGCAAAATCTCATCGATTCTTTATTTGAAACGTTAGATTGGTCCATGACATTTACTTTTTGAAGATAATTTCATTTAAATGTTGACCGCGGCTGCGTCTTAGGTGGTCCATTCGGAAAGTCCAATTTTGGGTAACTTTTTCGAGCATTTCGGCCGGAATAGCCCGAATTTCTTCGGAAATGTTGTCTTCCAAAGCTGGAATAGTTGCTGGCTTATTTGTGTAAACTTTAGACTTGACGTAGCCCCACAAAAAATAGTCTAAAGGCGTCAAATCGCATGATCTTGGTGGCCAACTTACCGGTCCATTCCTTGAGATGAATTGTTCTCCGAAGTTTTCCCTCAAAATGGCCATAGAATCGCGAGCTGTGTGGCATGTAGCGCCATCTTGTTGAAACCACATGTCAACCAAGTTCAGTTCTTCCATTTTTGGCAACAAAAAGTTTGTTAGCATTGAACGATAGCGATCGCCATTCACCGTAACGTTGCGTCCAACAGCATCTTTGAAAAAATACGGTCCAATGATTCCACCAGCGTACAAACCACACCAAACAGTGCATTTTTCGGGATGCATGGGCAGTTCTTGAACGGCTTCTGGTTGCTCTTCACTCCAAATGCGGCAATTTTGCTTATTTACGTAGCCTTAATTGTTTGCTCACTTGGTCGATTATGTAGACCATAAATCGGACGTAAAGCGCGAAACACATTTCGAACCGAACACTGATTTTGGTAATAAAATTCAATGATTTGCAAGCGTTGCTCGTTAGTAAGTCTATTCATGATGAAAAGTCAAAGCATACTGAGCATCTTTCTCTTTGACACCATGTCTGAAATCCCGCGTGATCTGTCAAATACTAATGCATGAAAATCCTAACCTCAAAAAAATCACCCTTTATAAATTATTGTCGTTGTGGAAAAGGGTTAAGTTAAAAAATTGCATTGGTCTTGATTTGGTGTTACGGGCTTTTTTTGTTTCTTTCGTTCAATACAACTTGAGTAAAGAACAACAGTTAAGAAGATCGTCTACCTTCGCGCTCAAATTTCGGGCCTATTATTCAAGAATGGAATAAGAATGGCTGGCACGATATCTCAGCTTCAGAAGCTTGAAACAACAAAACAAAATTTGTAACTTAATTTTTAGAAAGTTGATTACGTCTAGACAAGCTTTTTTGAATATTTTAAAATTTCACAATATGGCAGCGATTTGAAAAAAAAAAATGCACTTTTTGACCATTTTTTTCAATCTAATCTTTTTTTGAATTATTATTTTGGTATTAAGTAACACTTTACAGATTTAGGATATCTTCCATAGTTTCGTTAAAATCATGTCAAAAGTTTTAAGATAAATGTTACAATTGAACACGATTGGCGGGCCCGGGTTTGAGGTTCGATATCTCGTAAGCCAGCATGCTTTTGATCAAATCCTTCACAGAGCATGTTTTTAGTTAAGTCTACATTAGAAATATGCAAACAATTTTTTTTTCAAACCGCGAAGGTAGACGGGGCCATCTACCATATTATTTAGAAGAATATGACTTTTGTTTTCGAATTAGTTTCTATAGACAAAAAAGGTGATTTCTGTAAGTATGCATAACTGATAAGTATTTCTGATGTCTTCTGAAATGCAAAAAATATTAAACCCTTATCTTGTTGTACTATAATCTAAGAACCCATAATTTGTGGAAAACTTTAGCGGGTATAATTCAATCTATTGGTCAAACATCCTACAACAAGCTTATATTATATAGAAAAAAATTAATAAAGAGCTCTATTTAAAAATGTACGCGATAGAGCTATTATCGAAATTTTTACATCGTTCTTTTAATGATATTTCCATGCATTCGTTTTAAAAATCCAGTTGCATTCTCTCCACTAAACAATTCTGACATATTATCTCCCATTTCCAGAAATGCTCATATGATCATTTTGAATAAAGCTCATAGTCTAAAAGCTGAGAGGTAATTTTTTGCTTTATAGTAAACCAGTTGATATTAAAATTGCAGGTGGTCTTAGTAAAGGTGATACCAGAAACGTTAGTCTGCGGGAAGGAAAAACACTTCAAATGCATTTCATCTTAACTTCTTGGTGTTTTTAGACTTTTAAGAAACCACTTAAAAGCCCTCGACTTGACAGCGAATATGAGCATGACACACGTCTAGGTGCAGACCTCTCCGAAGATACACTTTTTGCTCGTTTTTGTAATTTTTAAAACCACTAAATATTGATACAATTCGAAAGTCGACTCTCGAAATCGAGAGTTCAAATATGTACATGACGGATAAAAATTAAGTTTAACTAGCAGAAGCTTCAACAAAACCAAATCTTAGAATATCGAGATAAAACTTGAAAAATTATACCCAGTAGTTTATGATATTATTCTCCTTGTTTATTGATGACGTGTGGACTAAACATTGCCGGTATACAAATCAAAGTTTTGCTCTACGTCGACTTAGTTTTACTGGCTGACAATCAACAAACTTAATTTATTTTGTGAATCCTGGAGTCTCTGCGTCAATACTAACAAGACAAAAATAATGACTTTTGAAAAGCGTTAGAGAAGAAGACTCGCAGAAGAAAACTGGTCCCTAAACGACGTGCCTATTGAGATCGTTCATTATTTCAAATATCTTGGAGTTTTGTTGTCTTACAATCTTCATGTTTTCAAACAAGTGAAAGAAAAAAACAAAGCCAAGTAGCTCTAAACTTGATGTGGCCTAAGTTTTAATCTAACCAAAAAATCAAATCCAAATATCGTGTTTTTCAAGCAACTGTGAACTGCTGCATGTGCTACGGTACCCAAGTTTTTAAATATTTACAACTGGATTAGTTTGAAGCCGTGCAAAGGTATTTCTTCAAACGATTGTTCAGATTGCCTTCTTCAACGCCCAATTAGGTATGCTATTTATATATAGAGTCTGGCATAACACCTCTTTACATTACAAACATTAAAACCAACTCAGACTATATATTGAAAGTTATGAGGAGAAATGAAAGAAGCCTTCACAAATCCATTATGACAAGGCTTATGCAAACAAATGCCTCCTTGCTTAAGGAATGGAACCAGATAGCTTCTTCAATTCTATTCTTTTTGAAGTCCAATTTGAATCAATGGTACACCATATTCAATAATCTGATCGACAGAACTGATGAACATATCTTCAGTGAACATCTTTCAAGAGCCTCAACAATTATCAAGAAATGTGTATAGAAACCTCAAACACCAAATAACATCACAGGCTAATTATTTCAGTAACGAGTTTTCTTCCGAGGCTATTAGTTACATATTTAGATCCCGAGTCGAAATACTGAATCTTAACCCTCTGCCGCATCGAACTGCTCTTCCGCAAATCCGTGGCCTTTGTAACACCGGAGAACCAGAAGACATCACACACTTCTTTGCATCGTGTCCTTGACTCTAAGAGATTTGACGGCTGTATTTCCAACTGAGATTTCTTCTCCCAACTCGGCTCTATGAAATCCTTATTGGAGACTTTTGATGGTCAACTGCCTATCGATACTGCAAACATGCTCTAAATTACCGCAATAGTTTTCTATAACTCTGCAACCATTTATTGCAATTGAAGGTTCAAAAAAAGTTTTCTAATTAATATTTTGTATTTCAAATCATGTAAACATTGATATATATTTTTTTTTATTTCAAAATCATCTCAAAATTCTTGCATTTGCACTTGAACTTATGTTTATTATTTGAATTTTAACTTCTTTATAGACCTGTGTCAATCGTGATTGATTCGGTCTTTATGACCCGTTCATCAAAAAGATTGAATGATTGCAATCATAGTAAACCAAATCAATCGTTCTCAATGTCAATCGTTTCATCATGCTATCTTTCGTTTTAAAGGAAAAGAAATGTCGAGAGCTGCTTTGTCAATATTCTTAAAGAAAAACATTTGTTAATAATTTATATCTTAAAATAAAGAAACTACCTACCTATCTACTATCTAGCTTATGAATTTTATTGTAGAGGTAATTTATTGAAATACCAACATGTAAGTAAATTACAAAGGGTTTCACTACTAAAATTAAATTGTAACTTTTCGAAGTTTAAATTAAACCAACAGCTTACTATGACGATATTTTGTATGTTAGCCATTGAATTGTTTAGGTAATATCTTGAAATGTATGTCAATACAGAGGACTTGGCCTCCGAAAATTATATTCTTTAAGGTGTCGGAGTTAAGCCAACATAAGTCGGAAATGCTTATTTAAGAAACGCTGACACTAAAATTTAATATCCATACATTAAATATAAGAAAAAGTTAAAAAAAAAAATATTTAACATGACTATCAACATCATGAACGAAGCTTACAGGGCTGGACAAAGAAAAATCCTTCTTCCCATAAGTTCTTCGACATTATTCTGATCTTCTTGTGTCCACATTTAGATAGGTACCTATTTAAGCATTGGTTCTATCCTTAAATGTTTTTCATTTCAATTCTGTTTAAGTTTGTACGAATTAAGACCTTTAAATAGTTTTTTTTTTTCTTTAATTACTTCATTACCAGTTATGGTTATGCTAAAACTTAATCCATCAAAAGGTTCCTACCTCCTTGTTCCTACAAATAAACTGATATTTGAACTAATCTAAAAGACATCAACCTGTTCTTGTGGTTTTTGTGTTACAAACAATTCGCACCCACTTAATCTCATCATAAGAAATTATATCTATCTACCTAAATTACGACAATCCTTAATCCTTAAGGTCAAACATTTTTGAACCAAGCAAAATATCCTAAATTCAACAATTTACCATCTCTTTTTATTCTGGGGAAAAAATCACACATTGGCTACGAATTTCTTCTTAAGTATCTAATGATTGTTCTGAGAACACAGATAGAGTGTACAAACGACGATGACGACAGCAAGGAGTTAAAAGTCCAATATCGTTCACGACCTTTTTGAAACAAAACTCCCACCTGGCAACACTTCTTGTTTTTATCGGAAAACCTACACAGTGTTGTAGACAAAGAGAGCAATCATGCGACCGGCAAACAAAAATGGGTCCTTCTTCCCTTAAATTTCACAAACCGATACCGAACCCAAGACTAAAACCAAAACCAACAACAACAAGGCAAGGACACCCCACAAAAAAAAGGGCGAGAGAGCGACATCGAGGACGATGCGAATGCTACGAAGGTAAGTTTCGGGGAATGCGGGTTGATAAAGAGTAATGAAGGTTGTTCTTGTTTTTGTTGGTTGAACGGACCGATTGTTGGGTGGGTTTGGTAGGTTGCCGCCAGACAAAAAAATCTCTTCATTTTCAACCCCCTCCTGCCCACCCCCTTGAATGAAGCAAAATTCCGTATTTTATGTTATTTTATTATTTTTTTGGGAAAAAACACACTCAAAAAGGATTTAGAACCTTTCGAGAGGGTTGAACGAAAGTGTGAGACGAGAAGATGTGTCGTATAAAGTATACACTGGCAGTCGAGCCGGAGGGATCTGTTTTATTAGGTATTTGCCCCCACGCACCACAAGGCAACAATATAAGTAAAAGGGAAGCATAGTAAATATAAATATAAAAATAAAAATAATGTTCTTCTCCGACTTACCCAAACAAATAAATATAAATGCAAAAGTTTGCCACCGACCGAATAATCCTGATTATAGATAGATCCACGTTCCACGCCGCGCCGTGCCGACAAACGATGAACGACGACAAAAGCCCCGACGACGAGGATGAGGACGAGAACGAGGATAAGGACGAAGAAATAAAGATGAAACGGATAGGAATAGGAATACGTGTAGTCCTTATTATTATCCAAACTGGCAGAGATTTACTTGAGTGTGCGAACTGCGATGAAGGAAAACAAGTTTTAATCCTGAATCCACCCTTTTTCTCCAGCAAATGCACAACACAACCAGAGCCAGCGCCAGAGGAGTTTCTGTGATTTTATCCTTTAAATCGACTGATTCTGATTCCGATTGTGAATTTTCAAACTAAAAACTGCGGCGAAAGAAGACTGCAGACTTTAAACCGAAGACCGGAGACGGAGATAATAAAACTGATGACTATTGGAAAATGAAAATCGTAAAAAGGATTTTCTTTTCACATCAATTTCGAATTCAAGGGCTTTTCCTTTTCATTCACTGAGACTCGTAAGACTGCGAGACTAAACCCGAATCGTAATCGCTCTCGTACAACACACACGCCAAACGCACTTTTTCCCCCACAAATTGGCACAAATTTAGCAAATTGTGAAAAACTGCAATAAATTTTATTGAAAATTTTGGATTTCTTTTTTTATTATTATTTTATTTCACTCGACTTTCGCGAATACTTCTTTTTATTTTTCGCCGCACCACATACGCACACCCTGTGAATTCTTGCGGTACTTTTTGCTTAATGAATTTTCCGTTATAAACACTTTTTTTTTCTCACCAATCACACTTAAAATAGGAATTCCAATTCGATTAATTAAAATGTCACAACGTCGTGTTTGAATTTATTAAAACAATAAATAAATGAAAATTAGTTTGATTCAAAATTAAAAGAGTAGTCCTTTTCTTTTGGGTTGTTTTTCTTTATTATTATTTTTTATTTGTTATTAGCGCGCTACGAATCCAAACTCTCTTTAGACGAAAGAACACGAGACAACTTGGACCACTTCCATTTTTCAACTAACTCGCTGTTGTCGTTGTCTTCTTGTCTGACTGGCGCTGGTGGCGGTGTCGCGGCGCGTTGGTGAGTTTTCTTTTTGTGTTTTTCGTCGGTATTTGGTGATTTTGCTTGGGCGATTAGAATTTAGTTTCTTCTTTTTTCTTGTGTGTATTTGGTTGGGTAGCGGCGTCTTTTCATTCGCACAAATTGCTTTCTTCGTTGTTGATAATTTGAAATTGTTGAAAATTAAAAACGCAGCTGCTGCTGGCAATAGGATTGTTTGACAGATGGAACGAGTTAATGAGATAGGGATATGGGGAAAACGAAACAAAACAAAAATGGTTTTTCTGTACAGCGGTTGGTAGTGTCTTCTTTGCCGGATTCATACAGGGTGACAGTTTTATTATTTATACATTTTTGGAAAAACTATAAAATTTAATTTTGGTAAGTTTGGCAAATGTTCAAAGTGTACAAAGTTTTAAGTTTTTTATTTTTATTATAGTTTATTGTGATTGAAAAGCAATAAAAAAAATTACTTAATTGCCATAAACTTGATACTTGAGTAACGTCAAAAATGCAAAGAAAGAGCAATTTCTAAGTAAATTTGCACATTTTGCAAAGAAAAATAAATCTCATAAGTATCTTACACATAAAACTGGCACAACACTGATAACTGCCCATCGGTGTTTTCGAGTTTTGTAACACTTTTTTAAAATGATATTAACAAAAATATTTAGCGTGGTATAAAAGAATAAACTTCAACTAAAACTAAATAAATTTGATTTCAATATTTGTTTTTGTTCTCGACATTTTTAGTCGAAAGTCTAATTTTTTATCAATTTCAACATTATTTTCTACATAACATTATCCAACGTTAACAACAAAGTTATGCATGGAATGAATACATTTTTAAATTCAAAAAAGTATTTGAATCGAACATTAGTTTTTACAAATTTTGAGTATTATTACTTGTAAATTTTAAATTTTATTTTTCTAAAAGTTTTAATAGAAAACAGTTCTTAAGCCATAAGCTGATTCTATTTAAATCCGTTTTTAATTTAAAAAGTCTTGGTTAATTGTTAATTTTAAACACTCTTAAAACTCTTCTAACTAATGAAGGTTTTTAACGTGACATAGCGCATTTGCATGGGCATTGTGGTAGAAGATTCCATTAAAGATGGGGTGTCCCGAAATGAATAAGTTATATTTTAAAATGGAAAAAGAGTATTTTGATGCTTTAAATACTCTTGTTTTGTTGAAAAATCTATCAAGAGTATAGCAGGATCTTACACGAATAACAAAAACAATATCCGCAGTATGAATACTACCGATAAAAGTTGAAGTAGAATCTTACAACGGATGGGTTTTTGACATTTTTACGAGTCTCGAATGTATCTTATGTGATTTCGTTCTCAAATGTTGGTATGATTGATATTGCATTTGTATCTCGATGGCTGTGTTCGTTGAGTAGTTGTGCATTCAATCTGTTACTGTTATTTAGTTTTGTTAATGAAAATTGAATAACTGGGTTTATTTTGCAGGAGATAATAGAAAAAAGAGGCGACCCACACTTATAACTTCCCATCTTGTCTGTCGATTTGTCTTGCTTAAAAGTTTGTCTATATGTACTAGTATCAATTTTTACCAAATTTTCGTACTATTTTTTGTAGATTTTATTTTTTATGAAAAAACGGACTGTTGGATTTTTATATAAAAAGTACTGAACATCGAAAACAATGTTTTTTGTGAAATAAAATAAGTTTGAAGCCAATATTTCAAATTTTTGAAAAGACATTTGAGTCGAAAAACAATTTGTAACAACTTTTGTTAAATTTTTTTTAGGTTTTTAATTTTTTGTACAAAAACTGTCAATTCGATTTTTTTTTCAATATTTTACTGAATGTTTACAACAATAATTTTTGAAAGATAAAAGTAGCTTAAAGCCAATATCTACAGTTTTTGAAAAGATATTTGAATCGAAAATCAGTTTTTACTAACTTTTATAAATTTTTTTTAGGTTTTTATTTTTTGTAAGAAAACTGTCAATTTGATTTTTCTCAAAATTTGTTCTTATGTTGGTAACAACATTTCTCATAAGTAAAAATTATTAAGAAGCTATCCTCTCAAATTTTTGAACAGATATTTGAGTCGAAAATCATTTTTTACCAATTTTAATTTTTTGTAAAAAAAAACTCTCAAATCGATTTTTTCAAAATTTTACTGAATGTTGAATACAACAGTTTTTGAAAGATAAAAGTAAATTAAAGCCAATATCTCAAAGTTTTAAAAAGATATTTGAGTCGAAAATAAATTTTTACGAACTTTTATTAATTTTTTTTTTAGGTTTTTATTTTTTGTAAGAAAACTGTCAATTCGATTTTTCTCAAAATTTTTCAGAATGTTGAAAACAATATTTCTTATAAGATAAAATTAAACTGAAGCCTAAATTTCAAGTTTTTGAAAAAAATTTTTGAATCGATTTTCAATTTTTACCAACTTTGAGTAATGTTTTTTTTAGATTTTTATTTTTTATAAAAAAAATGCCAATTTGATATTTCTCAAAATTTTATCAGATGTAAAAAGCATTACTTTTCGTTGCACAAAATTGTTTTCGAGCTGAAATCATATTTTAGTCGTAAAAGTTTTGGAGGTGACAAATTTTTTTTTGATTTATAAAAAAAACCGTTAAATGAATTTTTTTTCAAAAAATATACTTCTTTGATATCACGTTACAGTATATTATACACAATTAAATTGAAGTCTCTAGCGTTTTTGGTTCGTAAGATATTTATGGTTAACCAAAATGTTCACCTTTTTTTCAAACTGCTATGGTAAAAAAACTACCCACGCAATTTTCTTGAGAGCCCTTTTTGCATCTTTCTGCCTTTTTATCTGTATAACAAAATTTATTTGATGTTGATATCTCTTTTGGTTCTTGAGCTATGGACAACGAAAAAAACGTCGCGAACGGACAAACGTACTAACGTACAAACATACGTACACACGCACGCACAGACATCTTTTTAAAAAATCTTTTATTTCGACTCTAGGGACCTTGAAACGTCGAGAAATGCCAAAATTTTCAGTTTGACAAATCGGACCCATTACAATAACCTCCTATGGAAAGTTAAAGATAATTAAGTTTTGCTATGTTTCTATCAAGAGTTTATCTCAGTTTAGATTAAATGCATCTACCGCACAAGAAGATTTAAAACTGATTAAGTTTGACAGCACTTTTAAAAATGCAAATGGTCATTCGATGTTTCTTATGAAGTACAAGTGGGATAGTTTGATTTGTGTTAAACAATGAAAAACATAATAGTTCAGCACCATATAAGAATATGCTACCTACTCAATGTGAATTTTTTTTTTAAATTTGATTAAAACAAAAATATATTTTTTGTACAAAAACATGCAAATAAACAGACCATAAAGCATTATCTGTTAAACCAATTCCTAAACACAGGTTTTTCTTCACAACTTTTTACTCGACTCCGATCCCCGGCCAGAATCGAGTCGAATAAAGATCATTTGAACTCGATTCAAGTATATGTACATATAATTGAGCTGAGCTTCAAACTTGCTTCAACACAACATGTTAATGTAGTAGTCTGCGGACAAACCCCTTCTTGAGGCTTTTATTTTATGTCAAATTGTTTGGTTAAAACTTTGAAATCGACTATCACATTTAACAGACGTATTTTCTTGATTTTGGTAGTCAACTATCAAAAATCAGCTTACACGATTTCACCCCTGTTAAGAATTTTGCTATTTTTTTTTGATAAATTATTCTGGCAAATATACAATTCTATCAACTTTCAAAAATATAAAACCGGACTACTGCGGATCGTTATGCTGGCAATTTCTCACTGTACTATATATGGAATACCAAAAAAACATGGCTAATGTAACACGAATAAACAGAACACGAATAAACTTATTTTCACACTCGCCTTTAAATTTAAAAAGAGGTTGGGATGCATCCCACTCTAATAACTTCCCATTGGACCCCGCTGAAAATTTTCAAATGGTTCTGTTTTTGCAAACAAGTAAATTTTTTTTTTATTGAGAGACATTATTGAAAGAGTAGATAGATACGCAATCCAAAACTAAAGTTTAAGTTTCTTAATGTAAAGATGTTGTTTGGAAGAGATAAATCAAAATATTTGTAAACAAAACACTGTATAGCATTAACAACAATATTTCTATGGCAAGAAACAATTTGAAAGTCAGTGACTTCTTTTATTCTCAAGATTTTTAACTCAAAATTTAATTTTTAGTACATACTTTTAGGTATGTTTTTGTTTCAGGTTTTTATTTTTATCTCAATTAGTAATAAATTTAAAAAATATCAAAAACAAATCTTGGTATAAGATACAAAAAAGTTGAAATCAATAGTCTTTTTTTTGTTGTCAGGATACTTGAGTCGAAAACCCATTTTTGTGAGCTCTTAGTTATTTTTGGAGGCTTATAGAAGAAAGTTCTATAATAAAAATTGTCAATCGAATTTTTCCCAAAACTATATAAATTCTCGTTACTCGTATCAACACAGTGTTTGGAGCAGAATCATACAATTTTAAAATTAATGCTCTCATTTGTTTTCGAGATATTTCGGCTTAAAATCATTTTGTACCAAATTTTAGTAATAAAGATTTTTATTTTTTATAAAAAAAAAATAAATTTGTTTAAATCAAAAAATATCATTGTTAAAAAAATGTTCTACATAATGAAGTAATTTTATACGCAGCAAAATTATTCCCAAAATATTTGAATCAAAAACCAATGTTTACCTATTTTTAGTGCTGTTGTACTGAAAAAAACCCGTTCATTTTATTTTTGACATTATATTATATAAAATTTATTTCAAGTCGCTAGCGTAATTGGTTGGGAGATATTTAAGGTCAACTTAAATGTTCACTTTTTTAATTGCCATAGTAAAAACGACCCACACAATTTTTTGTAAGGCCTTTCTGATTCGTTCTGTGTTATAATCTGTATAACAAAATGTATTTGAAGTTGATATCTCTAATGGTTCTTGAGATAAAATTAATAAAAATGGTATCGCTAACGTACGGACGTAACAGGTTATCCATTTGTGGTTTCAAAAGTATAGTGCTGGAGTTCGACTTCTGTCGAAATTAGTTTTTTAACCAATTTTTGATTTACGATGATGATTTTTGCTTAACTATAGAGCAAAGCATTAAAATTGTTAAAACCTACATCAAAATTGGTGATTCTGTCACAGCCACATATCGTGCTTTATAAGAGGATATTATTGTTTATATAATCGTCCAACTTCGTAAGCAATTGTCAAAATTGTGAAGAAATTTGAAGAGACTGGATTGGTTACAGATACTCTAAGGCCTGTCCATAATCGCTTTGCTCGTACCACTGAAAATATCGCTGCTGTAAGTGAAAGTGCTGCCGAAGACCCGATTGTGTCGATTCCTCGTTTCCAGGAACTAGGACTCTCTTATTGCACATCCATATAAAGTCCAGCTCACACAACAACTGAAGCCAACTGACCACTCATAACGTCGAAGATACGTCGAATGGGTGCTTCAACAACAAGCGCTGGACGGCGATTTTTCCAACAAAATGTTCTTCAGCGACGAAGCACATTTCGCACTCTGTGGTTATGTTATTAAACAAAATTGTCGTATTTTGGGCTCTGAGAATCCTCAAGTAAGTGAAGAGAGGTTTGGTGCGCTCTTTGGTCCGGAAGTTTGATTGGACCATACTTTTTCGAAAACGACGATGGAACGACTGTCCCCGTCAATTCGGAGAGTTATGGTCATATGATAACGATATGACTTGGAGGATGTGTGGTTTCAACTCAAGCAAATATGGCTTTCCTGGGAGCGTAATTCTTCGTCATGGCGATATCAACTGGCAACCAAGATCATGCGATTTGACTTCGATGGATTTTGTGGAGCTAGGAGAAAGACCGTGTTTATGCAGATAAAACTTTAACTCTTGAGCACTAAAAAAAAACGAACATTCGTCAAGTTATGGCTGAGATACTTTCCAATACGTGTCAAAAAGTGGTCGAAAATTACCTGAAAAGAATCGATGATTGCAACAATGCGCAATGTGTAGTATTTCACACATAATTTCAGCGTTCAAACTTTACAATGAAAGAAATATCATGAAAACAAATATTTAATATGTGTTTTATTAAAGTTTACTTTTAAAACCGCAAAATGGATAACCCTGTACAAAAGTTCGTACTCACGCACTCAGATATAAAAAATAAATAAATTCGTCCTATTGACTTACAATTCTCAATAGATTCTGTTGAGTAATGTTGTCAAGGATGGAGAAGACCTACAATTTTAAGCCGAATCCGAACGAAAGCACTTTTATGACAAGAAAATAGAGGATTTGTTAATTCTTCGTAAGAGGCAGTAATCGTGAAAAAGAACTTAGATGGCAAAGGCAAGCATGACAGTCTAATGCACTAAACATCACGCCACGGGTACCTATAAATTCTATGATCCTTAAAACGTCGAGAGATGTAAAAAATTTCAATTCAAAAAATCGAATCGATTAAAAATTTCCTTATAGCATAGAAGTCAAGAAAAATAGGCTTGTTTTTTAAATATCGACTTAAGCCTTAAATTTATGTAGCTGTGCTTGTAATATAGATGAGTTTTTATAGTACTAATGTGAGAATTGTACTTCAATTGGTCGTGAATTTTCATTTTGTAACATTGAACGAAAATTGAACGAAAAAAACTGTTATAATCTTTTTTGTCTTACAATATATACCAACTTTTTCCTTTTTTTCTTAAATATATTTTTCTGTGGGACATTTTGTCAAATCTCATCACTTAACTTTATTGAATTGTAATTAGTACAATCAAAAAAGATGCGACCCACACTGATAACTTCCCATCCCGTCTGTCGATTTGTTTTGCTTAAAAGTTTGTAGGATTTTGTGTTGAGAACATCTTATAATTACAAACAATATTTTTCATTTAAAGAAATAGTTTAGTTTGAAAATCTATTTTTTTTAAATAGATTTTAAAAACAAATGTTTACCTATTTTAGTAGCATTTTTAAAATTTTTACAAAATGGATGAATGAAATTAATTTGAGAGATATCAAGAACCGAACATCAATTTTTACCAAATTTGCATTTTTTTGAAAAGACGAACTTGGGGATTTTTATTAAAAAAAAACTACGGGGGACTCATTCCGTAAAATGATAATCGTTAGACGAAAGCTTTCGACGATAGTCTCACTTCACGTAAGACGATAATCGTCAAAGTGGTATCGTCAAAACGATAGCGTTTCCACGATAGCTAAGTAGGTATCGTCTGCTATAAATTTCCATTGATAACCCAGCAAATTGAAATAAAAATGTTTCGGTGTAGTTTAGTTTTATTACAATATGAAAATAAAAATTAAAATAAAACACAATTAATTCGGTTCCGAAGAAAATTAAGAGATGAATTGAATCTTCTATCTTTTCTAACCTATATGTATCATTTTTTGTATATACAAAACCTTAGTAATCTCTCTAAATTGTTGTTAAATAAATAAAACAATTGTAGTTTTCGAATTGTAAAAGAGGACTTTATAATGATATTGGAAACAATAAATTCGCCAGATGGTTGTCGTTCTACTTACATATGTAAATACCTTCAATATTAAAATTTGCTGTAGCTATTGAAACTTTTTGGGGCGGAGGAACATTGGTATATTCGACAGGCAATGATTTTAGTATCGCTCTTGTACAATGCAGTAATCCTAAGTAGTTAAACAAAATATATTTTTGAAGCCAAGTTATGTTCATTTTAAATAAAATGGAGTCTTATCTTCCTTCTCTTGCACAGCATTGGGTTTATTATTACAGCTGATTCACAAAAATATCAGACATGAAATAGACATTTTGATCTAATAGTTTTATCGTCGGCGGCAACAAATAAAAACACAAAAAGTAACAATAACAATAAACATCACAAAATAGTTGACATGTATACAGTTTTTGCAAATTTTCAAAATTTCCCAAAGACAGAAACGAAGTTTTATAACATTTTTAAGTTATTGAACACACATTATACTTCGTTGAGTTTATTTTGACATTTCAGTCATAGTATAAGAGTATTTAAAATATACTGAACGCTCTTATACTGATAAGGAATGACGAGACGATAGTGATAAAGTTACGTGAAGCAAAGTATTGACGACATCGTTAATGATAATCGTTGTGACGATTATCGTTTCGAAAATTACGAAAAGGGAAATATCGAAAAAAATTATTTGTGAAATAAAAAAAAGTTTGAAGACAATATTTTTAATTTTTGAAAAAGCTATTTGAGTCGAAAGTAAATTTTTACCAACTTTGACTAATAGTTTTTTTAAGTTTTTATTTTTTATAAAAAAACAGTCAATTTAATTTTCCTCAAAATTTTACCAGACGTTAAAAACACTATTTTTCGTTGTACAAAATTGTTTTGGCAGTAAAATCATTTTGTATTCGTAAAATTTTCGATGTGACAATTTTATTTTTCAGTTGATTTGATTTATAAAATAACCGTTCATTGGATTTTTTTTTCAAAAATATAGCTACTGGGTTGGTATTACGCTACAATATATAATAATACATTTAATTCAAGTTTCTAGCGTTATGAGTTCGTGAGATATTTAGGTTTAATCAAAATGTTCAACTTTTTTTAAAGTGCTATGGTAAAAAAACCACCCACGCAATTTTCTTGAGAGCCCTTTCTGCATTATTATCTGTATAACAAAATTTATTTGAAGTCGATATCCCTTCCGGTTCTTGAGCTATGGACGACGAAATAAATGTCGCACACAGAGACATCTTTGTAAAAATCTTTTATTTCGACTCTAGGGACCTTGAAACGTCGAGAAATGTTAAAATTATCAATTCGACAAATCGGACCCATTACAATAACTTCCTATGGAAAGTTAAAAAGAAGATTTTAACATATTTAAATGTGGTCAACAATAAGAAGTGTGTATTGTGTTGCAAATAACAATTTTTTTAAAAACATACACTTGGGCGTACAGTACGCGTACTTTTTGTGTTTACTTGAATGTTTGGCAATTGTTCTTTCTTGAGAAAACATACTTAATAAAAATGTTCTTTTTTCATTGTGAGTTTATTTGTAAAAAATAAAACTTAATCAACTTAAAAACGGATTTGATGTATATTTATTTATAACAACTTTCGTAAGATCGACCCTTTCACATGCAAACTTCGCTTAAAATCATTTTATTATATAAGTTCTTAAACAGCGAATTATCTCAAGAAATAGACCTGTCCTTATGGTTTGATACTTTTCGACTTCTTTTCGTTGAAGCACTGTGTTCGGCTGTGTTCATAAAGTGCAGTCGCAGATGCCATATGCCAGAAAACATATTTAATCATCAAATGCGTTTTTTTGTGATAGACGGGTTTCCTAGTCTACCACTAAAAGTAGCGGCCGTAAGGATTTTTTTGTATGAAATTACTTTCAATGTTACTGCAATTGCTCCTTCAAATTTCAAAGACAAAGTTTATTTACTGTAGCCTATGGCTTTAAGCCCCTCTAGTCTGCCGACCTTAAACAAGAAAAAACCTCAAGAAGATAATAAAGATATCAATGATACTCGTATATTTCAGTTTGTATTGGCTTACCCATTTCTTTGAATTAACAACTGGTTGTGTCTTGTGTTGCATGTAACGTTTAGATGAAGTTAATCAATGTACTTTTGCACCCTCACATAGTGCAACAACTGCTCCATAAAACTGGTGGTATAAGCATCAGTATATTCAGGTAACCAACTTTACACTTTTGAGTTAAGTGGTAGTGGCCAGCCGGCAAGCGAGATGATGCAGTAGTAGTTTAAGACAAGTTGTTTGCAGTTTCCTGTCCAACAACCCCTTCCATTTCAAAAGATGCACATTTGAATTACCATCGAAGAGATTCATATAAAAGTCGAATCCGAGTAAATCTGTAATTTTAGTTCGAGTTGTGTTAGCCATTTGGTCAGGTTATCTCTCAAGGGAAGACTCTACTGATTCATTCTTCAAAACAAGTGAAAGTGAATTTCTTTTGAATCGAGAAGAGTTGTGAACTCGTTACTTTATCGATGTGTTATACAATCTCATAATATAATATAAATTGTATTAAAGGAAATTATTGAGTGTTGTGAAATGAACTGTGTGGCAAAATAAGTTGTGTTTATTTGCATAATAAATTTAATTTCAATAAAGACTTTTAATTGAAACTTATATGTACCCGGAAGTTAACTTATTTATTTTTTATTGCGTAAGTTCAGTTTTCAAGTATGGTCAGTTGAACTGTTATAATTTTAAAAATAAAATTATTTAATAAATGTGAATAGGATATTTATATGTTATTTTTTAAATGATATTGTAAAAAAAAGCAAAAAGGAAGATATATTGAACTCTAACTAAAAAGTAATCTCGGGGGTCCTTCTTATGTAAAGAGTTATGCAGTTCAGATTTGAAAAATTCATTGGAATCGACATTTCCTTTGTCTCAGACATTTTTGGAGCATTATCTTGTTTAAGTTTAAATGTTAACGTCACTTATATAGTCATGTCTCTAAATTTTCGACTTTTATTATCTTTTGAAACGGGATCACAATATAGGTCTAAAAAACGTTTAAGATACATTTTTTCACGGTAAATCCATACCCGTGGCATAATGGTTAGTGCGTTTGACTGTCATGCGAGAGGTCTTGGGTTCGATCCCGCCTGTGCCACCTAAAGTTATTTGCACGGGTAATGCCTCTTGCGAGGAATTTACAAATTGTCCAAGAGTAAATTAGCAGTTCGGATTCGGCATATACAATGTAGGTCCCCTCAATCCCTGCAATTACTCGCATACAGGAATGGTTGAGTGTTGTAAGTCACTAGGCCCAAGTTCACAACGGAATATTGCGCCACCCAATTTATTTACTTATTTAAACCCATAACTTAAACGAATTAAAGTGTAAGCATTGCACTTGTAAGTTTCATGTGTCATGGCACTTGAGGTAAATAGTAAACAGAATCCTTCAAATCTGTGAGTGGGATGATTTTGTTCATTAGCAAAAGTAGCGACAAGGAGTTTTTGATGGAAATTCGTGTTCCTCGCATAGAAAGTTACTCAACAATAATACCGATTTCCAAATGTTATAATTTCGAATAGCGTTAAGTACCTAACGTGGATAGGTTATTTATAGAGCTAATATGCATTTGCTCGAGTATTAAAACTTTGACGTTTTATCTTTGTAAAAATTAAAATGTTCAAGAATAATTCAACTGACACCTTTTTTTAATAAAACACGAAAACCTGCAAACTTTTAAGCAAAACAAATAGACAGACGGGATGGGAAGTTATCAGTGTGGGTCGCACCCCAGCCTATTTTTGTTGTTTTATCTTATATGTATACATAATACATATTTGTTTTCCAATTATATATACACAATCTGCACAAATGTATTAGTCCATAGTTGCCTCGATACGCTTTTTCGAGCCCCTGCTGTACTATTTTTTTTTTTTTGCAAATCAATGGTTCGGTGAACTTGAAGGCCACAGTATTAGTTTTAAACAGCCTGTCTTTTGAAGAAACTCTTAATATTTTTGACCATTAATGTTTTCCGGCAACTTGAAGTGAATAATTTATGGTTCCATTCAGAATCTCAGCCCAATAAATGGTTTTAATCTGTCTTTTCTCCCGATAAGGATTTTTAGTAGCAAGGAGTGTGATTTCCGCTTTTTCACTTCTTTTTAACATCTTCCAATTTTTGTAATTCACTTAAAAATTTGCTTTATTTGTTGTTCTGGATTTTTTTAAAAATGAGTGTCAGTTTAATACATATCTAAACTACTTATGTCTAAACTCAAAATATGAGAAAATAAACTATTTACTCAAGATACTGTACAAAATAATACCTGTCTCAAACTTACTTTAGTTGCATTGTTTTTTTAAAAAAAGTTTACCATTAGGTCTTAGAGATTCTAATGTTACCTCACCTGAAACCTTGAAACCTCGTATAAGTCAAAATCTTAAGTGCAATTGGCATTTTAAAACATAAAGAAAGAATTCCACATTCTCGCAGTACGGCTAAAAAACGAACTTCTCTACAACATAGAATATAGTCCGTTAAAATAATGGTAAAAAGTGTGCGGCATTACCTTCAACGATGTTCGAAGTGAAGTTATTAAGTTAATTATGTCACAAATCTTACATAAACTTTCAAAATAAGCTTTTCTTTAAATACTTCCCAAAAAGCTTAAGTAAGTTGCTGGAGAGATGAGACAATTTGGCGAAAAGAAGCGGTAGCTGGTGCGCATGCTAAGAATATCGAGATGTTCAGTTTCATTAGAATGGTATGTATATCTCGCGTCGGGGACAAAACGGAGTTCTGTACATTATAAGTTGCAGACTTTAATACATCTAAAACAACTTTAAATTAATGATTTTAAATCCCAAGTATAAGGACTTTTTGAAACAAAAAGCCAGATTTCATCAATTTCCTTTAAAGTATCAAGTGCAATAATCTTACTGTATCTTTTTTTTGGATTATAGAACTTTAAAAAGGGATTTAACAAAGATGGTTTTTGTAAATTGACATGAAATTTTATTTATTCAAAAGATAGTTTTCTAATATTTATAAGTATGATTTCTGACATATGATCGCCAAGGCTGTCCGTGACATATTCTAATCTGGAGGTCCAATTTTCGAAGACATTTTTGAAACATTTGTGGCCGTGTATGGGCAATAACTTGGTTAATGTTGTATTCATAGTAGTCAATCGTTTGTAGCTTATCGGCTTAGACTAGTGACTTCACATATCCCCAACGAAAATTGTGATATCCTAAAAGTCAATTAACTAAACGTTTCCTTCACTAAATAAATTGTGGCACAAGCTGTGTGACATATTGGGCCATCTCGTTAAAACCACAGCTCGTGCAAAATTGATGAACGAATCTTTCCACAGCTGTCGCCATTAACCACAATGTCACAGGCCAGCATCGTCTTTAAAAGAAGTTAGGACCAATTACTCCACCAACCTTTAAAACACACCAAATTATAATAGCCGTATTGCTAAAGTGATTGGATCTGACCGAGTCCTGCCACATGACTATTGATCTGAGCTCTTTAGATTTTAAAACATTATTTGATTAATAATATTTCAATAAATTATTAATATATTATTTTCCTTATAGATTTTCTCGCAATGTTCTATACAGTAATATTCTTCTCTATCCTGATACTTCTCTTCCTGTTTTGGGATTGCAAGAAACCAGAAAATTTCCCTCCTGGACCACGATGGTATCCTATCGTTGGATGTGCACTTCAACTGTCCCAGCTGCGCCTTAAAACTGGTCTCTTCTGCCGAGTAATTGATGAACTGGTCAAAACTTTTGTCAACCCCTATGGAGTTTATGGATTGAAAATTGGCAAAGACCAAGTGGTGGTAGCCTACTATAAAAATGCCATCCAAGAAATGGGCTTCAATGAAGATCTTGATGGCCGTCCGGAGGGTCTATTCTATCGCACTCGAACCTTTAACTCCAAGAAAGGCATACTCTTAGCTGACGAAGGCTTTTGGGTGGAACAACGTCGATTTATAATTCGTCATCTTAAGGACTTTGGATTCACCCGTCGGGACATTATAATTTTTGTTCAAGAAGAAGCACAATATTTGGCTGATGATATACGAAAGAGAATCGATAAAGAAGGAGGAGGCAAAAGTGCAATTATTTACATGCAAGACCTGTTTCCTGTATTTGTACTAAATAGTTTATGGCGACTTATGGCTAGTAAGAGATACGATCGTGAAAGTGACGATGTTATGTCACTTCTGAATATGTTCTATGAACTTCTGAAGAACGTAGACATGATTGGATCTATGTTCAGTCAGTTTCCTTTTATGAGATATTTGGCTCCAGAATTCTCAGGATTTAATGGTTTTGTCGAGTCGCATCGTAGATTCTACGCGTTTCTTCGGCAAGAAGTCGAAGAACATCGTCAAACACTGAACCTTGATGCTCCACCAAGAGATCTAATGGATGCCTACTTGCAGGAGATAGCTAAACCAGGACACCCTGAGTCGTTTTCGGATGAACAACTGCTTTCGGTTTGTTTGGATCTGTTTTTGGCTGGATCGGAAACCACAAATAAAAGTTTGGGTTTTGCATTCCTCCAAATGGCAAAGAATCCAGAGATTCAAAAGAAAGCACAGTCGGAGTTGGATTCCGTTATTGGTCGTGAAAGGCAGCCATGTTGGGAAGATAAGCCCAAGTAAATTTAATTTGCTTTCCAAACAATTAGTTTGATTGTATTTTTTCAGCCTGCCATATTGCGAAGCAATTGTTTATGAAGCGTTGAGATTTTTCATGGGAAACACATTTGGCGTTCCACATCGAGCTTTAAAAGATACCAGACTTTGTGGATACCATATTCCAAAGGTATTTCATTTAGTCTAAATCTTAACTGGCTCATACTTAAGTCCAAGGTCATTTTCTTTTTTTCTTTTCGCAGGATACAATGGTTGTTGCTTGTTTTCGCGGTATGCTCATGAATTCCAAAGACTTTCCTGATCCTGAGAGATTTTGGCCTGATCGTTATTTTGTTGATGGCAAATTTAAGGCACCTGATTTTTCAGCTTTTGGTTATGGTCGACATCGGTGTATGGGCGAAATGTTAGGCAAACAAAATATTTTCTTTTTTGTGACGACACTTTTGCAGAGTTTTACATTTAAAATACCAAAAGGTGATCCAATTCCCAGCGATGAACCAATAGACGGAGTCACTGCTGGACCGCAATTGTTTAATGCTCTAGTTGAAGCTCGGTGTTAGATCCAAGAATATCGTTATTTTTAAGTCAGAATTAGGGAAAATAAA
The DNA here is from genome assembly GCF_945859685.1 of Eupeodes corollae. Taxonomy (NCBI): domain Eukaryota; kingdom Metazoa; phylum Arthropoda; class Insecta; order Diptera; family Syrphidae; genus Eupeodes; species Eupeodes corollae. Next base: position 52,371,349 of record NC_079149.1, on the reverse strand, counting down.
TAAAGTTCTTATATATTAATATTTAAAAATGCTTTTCTTTGTACAAAATTAAATGTATTCAATTTCATTATCAGTGGTTATAAAAGATACTCTTCTACCGTTTTTGAATATGCATCAAATGCGTCAAAAATTGATGACGGTATTTTGTAGAGTAGTCAAAAACAAACATTATTTACTATCTGCAGCTTTTAAGGAGACCTGTTTAGGAAAAAAACAATGGATCTTTCGATCTACTAAACTCGTTTAATCAGTTAGAGCTAACTGAGTAGCGTTCACTAGGATCATTGTAGTAAAAGTCTCCAAGTTGGATTATTCGACTTTTTAACAGGACTGGACATGAAGATAGAAAGTCCTTACTTCCTCTTAATCCATGTAGATTCTGCAAAAATCGTTTGCAGGAGCTCCAAGTCGAAAAGCATGCCTTCCTATTAAGCAGTATCTTGTAAGAACTCCTATAACGGAGCTAATGTGAAATCTACCAACCGAAATTAGTTTTAGAGTTTATCATAAAGCAAATTAACTTGGTTGACCAACAAGTGGTCGTATTAGACCTTCTGTGGTTTGCTTTCTTCATAGTATCATGCCTTAGCCTACGTTACAAGTAGCTAGGGGTATACCGATGTTTGATTGGTTGCCAATCAGAGGTAGAGCTGCTCCATTTTTTTTAAAGTTCTGCTGCTTTGCAATTTCCTAATAAACTTGCAATTACTATACAAAACTTTGTAAGCCAAAATATTAAAAATAATCTAAAATTTGTGTTAAATTATTTATATCAATAGATTTTGAAAATAAAACGTTTAGAGTGACTGCTTTCCGTATTTAACGCTATTGGCGTTAAGTGGAGAGATTCAGATGAAACGAGAGGAAAATATTATTTTAATTCTCATAAGCAGCTTTTGGTGTAAGGGAGATAATTTATTCACCAGCCAAAATGTCAAAAAGGCACAACAATTATAGCAAAGTTTTAAAAGACCAGATTTTTCAAATTTGAATTATTTTCACATCTCTACACTAGCAAGTCTTAAAACCAGGGATTTTTTTTATAATTTACTTAATGGTTTGAGTATAAACTATTTAACATTTTCAAAGAGGAAATTTAATGGTGGTTGTTGAATTTGGTTAACAGAATTCATTACAAAAACCCCGACAAAAATTAAGAACAGTTTAATAACATTTTGAAATACTCGATAGTTTGACAAAGTAACGAGTGTAAATGTAACGATTATTGTTTATTGTTTAAATACAAATTTAAAAATACATTACTTTCACTTGGCAACAAACATTCTTAATAACATAACTAAGAACTTAAACAGTATGAGAGCAATGTCGCAAAATGTTAAACAATCTATTATTAAGGGTTTACCTATTAGTAAGTCTTTAAGTAATTTGATAAATAAAGGGTGGATGGCGCGAGATTTATATTTTTAGATTAAATTTAAAAACAATCTATTTAATATATGTATTGTTTTATTTGACATTCAACGACAGACTAATAAAGCTGATTTTAATTTTAGTTCATCCAAATGTCTTCCGTCGAGTTGCACATACTGTTCAAAACGGAGCCTCATGTTACGCGCCACAAGCTGCAGTAAACTTGATTCCATTGATTTCTCGACGAATGTTTTCTTTTATGTTCAGTAGAGTTCGGGGATTGTTGCTGTAAACTCTCTTTTGAGGTATAAAAAAATGTTTGCGCGAAACAAAATCGCTTTCTTTGAGTTCTTGAGCGATTTGAGTTTTGAATGAATGGAACTTTAAATTCTTTTTTTTTGGGAGTCCTTAAAGATCGACTGAGCCCTGGTCGTTCATAGCCAAAGCAGTTGCGCGAAATTTTGCTTCCACGAACGAATGAAATTCACACTCGGCCCATCACTTATTCGTCGTATACCAAAGTGTGAACAAAACTATCGACACGCAGTTAAGTACGAATCGTTATTCTTGAAAAATGCCTCGATTGTGAACGTGCAGTACCCGCTTGACCACCCTCCCCGCACCGCTTATTACTTTTTGAAATAATAGGAACATAAATCTGTCACAAGACACCCGGTTTACAAAGGGACTCCAAAATTTTAAACCTTTGGCTAACTAGTAAGTTACTAATTGCCAAACATGTCTAAAAAGTGACAGTTCGTGAAAATAAACAAAGCAAATATACGTTTAAACGGTCCTATTAATTGTAATTCCCCACCGTTGACTGCACCATTCCATCCGCTAGTCTATTGTACAGATGTCGTAATGGATTTAGCAAATTGCAAAAAGCTAAAGAAGCCATTCCGTGATTTTAACTTTAGCAAATTGTATAATGAAAAGTTAAAATCGTTTACAATTAGCTAAATCATCTTTTAGACTTTAGCATTCATTTTACTAAATCATTAAAAATTTTGCGTTTTTAAAAGGTTGTTTTGGGCGAGATGATTCAAAATTATTCAATAACTACATACACTGCCGCTCATCTGAATAGGTTCAATTTTTTTTCACCTTACTGTAAGAGTTTCTTCAAATATAATGCATTGATGTATTGTTTTTTATGCTTATATTGAAAGAGTATCATCATACGCTTAGTTATAGAAAAAAAACTTAGTCTGAGAACTTACCGTTATTATCTCATATAAGCTAGACCAATTTCACTCATAAAAACAACCATTATATATGGCTCATCTGAATAGGTTCAACGAATAAAAAGCAATTAAACAAGAGAATTGATTGTAATTTAATGATTTATTTTACACTTTTGTGTCAGTTGGAATGTATAACAATAAATTAGTAATGAGTATTCCCCCCTTTTTTTAAAATAGTTTCGTAAATTCGATTTGGAATAGAACTATACAAATTTACAATATTTTGAAGCGAAATTTCTGCCCAGGCTTTTTTAATACCTTCTATTAATGACTTTTTGTCTTCAAACTGTCTCCCTGACTCATATACTTTACGTGAAAGAAGTCCCCACACATTCTCTATTATATTCAGGTCAGGGGAGTATGGAGGCCACCCCAACATCTTCACATTTTGGCACTCGATCCACTGTTTTACCGCTCTCGCTGTATGAATAGGTGCATTGTCGTGTTGGAATGTCCATTGTATTGGTCCAAACAAGTCAGAAATCTGCGGGAAAGCCTTTTCTAGCACACCTTTGTAAGAGTTTGCATTCATTCTTGATGTAAGAAATTGGAGTTCAAAGGTCCCGTAGAACGAAATAGCTCCCCACACCATTACACTCCCTTCGCAGCTATGAAAACGGCTAAGATAATGCTCCTCCTTTCGTAAGTCATGAAAATAATAATTAAAGCCATCTGGCCCCTCTAAATTAAACTTTTTTTCGTCTGAGAAAACTACTTGTTGCCATTCACACTTCCACGACATGTAAGTTTTGCAAAACTGGAGACGAATTTTTTTTCGGGATTCGTTTAGCGGTGGTTTTTTTTTTAATTTCTTTCTTTTTAAATGTTTAGCACTTTTAATAACACGTTTTACCGTAGCCAAACTGCAATTTACACCGGTTTTTGCCTTAATTTTTGAAGCGGAGTCATGAGAATTGGAAGCGGCACGAATTATTGCACGTCTATCAGCTTTGGTAGTGGCTGTATAACTCCCCCCTTTCATGTTTTTTTCCATATGTTTCAATGTTTCGCAAAAACTGGCTCACCACATTTTGACTTCTGTTAATGTTTTTCGCTATACGCCTTTGATTTAAGCCCAACTCTCTAAAGGCTTTTATTTTCCCCTTTTCTTCCTCTGTTAAAGGTTTTCCGCGACCCATATTCAACGTTAACTAAAAAAAAATATCGGCAGACAAAATTAAAATGACGAATGAATCCCGATGTCCGATGCAACCAAACGCAAACTAAAGTTTTCGCCATTGAACCTATTCAGATGAGCCATATATAATGGTTGTTTTTATGAGTGAAATTGGTCTAGCTTATATGAGAGAATAACGGTAAGTTCTCAGACTAAGTTTTTTTTCTATAACTAAGCGTATGATGATACTCTTTCAATATAAGCATAAAAAACAATACATCAATGCATTATATTTGAAGAAACTCTTACAGTAGGGTGAAAAAAAATTGAACCTATTCAGATGAGCGGCAGTGGTTGTGTGTAGATGTCGTAGCATTTGCTGTGTGGCACGTAGCGCCGCGGGCCGCGCCGCGCCGGTCGTCCTGTTGGAAAGACATGTCATCTATCTCCATACGGTTCAATTTGGGAAATAAGAAATTGGTAATCATCGTTATGTAGCTTTCGCTGATGACGGTGACCGCCTTTTTAACGTCCTTTTCCAAAAAAGTACGAACCAATTACGAAGCCAAAATCCACACCAAAGGGTAACTTAACTTTTTGAGGATAGTTGCCCTGGTGAACCTCGCGTGGGTTGGTATCGTCCCATATACGGCAAACACATCCATTCACCCAAAAATGCGCCTAGTCAACCAAAAGTGGGGTCCTCTTCTAAACGATTCGAAGCCCAAACAGCGAAAGCGAACAAATAGCGCGGCGTTGTTCATAGTCATGAACTTTGAGCCCATGGGGCGCAAAATTGGCAAGTTGTAGTCTGCGAAAGGCCGAGTTCTTGTGCACGGCGAGGAATATACTACCTCGGGTTCTGATGTACACTTTCACGGACCGGGGCGATGTTCTCCGTCGATCTTATGTTCCTTGAACATAAGGGTTTTGGCTGATTTTTTTTTTACTGAGCCGATCGTCTCAAATTTGGCCACTAAACGTTGAAGAGTCGACTGTGAAGGGCCACTACTCCATTTTATCATTTAAACGTGCTGTTCAATCGAGTAACTTGCCATGATGATTTGGCTTAAACAACTGACAAATAAACAAAAGATTTGACAGATGTCAACAAAACAAAATGGCCGCTACGGGGCGCCAAAATCTACCCTAGCCAATCTAAAAAACTAATATTATACATATGCAAAAAGTTGTTTGATTTTGAACAGAGCTGTCAATTTTTAAGCTGCCATTTAATACAAGCCGTTGGTAAAATTAGCAATGCAAGTTTATTTTGTCAGCCATTTGGCTAACATCGTTTTTTTATTGTGTACCTTTTAATAAAATAAACATTAACTGATTTCTCTTAAAAAGTACTGCTTTTGTTTTTTTAATTAAAATCGGAAAACAATAAATATACGTTTTGTATGTTTTTTGTTCCTTTTCACTGGCCATTTATATATTAATTTTGTATTACCAGGGTGGGAATAGTCTCGATGAAAATGCTCTCGATTCTGGTTGTAAACGAATTAATTATTTAATTTAAATTAAATTTTATCAATTTGAAGTTTAATCTTCTCACTAAGTATTTCGCACTTTGATTTTTGGACTCTTGGACACTTTAAACTCTATAAAGAAATGAGTTTTTGGAAAACAGAATAATTCATTAATTACGTTTCTAACCCCTCGTGTTTTTGGGTTAAATTAATTTAAATCGAAGGAAATTGTTGAAGGAATGATTTAGAACTGTAATATCATACTTTTTTTTTGTTTAACAGAGCTCAAACCTTGTCCTTATTTAACTCCATATACACCTATCTAAATGTGTATTACAAAATTCCTTTAGTGAATAAGTACAATAATATTTATTCCATTCTTTTAACAAGGGCAAAATAATTAATAATAGTGATTTCACATACAACCAAACTTTATCATTTTCCTTAATGTTTTATCATTAAGATACCAAAATATAATAGAGGACCATATCCTTTGATTTTCGTCATAGAACTATTATTTTAATTGGCCAATAAGCTTAATCATTTGTCTTGTTTCTGCACATTAGGTGCTGTTGGCTCAAATTGTGGTTTCATTATAAGCATTAGACACCAGAGCCTTATATATGCCTATACTCTACTCATTCAGATTCACCCATGGCAACTGATTAATTGAAATTTAAATCCCCATTTCACTCTCTCACCCAGCCTCAGTAGTTAGCTATTTAGTGGTCATAGATAAGGTATGTCTTGTAAGAAGGGATTGTGGTCAAATCTAAGATACTTGACTACTATAAATATATATTCGAAGAAACATGATGAAAATTATTGATTGATGTTAATTTAATATTAAGACATGAGCTCATGGATCATTTGATATAGACGTCTGTCAAGCAGGTACTTATAGCTGTAAGAGCCACGTAATCCTATTGTAATGTTATTACTATTTTAAGGCGAAGGCTTATATAATAGACCCATTATCCACATTATATCCAAATAGGCTAAATTTCCTTGAGACTTCTGGAGTGGATAAATGAAAGGAGGAATTTATTGTGGTTGTTGCGCATTTATAGAGAATTCTTATAATTGGAATAAAGGGCTTTACGAATTCAATTATCTGTGTTGTGGTATAAAGTATCGACTTTGATTTTTGTGTAACCAGACCAAATATAAATTCCAGTTTGGAGATTATTATGTTCAGGCGAATAATCAAAGCGTTTACACCTTTTGACTTTGTGGAAAATTGGGGCATTTCTATCTCTAGTAAAATTTTGCATTCAGGATTGAAAGTTTTTTTTGAAAACTGTGCAACCGCCAAAGAAAAAAGGATCGATGAATTTTTCTTCTGAAATGTAAAAAGGGATTATAATTTTCAACCCTTTTGGAAATGTCAACTATTAAATGATATTTTAGAAATTTACCATTTCATTAGTCAATTGATAATATTTATTTGTTATAATGGACAATATTCCATACTGTTGTGAATAACAGAAAAATGTATAATTATAAAATAAATCTTCTTTTTTATTTTTTTAATAAATAAAGTTCAATTTCAGGAGGGGAGGGGGGTCAAAATTCGATGTTTATAACAGATAGTTCAATAAGGTTGTTTGTTTGGAAATATAACAACTTTATCAACAACTGTGTTAGTGTGCAGTTAAAAAAACTGCGTTAAGATTTGATTATTCCTTAACCTGAATAATTTTTGTAAAAAATTTTGTATTAATCGTAAAAATATTTGTGAACGTTTAATGGAAACTTCTCGCAAGAGAATTATACGTGAAAAAACTTTATTGGGTCCTACCCGAAGACCTCTGGTGTGACAATCCTACGCACTAACAATCACGCCGTGGGTATTACCCATCAAACAACTGAGGAAATATTGAGAACGAGTCAGAGATCAAGACGAGACTTACTTATACAAGACCGAGACTGATACCGGGAAGGGGAAAGCCCTTATCAAGTGGTTATCTCTAAAGCACTTATTTATTTAAGATATTTATATAAGATATTTCTTATATTTATGACCAGATGCTCCAATAACTTTTGATTTTCTTAGACAAAACAGAAAAGTGAGTTTTAAAAATGTTAGGTGACCTGTATTAAAATAAAATATTTGCAGCTCTTGAGTAAGCTTTAGTGTTTTCCCCTATCATAATTTTATAGATATTTTGATACATAACGTTCTAATGAAAAAGCAGGTACATTATTCAAAGGCAACCGTGTGGATGTTTAAACGTTGTGGGACGAGTTAAAAATGAATTGAACATATTCCAAAGGTGTGGACAAATAGTTAAGGATGAAAATTAGTCAAGCAACTTTTTGAATAGTTAAAAAAGTAAGAATCAAGTGCCTGTCAATAAAAGCTTTAATAATTTTCTGTTTCACCAAAATAAAGTTGACGACGACGAACCAAATTTCACTGTCAGGCAGGACGAAAGGCAACAATCCCGTCCTCCAGACTTAGACAATGTAAAGATTGCCATATCTAAGCTGAAGTCTTACAAAGCCGTTGGGGCGGATGGCTTGAATGCCGAGCTCTTTAAAGCAGCTGGAGATAATATGGTTACGAGCATGCACCAACTTATCTGTAAGGTATGATCGAAAGAAAGCATGCCCGATGAATGAAACCTCAGTATTGTTTGCTCGATCCTGAAAAAAGGAGACCCTCTAAACTGCACCAATCAGGAATCAGTCTCCTTAACATCGCTTACAAAATATTCTCTGCCGTAATATGTGAACGTCTAAAGCCCATCGTCAACAACCTGATAGGTCCTTACCAGTGTGGTTTTAGGCCAGGAAAGTCCACAGTCGATCAAATAATCATATTACGGCAGATCCTTTAAAAACCCCAAGAACACAAAATCGACAACCCACAATCTTTTCATCGATTTTAAGGCCGCATATGACACCATCTACAGAGACGAGCTGTATAGAACCATGTCTAGTTTTTGGCATCCCTGCCAAACTCGTCCGTTTGTATATGATGAGAATGGATAATTCTTGCTGCTCCATTAAGATTAAACACAACTTAACATAACCATCCGATGTCAAAAAAGTATTTAGACAAGGTGATGCCCTGTCATGCGATTTTTCTAACATCGTACTTGAAATAATAGTACAGAGCTCACACTTCAAAACTAAAGGCACTATCTTTCAAAAGGCTATCCAATAACAAGCATATGCTGATGATATTGACATAATCGGAAAAACAGAGTCCGCAAAAATGGGTTTAACAGTTAAAAAGGGCAAAACAAAGTACATGCTGTCGTCAAGAAAGAACCTACAACACCGACGTCTTGGTCAAAACGTCACCATTGACAGACTTAACTTTGAGGTAGTCCAAGAGTTCGTTTACCGAGGCTCCACTATAAACACAGAAAACAACACCAGCGCTAAGATCGAACGAAGAATAACTCTTGCTAGCCACTGTGTTTTCGGACTTAGAAAGCAATTGAGTGACAAAGGACTCTCTCGAAGGACCAAAACGTCGCTATATAAGACCTTTATCATCGCCGTTCTGCTATACGTTGCAGAAGCATGGACTATAACAAAAGCGGATGCAAGCACATTGGGTCGTTTCGAGAGAAAAGTTCTTCGTGTGATCTACGGTCCCGTATGCATCAAAGGGCAGTGGAGGAAAAGATGGAACGACGAGCTGTACAGCGACTTATACTTAGCCAGAAGGAAATTGATAGTTTAATACTTCTTGGACAAGTGTGTCTCCCTAAATCTTTCAAGACACATGCCAAAATTTTTGAAACTATGCTTCGACCCTTTTCAACATCAGTCTTGACCAATTGGTCTTTAAAAAATATTTTCCGTCTAGAATCGAAAAACTGCAAATGGTGTGGATGATCTGTAAGGATACGAAGCAACTGTTTCAAGTACCATTCGAAAAGCATCTTTATTAATCCGGTCATACGATAAAAACATTACAAAATATTTAATAGCAAACAAATTTTAGCTTAAATTTGTATTTCTTACTTTAATTCGGCAATATCTATTGGATTAGATGCCTGCGTCTTCTTTTGTTCTATAGTATACTTATGTTTCTCAACTTGCAAAACTGTATCAATGAAAATATGCATAATTTGTATGTTTATTTCATTAAAAGAACAAAACATAATAAAAACAAATAATTATACAAATTATGACAGTCAAACAAATTATTTGTTGATATATCTCAATTTCAATTACACTTGAAGTGATCTCGAAAAGTATTCAAAGTTATGAAATCGATCGAATCATAGAACTTAGAAAACAAACGATTTCAATTTACTTGATTTTGGGAACCTAGCTGATGATTAAAAAAAAATAGTAGTCACTTGTGTTGACTTACTTACATGTTTTTGAAAAAAAACTACTTTTTTTTACTGAAAAATCGAAAAATTGTTTTCTTTAAGTTTTCAAATTCATTTTTATTTCTAGAAAATATTCAATAAACTCTTTTTCACAAAAACAAGATAAAACAGTTTTGAGAATTTTTGTTTTTGTTTTTAAGAGACATAAGTTTAAGTTTTTTTTATTACTTATAGATACACATAAACATACTTAATTCTTATATGTTCTTATTTTTAAATATGTTAACATAATATATTTCTTTTTTATCTTTTGTTTTAATTATTCAGTACTTTTACTTGTTGTATTGCACATCTGCTATAATTTTTTTTTGTATTATTAAATTAAAAATTGGAGTTTGTTTCTTACAGTGATTTACTGCGAAAATTGTAATAATTTTTGTATTTATTTATAATTTCCAGATAAAAACTGTGCCCGTTCTTTGTTACATGTTTTTGTTTTTTAATAATTTTTATTTTGTTTGTTTTGTTGAAATGACACACGAATACAAAAATCAAAAGTATTATGATTAACCCAAAACTATTTAAATTCTATTTTATTTTGTTTAATTGGTAATTTATTTCTATATATTAGTTTTCGATAACATTTTCATTGAAAACAATATTGTTTTCGTTCATTCAATTTTTTACAAGATTCATTCACTTAAAATTAAGCAAGCCATTAGTTTTATTTTCGATCTATAAGCTTATTTTTTATTTCTGTAAGAAGTTTTGATTTAAGTTTTTTAAATTTATGGTATTAGAAAATTGTTTTTGGTGGATTGTCGAATCTAATCACATTTATACATATACAAGACATTAGTACTAAGTAAATTTTAAAGAACTATTTTATATATATATTTTTATTTCATTATTTGTTTTTGTTTTTTATAAAATTAAGGAATTTATGATTTAAACATTTTTTATCCCTATGTTTTTGTTTATACTTTCAAACTTAATTTAAAATATCTAATATTTTCTTTTTAAAAGTTTTTGTAAATATATTTAAGTTTGTTAAATTGAAAATGTTCAAATGTTTAATATTTGTGAAGTGAGATAATTTTTTTATTTATTAGTATTTAAGAAATATAAGACGTCTCTCTTTTGAAAAAAATTGTTTTTGAAGTCAGCTATACAAAATGGACGAAGGTAATTGCACAGATAGTGAAAGATAAAATCGAAAAAAAAAAAATAATATTAAATACCAATTTCAGTGAAATATTTTTATGATTTAATTTTAAATGTACCTACATATATCAATATATAATGAATTATGAAAAAAAGAATTACAAATTATTAATAATATTAGAGTGGGTATTTTGGATTTTTTGATAAGGGATGTAATTTGGTTAATTTGTATCATTTTTGTAGTGAATTTTTACAATATCAATGGGTTTTTGAATATTTCTAATTAAAAAATCCCTTAGTAAAATAACAATAGTTGTCAGAATTACGATTTTTTTTGTCCCAGAAATAAAACAATATTTTTTAAAGGATAACGATGTCCTTAATCTTGAATCTTGCCTTTAAATTTTTCTATCACATCAGGTTTTTAAAATATGCATTTTTAAAAATGATAAAATCAACCAAAAACGGATAAGGTTCCAACTGAAAATATCCCTTATCAATAAATTGTATGATAGTTTTGCACAAGTACAAACCTTTCTCTTCTAGATAAAATTTAAATTATTTTAGTAGCTTACTTAGTTTCTGCAAATCTCATTAGTCAAGAGTCTTTGATTGTCTTTATATGAATTTTTTGAAAAAAAACATTGAATTTGACACATTCATAGTTTTGAAAAAATAATATTTGGAATTTTTATTAAATTTGCATTTTTTTGATTTCGAATCTAAACTTAAATTTGAAGAAGTTTTAAAAATATCGGTTTTTAACATTATTGTAGTATTTTTTAACATATTTCAAAACCTTTATATAATAGAGTTATTGAGACAATGGATTCGTTTAAGGGCAAAACTTCATTTGAAACCTTTTGACGTTTTTGTGCTGAAAACAGTTTTAGCTTAATGATTTAGCATTTCATTTAGATTTTTGTAAGACAGGTGAAACAACAACTAACAACTTTACAAGATTCTAAGAATATTAAATGAAATAACATAAATATTTCAAATGTATATTAAAGAAAGGGATTATAGATTTGAAAAACCATCACTGATTTTATTGACAAAAATCTACTTTATAAATGAATATAGCCTCAAAAAGACTTATATACGTGTTTTTTTCGAATTTTATAAAGTAATACCTCATAAACCGTGAAGTGATATATTCATTTTGAAGACGGAATTGAATTAGAGCCATTAAAGCCCATTTGGGAAGGTTCAATTTTATTTCCAGGAAGAAAAACTTGCCGATCAGTGTAATTCTTTAGACTTTTAGAAAATTTAAAGAATTTTTTGGAGCAGCAATTTAGCCGAACCTTAAATGAACTATCATTATTTTTATAAACTTTCAATTGCTACTCACACACCCTTTTTGATTCCGAAGGCGGTATAGTTACCCTTTGTTCTATGGGAACATCTTACAAACATATTTGAGGCCATGGCATTGATATTGTAAGTGTTTTGTTCTCAAAAGCTCAATTTATCTCCAGACAACGAGAAAACCTCCTTGGGCTAAAAGGACTCCAAGATCAAGTTAGGTAACCCCTTAAGGCGCAATTAATGTTATATATTTATATTATCTCAGAACCGTAACTGTCATACCACACAGAATCAGTTTGGATCTTCCAACTATCGATACATAATATGGGACCCTCTTGTGCGTCTTGATAAATTGTTCCTTAAAGAAATAAATAGGGGCTTTTTTCTACCTTATCGGGTTGCTCACTCAGCCTCTAGGGTCATTTCATCATATAGCATACATATGAATCAAATTTAAGGTTTACCAAAGATCTTCCATCACCTAAAAAATCATAAAAAAGGGATGAATAATGAATTTAAGAAAAATAATATAAAATTATGTAGATGTAACTGGTGTAGGACCAAATAAACAAATAGTTTCTGGAAAAGAGTGCGTAAAGTCTTAAGCAAAATAGAAGCATCGAAATGTTTCCTTTTATCTCAAGTCAGACAAAGAATAGAAAATCATCAGTGGTTTAGTTATGAAAAGTATTTTAAAACATTTATAAACCTATAAAACACCATGTTTTGTTTATATATATTTTTTGTTTAAATATGAATTACATCTATTATATTAATATTAATGTTATTGTTAATTTTTTATTTTACTAAAAAGGTCCCTTACCAGTTTTATGTTTCTGTGTTTTTCATTTGAAAACATATTTCCATTTAAATTCTATATCAAAAAATTAAAAATAATAAAATTAAAAATATCTTCACTTCTAGTTTTGTTAATTTTAATTTATTAATAAAACTTTTATTTATAATACTTCATATTTTTTTTTATTTTTTTTGTTTAAAGTTAATTTGTATTGAATTCGATTGTGGATTGCATTTTATTTTATTGTTTTTGTTATGTTCAATTTGTTTTTTCAATTTAGGGTGCATGGAAACCGGACATTTATTATCTAACGATTATCAATTTGTAAACTTTGTTGGGTAAATAAAATAAAAAATAAAAAAACAAATTAAAATTATTTTAAATAGTTAATTTTTATTTAATATTAAATACAAAAAATGTTTACATTGAATTTAAAATTAATAGAACTTAAAAAAAAGTAAATAAATAAAATCAATATAATAATATAGATACTCGTATTATATGATAAAACAATAAAAAGTAAAATTAATTGCTATAGCTATAGTTTCTCTTTATATATATAAAACTAACCAATCACAGCTTTAATATTATACACATATATTTTAAGAATTTTCTTTATATATAAATTTCTCTTTTTGGTACATACTTTTAACTTCATATATTCTCATTTCTGTATTACTTTCTCTTCTTTTTATTTTTATACTCGTATGAATAAGATTTCTTTTTTAATATTTTCTCAATATTTTTGTAGGTTTTTTAGTTTTAAATTTTCATTTAATTCATCATAAGACTCCGCTGGTATTTCTTTGCATTTGTGTACAAAATGTTTTCCTTTTTTTTGTTTTCAATATTTCAAATATTTCGCTTGATTTTTCTTATCACAATTAATTTTAAAAAATGTTTAAGCTTTTGAAATTATTAACTCTGTATTTTTAAAAGTTGTATTTTGTACATAGAAATGATTTCTTTCTTTTTTCAAAGCTGTGTAAAATACTTACGACAGAAGGTTTTATGTTAATTAAAATAATTTAATTTTACTTTGATTATAGAAAAATGTTTGAATCAATATTTTCTTGAATGTTTTATTGATCCCTTAATCAAATGTCTTCAACCACAACTTGCACCAACATAAAAACGAAATTATAAGCCTTTAGTTCATTTTTCTAGTTGGTTCGATTTTCTGTGACATTCCTGTAAGGACTCTCTGGTTATCGATGACGCGTAAGCAACTTATAAACGAACGTATTTCACCTTCAGTCTTGGGTGAGGGTGGTTCCAAACCTGTAGATGGGAAAACCAATTTGAAAACATTCGCATAAAATATTCACAAATGCCGCATGTTATTAATTGGATGGCAAGACCATAAAGCATAGGTTAGGTACATGTATACAACTTCACTTACCAAGACTTCGTGACCGACAGAAACGTATCGTTCGCATCGTTTGGGCCATCATGTGCATCTTTTCAAAATTGACCAAACCATCGAGACTGGTTTTATTACCTTCGTGGGCAAATGTCATGTCCTTTAGGAGCAATGGCATAAATGGTATAACAGGTGGTTGCAATTTTCCAACAAATACTCTATACGCCCGGTGATTTCGACTTGGGTCAATTAAAGCTTCGAATTCTTGAAACAGTTTGCGAAACTTTGAGGGAATTTTATCCCAGGTTAATTGTAGACGAGATACTGCCATATTGGAGAGACCCATAACAATGGCAAAGAATGCATTGAGATTTTGGTATTCCTTGCAGCTATAATATTTGAGAATGCAAAATTTTTTAATTGAATTGGTTCAATTCAATGATATTGAACTTACTAAGCAGCTAATTTGATGAATTTTCGAAGGAGACCAACACGTTTACTCATACTCGATGTAGATACAATTTCCGTAACAATCCAATATTGTAATTCGTTGAAACGTCTAAGAAAAACATCAAGATTTGCAGTTATCTGGAAAACAAAAAGTTATAGTTACACAAGTAAATAATATATGAATAATGGAAGTAATTAAACAAATATTTATTATTATGAATTCATAATCTTGGAATATTTTTCTTTTTGGAAAATTTTTCCAACTAAATTCTGAGGTACTTTTCTACGAAACTTTATGGTCTTCCTTTTTCCTATAAACTTTATGGCGTTGTTATCATTTACAGAATTGAAATTTGATAAAAATTCTTCAGAAATTTAATTTCTAGTGTTTAGATCATTTTATCGTTGGTAAAAAGGTCAGCAAACTATTATTCGTCATCACCATTGTAAAATCTCAAACTTGCTTTTTAGAGTTATGATACATCCTACACCGATAACTTCCCATTAACGTCCTTCGTGGGCAAATGTCATGTCATTTAAGACATGTTTAATAAAAATCAACGTTATTATTTAAATAACTTAAAAAATGTTATTCAAAACATAAATATAGACTGATTTCTTTAAAAATATTCGAGACATCGAATATAATTATTACATTCGTTACTTTCCATAGGTGCACTTTAAACAATTATTTTATTGCAAATTAAAGTTTAGCCTCATTTGTCGACATGTTTTGGACGTTAAACAAATCACAGTGTGGCATTTTTGTTGGGATTTAACTAATTGTAAGGAAATAGTTAATGTAAATTTTTCGTACAAAGAAACTATCAGTACGATCGAAATAATAATGAATTTAAATCTTAAATGAAATTTTAAAAATAAGTAAATAAGGCTTTTTATAAATCTCTAAATATACGAAGTAGATTTTCAATAAAATCTGTGACCAAAACCTATAAACTTTCGCTTCAATATTCAGTTTAAATATTTACATATAATATTCGAAAAATCTTCATAAGTTGGTAGATTGCACCTCTCTTACAAAAACCTTAAAGAAATGCAAAGCAATATTTAAAAGAAATTGTTAGTTCAAAATAAAAAAAACATTTTTGGTTGCTTTAAACATTTTAAAGGGGCATATTTTAAACTTTTTTTTGTTAAAACCTGATCTGATAGAAAAACATAAGAATTTAGGACATCTCAATCGTTTAAAGAAGTAAAAAAAAGTTTCTTTTGTGGGACAGAACAAAAAGAAATATCAGTATTTTTAATTAAACTAAATTCGAAATCTTATCATTCTGAAAAATTCTTGATAATGTGATGGCGCATTTCAGCTGAATTCTATAAAAATGGAGCAGAAAAACAAAATTGTGGATTTTTTCTACTTAATTTATAGCAATCATCAAGTGCAGCTGTGTGGGATGGTTCAAAGTTTTCAGAATGGTTTCATACGTATACAGGTGTACCACAGGCATGTTCTTGGAGTGCCATTCTGTTCGCCTTTTACATTGATGTTCAAATTATATTCTACTGTGGAGTCTAAATCTTACGAGAGATCTCATTAAGGTTCTTCTCTATGGATATAACTTGGTAACTTGAAAACGCATTTAGTTTATCTAATAAAAGTGATGGAAAGAGATAAAATTAGTCTTCATAGATCAAACGTTCTAAGATCATTGAGAACCAATGCTTCTTCTTTCCGGGAATGGAACCAACTGGATTTATCGCATGACATCAGGCAGGACATATTTTTAATGATCATAGCTAAAGTGCACGACAGTAAATATGATTAGCACCTTACGAGACCATCATAAGTAACCCTAGACTGTTCTACACAAGCCTAAAAACCATCAATTGGCCGATTGCCATTCTTCCGTTTCTTTCGAAGGTGTTTGAAAAAACTATTTTGGGGCAGATCAAAAAATATCTTACAATCAACAACCTGTTAAGTAGCTATCAGTCTGGGTTTCGACCTGCAAATCCGCCTTACTTTTTGTCACTGATGAAATAAGGATGGCAATGGACAGTGATCATGTTACATTGCTAACACTGTTAGATTATTCAAAGGACCTTGGTACTGTTAATCACTCAATTCTTTGTAGAAAGCTGCGAATTAACTTTGGGTTTTCTTTAGAGTCCTGTAAGCTTGTTCTTTCGTATCTCAGCGCAAGGCAACAATGCGTGGTGGCCAATGGATACTCGGTCACCTTTCTCAATGTCATGAGTGGAGTGCCACAGGGATCTATCCTTGGACCAATGCTCTTCTCACTTTACATAAATGAGTTACAACGAGTTGCTAAACATTGCATATTTCATCTGTATGCTGATAATGTGTAGCTCCTTATAAGTAGACCTTGCAGTAGCTTTAATGAACGAGGATCTGCTCCGCATTTCACAGGGGTCAAAAAAGAACGATCTCCGCCTTAACCCTGTTAAATCAACATCCCTCTCCATTAATCGCAAAAACTTTAATTTATCGGGTTTAAACCCGTTGAAACTTGACGACGAATCATTGAATATGTAAGCACTGCTAGAGCCCTAGGCGTAGTATTCAATCGCACTCTCACTTGGGATGACCACCTTAATAGTGAGATTGGTAAAGTCTATGGAAGTCTCCGACTTCTTCAAGTCACTTAAAATTTCATTCCTATCAAAATTAAACTGCTACTTGCTAAGGTCCTTATACTACCGATTGCACTGTATGGGTGTGAAATCTTTTTTGTAAACTAGACTGTGTGAATAGCTGCAAATTAAATGTTGCTTATAACAATATTGCCCGCTATATTTATAATCTACGTCGTTATGATCACATATCACATATACAGACAGCTTAATAAACTTTCGATCTCTGAGTTACCTACATGAAATCATCCAAACTCAACAACCTGATTATCTATACCGTAAACGGAATTTCCCTTGCTTAAATATTCCCCCGATACAATTTTGTATGCCTTTGGAACTCTGTGCCCATCGAGAAGAATAAGAAGCATAATTAGATATAAATTTTTACTTTTCAACTACTTGGCAAATAATTGATGTTAAATTTCCATTTTTATGTAAATAGAAATCTTAGGTATGTAATTTTTATTCGAATTCGGAAATTAATGTTAACACAATCACCCTTTATTTGCCTTTTATTCTTTTTATGAAATTTCATATTCGGAAGACATCAGATTAATCATGTCCGAATTCTTAACTTAAATATTTTTATTCTTTTTTTGATATAACTTTGAAAAAATTCCCTTTTCGATGCTTTCTAATGAGAAAACTTTCAAAACCTACATTTTATGTTCGTTAACACCGAATAATAGGAGAAATGAAGTACTAATCCATTATATCTCTTAAAAATGACAATACATTTCAGTCTATCAAGATTGTACTTCAAAAATTTGTAAATTTTGAATCAGCCTAACTTTGGAGTATTATCAACCATCAACTATAGGCCTTAATCTATACCAGAATCACTTCTATCGTAATCGGCTGGAGAAATAAGTATTCCATCCACAACATAATTTTCCATTTTACAACCAAGACGTAGCCCCATCATCACAATGCACAAGTAAGATGTTTAACAATTTTCTAGAAATCGTAGGATTGAACAATCTTTTATTCAACAGATCCTTCGTCCTCTATCAATTGAAAATGAACCTAGTGCTAGGTTACAAAACAAAAAGCAAAACCCCATGACAAACAATAAAGCTTAGAAATGTTCCAACATAATGGTCTTGTTCTTGCATAAAAATATATAACTAACTATATCTCCATATAGGAAATCATGAAACATTAGCATTCCTCTTAAATTTACCACATTTGCTGGGAAAATCTCCTTACAACTCACAATGATATTATAAATAATGCAAATTGATTGCAAATGTCGCTTTTGTATTTGCAAATATAAAGGTTCTGAAGGTATACAGACAATTCTCTTCTTATAGGAAGATATATATAAAAGGTGGCATATCTAACACCGACTACAACGACTCCTCAGAAGGACAAAAATGAATCCTTTCCTTATGCGTTCCAACCACAACACAAAACAACCATCACACGTTTACGTACCTTTCCGAAATGATATCTTCCAAAGGTATGATACAGCAACTCATACTCGTGCACCGCCCAAAATAGGTCCCAATCGAAAATTGTTATATGGTAAGCCAGCTCTTTGGTACTTATAATTTCTAAATCCACATCAACTCCTTCCGTAGGTCCTTCTTGTTCGGGCAATGGAGTCTGTCAAGGAACACAAAAGCATAACACATAGAAAAACAAAAGAACAAATTAGTTTGTAATCCCTCTCTAGAGTACACTTCATGCATTTAATATTCCACTCAATAAGTGTGTGGGTATAGGGTATATATATATATAGACTTACCAGTGCGTCTAGGTGATCCTTAACAGAAACAAAGAGGCGGCCATTAAGACTTAATCCCGTTGGAATGCTAACATCGTTATCCTTAAATTTCGAACGTTCTCCGTTCGATTTTACTTCGACAAGAGCCAGGTCATCGGGTCCTCGGTTCAGTTGCAGCTTGTCAGCGGCACATGCCTTTATTATACCAGCAGTGGTGTGCAATGGGAAGCGTAGGGTGCAGTAGGTGTGGTCAGCACAATAAACTCGAAAGATGACTGTGAAATATAAGAGATGATGCACTATAAATATAGGTACCTAAATGTGGAACGAACTGAACACTCTTAAAAAGTGGTCAGTATTCAAAAGTGGAGTGGAGGTACGCTTGGAATTGCCACAAAATTCCAAATGAAATAATCGAAATTCTTCGGAAACTTACTGTCATCATCCGGTCGGATTACAGTCCTTGACGTTGTGGTATTTCCACTGAACAGACAAATTGGTTGGCCATTTGGTGGTAGCTTCCACTTTTGTCCAGCATTGGCAGTTCGGTCCTCTTGGTAGCGTGACAGTTGAGTGAGAATATTGTGAACGACGCTCGTTTCCTCATTTAAATCTGGATCAGCTTCGACATCAGCAGCCAGGTCCTATTAAAAATGAATCAACATTAAATCAACGAGCACGTCATGATGATTATGGAGCTATATTGAAATGATGGTGGTTCATGGTTGCACAGCTATAACATAGATATGCGAGTCGATGAGTTTTTTGATTATTTACCTCAATAAAATCACAGACGACAGATTCCTCGAATGCAGCATGGCGCACGGCCATTAACCATTTTTGTACGAATTGAACAACTCGCTTTTTAAAATTTAAATTATATTCTCGGTCCTCGGGCGTATTGCCCCCACCGCCACCTCCACCTGTATTCTCACAATGAAAAGTGCAAAGGAGTTAAGGAAACACAAATATTTCTATATATATGAATAAATAATAAAGTCGGTTAGAAGCGACTCCCACAAAGTACAAAGAGAACTTTAGTGTTCAGGAATTTCCTGCTCTCAAGGTTTGAATTTTAGCCCATATGATAATATTGTCTTGTGGTTTGAAATTCAACAGTAAACAAGTAAGAGTATAGGACGTATAGTAAAAGACGCACAATAAAGACTTATTTATTTTACTTTTCCTATGAAAGAGGAAATGTATAAATTCGAGGATAACTTCCTTTTCTATTCAGGCATAAAATTAACAACAAAATAAGAACTTTAAGGGCTTATCAACATCACTGTTTTGGGTTATTAAATAAAGCGCTTAAAAACCAAGTACTTCAGTCTATTGTTGTCGAAAATATTTGGTAAGAGTCTATATATCTCGGGAATTTAATGTCTAATTAATTTGTTTGTTTAATTGAGGTTAGAATTTTATATAATAAGGAAGTTGAATTAAACAAAAATTTAACCTGTGGTTAAAGCAAGTACAAACAATCACTTATACAGCCCCTTAATTTTCTGATACCTTTTATTTCTTAGTACGAGTATTTCAAGTAGCACACACCATTTTAATTTAATAACGGGTGTTTTCTTAGACTTGCTGTTTTTAATCTGGCAATACTTTTGGTTTATAAAACAATTCATTTATTGAACGAAACTTTTGTTAAGCGCAAGTTCGTACAATTTAACACTGCTGGACTATTTTCTGTAGGATTATGTAAAATTGCTTGTTGACATAGTTAAATTCGGCATATTAACGCCTAGAAGGAAAATATTTGGAGCGTCATTACTGATATACGGCCTCGAAAAGACCCCATACGGCAAAAAGTGGTAGAAAATTGGGCTTCTTGCTAGAACCGTCAACGCTAAAGGCACAATCTTCCAAAAGTCCATCCAATAACTCGGATACGCTTATGATATGAATATAATTGGAAGATGAAAGTGTGATGTCAGTGGTGTGTTTTTGAGCAATGCGACGGGAGCGGAAAAGATAGGTTTAGTGGTCAAAAAGGGCAGGAGCAAGTAGATGCTGTTATCAAAAAAGGACGTTGAACAAAGACGTCCTAGACAAAACGTCACCATTATAAGCTGTAACTGTGAGGTATCTAAGGACTTTGTCTACCTAGTCAATGCTATTAATTGAGACCACGACACCAGCGGTGAAATCAATCGAAAAATAACTTTTGGTAATCGCTGTTTCCTTGAACTTAGAAGGCAATTGAGCAGTAAAGTCCTCCTTTGAGCATATACCGACATCATCTACAAGGCACTCATCATCTCGGTTCTTAAACATGGCACTGAGGCTTGGACCCTTTCAAGGAATAATGAAAGCGTCTTAGGATGCTTTGAGAGAAAAATTCTTTGGACGATTTGTCTGCACAGATGGGAGGTGAAGAAAGTAGTAATGTAAGTGATGGTGCAGTGGAGGAAGAACTTAGACTCAGGTACCACACGTAGCTAGGTGGGAATGGACCTCAAAAAATTTGGCTACGGACTGAGTTGGCTAGAGATGCATATTGGTTCAGGCCCAGGTCCGTCGGATACTGTAACGCCACCTTAAGTAAGTAAAAAAGTTCCTGCACCAACTTGCAACTTGTAAATCACTTTTAAAACATAAAATTAAACCTTATTTTTATAATAAAGATAAATTACATTAAATTGTATGGGTTTTATTTCTTCTTGAAAATCACAGGTTAATAAAAAACACACCTTACCTTATTCACACTAAATATTATATAAAGTAAAAAAATAACATCAATTAATCCGAAATGAATATATAAACAATTGATTTTAAAAACAAGAGTACTTTATAGTACACGAAAAATAAATTAAGGTGAATCCACTATACACATAAAAACTACAAAATAACATGTTTTTAAAAGTATTTTAGTTTGTAAAATTGAGTGCTTTTGGTTATTATTAATTTTTGTAACGACAATAAAAGACCGAAGCACTTTATATTTAAACTTTAAATATTCACAAACGAATATGATACACAAACTATACAATCACTTTTAAGAACTAGGTTTGTTGATTAGCCAAAAGAAAGTTCAAGGAAAGGTGTGTTATTCGACTTAGTTACTAAGATCAGGGGTTTTACAATAAAAACGAGTATTTTTATAGATGATTATTTAGTTTTAAAGATTAAGGTATGCCATTAGGAATTGAAAAGAACGTCAGGTTAACAGCCAACATACCTGAGGTAGCAGCTTGTTATCAAAGTAACTGCCCACAAACTGCTTAGACACCACAGGAAAAAATGCGGCTTGTTGACAAAGGCATATGCAAGAGATGAAACGACGAGGAAGAACACGAGTGCACTACTAACAAAAGATACAAATTTTAAGAAAAAAAATACTTCTTCGGTAGTCTAAAAGAATTCGAAGACTTTGCAGAAAATAGTCTTTTAGGTTTTATCAAAGCCTGAAAAATGACATGAGCTAGAATCATAGGTTATACGAGGTGTGTTCAAAAAAGTACCCAGAATTTTGGTTTCGACACCATAACCGTGCACCCATGTTTCATCACCAGTTATGACCCTTTCTAGCAAACTTGGATCTTCGTTATCGTCATTTAACAGCTCCTGAGGGATGTTCATGCGATTGCTTTTTTGGTCAAAACTCAGCAGTTTTGGAATGAATTTTTCTGCCACTCCTGTCATGCCCAAAGCACTTGAAAAAAATGTATGAGAGGAGCTAATTGTTATGCCAACTTCATCAGCAACTTCTCTAATTTTAATTCGGCGATCATTCATAATCATTTCCACTTTTTTCCCATTTTAATCGATTATTGAAGTGCTGCGTCGATTGGAGCGTTTGTCATCTTCAACGAGTTCGCGGTCATTTTGGAACTGCTTATACCACTCGTAAACACTTGTTTTTTTCATAGCGGACACACCATAGGCTTTTTGTAACATTTCACGTACTTTGTTACAATTTATTTCATTTAAAACCCAAAAATTAATACAAATTCTTTGACTCTTCAATTCTTCCATTGTTTAAACAAGCAAAAATCACCAAGCTAATAAAAACACGTCGAACTTTAGCCACTTCCACAGACAAAGTAAACAGGGATTATAGCTGTTAATTGCATCATACTTTAGGGGCATGTATACCAACAAAATAAAATAAAAATGACCTTCGAACTCTCAAGACTCGCGAAATTTAAAAATTCCGGATGCTCTTCGATACACACCTCGTACACTTAATTGTCCGAGAAATTATAAGAATAATTTCAGGGAATCATAAGAGATCTAATTTGATCATTCGCCCATTCACTTAACCTAACCTAAGGTTGTAGTACCCTAACCTTTTCAAGAAATTTTCTATGAGCTATAAGTGACATAAGTGGCTATATGTACTAGATAAATTCACAAATTTCATCATATAGGTCTTAAATTGATTGTGGATTATCATTTAATGAATTTTAACAACTCCAATTCTGCCCGAGTAGCGGTTGTTTTTTTTAAATAAAATCTCGTAATGGAAAACCCTTACTTTAAATCTATGCTTTTTGAGTTGCTGACACAAATGGCGAAAAATTCTAATATCTCATGTTACTCTTTAAAAACTATCCGTATCAGTGTGTGATACAATTTCTCTAAAAAAATTCATTTTACAAAAAGGACTTAGATTTTCTTAAAGGTTAAATTTTATCAAAGGAATTAATTTTCTTGAAAAAGAATTTTATTATCACTACGTCAAGACTCTAATTGGTTTAATTCAACTGAACCAAGCTGAATGAATGTATCTATAAACAGGGACAAACCTGAAGTCTTATTGGCTATGTGGTTGTCATTTATCAACTGTGCCAAGCTTGTACCACCCCTGAATCTAAAAAATATTATCAACTTTAAAGGATTTTATAGGAATCTTTTCCTTGTTCCAGTAACAATATAAATTGATATGGGATACAATTTCAGTTTTCGTTCTATGAAATAACAGACCCATCATGTTTCAAACTCAAAAAATCTAAACCTTCTAGTTATTTGCAGTATATTTTTTATAAACAAATATTTGCATTAGAAAATTAGTTTGGCTAAAAAGTTTTGATTGCACCAATGCCAACATGAAGAATTCAAATAAATTGCGTTTGTTTATATGAAATAATATCACATTCAGGGAACAAAACACTCTCGAGAGTTTGTTTTATACAAATCTAGTTTATATTTATTTTAATGGAATGTGGAGAAAACTTTTATTGTGCTGATTTAATTTCAAATACTTAACTTTAAGTGAGTGATATTTCCACAAAAAAGCCATAGAGTTTTTGAAAATAGTTTTTTTTTGTTTCTAATAACTTTTGACGGTTTTGTGTTACGTTAACATGTTTTTAAATGTTTCGTTTCAAAATACAAATTGTGTTGTGACTAGTTACAGTTATTTAAAACCAATAGCAATGGCTGCGAAAACTTTTGTGGTAAACTTGTGTAGTGTAAAAAAATATTTAATAAAAAGCAAGAAATCTAAATGGGTTAGAAGAGCCAAAGATATAGATGTAAGTTTCGGAAAAAATCTTTGAGGAATTTCTTACCTACACGCAAGAAAATAAATAAGGAAATAATAATAAAATAAAATAAGTTTAAAAAGGATATTAATTAACCAGCTCATCGACAAGTTGAACCACAGGCATAAACACAATATGAGTCAGCAGGAAATCATCTAAAAACGGATCTATTCCCACAACTTGTCCACCCAATCGCGTCTCCAAAAGATGTTCTAACATTTTTGACGGTGTTCCCGACATTACTGTATACCTGAAAGGAAACAAAATAAAAATCAAAATTCATCAGAACTGAAATTATATTATTAATATTTATTTAAAAAAATGACAAACACAAGCAAAAATTTAGTGCTGCAAAATAGAATTGAATACAATTCTATTTAATACAATAAACAATACAATAGGTACATCTATGCAAAAGTCACACATACAGAAATAAACCTTGACAAGGGATGCGATTTTTTTAAAAACAAAGTTTTAAGAAATTTGACGGAAGACAACATTTTATGAAAAACAAATTAAACGGTCTGCGAGCAAAATCTAGAATTAAAATTACTTACCAACTTTTTCGGATGAAAAACACTTTTTTTTTTAAATTTAATTCTAAATAGAATTCAATTTATTAAAAAAAAATACATATAAAAGATAAATAAAACTTTTCAGTGAGTAGCTGCTTCGATATTGTGATTCTTCGAAATTCATAATCAGAATCAAGATCTAACGTTCAAATCTCAAATAAGCAAATAACTTTAAACTTTTGTTCGTTGGCTAATCAAGCGTTCATTAAGGTATGTATATGTATTAACAATTACAATTGTACATCTACATAACATCAAAACAACAAAAAGGACTAAGGATGTTTCAAAATTATTTCAAAAAGATTCTAATTTAACGCCTAATTAGCCTTCCCCATGCTCTCAAATTATATTCAAAAAGATAAATCCCTTTCCTATGTACAGAAATCAGCATAAGGGTTAAATTAACTTTGAACAAGGACAATAATTATGAAGGACAACCGAAAGGATTCATTATAAATTAAAACTTGAAAAGCAAAACATGTTCTTTTAGCGGCATAATATTGTAAATATATTGGATGAGGTATATTTGAGTTTTTCCCTCGCTGTCCGTCTAAAGAAAACAACAAACCATAAACACAGAAACACCGAATGGAATCTTATTTCAAGAAATAATTTTATGATGGTTGTAAGCCTTTTCATCGAGAGAAATATACCACCCAATCCATTAAAAACCAAACAGATGTGAGGTTTCATTATAAATGCCTGAGAGGATCTTATTTGAGTTGAAAAGGCGATTGGCCTGGCCTGTTTAAGAGTTTCCACATAAATCAAAAGCAAAAACTGGTCGAAGTTTATTTTATTAGTTCTTTTTTTGAATTTTGTATTATAACTTTTATGATTATTATTAGTTGTAAGTTAAGTGAAGCTGCACCAGCAGGGATTTTCATAATTAAAAGAAAATAAGCGCGGGGGTGGTCTAGATGGGAATTTAAAAATTTAATAACCCAGAAACATTAAATAAATGGCATTGATACCACCACAAACAACAACAATTATTTATTTGTTTTAGAATCCTTCGGTTTGATATTAATTAAATGAGAATGAAAGTCCTTTTTTCATTAATTGTTTGTATCATTTCTTAGAATTTTCCTTTAAATTCTTGGAATTTGTGTTTATTTGAGTTTTAACATGGCTCTTTGTTGCCATGGCGACTTGTTTAAGGGTTGGTGTCGGCCAATAATTTGGCAGGGTGTTAATAAGTGCTTGATCTAAATGCGTATTATAGTTTACTTTAAGCCAATTATGCTTAAGTTCACAAAGATGAGTTAAATGAGTTAATCTAAAAAGCGTTTGAAAAAAAAATTATGAAAAGTGCTTCAAGGGTAATTATGTATAATCAAGTCTTCACAACAATCCGAAGTGGCATTGTAACACCGGTTTTGAAAAATAGGACATCTAGCACTAACAAAGTTGCAAAGTAGAACTCAATATCGGTCCTTATTGTATCTATACTTTTGGCGAATGCTTATAAAGGGTGGTATAAATACAATTTTGTTTAAATAATAGTTTTTTGTCACACCAATTTACCAAAATTTTGTTGATGGTTTAGGGCAAATAGGATTGTTTGAATTATATTGGTTTGATTTAGTTAAACAACACAATTTCCAACAAACAAACAAAATTCCAAACGAAATTGAAAATTCGGTGAACAAAATGTAGATTGTATCTTGGGCTGTGTGAGATAATGATTTATATTGCATGTACTGATCGTTCAAACCTATGATTTTGACATTTTTAAAGAAGAATGATTCCAAAACTCCATAATTCACACCAAGAGGCATTCTTAACTAAAGAACCTAGCCAAAGCGCCTTGCTATTGGAGATGAATCTTCGCTTAAAATTATTCTTCAATTCAAGCTGCTTTAAGACCCAATCTCTGAAGCATGTCATATAACCCAAAACAATTTTATTAACAATATTTTGTTGTAAAATTTAGGCAATATTATTGAAATTTTATGAAATTTCAAATGAAAAGAAGCACAATAAAATAACGTCAAAATATTAAAAATTTCATACCGCCCAAACTGCTTGTTCACAGTGTGAGCACCTTAAGCAACCAGCATTCTAGCATACAAGCAGTGAAATATGTATTGGGGGATACTGCCCCTCTGTAACCCCCCTGGATTTGGAGTAGATTGTGTGAGGGTGTATGTATGCAAAATTTCATAAAATCCAGAATCGTTAAGTGCAAAGAGAGTACCTAACGTTTATAAATTTGGGTTTTACGATAAAGATTGGTTTGGGTTCATTTGGGCTCTGTAAATATTTTCTTTTGTATTAGGTAGTGTAAGTCCGTTGAGAACTAGGGCCTAGTGACTTCGACTCTCCAACCATTCCTGTGTGCGAGAAAAGTTGTCAGTTTTAAGCCGAATCCGAACGGCAATTTTTAAAAAAGCATTTTTCATAACAAGAATTACTCTTGGAGGATTTGTCAATTCCTCGGCAGTACCTGTGGAAAAACTTTAGATGGTATTGGCAGAGTTTCAACCCAAGACGTCTGGCATGACAGTCTAACGCACAAAGCATCACGCCACGGATACTACGTGAAGTTTTCTTAGTGATATTTTGTACGACGACGTTTCGATTTTTTGATTTTATGCCATTTGGTGTCGTTGGGTGACGAAAAAAACGACACAAATTCTAGCTATTGTAATGACCAAAATAAATGCCACAAACTCTAACTCCTAAATAAAAAAAGAGGCTGGATGTGACCAACACTGATAACTTCCCATCCCGTCTGATGATTTGGCTTTTTTAAAAGTTTGTAGATTTTCGTGTTCTGTTAAAAAATTTGTCAGTTGAATTTTTCTTAAAAAGTTAAAAAGTAAAAGTAAAGATTTTAAAAAACTATAATTTTTGTGTCGGAAACCAATTTTTACCAATTCTAGTAGCATTTCTTAAAAGTTTTTATTTCTTTTATAAACAAATACAAATTGGATGAAGGAAATTAAATTGAAAGTCAATGTATTCTATTGTTCACGAGATGTCGAGAACCGAACATTCATTTTTAACAAATTTTCGTATTATTTTTTTTTAGATTTTATTTTGTTTAAAAAAAAAACCGGCTGTTAGATCTTTATAAAAAAATTACTGAATGTCAAAAACAATATTTTTTATGAGATTAAATTAATTTGAAGTCACTATTTTTAGTTTTTGAATAGATACTTGAGTCGAAAGTAAATATTTACCAAGTTTTAGTTTTTTCTTTTAGTTTTTGGAAGAAAATTGTCACTTTGACTTTTCTCAAAATTTTACAGAACGTGGAAAACAATAGTTTTCATAAGATAAAATGAGTTTGAAGCTAATATGAAAAAAATTGTGAAAAGATATTTGAGTCGAAAATCAATTTTTTACCAACTTTTATTATCTCTTTTATTTTTCGTAAAAAATCGTCAATTTGATTTCACAATGTTAACAAAAATATTTTTTAAAAGAATCAAGTAGTTTGAAGCCAATATCTCAAACTCTTAATTCGATTTTGCTCAAAATTTTTCCGAATGCTCAAAAATATATTTCTTATACGAGTAAGTTTAAATTAGTTGGAAGCCATAATATCAATTTTTTGGAAAAGATATTTGAGTCGAAAAACAATTTTTATCAACTTTTATTAATTTTTTTGTTTAGGCGTTTAATTTTTTGTTAAAAAAAAATTTTTACCAACTTTGAGTAATGTTTTTTGTAGGTTTTTATTATATACAAAACTTTCAATTTGATTTTTCTCAAAATTTTACTGGATGTTAAAAACGTTTTTTATTCGTAAAGTTTTCGAGGTGACACATTTTTTTAAATTTATAAGTCTTTAGCGTTTTTGGTTCATGGGATATTTAGGGTTAACCACAATGTTCACCTTTTTTTGAAACTGCTATGGTGAAAAAACTATCCACACAATTTTCTTGAGAGCCCTTTCTGCATCTTTCTGCATTATTATCTGTATAACACAATTTAAATAAAGTCGATATTTCTTCTCGTTTTTGAGCTTTAGACGACGAAAAAAACGTAGCGAGCGTACGGACGTACGAACGTACGTACACAACCACGCACTGAAACCTCTATAAAAACTTTTAATTCGGCTCTAGTGACCTTAAAAAGTTGAGAAATGTCAAAATTTTCAATTTGACAAATTAGACCCATTACAATAACCCATTAATAAAAAAGCCATTCGGGTGAAATAAGATTTTTCTTTTTAAAATTATTTTGGTTTTTTGGCGATTTTTTTTAACTTTTTGTTCTTTGTGTCCAATTTTGGGCTTTATGACATGTTAGGATTTGAGCGTTACGGTTTCTGGCAAAAAGAAATAACACCGTCAAGAGATCCATGAGTATAAAATAAGTTTTCATTTTGTTCAGCAAAACTATGGTACTGACTTTTTTCAAAAATTTTGACCGGTAAACAGCTGTCAGTGTAAAATTAAACTATCATTTACTATCTATCCTGTATTAAATCTTAAGTTTGATTGAGTTTGGGTGGTGTGAATACCCTAAAATTGCACATTCCTGAATTCCTGAATATTAAAATGATTAGGAAAGACAGAGTCTAATAAGGTATTTCACATTCGCGTAGTACGGCTTAAAACAAATCTCTGTACTTGACAGTGCAACCGTATTTTGACTCGGCAGAATTCAGCATTACTAGAGTTACTAGACTAACAGTTAAACTGTTTAAATTTATAAATGTAACTGGCTATTTCTTTAAAGCATAAATTGCCTTTCTATATTTTAGTTTTGTTCAGTAAGTAAGAATTTCCGCCTCCCTCAAAAAACATATACTTTTTTATGTTTAGAGTGAATAATATTGTTAAACTCAAGATGCTACAACACAAAAGAATAAACTCCTTTGGGAAAAGATTTGTTAAGTATAATATCATAGGACACCTGTATTCAACCGCAAAGAAAAGTTTAAAAGTTGTTCATAACAATAAAACAACGTCTCTTTACAACAACTTTTCACTGATGGATATGAAAATATAAATTTTAATTTTTTCAAAATGGCTTAATCATCAAGAAAAAAAGGTTCAATATTGATTAGTAATTAAATTAATGATTTTTATATGTTTTTTGGATATTTTATTAAGATTTAACAAAGGATTTTTTGCTATATTATGCATTGTTAAAGGGAAAAGGAAAGCTATTAGTGTGCAAAAAAATCATAACTTAGTGTGTTTTTAGCATGCTTTTTAAATATCAAGTTTATAAAAATAGAAAAAAAATTATTTCTAAAAGCAATCAAAAAATAATAAAATACAAATCTACAAAGAGGTAAATATGTACAAGGAGAAGCAAATTAAAAAAATTATAAACGAAAAACAACATTAAAATCAAGTAGTTACATACATACATACATATCTATGTATGGGATATGTTTTTTTAATTTTCATATTTAACATACTTAAATGCTGAATGTTGTCCTCGTTGTTTTGCTACCCTTTCCAATACTAAAACATCCTTTCCATGCTCCTGTAACCTTAGTGTATTTGCTTCGACATCCCTAAGGATACGATTAAAGTGCTCCTTGTCCACACGCAGTAGGTGACAATTATTTTCTTTTAGTACTATTGTAGCAGCTCTATAAAAATTTAATTTTTAGTATGTTTTGTTATAGGTTGTTCAAATGTTCAATTTGTAAATACTTATTCATTTTTTTAAATTAAAAGTTACGCTTTATTTTATTAAAAAGTACAAGTTAATTACAAATAAAAGGGATCCTGATTATAGTCTCCAGCCCTTAGTTATTTATGAAAAAAAGCAACACTCAAAACACTAAAAAAATTGTAATAATACAGCGGTCAAAAACGTCTGATAAGTGTTTTCCTAAATTTTATATTTTATTATTGGAAACCCTGACACAACGAAACAATTTGACAGCTGATGATTTAGGGACCGTATCGTTTAAAATGAAAACTACTACTTGATAAATAGATAGTCGTTTTGGTGATAGCTGTCTCTGTCATGTCTATAAAGGAAATGAAGAGAGAGAGAGAAAGAAAAACCAACAATCAACTATCACCTTAGCCGATTTTACCCCAGGGTTATTTGCAAATTTCACGAATTAAAAAACAACATGTTTTGAACACATCAGAGGTCGTTTTTCGGTTGAAATAATTAATTTGTAATAACAGACACCTGTCAATTTTGCTTTTACAAACCTACACAAACTACGGAAAATTCAAACAATTTGCGATCAGACATACATTGCGTGTTTTTGTCACTTAGTTCTTTGTTTATAAATTGTAAAGTTAATGTTTCTCACACTCAATACACTAAATATTAATCAAATTAAGCAATACCGCAAAATATGTAATTTATTTCCTTCCCATCACACATTAGCTACGGGCTTTTGTTCTAAATGTAAAAGAATACTTGTTTTAACCACAATATTTTAATAGCCTCTTTTTGTTAAACCGTACATCATTGAATGAGAAGCAATCTGTTGTAAAATACCCATGGCAATATACGATGTACTTTTACTTTATTTATTAATATTTTTTTTAATGAACAATTTTCCATTGAACAATTTTGCAAACTGTGATATGTTTATAAAATTGGAAATTTAATAAAGCTTTTTGGTCCTTCGAGTCATTTAATTTAAATATACGTAGTTTTCTGCACTTCATACGGAATTATGAGAAATATTGCTTACATTGAAATAAAATAATTTTCATCAATCGGAATTTGAGACGACTGTGAAAATGGACATACTTACATGTTATGTATGCATAAAAAGCATTTTAACTCATTCAATTAAAAATATTATTGGTTTTCCGCTGATCAATTTCCAATTTCAAGTTGACAGCAGATTAATTGGTTCGTTTTTTATTTTTCATTTTTGTTTTGCCTTTCTGAATGAAAGAGTTGGTGATATTTTTTAAAAAAAGGTAAATAAAAAAATCAGCATTTATTGGGCTCTGTCGACAGAATAATTTGCAGGAATCGACAGTCTTTTTTCCAAGTAAATTGGACTGGCTAAAGTTTGGAAAAAAAAAAACCCCATCCATGTATAAATAATATATGTATGTTTGTAGTGAACAGTACATACTATACATAAAAGGAGGGATATTGGATTTAAATTCGTGCATGCGAATATGAAAAATAGACTTCTTTCCTGTGCTTAATTAAAAAGGAAAAAGTTGAATGTACGAAATTTAAATTCATGAATACGAATATATGTTTGGAGACTCATTTTTAACCCAAAGTCTAGATCGAATTTTTATTCACAACGTAATTAGAAACAACTTCGTCCATGGATTGCTTTGAAAATCAACAGAAAATAAGATTTTTAATATTCTTGAAATATGTACATATTTGGGGACATTCAAAATTTTTGTTTTGATAATTATATTTATTGAAGCCTATTAAAAGTATAAAGGAAGATTATTTTTGCTTAAGAATTCTGCCTAAGATGCTTTTTTAAAACTGTTTCTTGTGGGGAATTAACAAAATTTTACAAAAAGATCTGATGTTACGAAATGCTCAACGGTTTTCATTTAGTAATAAACTGGAGCTTTCTAACTTTTCATTCTTTGTTTGCATTAAAATATATTTTTCTTTTAACTTTGATGAAAACTCGACATAAGACCTTGGCATAACTTTTGTTTTTGATACTATTCACCACATGATCTTGGACAAAAAAGTATCTAAAAGAACACTCGTTCTCTGAACATAGATATATCCATTTCAATATCAATGTAAATGAAAACTTTAGTTCATTGGCATTTCGAAAGTATCGGATATGGATTACTGGCAGGGGTACAAACGGAAACATAATGAAAAGTTTAATACAACCCAGGTCTATTAAGTCCTTCCTTCGTGATTTTGGCAATAAAGTCAATGAAATTGCTTGTCAACTTATACTTATAAGAGGTAAGACCAACCAAAATGGTGGCCCTCAGAACTTGACTCGCTCAGAAGAGAATATACGAAACTTTTTAACCGAGCCAAAGCCATAAGAATTACTTTTCACTGGAATTCTTACAAAGAATCACTAAAAAGTTATAAGAAGGCACTAAGGAAATTTAAGCGATCTTCATGGTGGTCCGGTCCTTCTGTGGCACGAAGTAATTTCTATCATTCAAGTTGTCTGAAAAATTCAGATGGCTCCTGGATAATTTAAAGTGAAGATTCGCTGTATCTACAAGCTCAACTTGCAACAGCTAAATTCGTTCAAGTTTTAATATAATATATCCATAAGATCTGATCACAAGGGAAAATCTAAAATGGGCCCTCAATAGCTTCAAACCATTTAAATCTGCAGGGCTAACAGGCATTACACCAGCCGAACTACAAAAAGCTACATAATCACACAAATCTTTAAGGCAATTTTTACCAGCTGTCTATATCTGGTCCATATTCCCTAGGCATGGAGAGAAATGAAGCATTTACCCAAAGCAGGTAAATGCTCCCAAGTTATCATTACTTCCTAAGACCTTAGAAAGATTGATTGAAATCCATTTAAGGGCAAGTAGTGATACAAGACTTCTGTTTATATCTTAACATGCCTACTGAATTAGTAAATCTGGGGAAACAGCGTTACACACATTAGTACGCACCATTGAATACCTCTCCATCATAGAGAGTTCACTAAAGTTGGGTTTCTTGACATCGAAGGCGCTTTTAACAACATGGGCACATCTGCAATTAAACTCAAATTTATGAACGTAGAAAATGCGTTTTAATCCTGACAAAAAAATTAATTGACTCAAAACTGGGCATCTTTTCTGCTAGAAAAAATTACTGAAATTAAGTCTCTCATTCCGCCTTCCCAATCATTGTATAGCGTGTTCCAGGCGGAACTTTTGGCAATAAAGGGAGTCTTGTCCTGACTTAAAGAAAACGTGATATCAACATCTGTTATCCGTATTTTCTCAGATAGTCAGGACGCTGTCAAATCGGTGGACTCTGTCTCTTCAAACTTAATAACAGTCCGTAACAATAATTTCTAATGAAGATGGCACAACAGTTTAATATTCACCTGGGTGCCAGGCCATAGTGACATTCCAGGAAACTGTGAGGCAGATAAACATGCCAGGAATAGTACAGTACAACCAATTCTACTATGTTTGGCAAATGCTGGCATACCAATCCTTTACTAGATTTAAAGTGATCAAGGTGCTTGCTAATTCTGAGCACATCGCATATAAACTCGATAATGGATGCCATAACCGGACAATGTCTAATAAGAAAGCACGCCACGCGGCTAGGCGTATTCTCAAATGACTTTTGCAGAAGCTGTATGGACAAGGTAGGGGAGGAAACAGTTCTTCACTTTCTGTACATGCCCTGCTCTACCTCAAAAACGAAAGAATTACCTAGGAGAATTCTTCTATAACTATCTAAACGATCTAAATCGTATTAGCATAACCAGCCTCTCGCATTTCGTAAGAGACTCAAACGGGTTTCATTGAGCTTAGGAGGAAGCCTCAAGATTTTTGTGGTATTACAATGGGCCATTAAACTGGCCTAAGTGCGTCCTACTCCATCACGGACAGCCACTTTTACCTAACATAACTTACCATTAATCAAGTTAACAACTTATATAATAATGTTGAACCCAATGTATAAAGGTTGGTTGAATGTATAAAAATTGCAGTGGATATCAATGTAGTGCGGCTAAAAAAAGAATCTCTGTTATTCAGAATATAACAAAAAAATTGGGAGTTTAAAGGGTAAACTTATGTATGTTATGTATGTATCTTTATAAAAGTTCAAGATTCAATGTTAAGTTTTTCAAGGGGAGGAATGCTGAATATTACACTAAAGACAACAATATTAGCCTTGAATTTTACGCTTGTGTCCGCACTTTAAGGTCATCCATTACTATTTCAGATTATGTATACATTTTAAAGAACAAGTCAGAAACAGATTGTTAATAAGTTAAATTTGCTGGTCGGCAGAGTTTTCTTTCTAGCAATAAAATTGCACTTTTCCAATGGGTTTTGGTGGCCTTACTTAAAAATGAATGTACTATGACAGGTGTTTGAGGTACTACTTTTTAAAATACGAACAAAATCGTATACAAGACATTTTGAGACTATCTTTATTTATGAAATAGCTTTTTTGAAATAGAATCCGTGATGGTATTGTAATTTTATAATCCCTTTTTTAAATATTCAGTTGACATATTCATATTATTTCACATAATATTTTCGAAAAATCTTCATAAGCAGTTAGACTATACCTGCCTCAAAAGCAACGCTAAACCGTTTATTCTAAAATGGACTTCCACAGAAAAAGGCAAATGAAAGTAAGTTTTTTTCTTGTAATGAATCTGTTGTCTACATAATTCTATTATATACAATTTTTAAAATATATTAAAGAATAGAAAAATAATGTTGAAAACGGGTATTTTTTAAAATTGAAAATTCAAGGCATTGTCAATTCGTATAGAGTCAAATAAAGACTTATAGCTCATGAGGATCATGAGGACTAAAAAAGATACTAAAATGATTTAAATTGTATCTTGAAGAAAAAAATATTTTTCTTTGCAAAATTATCATCATCATTTCATTGTTAAGAGATATTTTGAGTTTAGAAACCCCGTTTTTGGCTGTCTTTAGCATTTTAAAAGGGACATATTTAAAAAAACCTGATGTGATCGAAAAAATTAAAGGCGATATTCGAATTTAGGACTTCTTACAAAATATAATTTTGTCAACCAGTATTATGAATATACATTTTTGGTTATTGTTTGTTTCAATCATTCTCTCGAAAACATGAAGGAAGCTACTAGAGTTATCTTCTTCACGAATCTTCAATTTGAATTTCTTATTTAATTTTGTTTCTTAAATGTATTTTACATATTTTTTTATTTAAATTTCTATTATCAACATAAAGAAATTGACGAAAATAAAACTTTAAAAAAGTACGTACACGCCTGAGTGTTCTAATATTATTAAGCGCTGAATAAAAATAAAATGTTTGACATTATAATTTGAAAACTAACGGCTGTCTGATTATTTGATTGAATCTGTTGGTCTTATTCGTTTCTAGAAATATGTAGAAAACACTTGAACACATTAAAAAAAAAGAATAATGCAGATATGGGAAATAAAAGTTTGCTGTTGATTTTTTGAATAGTCTCTCTTAAGTGGAAATGTTCTATGATCTTTCGTTTTTTTAAAAATTCACGAACTTTTTTTCAGATACGAACAATTCCGGCAGATGTATCATTTTCGAAAATAACACTCATTCCTCCCTTTTAAATATAAACAAAAAACTGATAGAGGATTCATTTGCTTGTTATACTATTACAAGGGCATTCATAAATGTTACTCCATTACCTCCAACAAATACTCTTGTTTGTTCAACATAAAATAAAATCTTTTGAAGCCATAAATTTTGTTTGTTTTGCCCATAAATAACATTATTAATATTTTACCAATCACCATGAAATTAATAAAAAATATTAAATAATACGAATTACAAAAAGTTCATACCTTGGTGCGTCGTTTATCAGAGCGAGTTTACCAAAATCATCACCAGTCTTGAGTGTTGCTACTGTTCCTTTGCCATGAATGACAACATCAACAGATCCTTTCAACAGTATATACCAGGATCGTCCTTCGTCTCCTTGATTGAATACTAGACAAAACAAAAATCAAACAATTCAAATTAAATAAAAAATACGTGCATTATAATTTTAAACAAAACTCAAAGAAAATGTATTGACCCTCCATTCGTCCTCAAAGTAAAAGTATATTTGTTAATGTTAGATTATTTTAGAGTTTTTCGGTCGGCTCTCCTTGTGGACACAGTTTTTATTTTTTTTATTTACAGTTTTATGGCACAACATATTAAAGAATTATTTTATCAATCTAGTCAATATGGATCGAAGTTACAAAGTTTGATCCTTAATTTGTTTTTGTTTTATTTTTATTGCTTTTGAGCTAATCTGGTAAATGGGATGTATAATTTTATTTACATTGCCATGTCTTCTTCTAGTTTTGTGGGGTAAAAGCAATCATAAATAAATTGACAAGTGGTTTACCCTAATCGGAAATTAAATTTAACCTCAAAGGACAACACCCTTTCATAGATAAAAAAAAGAGATTAGAGTTATAATCATCCATGGTTTTAGCCTCCAGGCAGAAATAGTTTCTTATTGAATTATCCTCCTTTTAAGAGTCCTTGGGTAAAACGTCTCAGATTTTCTCATTATTATGTCTTTGGCCTTTTTTTAACGTAAATTATTGTCAATTGACTACGGTAGTTAACTTTGTTTCTACATAAAGTGAAGTGTGCTTTCTCTGGTATGGTGTATGAATTTGTGGTGGCTTAATAGACTGCAATAATTATTGTTACACAGAGAAGTTTTCCTTTAACCTCAAGCTATTTGAAGAATTTCAAAGTACTTTTACGACGGCAATGGAAACTAAGTAAAGAACTAAAGAAAGCTCATTTCCTTTTAATTACGAAATTATGCAAATGTTTATGCGGTGGGTGTGATTTGTTTTGTGAACTACTAATTGTCTTCGAATTATCAAACAAAAATTTAAAAACTCATTTCAAAAATGTATTGTGAATAATAATAATAATAATTGCTAAAAGTTTCAACAAAAGTAAGAACTTTGTTTTTGTTTTTAGTGGAGTTGTCTTTGAATTGGTTGTAAACCAGGTATTAAGTGAAGAAGTTCAAAATATTGATTATCATATTCTTTGAGTGGGTTGTTTTAATATTGAAATGGGATTAAAAACTTTTGTTAAGGACACAAAGTGCTGAAATTTACTGCATCTGCAAAAACCAAGTAAAGCTTTACATAGTTAATAAAGGTTTTGTAGAGTTTGTAATGATTTTCAGCATTATAATTAACCTTTCGCTAAAAACGAGAATTAGTTTTTTTTTTCAATATTTCCTTTTTAAATATTCATGATAATGATTTAAAAAATTCTAGTATGTAAATTGATAAATATTACATTATTGTTTATTTTCATATTAATTGTATAATTTTTACCTATATATTGCCTTCAACGAGCATTTAGTCCTTAATTAACTTTTTATAATTGAAAACAAGTTGTCACGTTATGAAGTTATTATATTCATAAAGGTTTTAAATTTAACGAACACCACAAAAGTTAATTTTCATTTATAATCTTTATTGAAATGTAATTATTTTCTGTATATCAATTTTAATATTTTATAATCTAATTCCTCAGCATAATAATCTAAAAATTATAGTCATGGAAATAGAGTTGATTCACTGGTTCGCAAGGTTTTCCCACTGGCATTAAAATTGCAATACTGATACTGTCAGGTTTTTGATGTATTACTTTTTTACACTTCAGAATTTTCAGAAAGTAGTAAGCTTAAAGCAAGCATCAAACTACGGAAATTTGTTGCGAAAGCGTAACAGATATTTACAGTTTTTAAAATTGAAAAACAAGCATTTAATTCTATTTGAAGCTATCTAAATTTATGGATTTGATTCTTTCAATAAAATCCGTGATAGTTTTTAAATCCATAATAACTTTTTTTAATATTTGGTTGAAATATTTATTTAATATATTATTTCATATGATGTAGACATGTAAATTCAAGAGGACACAAGCGTTCACAGGTTTTTCTCAAACCCCACCTCTGTTTATCAACTCCTACTCTCACATTTTCGCGATGAACATTGGGTGCCTAGTACCTCAACTAAAGATTGGGTTCCAACCCGAATGGATAGTTGTTGGGGGCAGCAAACGAGAGAGGGGAGAAGGAGGTATTTTCACTAAGACACCTTTCCTTATACAGACGGCAGCCGACGAATTCTCGAGATGGAATCAACGGTGGCGGCTACAGTTCCAATAAAGTTGAACTACTTAGTGAACACCTTATAATGCTTCTACGACATATTCTGAGCCCAGGCCTATAAGGAGCGGCTTACCCGGCTCTTCGGGCTTTGAATTATACTAAGGATCTGGCCCTCCAGGTTGGGGGTTGTGCCGCCGGGGTGACTTCCTGACTACGTAAAAATTCCTTAGTTGCGAAGCATGAACAAGCCTCGGATATGGACGGTTGATAACCCAAGCAAACGAAATAAGGACACTGAACTTCGGATCTGTAGGTTTAATGTTAGGTCCCTTAACAGACCACGTACAGCCGAACAATTAGCGGAAGCCCTAAACTGCTGCAAGGCAGATATTGCCGCCATCCATGAAGTGCGATTTGATGGACCGGGCAAACGCAAACTAAAAGATTGGGATGTATACTACGGCGACTGCTACCGAGAACAAAGACAGTGTATATTTGGGTGTAGATTTGTTGTTGAACTAGAGTCAGGCAAAAAGTCTTGAGTTCCAACAGTGTGAGCGAGCGCATCACAACAATCCGCATCAAGGCCAAATTCGCTAACATAAGCCTTATATGTGCGCATGCCCCAACAGAAGAGAAAGATGAAGACACCAAAGGCACATTCTTCAAGCTCTTGGACAATACTTATGAGCAGTGCCTGGCTTATTATTAAAATTATCTAATGAGATCTTAACGCTAAGCTAATAAGAGAAGACATCTTTGGGGGCACATTTGGGAGATACAGCCTACACGACACCACCTCCGACAACGGATTCAGGCTGATCGATTTCGCTGCGGGGCGAGACGTTGTGGTAGCTAGTACGCAGTTCACACATCTTAATATCCACAAGATGACATGGAAATCTTCTGATCAATCAACTGTCAACCAGATTGACCACATTGCGATCGACGCACGACACTTCTCCAGTATACAGAATATCTGAACTTTCCGAGGGGCCAACATTGACTAGGACCACTACCTCGTTGCAGCCAAGGTACAGCTACGGATATCTCGGTCCAAGCCAAATCAAGAAAGTACAATCGCAAGAGACTGCCTGTCCTTTTCCGATCGAGTCTCTAGTAATCTCTTAAGGAGTCCTATGCTGCCTGCATTAAGCATTGAAAACCAGTGGCAAAATTGCCTTGCAGCCATCAGAGATGCTGCCTCTAAAGTGCTAGGTTTCATACGGCCACAACAGCGAAACCTCTTTGATGCGCGCGATCGAGGAAACAGAGGGATGTCACAACAGGAATGAGGTTCCTAAATTTTACCAAAAGGTAAAAAAAACTCTCACAGGTACAAGCCACGAACCACGAGAAAGATTCAGGCATTGTTTGCCTGATACATACAAAAGGAGACCCTTTTAATTGCGCCAACTACAGAGGCATCAATCTCCTTAACTCTGCATACAAGATCCTCCTTGCCGTATTATGTGAACGTTTGTAGCCGTTTGTCAACAACCTGATAGGTCCTTATCAGTGTGGCTTCAGACCAGGAAAGTCCACTATCGACCAAATTTTCACCACTATCTCTTTATCGATTTTAAAGCCGCGTATGACAGCATCCATAGGGAAGAGCTCTACAGAGCAATGTCTAGTTTTGGCATCCCTGTCAAACTTATGAATGATGGAGAATGCATGCTGCTCTATTAAGGTCGAAAAAGATCTCACCCTTTTAGACAAGGCGATGCACTGTCATGCGACTTTTTCAATATCGTTCTGGAAAGAATTGTGCAAAACTCAACCGTCAACACAAGAAGCACAATCTTCCAAAGGTCCATCCAATTACTCGGATACGTAGATGATATTAACATAATTGGAAGATCAAATCGTTATGTGAGTGGAGAGTTTTTGAGCATTAAGACGGATGCGAAGTAGATGGGTTAAGTGGTCAATGGAGGCAAGACCAAGTATATGCTGTCATCAAAAAAGGACATTGAACAACGAACTCTTGGACAAAGCGTCACCATGGACAGCTATAACTTTGAGGTAGTTAAGGACTTTGTCTACCTAAGCACCGCTATAAACACAGACAACGACACCAGTCCTGAAATCAAACGAAGAATAACTCCTGTTAATCGCTGCGTCTTTGGAGTTAGAAGGCAATTGAGAAGTAAACTCCTATCTCGAGCATCTAAAATCACCATCTATAAGACACTCATCATCCCGGTTCTCATTTATGGCGCTGAGGCCTGGACCCTATCAAAGAAAGATGAGAGCGTCTTATATGCATAGATGGAGAATGGAGGAGAAGATATAACGACAAACTGTACGGGCTGTACAGTGACACTGACCTAGTTAACAGAATTAAGGTCCAACGGCTTAGTCATGTAAAACGAATGGACATCAACGCTCGCGCCCAGAAAGTCTTCGAATCCGATCCCGAGGGACGGTTCTTAAAATTAACTCAAAAAATTATTTTTCAAAATTATAGAGGTATTAAATTCAAGGTTCCCTCAAAGCTTTATATAGAGTCTCAAAACTAATGATAGTTTACAGAAACTAAGTAAGATAATAAAATGATTTAAATTTTATAATTTAATTAAAAAATGAAATGTTGCGCTTTCCTAATTTATCAAAAAAAGAAGAGAGAAAAACTAAAGTTTCGTGGACTACAACACCTTATTTTCTGACTCTGACATTGGCAGCTATTTTTCTCATGAATCTTGACAGAAAGACGGCAATCTTGACAGAACAACGTTTGAAAATACTGAAAAATTATTTACAAGCAGCATTCGATGTGTAGCCAAATACAGCCTAGTGCGTCATTTGTAAAAAAATTGTGTTCGAAATGAAGCACTTACTAAAAGTTCGTTAAGCTGTGTTATAGTAAACAACACTCAAGGTTCCAGATCGTCGATTTCAAAGGCTTAATATTTCACGCACTGTTTAAGGATATCGAGTTTTGAGATCGCGATGCCCAATTAATTCTGGAAATGAAGGTACATGAATATCGATTTCGTTGTAGCATAACAGTAAGGGCCTTAGAGAAGCTTTGATTGTACGAAAAAATTTTGCGAAAAATCAGGAACTTTGTGGTAGTGGGTTGGGTTATTTTCTTTTCAAAACAGAGCTGATAACAACATTTTAGATAAAAACGGTATACATTACATACATTTTTTTAATGAAATTAAAGACATGGATTTGGAAGACCTCTGGTTGATAGAGGAAGGAACTTCATGTCATAATCAATATCTAGAGCTCAAGATTCCAAAATCGTATTAAAAGAAGTCTTAAAGACTTCAATTGGCCGCATCGGAGCTTCGGTTGGCTTTTTTTGACATTCCGTTATTTTCAGGGAATAATGTGTTTTGACAAGGACTTTATAAAATTAAGATTTAACTTACAAGTAAATTATTTACAGCCATAATTTTAATTTTGTTGTAACTCTGTCTCCTAGTCCAATAAAATCGTAGATGCAAAATAATTAGATATTTTTGTTCACATAAAATAAAATATTACACTATGTTCTCTTATCATAGTAGTGACAAACTTCAATTTAGTAACAAACTAATCCAATAATATCCATTAGCTTATGGTCCAATGGATTACTAACAAAAATCATGTTCAAATAAATCTCCAACCAAACCAACGTTATAAATAAATCGACTACCAACAGCACCATACTATGGAGTTGAGCTAAAATGGAAAATAATTGAATCAACCAACCAAACGTAACTGAAAATTCAATTAACAGAAATATTCAGCAACGAGAACGCGGACGATCAATGCCATATAAAATATCCCTCGGGACTTATGTAGGGTTGAGCAGCATAGAGTCGAACAACCAAACGGTTCACTTACTTTTCAATTTTAACACTTTCATCGAAACAGCAACAGCGAGAAACAGACAGAACGACAGGCAAGCCCGCAATCGTATCATTTGACTATGAAGATTGGGGCTTACTACATATTTCCTACATTGCTGTGCAAGGAGATTTTTCAAATTCAATCATGTTTTCTAATAAATCAGTTTCTAAAGTAGCTAATAGTTTTGAAATGCTTTCATAATTAGGATGTTGCGATAAAATAAGCCAATACGAAAATCTGATTTTTTTATGACAGTAAATTGAGATTTTTTAAAAAAATAGACCCTAACTGCCATTATATCAGAAGCGAATAAGAAAAAAAGCAATCATAAATGAAGTGTCAGCTGTCAAAAAGACTTAGTCCGAAATATTAATAAATAATATCTCCTGTAAATAATTTCTAATAATGACTTAAGCCTCAAATTATCAGCTTTCTAATGTTTTAAATAGTTAATGATTTTTGAGAAAAATCAAATTTTAAATATTATTTAAAATATATCAAATATGTAAAGAGTTTGAAAAAAGTTCTTGTTTCAAGCAAACTCAAAAAATTCTTTCTACAAATTTCCTTCCACACGCCGGCCGCCGTGTCTTTACCAATTTAATTTTGTGTTTAAATTTTCAAATACTCACAAATAGTTCCGGCTTGTGCATGTGACTCGAATACGATTATTGATGCCAATTCTCTTTTGATGCTAGTCGAAAGATGTGATAGTGCTGCAATGTGTAAAAGTTCTTCAAATACCAATTCCAGTTCCTCAGGACTTCGTTCGTGTGAACTAAATTTAGTAAAAAAAAAAGAATATGAAACAAAATAAGAAAACAAATTTTATGTTATATTTTTTTATGAAGAAAAAATCGACCAAAAATCTATATAACATCATTTAAAATATTCGTTCTTCAAGGAATTTGCCCGGGAGCAAAGAACTTTTATAACAACAACAAAAATCTATAGAGAAGTTTAAATGGGTTCGGTATATATCTAAAGGACAAGGACGACGTCGAAGACGATGCAAATATTTCTCTAGAAAAATACCAACATTTTTTCAGTATTCACCCGTGTGTGTATCCTTTGGAAGCGAACGAAGTCAGAAGGTTAAGGAAAATCTTAAAGTTCATCTTCTTGTTAGGATGCAGTTCCCTG
This sequence comes from Eupeodes corollae, assembly GCF_945859685.1. Classification (NCBI taxonomy): domain Eukaryota; kingdom Metazoa; phylum Arthropoda; class Insecta; order Diptera; family Syrphidae; genus Eupeodes; species Eupeodes corollae. The sequence continues at coordinate 52,327,615 of NC_079149.1, read as the reverse complement.
AAGGAATATGATCAGGGCCGCACTTAATATGGTATGAAGGAGTGTTATGTTTTTATATAGGGTCTGCCATCTAACGTTTTTGTTTTTATCTAGTGCTTATGGTAAAATGTCTGATTTGACAGATAACTAGTTGTATCCTTTCTTTCAACGAATATGGTTGCGTATACGCTTGAACAACGCTAGTAAATATTGCCTGCGATCGACTCAGTGAAGATGCCCATTTTGCCAAAAAATTTTCTTTTCAGATGAAGCGTATTTTGATCTTGGCGGGCATGTAAACAGCAAAATTGTCTCATTTGGGGCATAGAAAACCCGCACAGAAAAGCCGATACAACCAAAACGAGTCACTGTTTGGTGCGGATTTTGGTATAGAGCAAGGAGTGGCCGTTACAGTTAATGGCGAATTTTTTTTTCAATTAAGGAGGAGGACATTGGCAACATTTGGTTTCAACAGGACGGCGGCGCTATGTGCCACACAGAATGACATATACTCAAAATTTCAATCGTTTTTGTTTTATCCTAAAAATACATTTTGGCCGGACTCATAACATAGATAATTTTCTCAGAAAATAAGCCATGTCCCAAAAAGCTTACTTTTGTCAGCCCAAAAGACGTTACCATGACAAGGATCTTTCAAAAATGACAATTTGATTTCAATTCAAACAAATCGCCCCCATTTTCTTTGCTTGCCTTAACTTAAAGTGATGCATGATACAATCCGGCTATGTGCATTAAAAACTTAAAAATCAAGAACTGTGATACAAGAATATATTTTAGTTCTAAGACTAGATTACTGTGCTATGTTAAGCTTAAGCAAAGCACTACTGTGTACTGCAGTACCAACAGGTACACACATAATAACCATGTACTCGTATGTATGTGGAGTAGATAATTGGATGCATCCTGTATGAGATGTAATTTCTCCGTTTTATTTTCTTTGTTGTTGTTCCTAAAGTTTGTGTTTAATCTTTAAAAATATCTCAAAATACATTATGGAGGATCTTAAAAAGAAAAGAAATTGTAGATTGAAGGTTGAAGCACAATAAGTTAATGAAAGTTTGTCTAATAGGATTCGGGGAAACTACTGAATTTTTCTTTACCATTAGATGAGTAAGCTGATTAGAGAAAATTTTATCCCTTGATACTTCGATTGGAGTATTATACTTTTTGGTAAAGGAAGAAGAAGAAAAGGAAACCGTTTATGGTTATTGTCATTCATAAAGTCATAAAATAAGAAAAGGAATTTTTTTGTCAAGATATTGGTAGTTTAAAAATTATTTTTTCTTTAGATATTTTATTTAGAAAGTTATAATAGATTATTTGGGAATGTGTATAATAATATGAAAAAGTTCCTTTATCTTTAACAAAAGTCATATTAAAGCTTCTTTAAATTTTTAAGTAAGCTGTTCGATACAGCGCAATTTATGTTTGGATATTTAAGATTTTTTTCTAATAAAAGCATCAGAGCGAATTTCGATGTTTGGAGTTGTAACTTTCATGCTGTTTAGATATTGGATATGCAATACTTCTAAAGTAATATTAAGAATGGGAAAGTCAGTTTGTTTGTTTGTTTGTTTGTTCGTCTTTAACGTCACAACGAAGCAATATTATGGAATGGTTTTTTATGTGAAGTTAGTTACGAGCCTATTGAGTAGTTTAAGTTAATTTTTACCACCCTAAAATATCTCATTTACAACTCACCCTAGCATATCCACCGGTAACACTTGTAACAAGGTATTCAATATATTCTCTTTATAGAACGCTTATTAGTAGCATATCTTTAGGCTCTACCTGTTTTTCACCCTATCATAAGTGTCTATAATAAGGCGTTTCTTGTAATGACATTTACGAACTAACTATGCTGAAACACTATTCCAAATAGGACATTAGTCTTTAAAAACTCATGGCGAAAAATAATTAAACCGTATGGGAGTGCCAGCCACATTAAACAGCTAGTATAGGTAGAATGCCCGATTAACATCCAAAATGTCAAGGTATTGCAAATACTTGTTCGCTGTACACACGAATCATTTGATACTTAAAATAAATTATTTTCCAATAAGATGTTTCAGTTTGAATAGATTGCTGTTTGGAAAACTGTTACATCTGAATTTATCATATTTTGACAATTAACATGTAAATATTACACCATAATGAATATTGAAAGCAATTGTTAAAATTTACTGGAAAAGTAGTGAACATTTTGCAGTCACAGTTTGCTTCGGATTTTTATCTAAAAACTTATCTTCATTGATGAGCTATATTTTAACCCCAGACCACAATGTCAGAATTGTCGAATGTGAGGATTTGAAAATCCAATAATACTTCCTTAAAGGCCTCTCATCCTCATCCTGTAACTGTTTGGTGCGGTAGGAGTTTGGGTTGCAAAGGCAATCGAAAATGAAGCTGGTGTTATGGTTCTGCCAAATTATTATTCCAGATTGCTTATGATCAGTATTAGAAGATATCGATGGGTATTTTCCACAAGACAGTGCAACGTGCCATACAAGCTAACAAAAAATAATCATAACATTTAGTTAGACAAATATTTTGTATGTGTTATTTTTCAAAGAGGTGATCAGAATTGGCCACTCATCATGTGGCTAAACACCTTTAGACTTTTTTTCTTGGGGACAACTATAGATGACGCATATTCTGTACTTGATTCAGGGCTCAAAAACATATAACTTCTTATTGCAATTCTCATATTTAAATCGGAAATCAAAAGAATATAATGAAATTTGTTGGAGAAGAGAGGATTAGATGTTTTAAGTATGTACTGTTCCTGTCAATTCATATAAGATTCTAAATTGAGCTTAAAAACATACTATTTATGAATACACGTTACACATACATAAGTGCACACACATTTTCAGTGTTCTTAATAGAACTATAAAACCTTAATATTCAGCAAGGACAGTTGTTATAGAATGAGACTCATAATTAAAAAAGATACATGTAAATAAATAAATCTGATCCCTTAAGAACATTTAACTGGAGCTTTTTTAAAGGATTATTGCATCCTTTATACAATTAATATCCAAGCTATCATTCAACACGCAGACAGGAAAAACTTCCATAAATCTAGGTTATTATCTTTTGGGATTTAAACTTTTGTGAAAATTATACAATATCTATCATATTTCTTATTTCATGGACACATGAGTATTTTTTTTTAAATGAAAGCTTATTAAAATGAATGCAATAAAATTCATGATAACTGCTTTAAGCGCGTAAACTACTTGTTTGGATGATAGTTTGGGGTAATTTTAAGATTTAAGCACTGCAGAGAAGAAATAATGAATTTGTATAATTAATATTAAATTACATTTTACTTTATTATATTTTTGCTTTTGAATACATGAAATAAATTAAATATAAAGAAATAAAACTAAGGGAGAAACATGAATTGTTGATATTTTGATTTTCAGAGACAAAACTTTTAGATACATTTTAGAAGAAAAACCACAGAAGTTTACATTTTTATGACTAATAAAATCTAAAAGACAAGTCAAAAGTTTAATGAATGTCATTGTTTTGTAAGATTTTTTAAGTTTTTTAAATACTACTTTTACAATCATAATTTGTGAATTTAAGAAATATGAATTTTCAAAACGCATTCAATGAAATTTTCAAGCATTATAAGTACTGAGAATAGTTAGTGAAGTTATTAGTTTCCACTTACTGACATCCATGCCAATGTTTGTTTTTCATATGTGGTTTAAAATTAAGAGATTCTATTTTGAAAAATCAAAATACGAAACTGAAATCAAAAATTTCTTTCGGTACTTTCGATTCTTGTCTAGGGCAACAGATTGTACCTTCTTCTTATCTACCAAAAAAAATATAATAATTTAATATTAGTTAAATAAATTATATAACAAATCATGTTAAGCTATTTTTGTTATGTATTATATAATGAAAAATTCTATTTTGTTAATTAGAAGAAAATAAAAAATAAAAACAAAAAAAAATTCTAACAAAGTTCAAATTTAAGTAGAGTACTTAAAGTTTAAATCTCGTGCATTTTCAGACTTTTACTTTTGGTATAATTTGTTTTGTAGAGGTAGAAGAGTATTCGTCTGTTCTTGTGGGAACATCAAGAGCGACATCGTTCTATCTAAAAGGTATGATAAACGAGACTGTATATCCACTTCGTGTCGCATGAATAAGGATAAGCTTTTTTAGTGTTTTATATTTGATAATATTTTCAAAATACTTAGGGTTTTTTAGAAAAACCCAAATGTAAAGTGTGATTTTTTTAAAGCTATAAGAAAGTTTTTCAAAAAAAATGCATAAAAGTACGGTAAATATTGATTGCGCTCAAATGGTCCATCCAATTTTGGCATACTCTTTCCAACATTTCGGCCAATGCGTCACTAGAAGTGGGCTTGTCCGTATAGACTAAAGGTCCTAAATGTAAAGAAGTACGGTCCAATGATGCCACCAGCCCATAAACCGCTCCAAACTGTGACTTTTTCTGTATGCGTTTGTAGCTCTTGAAAACTTACCAAAATCGACAATTCTGCATATTTACGTACCCATTGAGACAAAAATGAGCTTCGTCACTAAACACAATTTTTCGGTCAAAGAGTGGATCTACGGTTTCGATGAACTTTTTTAACAGAGCACGCATTTAAATAATAAAATTCAATAATTTGCAAGCGTTGTTTGTTTCTAATTGGTTAAATTATAGACCAAACTGGAGATGTTTGACAGTGAAACAAAACACGAAACGTGCGTCAGCTTGCCAAAAATATATGTAATAGCTACAAAATCACCTTTTATAAAGAAAAGGTATGTTGGAGTCTATATTACAAAGCAAGTTGATAAATACAAGTTTTATGGCAGTTTTTCTGAAGAAGGTCATACAAAGCACGTGTGTCACATGAGGAACAAGATCTTAATTTACCTGTAAGACCCTCTAAAGCAGATAAATTATCATAAATCTTATGGTTTATGTTAACACTGGTTTTTTAGAATGAATTAAGATAATTATTAGTAATGTGAGCTGCCTATTGATTTCTCAATTACTTTAAGTAACGTGCATGGATTCGTAGAGTGCTGTCATTTAATTGAGCGAAATCTGGGCCCAGAACCGTTTTAGGCCTTCAATGATCTCTTCGGTTTTTTAGTATTGTCGTCCTTCTTTGTAGACTTTTCTTGAAAGCCATCCCCAATTTTAAAATAATTCAGAAAACTGCGGAAAAGTGTGTTCCAGAATCGATTTGTGAATGATTGTCGTCATTTTAGAGCTTTGAAAATCACGATCCCGTAATAGTTGATTGCTTTCCATACCTCTACACCGCCTGCTCTGCAGTTTTTCAACATAGATTTCTTCCTTTCTTAAAGGATTGTATACCAAGCTTGATTCCACCTTACATGATTATGTGCAAAATTAAGGCGTTAGGTCTTTCGTTCAGCATTGAATGGTGGCCTTTTCTTTATTTTTTGGTATATTATATAGTATGTCAACTGTATCACCTGAGCAACAATCGATTTATTAGCATTTACTTTAGCTTCTGCCTTGACTTTACTAATAGAAAGCTTTTAATTCGTAGCAGCTCTCACTATCGTACGCATTCCTGAAATGATGTGGCTTTCTCGACTTGAATTTGGCCTATTTCATCCCTGGTCTTAAAAGTATTTTCTAGAATTAAAGATGATTGTTAAAATTGCTTACTGAAATATTTCCTAAAATATAAATATGTTTCTACAATGAGTTTAACACATTTTAGAACGTTAAATAATGAACAAAATTTAAATTTCAGTTTGTAGTCTATATTTTCAAAAACTGCGTTTAGTTGTGTTGATAAAAAGTATGTTTTCCAAGAAACTCATTAGCTATGTATACATTTTCTTCCATGTTTATTTTCTCAGTATTTTAAGACTTTGTCATTAGACTTAGGATAAAACAAATTATCCTATTCACAAGAAAAACCACCAGACAAGGTCTAAACGAGACTAATATGTATAAAACCGAGACTTTACCTAGCCGAGATTTTTTGATTTTGATGAGATTGTCAAACGCCTATAGTCTCGTTGTCAGTCCTTATTGATTAACATTCATTTTAGTTTGGAAGTATTTTTTTATCAAAATATCAGACAATGGGGTATAGGTTTTTTCCACAATAGTACAATTAAAATTAGCAGCCATTTTGTGTAATTTGTATGTATTAACCCCACTGAATCCCAAATCCTAAAAATACAGCATATACTAATATTGACTTAAAAAATAGTAAAAGACTCAGCAGTTATAAGAATTTGAAATAAAATTATTTATTTAAATTAGGCGATTTCGTCAGGAAAATAAGTAATTATTTTGACCATAGAACGCTGCACTAATACTTCTCTCTATCGACCTTTAACTTGTGAATTCTGTTGTATGACGTACGTACGTTCATAGTCATTGAAAGTCTATATTGAACGAAATATGCACTAAACCATCATAGAAAACATGAGACAAAAAACAAATTCAGCAGGACACAGCTGAAAACCTTTTAAGGTTATAAAAGCATAGACTATTACTTAAAAAACCAAGTTACTAAAATCTTAAAAAGAACTCTTTCTAAAATCGATATGGCCATCTGTGACTCAAAGTAAAAGGCTTTGAAATCAGTACCTCATACGAATTCATTTTCAAAAGAAATTCTTAAATTATCAAAAGTGCAATAGCTATGTCCTGCGTCCAAAACTTTTAGGTAATTAAAAAAAAGCCTTGTGAAGTTTTAGTGACACCAAGTGGTTTGAGTTTTGGAAACAAAAGACAACAAAAAACCGACATTTACCTAAAAATATTCCCTCAAAGCCCACAAGTCACAATATCACTAGGACTTAATTGTAAGTGGTTTTTACATGTTCTGGCCAGACTCAGTTCACCACCATCGTTTGTCAGTCTATTTTTTGAGTTATTTAAGTACTCTCCACAGTACCTATACAGTTCCACAATCAAGTGCAACATTGAGGAGAAGGTACTCACATAAGCGTAGGTTTATAAATAAAAGTTAAGGTGTTCAAAACTTCAAGTATTTTAAATGCAGCCGAGTAGAAAACACACTCGACAAACCAACTTCTACCCTACCATACCCCATAACCTCATTTTGAATGCCACAAACGTTCTACCTTTTCAATAAGGTCACATCACAAAAAAAAGTAAAATGAAATAAAAATAAAAACAAAGCAGAACTTACGGTTTCCTTAGAATCATGCGAAGTGTAGCATCTGGTCCTCGCTGGAAGAGCGTTCCTAATGCCTCACGAACATGATCGTTAGATGCATTAACATCATCCGTTTGTGGTGCTCCGCCACTTGTTCCTTCCTCGTCAACACGAAATCGATATAAAAAACATTTATCCTTAAACGGTTGTTCTTTGTTCACTGTTTTTGAAAAAAGAGAAAAACAAAAACTAAAGTGAAAGAAAATACAAGAAATGTACAAAGAAAACATGGGGAAAATTGTAAATGAAAAAGAATATCTAGCAGCATCAGCAACATAGAAGGATATACCATCAGCACACTTCGACATTCTTTACTTTGCCATCAGAGCATATAACTCAAAGCCGATGTAAGCCGGATTCAACACAAAAAAAAAGGATTATTCATACCATGTGAAAGGACCCCTTCTTCTAGTAAAGCTTGCCACATGCCCGCCGCCTGGGCTCTGGTGTGTACAATCGGTGACAGATTCAATAACCAATCGACCAATTCAGTGCCTGGAGCGCACTTTCTGATTAATTTGCCCGATACCTGTGGAAAATATTCAATTTGTAACTATTTTTCTTCGCAAGAAAAAGGATAAATAAAACGAAAACTTACTTTTCTATCTTTCAAACAACTTGAGCTATCTGTGACCAGGAGAGTTCTGAGCGCCCATCCCATGCGGGACATAGCAGGACTCGGTGACTAAAAGTATAGAAAGATGAATTGCGTTATTAGGGTTACTTATAACAGCAACAGGAAATATCGAAACTTAATACGAGTACTAAAGTTAAAGAATAATAAATGGACATATAGTGTTAACAATTATACGAATACAGTATACAGTATGTATTGCAGGTAGAGGGCCATATAACATTTTTTTGTGAACGGTTTTTATTGGTTTTACAGAGGGTGCTTACAGGTAAACATTTATAACAGGTTTACTACACAACGTTGAAATTTTGTGAATGATAAATATTCTAAGGTTTGATGATGAAATTGATTTTAAAAAAACACATTCTGAACGACACAGTTTTGACTTTTTTGACATTTATGCATATTTCTTGGGGATTCAAACTATTTATAATTGGCAGTGTCACGAAAACGTACACAACGACGAGGAAAGGGATTCAACATAGATAAGTTTAAAATTTGTATTAAGTGTACACAAATATTTTACCACTTGCTTTTTTAATCCAAGATTTTCTTTATCCCCACGTTTTTTCATTTTTTCACTTGTGTAATCCTAAATTTTAAACGTGTTAAGTTATTTTTTTGTAATAATTTTCAATTTACACAACTAAATTAAAAATAAATGAATTACAGTTGATTTAAACAAAAATCAAGTGGATGTGATTTTTTAGGAGGCAAATGTGTTTCATTGAAACATTTAAAATTCAATTATGTATATTTTTTATAAGTTAACTCATACAATTGCATTGGTACATACGTTTTTGTTCCTGGCAATCATGTACCATTTTTACCATGATTTTTCAAAATTACTCATCACATAAGGTTTGTAAGATATTAAGGTTTTTAAGGCTTTCAATATTTGTGAAGTAGATTTTCTTTAATACAATTTTTGATGGTTTTCGTCTATAATTTCTTTCTTCTATTTAAGTATTTCATAACATTTTCTAAAAATCTTCTTAAGTTTTTAGGTTTCACATGTCTCAAAATAATCTTTAAAAAAAAAACACTGAAACAAATTCGTCGTTTAAACAATTCTGTTCTTTAAGTTTTTGAATTACATAAAAACTATATAAACAATAATTTGAAAACGGGTATTTTCAAAATTTAAAAAAAGAAAACAAAACCGAAGTTCGGATTCGAAAGCATCACTACAAATTAACATCAAAACTTATTTTTTAAAACTATGACAGTATTTAGCCCGGCAAAATCCTCATTCAAACCCTCCAAGTGGGTGCCAGGCGGGCAATGATCACCACAGTAGTCCTGTGCGTTTTTGGCAGGATGGTGATTAGCTAAGGTTGAGTTGGATCGCTGAATTGTTGTAACTCCTCAATAGTGCAACGTTCGGAAACCCAATTTAATCATAGTTTAGAGGTTCCTAATTTCAGTGGTGATGTGAGCGTACTAGTACGAAAACCGTGCCGAAGAATGAAAGGCTGGGGGATAAACCAGCCGTTAACGAGCTCTTTCGGATGCTGTGGCAAGGTCCGTCATATTTCTGCCTTTCCCCGGCAAGCGGTTCTGCCGGGGCTGACCGTCTTTCCGCTTTACTCGTGGGAATACAATGAAAAAATTTAAAAATAAACAAACAAACAAAACTATTATTAAACAAAAAAATCGCACCAAGGCTGCCAATGCGGTCACATCACCTGAAAAGGCTGTCGAGCCAAATCAGGTGTGTGAACGTGTTGTCAACCCTGTGGTTGCAACTAGTGGCGAGAGTCCTTCTCCCTCTACTAGCCGCAACATATACTTGAAGGAATTACCCGTCAGTGGAACAGCTGTGACGCTCGGCAGTCCCAATGGCGGAAATTCCACACCCCACCTCTTCCCCGCTCCTGCTAGGACGTCGCAAGCGACCCCAAAAAGGGACACCCCATCCGGAGAGACAAAATCTGCGACATGTGGAATTGACTCAAAGGGTGAGGGCACACCCCGATTGGCATCGGTAGCGATTAAATCTGGAGGTGGACCCACATCTGTGACACACGGACATAGTTCTGGGCTGGCCAAAAAGAAGTCCAAGAAGTCACAGGCCAATCGAGACCAACGCAATGCCGAAAGGATTCTAGCCGCAGTCGGTGTCATACCGGCGGCGGAAAGAACCCCAGAGCAAACGCGTAAACTCGAGTGGGCTAGTGGCTTTCTTAGCAAAAAAGCTAAACCGACCTGCGGCGACTCAACGTCAAAGCGAGATAGGTCTTTCGAGGGTGACAAGCCCGAACCAAAAAGGCAGAAGGTGCTTTCCAACAGCACATCAGCCGTCAACAAAGATCTCTCCTTCAGCGACGCGCTCAAAGGTAAGATCATTGCCGCGGTCATTGACAGGAGTCATGTGGATGGTAAAATCTCTCATGATCATTGGGCAGTGGTCAAGGCTCACCTCGGTTTCAGATTTTTATCTGTTATCGAGGAAAATCCGGGGCCTCTCCCAGACACAGCCGATGCAGGATGGTACCAAAATCGTATCAAACTCATCGCCTGTGGTGATCAGAGATCTTTCGATCTATACAGGGCTGCTGTCAATGGCTTGCCAGAAGTCTGGCCGGGTGCCAAGCTCGAGGTTGTTGCAAGGGAGAATATTCCTTGCCGGCCAAGAGCACGTATAATGGTCCCGGCTCTTCACAACTGTCCAGACATGATCATGAAACTGATCAAAACAAGTAATCCGGACTTGCCTACTCACGACTGGAAAGTACCAAAGGTTGAGAAGGAGACAGTTGGTCACTATAGATCGGCTCTCGTGCTGATCAATAGGGAATCACTGGCTCCACTGGCCGCGACCAAAGGTGTGATTAGGTATGGTTTCGATGAAATCATGATGCGTATATACAAAAAAGATGAAGATACGCTAAACACGCCCCCCACAGAAGCCTCTTCAGCGGAGGGAAGCGATTAATTGAAGACCTGCTTAGGTCCTCCTCAGACGAGGAAAACGCCGACAAAACAGTGGTGGAGGTTGATCTGACTAATAGTAGCAATGCTGCGTTTAGTACAGATTAATCTCCATCACGCCATCATGGCCACGAACAACCTGATACTCCGACTGCATATGAACAAGGAAGACATCGTCTTAATACAGGAGCCGTGGGTCTCAAACTCCATCATCAGAGGTCTCAGGACTCCTGGCTATAAAATATTATATGCATCGGAGAAAGGTGAACCAAGGTCATGCATGTTAGTAAAAAATGACTTAAACATATTTTTACTCCCCAATTACAGCGACAAGGACACTACCACCGCTGTCCTTACAACAGATAAAGCCACCTACTGGCTCATATCCTCCTACCTTGGCCACGACAGCCCAATTCCAGGAAACACCTTGAGGAAGGCAATTGCGGACGCGCAATCGAAAAAAGTTGGTCTCCTAATTGGTTCAGACGCTAACGCCCATCACACGGTATGGGGTAGCTCTGATATAAATGAGAGAGGTGAGTACTTATTTGATTATTTACTAAGCACTAACCTACTCATAAGTAATATTGGTAATGAACCCACATTTGTAACCAAGAATAGGAAAGAGGTACTTGATATTACACTTACCTCTGACTCGATCCACAATATGATTTCAAACTGGCATGTCTCAAAAGAAAATTCCTTCTCTGACCACAAATACATTCAGTTTGAGCTCAAAGATGTAGCAAATACATCTACGGGATTTCGAAATCACCGGAATACCAACTGGAAGCGTTATAGAGAGGTACTAGCACAACTGCTTAATCATAACCTTCTTAAAAGCTCCTCCAGTAAAGATGAACTAGACCTTTCTGTAAATCATCTCACCGAAGCCTTAAATGAATCAATGAGATCTTCATGCCCTGTAACCATTTTAAAGGGTAAAAAGAAACCTCATTGGTGGCATAAAGAATTAGAACCATTCAGAAAGAGCTGTCGTAAACTCTTCAACAGATCTAAGTACACTAGATCTCCTTCTGACTGGGACTTATACAAACAAGCTCTAAAGCAATATAAAAAAGAATTAAGAAAGAGTAAGAGGTCTTCTTGGAGAAATTTTTGTGGTAAAATAGAAAATACTTCAGAAGCCTCAAGACTCAGGAAAATTCTCTCAAAAAGTCCAACAATACCTAGTGCTTTAAAGACAGAAACAGGCACGTGGACTATCACAGATGAAGAATCTCTTAATCTGTTATTAGACACCTACTTTCCAGGTAGTTCTAACATACTCAACGACTTAACATCAGAGTCTCAAGCTTCTACAAGCGATTTAGTTGATCTAATAACGCGGGAAAAACTGCAATGGGCCATAGACAGCTTTGATCCATATAAATCTCCAGGACCAGATGGAATCATTCCGGCCGAACTACAAAAATGCTCAGACATGATTATTCCACCATTGGAAATCATTCTGACAAGCTGTGTAAGGTTGAGATATATTCCCAAAGCCTGGAGAATGGCAAAAGTAGTCTTCATTCCCAAAGCAGGGAAACCCTCACATGTTAACCCTAAAGATCTACGACCAATCAGCCTATCATCCTTCCTTCTTAAAACCTTGGAAAGATTGATTGAAATTTATATCAGACATAATTTAAAACCATGTCTCATTTCCACAGCTCAACATGCTTACTCTAAGGGAAAATCAGTAGAATCAGCACTTCACTCACTGGTACGTACTATTGAACATTCCCTCGAATACAAAGAATATAACCTGGTAGCGTTCCTAGATATTGAAGGAGCTTTCAACAACGTCAGTTACCAGGCGATCACAACAGCAATGGATAAGCTGAAATTAGAGAAGTCACTCATAGATCTTATAAGTCTCATGCTCAAAAGCAGGACAATAATTTCTAACATGAGAAGTTTTACTACCACCAGATCGGTGAATCGAGGCACTCCCCAAGGTGGAGTTCTTTCGCCTCTTTTATGGAACATGGTAGTAAACGACTTACTTACAACATTGGAAACAGAAGGTTTCAAGGTGATTGCCTACGCTGATGACGTTGCGATATCCGTATCTGGGAAGCACCCCCAAGTTCTCTCGGAACTCCTACAAAATGCCCTAAACAGGCTAACTAAATGGGCTAATCAATGTGGATTGGACGTCAACCCACACAAAACAGAATTAATACTTTTCTCGAGAAGATATAAAATTCCTCAGATTAGCCCACCCAAGATTAAAGGAATACCATTAAGCTTTTCCGACCAAGCTAAATATTTGGGCCTCATTTTAGACAAAAAACTAAATTGGAAGGCAAATATTGATGAAAGAGTCAAAAAGGCTACTGTAGCGCTTTTTACTTGTAAAAAGGCCATAGGATCAAAATGGGGCTTCTCCCCAAAAATAACCCACTGGCTATACACTTCGGTAATCAGGCCGATACTCATTTATGGCGCCGTCGTATGGTGGACCGCACTGGATAAGATGGTAAATCTAAATAAACTCATTAAAGTCCAGCGGTCAGCAGGTATGTGCATCACAGGAGCACTTCGCACAACACCAACCGCAGCACTGGAAGTGCTTTTAAACCTTACACCACTTGACATCTTCTCTAAAAAGGTGGCTGCCAACTCATGTGTAAGGCTTAGAGCCACCTCTCAATGGACCAGTAACAATACTGGACATACAACCATTCTAGAAAATTTCAGATCTATCCCAGATCGCTTAGACTATACCACCCCAAAAATGGTATTTGGTAAAAGATTCCATGTGTCCATCCCTTCAAGATCCTCCTGGGAAGAAGAGGGACCCCTGGAAGACGATGCGGTACACTTCTACACTGACGGTTCAAAGACCGATCACGGAGTTGGAAGTGGTATCTTTTCAGAACAACTGAATCTCAGTCTATCCTATAGACTTCCCAATCAATGTTGTGTATTCCAGGCAGAAGTAATGGCGATTAAAGAAGCACTATCCTGGCTCAAAGAAAACGTTATATCTTGTAAGGATATACGAATATTCTCGGACAGCCAAGCCGCTCTTAAATCTCTCGCGTCTGTCTCCACAAACTCTCAAACAGTCCACAATTGTCAATCATCTCTGAAGGAGATGACGGAACAATTTAACATTCACCTCATTTGGGTGCCGGGCCACAGAGACATTCCGGGAAATTGCAAAGCCGATGAGCTCGCCAAAAACGGAACACTTCTGCCTTATGTTAGACAAAAACATAACATAGGAACACCACTTGCTACATGCAAATATCTTCTCAAGCACAAAGTACCACCTGCCTGGCAACCAAGGAAATATGGCCAAGTATTGACTTAAAACGGTCAAAAGGCTTGATATCACTAAGCAGACAAAGTATAAGCTCTACAATTGGAGTAATAACGGGACACTGCCTCATAGGTAGACATGCTCTGAGGCTAGGGGTCTACACAAATGACTTCTGTAGAAGCTGCATGGACGAGGAGGAAGAGGAAACAGTCCAACACCTTCTATGTACATGTCCAGCACTCTCCATTAGAAGGAATTACTTTCTCGGTAAACCCTTCTTCGATAATACCAGTGAACTGGCAAATATTGACACAAAACGTCTCTCTAACCTTATTAAAAGCACAAAATGGTTTGTTTAAATTCATTACTCTCCCATGAATAACCTCATTAGTGGTATCACAATGGACCCTTGAGGTCTACGTGTGTCAATGATATCTGGACAGCCATTCTAACCTAACCTAACCTAACATGACAGTATTTAATTTTAGGTTAGCTCAAAACTTCATTTAGAATTAAGTAAAGTCTAACTACTAATGAGAATATCCATAACCTAAATAACATATTAAAATGATTTAACCTACACAGAAGAAAAGGTTGTCATATTTAAAATCGTCTATAGTTAACATGAAATTTGGGAAATTGTGGCATTGACTACCAAAATATTCAATATGACAACCTTATTTTAAAAAATTGACTGATGGATAGTTAGTAGAACAATTTTTGATTGTCAATTTTTAGGGTAGTCAATAGGATGACTTTTTTCGTAATGTATAACTAAAAGGCAAAGATCTGGAAAATTATCGTACAGTTTAATGTTAAGAGATATATTGAGACTTAACTTAGTCTTAAAACCCCCATTTTGATTTTATTTCTTTCTTAAATTGCATATTTTAAAAACATGATGTTCTTGAAAAATTGTATTACAAGATTCAAATTAGTTACAACTTGTTTATTTAAACCGTTAACTATCTAACGTTAATATAAACTTATAGCTATTTACATAATTTTTAATTTAAAATTTTAACTAACAAAGAAATAAATAAATACTATAACATATTAAAAAAGCTTTCTTTAAATTGCTTACTTTTAACATTGTCATTAACAGATGAAATTAAATTATAAAATTTATTGTAGACTGAAATCAATTGATTTAAAGGGCTATTCATACCATAGTTAGTTCTGCTAAAGATCGGACATAAAGGTATCTGTCTTCTTATGCTAGTTTGGCTGTAGCTAAAATTTAGACGATTCAGAGCTGTTGCGGATATAATAGAACCATTAATTAATTTTTAAATAAAACAAAATTGGAGATATTGTCTATGTTGTGAAAGTGTAGGTAGGTTTATTAGCAAAAGTCTCTGACAATAAGGAGGTGGTGTGAATATTTGGGAAAATGGAAGAAAACGAAGACAAAAACGCATAAATCTTTTTTGGATACTTTCAAGTCTGTCAATATGGACTGAATAGTATGGTGCCCATATAACACAGCCGTATTCAAGTATTGGCCTGACAAATGATATATAAAGAAGTTTTAAGACGTAGACGCTTTTTTAACTATAAAGTTATAATGGTCACAGAACGTTAATTTACTGTCAAGAATAACATCTAAATCAGAGAAAACGAAAAACTAACAAAGGGAGGAAGAATTTAATAAATAGTTATAATCTATAATTGTTTTTTTTTTTGCGTGTAAAACACATAGTTTTACATTTGTCAATATTCAATAAAAGTCAGTTTGTATTGCACCATTCCCTAAAACTATGAAGATCTTCTTGAAGCGATGAGCAGTCATTAATTGAACTAATAGATTTGAAAATTTTAATGTCATCAGCGTATATTAAAACGGAGGAGTTTTTTATAACGGATGTTATGTCATTTATATATAAGATAAATAATAAAGGACCTAAATGGCGACTCTGTGAAACACCAGAGTTGACGTAAAATTGGTCGGAGAATTAATTTCTGAATATAACGCTATAAGTTCTGTTCTTGAGATCAGACGAGATCCACATCAAGAATTAGTCGTTAAAACCTAAGGCCTTAAGTTTATGGACTAAAGTCTTGAGACACAATTTGTCAAAGGCTTTGCTGAAATCTGTGAATAGGCAATCCACTTGCTTACGATCTTCGAAGGAGTCAAGGCAGAAAGAAGTGAAGTGAAGTAGGTTTGTAATTGTTGATTTATTCTGTACGAAACCATGTTGATTTTCACATACAATTGAATTACAATTAAGGGATAACATCTTACAGATAATGGACTCAAATAGTTTGAGAATAACAGAAAGTTTGGCAATCGGCCGGTAATTTTATATTTCATTCTTAGACCCTTTTTTATGAATCGGATTTATAAATGCACTTTTCCATAATAGTGGGAAAACTGAGCTTCTAACAGATTCATTGAACAAAACAAACAGAGGGTACGATAAATGAGACACACATTTTTTTAAAACACATGATGGTACTCCATCAGTGCCAATTGAATCCTCACATATTGTCAAGTCAAGTGAGTTAAGGTGAGGATAATTTTGGGCTGGAAAGAACGAATCGGGAATTTGAAAAGAAGGAGGTACGTCGAAAGCATCTTTGAAGAAATTAGCAAACATATTTGAAATTATTTGGGAGTCATGACTTGTTGTGTTATTAAAAGACATAGAGTTTGGGTAACCGTCAGTTTTTCTTTTACTTTTCACGAAATCCCAGAAGTTTTTTGGGGTCTGTTTCAATTCATTATAATATAGTCAGAGTATAGAATATTGTAGTAGTCAATGAAAATATTTTTAAGTTCGGAGTAAATCCTGGAATCTTCTTCTGCTCTAGTTTAACTAAATTTTAGCCATGCCTTATTTCTTTTATTTTTTAAGTTTTTTAGTTGAGTGTCAAACCAAGGTGGAGCTTTAATCTTTTAACAAAGTATTGTGTTGTTTGTGTAAAAGAAAAAAACCTAATTTTGTCGACCAGTGTTATTTATTTAGCTGCGTTAGCGATGCTTTGTAAAAGTAAAATTGAAAATTTAATTTTGCCTCAAGGAAAATTTAACTGTTTCAAAATTATATGGCAAAGATTTGCATTTATTTAATTTTACAATAACTAGACTTACTCGTTGTTTCATATATTCCACTTTAAAAATATCACTCATTTATAGAATAAAAGAACATAAAAGCCAACAATCCCGTCTTCCCGACTCAGGCGAAGTAAAGATTGCCATATCTAAGTTGAAGTTTAATAAAGCCGCTGGAGCCGATGTTGAATGCCGAGCTCTTCAAAGCAGCTGAAGATAATTTGGTTAGGAGCATGCACTGACTTATCTGTAAGATATATTCGGAAGAAAGCATGGAACCTCATTATTGTTTGCCCGATTCGGAAAAAAGGAAACCCTATAAACTGCACCAACTATAGAGGAATCAGTCTACTTAACATCGCCAACAAAATCTTCTCTGCCGTAATATGTAAACGTCTAAGGCCCATCATCAACAACCTGATCGGTCCTTATCAGTGTGGTTTTAGACCAGGATAGTCCACAGTCGATCAAATATTCACATTACGGCAGATCCTGCAAAAAACCCATCATCATTCATCGATTACAAGGCCGCATATGACAGTATCTACTCTTCCGTTTGTGCAGGATGGCTATAGAGAATTCGCGCTGCTCCACAAAGGTTGGAAACAACCTAAAAGAACCTTTGGATGTCAAAAAAGGTTTTAGACAAGGTGATGTGCTGTCATGTGATTTTTTTAACATCGTGCTTAAAAGAATAGTGCAGAGTTTACACGTCAATACTAGAGGCACTATCTTTCAAAAGTCTGTCCAATTACTAGCATTTGCTGATGCTGATGACATTGACATAATCGGAAGAACTCAGCGGGATGTCAATGAGGATTTTGTAAGTATTGAGGTATAGGCGTCAAAAGGGATTTAACGGTTAATGAGAGCAAAACAAAGTACATGCTGTCGTCAAGAAAGGACCTACAACACCGACGTTTTGGTCAAAACGTCACCATCGACAGACGTAACTTTGAGGTAGTCTAAGACTTCGTCTACCTAGGCTTCGCTATAAACGCAGAAAACAACATCAGCACTGAGATCCGACAAAGAATAACTCTTGCTTACCACTGTTTCTTTGGGCTAAGAAAGCAATTGAGTGGCAAAGCCCTCTCTCGAAGGACCAAAGTGTCGCTATATAAGACCCTTATCATCCCCGTCCTGCTATACGGTGGAGAAGCATGGACTATGAGAAAAGCGGATGAAAGCACCTTGGGTCATTTCGAGAGGAAAGTTCTTCGTGCGATCTACGGTCCCGTATGCATAGAAGGGGAGTGGATGAGAAGATGGAAAAACGAATAAGATGGCTGGGTAACGTAGAGCGTATTAAAACCAGATCTCCGGCCCAGAAAGTCTTCGCATCCACAACCACATGACAGAGCAGTAGAGAAAGACCTCGAATCAGCTGGCGCGCAAAAGTAGAAAGTGACCTCACCCAACTTGGAGCGCGAAACTGGAGACATCTAGCTATAGACCGAGGGTAAGAAGATGAAATCCTGTGTCGATACCAGTTATAAAACTTCAAGTAAGAGATTTAAAACTGAGTATTTTTTTAGTACCGAAATCAAAAGCATAATATCCTTTCCATAAATTAACTGCATGTCCTTTTGATAATCTCACGAATTCCATCTCTATGGTATTTAATCGATTGAATTGGAATATTGACATAGATTTTATTTTTCACGTACGTAGCTCAAAAGGCTTGATGACGGAGTCCTCTTTTGCAACAATTTATGAATTAAATAAAGGTTTTTTTTCGGAAGATGATTCATTTATTAAAAACAGGATCCTTAAAGGCACGACGTTGCTGGCAATCGGCTGAACATTAAAAGCCTTGTGTGCTGTTTTTGTCAAAAAATGTTTTTTTATTGTCGTTTATGGAATGACTATTATTCCAAAGAATGACGAGAAATTGACGAACCCGAGTTTTTGCAAACAGAACAACTAAATCATCAATACACATCGTTGTTTTTGATTGATGTACTTTAAGCACTTTAATTTATCCCAACGGTTCAAATGTTTCCAGATGTTTCACTATAAAATGTCGAGAAGTCGCTTAACGACGAACCAAAAGAATGTATAATGCTTTTTTGAAGGATGCATCGTTTTGTTTTAGTAAAGCCGAAGGTTTATTTGTAAAATATCAAATGATGAAAGCTTCAAAAGTTGCAGCTGTCCAAAAATAAAAGGCTATTTGATATATTTCCTCTTATTTGAAAAGTTTTTATTGATTTAATGATACTCTTATATTTTTATATAATCGTACATAGTTTTGGAAGACAAGAGTCTTAAAAATATCCCTAAGCCGTCAACATTTGTATGACTGGTCTAAGTTCTAATGACTAATCAAACAATCTTTAAAAACTTACTCTCCAACTAAAAAAAGTCAAATATTTTGAATAAGGATTTTGATTTTTAATTCACATTGTCCGTTTTTCATGACGTATTTTTGTAAGGGTTTTTCAGTTGTATGGTATGTTTATTAAGCAAATTTAACAAACTTGTTTAACATTTTGTTTACCATTTTAATTTGATGTAATATCTTTTGATATGAAATGAAAAACCTAAAATGTGAAACTTATTATCCCAATTGTTTCGTGCATAATACACGTGTCCTTATCTTAACAAGACAGTTGAGAATAAAGGAACCTTGTTCTTAACTTTAATTTTACAAACATTTAAGAACTTTGTTTTTGTTGGACAGTCCCTATATAAAAGGTAGCCGTTTAAGCTATCAATCTACCTACTTCATAACAAAAGCTGATTTGCCTTCAATCTATTTTGTATTCTATCAATTTAGCCAATCAAATTAATAGGCCATTGTGTTTCGATTTAGGTAAGAAAAATTGTTAAAAAAGTTTTCTTGTTTTTATTTCTTTGTTACTTTGTCTTTGAAATTTGACAAATCATCTTCTCTGAGAAACTTTAAACATGTCATTATAAATGACCCCTAAATCATCAGTTCCAACCTACTGTTTTTGAATTTTCGAAGTAGGTTGTCTAACTTTCCCAAATTAAAGGAACTTCTGACCCCAATACAGATACCTTCGGAAAACCATTAAAACCCCTATAAAAATCCATCAAACCGGATGTTGCGTTCTACCGGGTGTACTTAAAATCAAAAGAAACATGAAAAATGTCTTATTCGTAAAATGCCACACTCAAAAAAGAAAAACAAAATTGAAAAGTTTTTCATTAAATTTAAATTTTTTTCGGAACCTATTTCTTCTTTACTGTGGATAGCCGGAAATAGAAGAACCATGAGCCAAAAGAAACATTTTCAAACCAAAGGACATATTCAAAGAAGTTTCTTTTTTTTTCAATTTGTCTCATGTCCTTCTTGCTTTTTCTTTGTTCTTAAATAAATTTTTCTTGTTACTCATTCTTACCTCTGTAATTGGAAGTGCCGGATTTGGATGATCCGGGCTTAATGGCCTTTTTGTTGGAGACGCTGGAGCTGCTGACATAGCCGCCCCAAAACCTGTAATAGATAATGAGATACATACAGTAAGCACGGTGTTAAGATACGTATATATTTTTTGCAATTAAATGATTAAACATCTATGTATGTGTATATAAATAGGACACTTTTGCTGATGTTATATTATAGTGGCTATAAAAGGTTCCTGTTGAATTCTATCCAAAATCTTTACGATCCTGAACTAACTACCCCATCATAGCTCATCCCACTCTCCTACACACTACACTAATAAACAAACAGCTTGTTATTTATCCTTAAAGGGCCAAAGCAAAACCCTGACTTTTGTTAAATCGCAAAGTGCCTGGCTACCTACAGGTAGGTAAGGTATAAGATAGGTATAATATTGGATTTTTTGTTGTTGTTTTCGGTCTGTCTCGAACTCTCAGTAAGGTGATATTTGCGTTGTTCAAGGTGTGACAGGTGCGGTGAAAAATGACTGGCTGATAACTTTATTTCATGTTTCGTAAGGATAAAAGGTGTTTTCATGTTTACTTTTCATATTTGTTGCTTAAGGAAATATTAATATACGAGTATGTTTTCTTTATTTGTTATATGAAACAGTACATGTTACTTTATATATTTTTGTATGTACATATATAATATACATTTTTATGTGTAGGACTTTTTAATATGCACAACAAAGCACACCTGGTGATTTGTAAACAAAATTATATGAAAGAATATTAAATGGGGAGTATCTACATTCTGAAAGGTGTTATATTGTGTAGGACAATGAAAGTGCTTTTATCAAATTATTATTTTATGTTTCGAAAATTTATTAAATATCTTTCTCTGTGTTTTCTTATTTTTTCTTCTTCTTATGAAGTTTTTATTTTGGGAATATTATTCCTTTGCAGAAAAATAAAAGCAAATAACTGCAAGGGTTTATTTTGTATCATTTTAATATAATTTGCAGATATTTTGCGTTAAGCATGAGCTCTCTTCAGTTGTTGGATTATACTGAGAAAAGCAATTACCAGAGGATATCTTGTAGACGTAAGGAAAACATGTCATTTATTAACATTCGCCATGTGTCCCTGAGCTAAAATCTCTTTTTCTTTGGCAATTTAATGTTTTCGACCAAGAGTATTTCAAATATAGTTGTGCTTGAACTGGATGGTGGTAACTTAAGTCAAACTTTATGTGTTTTTCATAAGCTTCTTCCAATTATACTTAACATAATATGATACAAATGATATTTAATAACTTTCTTAATAGGACCGAAATACACAGAATCGTGGTGTTTAAAGAAATAAAAGACTTTGGGAGGAGGCCCATACTAAACTTCCCCTAAAAAATTGTTATAAGTAATTTTTGTCTTTTTAAGAAATTGTAAAATTCTGGAATTAAACATTTAAGTTCATCCGTTTTCTGTAGAAATATATTGGAGAAGTGAAATCACAAGCAATATTTTTGAAATGCAAAAACACTTTTTTATGAGAGGGAACAACTTTGAAGTCTGTATGGTCCACGATATTTAAGTAAAAATCCAGATGTTTTTTTGAAATTTGTATGTTATTGTCAATAGAATATTTTAAAAAGTCTTATGTCCGATTTCATAAACAAACACTAAAAGCGTTTTATCTAAAAGCTTTTTAAATTTTATCTGGCCTTTAAAGTTTGTCAGTTTCACCAAGCTTAAAATGGGAAATTTCAAGGATATTTTTGTTCAAAAGGGATTCTTGTGAACGAGGAATACTCTTGAATCTAGAATGACTTTAATGTTGTTCTTCTTCGACAGATGAAGATGTCCAATCTTATATTCTAGTTAAAAATTAAAATCATAAAAACGGTATTATAAATAGTAATGCAATGCTGTTTACCTATTCATTCTGTATCTCCAAATATTGGGAATAGAAAATTTAACAAAACAAAATATCAACTGTCAATCTGTCATATTCATTTTATAATGACACTTTTAAAATTTAATGAGCCAAAAATGGACATTTACTTTTAAAAGGAGTTTAAACGCTTGTTTACTTTAAAAACGCTTGGTAAAACTAAAATATCCTTTATTTTACAGTTTAAAATCCTGCTATGTGTATAAAAGTTGTTTATGAAATTGGGCATTAGTGCTGCATGATATTAATAATAACATTTAGTAAAACAAAGTTTGGATTCAATATTGTTCTTTTTTCTTAATATAATTGAGTTGGAAATCAATTACCAGTAGTTTTTAATTGTTTTTTTTTTTTTTTTTTGTAAAAAGAAATTTGGATTGGATTACTAAAAAAATAACAACGATATTTTTTATATGATAAAACACGTGTGATTTCAAAATGTTTCATAATAAAGAGGATGGGAAGCGGATAACTTCCCATTCCGTCTGTAGATTGGTCTTGCTAAAAGTTTTAACAAAAAATTCATAATAATTTTTGTGTGAGATAAATAATTTGAAGTCAATATAATTTTTCTTAGAACAAGCTCTAACGTTTACAACAAAATTTAGAACAGAATGTAATCATTTTAAAGTCATTCCATTTATTCACGATCAATTTTTTTTTATTTTTCGTAGATTTTAAATTTGTATGAAAAAATTGTTTTGTATTTTCATAAAAGTTGTACTGAATGTCAAAAATAATATTTTCTTTAATATGAAATTAGTTTAAAGCCAAAATATACAAAATTTTGGCCCTTTTCTGATCCTTAAAAGGATCTTTTCTCCTCATTTCCTCCTTCATACAGAAAAATGAACCTCATATCATCCTTAACGATTTTTCATCGTCTTCATTTCGTTCTGCATGAATCTTAAGAATTCTTTCCGTTTTTCTGCGAATATTTTGTGACCCTCATTTCGATCTAAATGAGGTCGACGAAGAATAAGATAACAAAGAAATTAAGATTATATTTGTGCTGTTTGTATTACTGTTAAATTAATTACTAATGTTAATAAAAACTTCTTTGTTTACTGAATAAAAAAAGAATTAAATAAAAATATGAATTGTATTATTTTTTTACAAAAAGCTTTCTAATAAATAAAATGAAACAGAGTAAGGGAGAAAGAGCAAAAGCAAGTAAGAAAGAGAGAGAGAAAAGAAAATAAGTAAGGCAGTGAATGAGCGTCTAATAAAGTAGTATGAGAGAAAGAGTCATGGTTTATTTGAGGCTTTTGCTGTCGTCCTTATTTCATCCTAGTCATTGTATTTTGTCTGATAACTGCAACTATTGGGTTCAAAAGAGGAGCAACATTTTGACAGAAAGCGATCCTCTTTTCAATCGTTTTGAACCTTAGAGAACCTGAACTTTGGAGACGAAAGTAGGGCCAACATTTCGATTTGGGTAAAGTTATTGGTTCGTGAGATATTTCAGGTTAATCAAATTGCTAAGGTTAAAACAAAACACTCTATTTTCGTTGAGAGTCCTTTCTACATCATTATCTGTATACAAAAATTTGAAGTCGATATCTCTACTGGTTTTTGAAATATGGACAGCGTAAAAAGCTTTTAGAACGTACAAACGTACGTACACACGTACGCTCAAACATACCTCTACAAATCTTTTATTAAGATTATAGGGATCTTGAAACGTCTGTTATCAATACCTTTAATCGTTGCCTATTTATATTCGAGTAGGGAGTCAATTGTTGAGTAAACATTTTTGTAGGTTTTTATTTATTATAAATATGTCAGTTCGATTTCCATATTAATTGGTCAAAAGGTTGTTAAAAAAGATATTCTAAGATTCATAATATTATTAATTATTATATTCGATTAAGTTTTTTGGATTTATAAAAATAATCGTAAGTCGATTTTTTTTGATACTGTATACCAATTTAATTTCACGTTACAATGTATAGTTTTAAATTTAAATGCAGTCGGTAGCGTTATTGGTTCATGAGATATTTGGCTTCAACCAATATTTTTAAAAATTGATTTAGTAAAAACATTACCCATTTAATTTTTTTGAAACTTCTTTCTGCATTTTTTCATGTAATTTTATGTGGAAGAAAATTTATTTTAGGCGATATCTTAAGATATGGCCGATGAAAAGGGTATCCTGAACTAACGAACGAACTTACAATCACATAACACAGACATCTAATTCACATTTTTGATTTAATAAACGTCGAAAAATGTCAACATTTTTTTTTAAATTTCAATGATTACGCTAATTTTCTATGGGAAAATAACTTTACAGATGTGAAAGATCCATCAATGCTTTAATTACATTAAATAAGTTTTAACTAAATAACAGTGTGCTAAGGAATTTACTAGAACCAGCTTGGAGCTGAAAGGCATTAAGAAAGGTGTAATAATTTTGATGCAATCCACATTCGGGTTGTACGGTTGAAGAACTTTTATCTGTACTTCATATTAGGACAGATAAATATTCCTAGAGGAATGGAAGAAATAACACATGGAATCATGTTTTTACACATACCAAAGACTAACCCCATGTTTTCAGAATAGAATAATAATCTTTCTCTTGATACCAAAATCAACGAATGATTTAAAAATGCTGTCGTTTGTCAAATGAAATAAAGTATACAAAATTGGGCAGCATTTTAATATTACCTAATTATTATTTTTGTTATTTGTATGTTGCTTCAAGATATAGCAGGATAAGTTTTTGAAACTGATTAAGACTTAGTTTCAAAATTTTTAATACAACGCCATTTAAAAGGAAACAAAAATGAAAGATGTATGAATTGATCTTTTATTTTGTTAAGACTGAGATTTTCGTATCTTAATAAAAATTGGTTTTTCAATATCAATAAAACCCAATTATTAAGCCCATATTTTATGAAAATCTACAAACACCAGCTGTTTTCAACAATAAATAAATATTATTTATTGACCACATTGATAATACAAATTAATGAGGTTATTCTTAAAACCCAAATTCTATTCTTATTTTAAGCAAATAAACAATATCCTCAAGTATGGATAACGTTGCATTCTAGGACAAGACCACACACTTTCAAGATTAATTCTAAAGGGGGCAAATTATTATTAGTTAATCAATTACACATATGAATGTTCTTAATTAATGATTATTTTCAAATATATGTGAATTAGTATATTTTCATTTCAGGCTAAAACAAAAAACATCTGCTAACATGACCTACATGCCAATATAATTATAATTGAGTGATTTTCTCGGTCATTTTTAATTAATTACTCTCTACATTCATTCTCCCGCATCATTATCTGCCATTATTGGCCATTGAAAGCAGCTTATAATGTTCATCAAAATTTATTAATATCTCACGGCACATAAATTTGTATTTAATTATCTCGTATATTAAAATCAATTTCATTTTATGGAAATTTTCAGTGTGAATCATCACTCATTTATGGCCTAACAAATTCACCACCATCATATCCATACCACCAGAGATTCCGTAAATATTCTCAAACAATTCGAATAATTTATTCTAATTATTAATTTGAAATTTTCATCTAAAAGGTTGGTCGTGTGTTTCGTCGTACAAGCAAACTGGCTTAATTCACAGGAAATATTATATAGGCCAACAAAAATATTCATCAACCATCAGATGTGGGAGAGTGTAGACCAGAATAAAATTCTGATTGCAAGTGATGTCTCTGTACATAGCGGGTCGATCTTTTGGTGTTTTGAATTAGGGTTTTGGTTTATGGGAAATTTTCAGCACTCCATTCTGAAGAACTGATTTAATTTTAATCAAATACAAAGGGAATAAATTTATTATGATTCAGGTTATCTTTTAAGCCCTGAAATTTTGTTTGAATAATTAAATGGAATAATTTAAGCAGCGCAGAGTATGTACAAGTTGCACAGTGACATGAGAAATAAAAAATAATTATTCAATTTTGAAATAGCAAGTATACGCCATGGTTTACCAAGTTGGATTATTATTCTGCTTTTTGTTTCTAACTTATTAGGAGGAAAAACTTAATCGGGAACAATCTTCTAACGATTATCTATTGAAATTCTGTTTTTTTGGTTCTTAAATTGATTGAATTCATACTTATATACATTAACATCTGACAAGATCTTACTTAACGTGTCCATATACGAGTTAATGCATAATTCTACCGCAAGTTTTCTTGCGTATTTTGGAGGAAGTTTTGGATGTATTCTAGGTTACAATGAATACGTTTACAATGATAGGAATAGCTGAAGAGAATATTGACGAAAGTTATCATCGAAGTATGATTCTAATATAATCATTGAACACTAAACTAATCACTCTTTAAGTAAGGGATATTCTATATTCACCACTCTCTAAAGCTTTGAAAGAACAAGTATTTTAAATTTAAAAAAAACGTATGACTATGAAAGCTGTATACTCTATTTCTATTCCAATAACAAGTTACTACCATTTTTATTTTTTCGATTACAATTACGTTTAATTTTAATGGAAAAAAGTGAATTGCCACTCAATTGTTACGAAAGTTGAAATTAATTATTAAAAGTAATCATTATTTCCCAGCTTCTAAACTTCTTCTGCATTTTTATAAAAGAAATAAGTTAGCGTGACTGTCTGTTGATAACTAAGGGCTAGTTACTTACAACTCTCAATCATGCTTGGCTGAGAGTCATGTCAAGGATGGAGGGGACCTAAAGTTTTATGCCGAATCCCAAAGACTAATTTGAGAAACCCTTATAATGAGTGCACATTCAAGGGGATATTTCTACCCTTATTATGCAGAGACACAGCGTGAGCATTACGATAGGGAGAGAGGGTATGAAAGAAGGTATCGTTGCACATTAGTTTTGAATTCCTGCATATTACAATGTCTTGGAAATATAGGTTGTGGTAAGTATTCCCCATTCGCGTAGTACGGCTAAAGATCGAATCTCTGTACTTGAGAGTACGGCCGAAGTTTGGCTCGAGGGTATACTGATGAACATTCTAAGAAGCGCAAGTATTATTGTTAAACTGTTTAAAATAGGGTGATATAAGAAACGACGATATTATCACCAACCAATTTAAAAGTTTTACGTTTAAAACTGTCCAAGATGCTTGAGTAAGTAAATAAAAGCACCAGCCCAGAGATGGGAGTTATACTCAAGCTTTGAAAATACATACATATGTAAGTTTTGTAATCAGAAGTGGAGCCTTAGGAACCCCAAACATCTTGCAGCATTTTTCGCCTGCATCGCATATGTGATAAGTGCCATTCATGGATAATAGCAAAGACAGCATTTCTCTCTTTAACGCAGCAATAAATTCCACGCGGTTTTGTATTCCCCTTTAAACAATGCTGTTTAGGTTGGAATTTAATATTTTTATCATATTTTGTCGTTGCAGTTCCACATCCGAAGAAAATGGGTGTGAATCTGGAAACGAATATGAACATCTAAGAGAACTATCGTCAGCGAAACAATGAATTGGATTGGGAATTTAGACGGGAAATCATTACTAAAAATTAAAAAGAGTATTGAAGATAAAACAGAGCTCTGGGGCACACCAGCATTTATTTTGTGGTTTTCAAACTTGAACCTTTCCAATATTACTTGTATTTAACGACCCGAAAAGTAGTTAATAATCAAATGAATAATTGATTAATGAAACCCGAAAACTCGCATTTTCGATAAGGGAACCTGATGCCAAACCCTATAGAATGCTTTTGAAATATTAAGTGCAATAATCTTTATTTATCCAAAACGATAAGATTTGTTCCACTGTTCGGTGAGATGAACCATGAGATCACCGGTGGACCTATTGCTGCGAAAGCTGTGATGTCGATCATTAAGGAGCTTTAATTTTTAGGAAATTTCTTGGGCTGATAAAGAATAATCTTTTCCATGACCTTGAAAAGGAGAGGCTTAAGTTTAATCCGTTGATTAGCAGAGGGTGAAGAATAGTCACCTTTTTTCTGGATGGGCTGGACAAATACTGTTTTCCATCCTCTCGGAACGAAATCTAAGGACTAGGATAGAGGAAAAAGCTTATACAGAGTAAACTTTTCTTGGAAGGTTTGTCAATTCCTCTCAAGATGCAGTTATCGCTAAAAAATACTTTAGGTGGCACAGGCAGATATTGAACCCAAGACTTCTAGTACGATTATGTGCTAGCAATCACGCCACGGGTACTACAATCTTTTGAATCTGGTACCCTTAAAACTTCAAAACGTAAGTTCTATCAAAAGACAACAACAAAAAAACACAATATAGCAGTGGGTTTTCTCTGGCATTCTTACATTATACAGAGGTTCACGATATAACTCTAAAGGATTGTTCTGTTTTTAAATGTGAACTTAATATCTCTTGTTTCGCCGACTAAAGCTCCTTTAACAATTCTTTAAAGTGATTTACAAATTAAAAAAAAGGCCGATAAAGTGTTTAGTAAGTTTGTAGGTCACGGTGAATAGACGTTAATTCTGTTATTCGAACTTCATTGCATAAACGAGAAGCCAATCTTATTGTAGCTTGTTAAAACATTTTTTTTTTGCCTATAGTTAAAATTTTTCATCTTACGACCTTACTGAATTTTCTAACCGGAGGTTTCGTTTTACAAAATAACTTTTTTTTTAAAACAGAAATCAATTAATTACTTGCGTCTAAAAAAGTCTAAAAATGTTAAATCACAAGATCTAAATGAGAAATTGTGATCAGCTCTTCGACAGGAATTATTTGGTCATGAAACTTTTCTTTCAAATGTATGATTGTTTTGTTTCTTTTATGTCACGTAATGCCTTCTTGCTGGAGACAAAAATCATACACATACATTCTTGATAAACCGGCATTAAAATTTCGGTAGCTCAATACATTTGCCGCAAAAGTTTTAACAGAGTTAATGTCGAATACGTAGGGTCCAATAATACCGCCTAATAGTGATGCATTTTACTGACCCAATCAGCGAAAAACCGATGTTGCTGCTGTTTGACTATCTTGAGTTTTTATGTTAGCCGAATCTTAAAGGCTTAATTCCAAAGATCGATGAGTAATCGATAAACTTGCTAAAATAGTCGACTATTCTAAATGGAAACCTGTTACTGAAAATCCCATTGCATATAATAGGTAAATAATATATTTTTTCATTTGTTTATGAATTTTAAATCAATCAAATGTAATTCAATCTCAATCATTAACGTCGCATTATTAATCCTATAGAGGATACGGTATAAGGAAAATTAACTATTCGCAGTTCTGAAAATCACTGACAATAAAAATAATAATATTAAAGTCGTTTGTACACTTTTGTTATCCATCCATTTCTGTGGTTTTAATTAGTAAAGAGCTTTGAATCACAGCGGAATAAACAGCTATTCTATATTATTCTATGTACAAATTCAATTTTATTATAGTGACAAAAGAAGATATAAGTTTTTCTTAGATTTCATTAATTAATAAATTGCATTCAAACTTACACATCGCCAGATACATTTTCAATTTTTTATTATAACCCTGTTTTCTATCACAGACACTTTATAGTTTCTTTACTCAGACTTGTAATCTTTTATTAAACAAAGTTATTTCATATTAAATTATCAAAACAAACTGTTAAAGTTATTTTAAAACAAAAACAACTTAGCTTAACTAATTTTATCGAAAGATATTCAAGCTGATAAAATTATTGTTATTTCTCTAAGATATTGTTATTATTATTATTTACTTACCATTTTTCAGTTTACAGTTTGTGATTATATCATTCATCAATTCTTTGTTTTTCTGCAATGAAAAAAAAAAAATAAAAAAAACACATTAAATAAATTAGTATTGGTGCCATAAAAATAGTACTCTAAGTTTTAGTTTATTTAATAGTATTGATCATAAAAAAATATTAAAAAAGAAGATATATTGAACTTAGTTAGAAGGCAAAGAGAAGTTCGTAGTGTACCTAATATGACTTTAACACTTACGCGAGTAATAGTTGCACTATCGCTATTATCGTGTTCAGACTCAATTTTTGAATATTTCATTAACACACAAGCGCCAGTTTCGAAACAGTCGCCGACGCCGCCATAGCCGCCACCACCACCGTCGGCAACGCCACTGTAAGCAAGTTTTTGAGACCATCGCTTTATGGTCGAAGATTTATTATCCATATAAATCAATAGATCTCAATCAGTCAACTTAACTGCGAAGTTATAACTTTTACTAAATTGATTTCGGAAAAAACACCCACGATACGGGGTTAACTTATACTTTAAACAAATATACTAAACAAAAATAAATAAAATATAGGTAACTTCAGTCAATCGAAGGCGCTGACACGCTAAGTTTCTATATAGATACGAGTAGGTGTTCATAAATATGACTTTACCATGCGCGCGTTCTTGACACGTACCACCACAAACACCTGAACAATTACAGTCTTATAACATGTGTTGTATTCGTATTGGCTTCATGTTGGGCTTATCAATTTTAATATGGCTTGAAGGTGTTTGGAGCGATATGACAAGCTAGCTAATTATTCGAAGTGTATAGAAACGATATCGAAAGAGAAACACAGTTAATGGCATTGAATGAAGGTTTTCCGATATTGTATGTACAGTAGCGGGCTATAAGGTACCTAGAGCCTGATTGAATGGTTCTTAATTTTTAATATTACTTAAAAATCGAATTTTTGTTTATTTGAGTGGTAGAGATTGTTAATCTGTAACTGAATACTATTTTCACTAGTTTTAAATTTTATTCACAAAAGGAATAAAAGTTCGAATAAAAAAGTGTATATATTATTTTTAAAAGTCGCTTAACAACTTTTTTCTACGTTCTATACAATTTTTTATTTTTAGTTTTTGGTTCTATGGTTCTTAACCTGCTACATGTAAATTATAAGTATGACGTTTTCCTTGAAACTAGTTGTTTTTATTGAAATGATTTACAGAATTAACTTACAAAAATAATACGAGTTTGCAATAATTTTGATGTTCTCAATTCGAAGAAAACTGAATTTCTTTCATAAAAATTGGGTCTTATAAAGTTGTATATTACAGCGGATAATTTGAAATAAACCTTTAATAATTATAAGGGAGAATTTAAATTGAAAACAAAACTAAACACTTTCTTCAAAGACCCGAACTTAATCGCCAAAAACTTCACATAGAATTACTTACCACACTAAGAAATATTTGCACAAGTATTTTGCATTCGTAAGGCATTTCAAACTACAAATTATAAAATATATACAAAATTAACTTCAAAGAAAAAAATCTAACGATTCTCGAAAATCAATTGATAAATGGTCATTAAATGTATAGATATAAACTTATTTTCCAAGTACCCCAAAATAAATGAACTATTTAAAAAAAAACTCTTTGGATACAGAAGCAAGTTCGTCTGGCTCTACATTTTTTGGAGCTAGTATTTTTGACAACTGTCACTTGATTTATGATTCATTTGGTTAGCCATTTCATAATGAGTAGATTTATACTAAAATACTAGTTCGGTTTGCACTATGCATGGAAATATCACTTTATTAAAGAAAACTTTTGGTGAGGTCAATATCTGGTCTCGTGCAACTGTGGCGTGACTTCAAGATCGAACACTTTTGGATTATTTTTTGTAAGTCACTTATCGACGCTGATAAGACCTTCTTGGTCTTATTAACGCCTTAAAGAAGAAGAACAGGAGTGTTGTTTTTAAAGTGCATACATTTTTGGTCTTTTATTTTTCTTGAAAACCACACGTCAAAAACAGCATTTATTACAAAAAAGTGAATGTTTCGTACTTTTTCGGACTTTTTTTTTGGATATTCATTGAAAGTTTTATAATGCGATACCTTTGCCTGGCTTCTTAAAAAATATAACCGTTTCTAAGGTCTCCTCAGCCGTGAAGATTCCTTTTTACGAAACGAAGCCTTGTATTTAGGGAGACCTACACAAGAGTCAGTTATGTAACCAAGGTTGTTCCCGTGGTGTGATTGTTTGTGCGTAGGACTTTAATGCCAGAGGTCTTGGGTTCAATCCCTGCCTCTTGCGAGGAATTAACCAATCCTCCAAGAGTAATTCTTGTCAAGAAAAGTGATTTCTCAAATAAGCCACTCGGATACGAAACAAAAACTCTGGGTCCTCGATCCCTAAAATGATTTGCACACAGGAATAATTGAGAGTTGTAAACCAGGTCCTGGTTCTCTACAGACTGTTGTTTAATTTAATACGGTACCGAGATTACCACTTTTTGAAAGAGACTTAAAAAGCCTCGTCAGCCTGGTAATGAAGTTCCATTCTAAATTACTGTTGAATTTTCGTAAAAGGAATACTACGAAATGTGATTTAATTTTTTCTTTTATCAAACCATTTGAACTTGTTATGAATTTAATTGATAAGTTAACGACCCTACAGTCTTTATTTTATATCCTATGACTGTTTCATGTTTACAAAAGTCATAAATAAATTTCTAAATTACAATTTTTCCCACTAGAAGAAGCCTAAATAATTCTTTTTAGAGGTCTTCTAAACCAAGTGGTAAAAATGTTTCTTAAATTTTTGGAAATCCCAGGACAAATAAATTTATGGTTTCGGAGGAGATGTGGGAAAACAAAAAAAAATTAAAGTAAAGTATTTTTGTTTTACCATTGTTAGGCCCGTACAGTAAAAACATCACTCGTGTACGCTGCCATGGAACTTTTAAACCCTACAATAACCCCTAACTAAAATATAATTTTTTACGAAAGTGAGTTAATACATTTCTTATAATTATGAAAAAACTAACAAAATGTCAAAACTAATTATTAACATTTTTCTGACACTTTACCCAACTCGGATTTTCCAATAGGGACTTGATAATGAAGACTTGAATTTAGTTTGTGAACACATCTTTTTACTTATTATGAAACTATCATTGTCAATTTATTTAAAAAAAAAAACTAAATATTTTCATCATGGTTAAAATACACAAAGGAGCAACGTCTGACAACTATACAAATTTTTCTACCGAATTTCGGAGTCGGTGACCGCAACTTTAAGAACGTTAACTCCAGTCAAATCATCTTTAATGACGAAGGTCATTTTTGGCTTAATATGCTTTGAAAACTCCAGTTTTGCTTCACATTGTCACGTTATTGCGAAGGGACAGTATTATCGTGCCTTGATTATTGATTATTTTTATATGGAATTTAAAGATATGGATTTGGGTGACATGTGATTACAATAAAATGGTCCCGAAACCACACAGCACACCTTACAATCGATTTATTGAGAAGTGAGTCTTATGAACGTTATATCTCAAAAAATGGGCCAGATTATTGGTAGATTAATCGGTGTGATTTGCCAATAAGCCAACGAACGTTTGATGAACTTTGCTGAAAGATGTGACTAAGTCAGCGGACATTGGGTCCAACGAATTGACCACTGCAAAAGTGTCCACGGTGGCCACATGAACTACTCGTATGTAAGTAGTGCTTCAGTTTTGATTGTTCTTCAAGCTAATAATAAACGCTTGAAATATGTCAAATAGTTTACATTTTATTTAAAAAAAAAAGTTGTCAAGTGCTTATTTGGTAAACCCTTTACTTGGCCTTGAATTTAAAGTATTTCATGGGTCTTAATAATGAAATATTACTATTTCAATATAATTCTGTAGGAACTTTTCCAATAAAACACCAATTATTTATCATCAACCGCTTCTCTGAGCAGTTTCTTGCTTAATCAACTTTAAAAACACTTTAACGCCAATCAGGATATCAATGCCAAAATATCCGTTTAAATATTTACTTCTCGATTAAATATAGCCTCCTATTTCCAGCCCTGATGTTAATGACATCAACTGATAAAAACTCGCTCATTTAACATAAATGTTTATCTATCTTTCTCCATTACACAGAAAAGGTTAACAACGTTATACGCACCAAAGAAAGGTGCGAAATTCTTCTAATTGAGATCTTCGATAAAAATTCCATTTAAAATTAAAAAAAAAGAAGCAATTCAAATAGAAAAACACCTCAACGAGATCTAAGATATCTTAACCTAGGTATAATAAAAGACGGGCAGACAACGGGACGCAGCGGCGGCGGCGGCTCGTTAGGACGTGCTTTTTAGAAAATAACTTTCATATTTTGCCAGACCATTAATGCTTATGCAAATGGCTTTTTGCCTCAGTTTGCCGCACGTTATTTAATCTTATCTCGTAATCGGGTGTAAGTGAGCGAAGCTATCGACTTGAAAAAATAAATGACCATGAAATTGTGAAAATTACATTGGGAAATACCCCCACTAACCCATCGTTCGCGTCGCGTCGTCATGAAATACAATTTATATTGATTTTCAGGGACATCGGACATGAATTTGATTCGCGAAATGCGTGATGAAAGAATGTTTCTTTTTTTTGAGAAAATTTGTTAGAGTCGTTTACGAATTTCCCAGTAAAATATGTCATTTTAAACAATTACTTTTATTCCATAGAATTTCCCGCTTAAATCTCGTCTCGGAAAAAACGCAATTTTCTGCTATTTAAATACACGATTATCTGCAACACATGTTTTTTGAATAAAATCCAACGTCTCCACAATATTCTGGGCAAAACAATTGCTTGGTTAGCGGAGCACATTTTGCGCGTCCTGATTTTTGGGTTGGCATTTAATGCCAAAAACATTGTCAACTCCGCATATCCACATCATAATAATTACCCACCGCTGAAATGCCATTTTCATTTTAGTCCAAGTTCTTCTGCGAACAAAGCTTTTGTGGTTTATTCTCATTTCTGGTGATATTATTTGTGTTATGAAATATTATGCTATGGTTGATCTAGAGCTAGAGGGTAATTAAGTTCCGTGAATACGAATACGATGTTTAGACTTTAGATACAAATTGCAAAAAGCCGATTTGAATAAACTTCCTCTCTATCTCTCTTACCATCATCACAACGCAACACAACCCCACTTTTAACCTTTATTATGTAGGTACCAGCCATGCTATATAACTTTTCAATTTAAGCAGAGGTGAAAAAGTGTATAAGGCTTGGTGCTTGACTTGGAGTAGAATGACAAATTAAGGGATAAATTAGGTAGCTCATGTCAGTGACAGGTTGATTTGGCATACCACCTTAACCATTAATAATAATAAAATGACATGCAGGTTTTTGGTTTTAAGTGGAGGGATTGTTTTTGTGTGGCTTTGTTTTGGGGAAAGGGAGGGGGGTAAATTTAAGTGGTCAATCAAGGTGGATTTAAAATTTGAATGAACAATGAGTTGTTAGGGAATAAAATTATAACAACAAGTATTTTAGGTATTAAGTAGTATTACTTTGTTACATCGTTTACTTTTACTTTTATGTTTTGATGATTTGACAAGAAACACTTTTCCTTTCGTTTTTTAATGATGTTCAAAGATAATCAAAAGTCGTTTGTTTGTTATTTGTGCGAGTTTTTTAGATACATTATTATTATGGAGTAGCAAAATAATTATATTAATAAATACCCAAGTCTATAGATTAAAAAACGTTTACTTATTTCAAAAAGTAATAACTTAACAAGTTATTCTCTTTAGTTGTTATAAAAAGCTTTTCTAAATTTTGAGTTTGAAAGTTATTGTGATATACGCTGCCAATTACTAGGATAAGCCCACACATGTTGAATTTGATTTTCGCTTTTTATAGCTCGTGGTTAATACATATTTCACCAATAAAAATTCATATAATTTAAGTTAAAATTAGAAACTAGCGTTAGAATTTCACAATATCAAATAAAAAACTACTAAAAGGCGTATACAAAAATGATCCACCAGGATGAGACCATTGGGAATATTTCCGTGAAGGAGTTTAGAAGTGTGGTCCTTTAAATTATTTTGTATAGAATATCGAAAAGAGTGTTGAAAACAATTGTCTTAATTTAATTTGTAGCACATATGGGCTCTAGAGATACTTTGACAACTACATAAAGAGCAAAATTAGATGCTTTGAAGAATTTAGGACTCTCGTGATGTAAAATAGGAAGGAGACTTAACTCAAGCAAGAAAGTTGAAAGCAATCATATTGCTAATCCACAAAAATATGGTAACAATCAAAATGTGTTCAAGGCAGACACAAGAACATCATGAGAAAAGTGATTAATTCTACGGCTTGTTCAGTTCAGTTTTCTTTATTGAGACTTGAAATCCTCAAATTAGTTTTAATTACAATATTTTTTAATTATGCTGCTGACTTCATTAATATGTCTGGCTTATACAAGATGTTTAATAAAGGATTACATACATACATACTTCAAGAATGTATTTCATCAATATAATTGTGTGTTTGCTCCCCACACACATGGCTCTTAAAGAACAAACTTTAAACTAATGACTAGAACTTAAGACTAAATAACAAAAGAATTATTCCATATGCAAAGCTACGATTATAAAAGAATTTTATTTTCCATCAGGTTTTTTGAGTTTGAAATGAATATAGTAAGAGCAGTTACTAAGTTCGAAATATAATTTAATATACCAGAACAAAAAACTTTTGATTTATTCAAACAAATACAAATAATAAAAAAATTAACTTAATTAACTTTAATTTAATTAAACGGCTATACCAACTATAACTGTATGTATTATATAAAATATTTGTATATATATTTTTTTTTTCAATACACAATTTTATCTTCAAGGAACGTTCAATGTGGCTTTCTTATAAAATTTAGCTTTCTATTAAATTTAGGAATCTATTATGCAAAAGATCGAATAGAGATTGATAATACTCGAAGTATAATCTTTCATTGGTAATATTTTTGTCCCATAATCCTTTGATAAGTGGATTTGGATGATTTTGATTTTGTTAAATTATACAATGTATAGTTAGAAAACCATTTTCGACTACATATTCTCCACTACAAAATCGTAAGATAGTTCTTTCAAACTTTTCGAATTCTTTTGCTGCCTTTGGAGAAATAGAGAAAACTTTACGAGATTAAAGGTCTTATCAATGCTTTAAAATCAGAATTTTAGTACTTTGGGATAGATGCTTGGAAGAAAGTAATTTTTTTAAGGATCTTGGGTTCAATCCCTGCCTGTGCTACCTTAATTTTAAAAAATAATTTTCGCGGATACTGCCTCTTGCGAGGAATTGACAAATCCTTCAAGAGTAATTCTTGTCATGAAAAAGTGCTTTCTCAAGCTAGCCGTTCGGATTCGGCCTAAAATTGTAGGTCCCTTCCATTCCTGACAACAGTACTCGCACACAGGAATGGTTGAGAGTTGTAAGTCACTAGGCCCTGGTTCACAACGGACTGTTGCGCCACCCCATTTGATTTGATTTGAAATTTTTTTAAATAGCAGTAGTCATTTTCGCTTTGTTTAATACAACATTCCGCACATGTTTGCTAAATTTTAACATATTTTGATAGTAAATCCCTAAGTACTATGTTTCTGTTTTTAATGGAACTATCTTATCATCAATACGCAAGGATAACTCCTTGCTTTCTCTAACAGCCTTTCGGTGCCCTTTTACATAGGAGTTCCTGAAACAGGTTAGCCCACATTTTTCAGTTTTTATTTTTAATCCTCAAGATTTCAAATACGAGGGTAAAATAGGTAAAGCATTTTGTAATTTTTCTAGTGACTTGTTTGGCCTTATAGCAGAAGTAAAACGTTTTGTGCAGTCTGCGTACAGAAGTGCTTCAGGCTTGGAATCAGATCTGCATAAAGGCATGTCATATAAAAATACATTAAATAGTTTTGGTCCAAGTGATGTTCCTTGAGCAACTCCTAAGAGTACTGGGAATGGATCTGATTACTCCAAACCAATCACAATCGACGCGGTTCTTGAATTAAGAAAACTGGTAATCAATCTAATGAGAGCCTTAGGACAGTTCAATCTTTTTAACTTAAAGATAAGACCTTTATAATGCCTCTAAATCAATATCCAGGGCAATTGTGCACTTTTTTTTAATCTCAGATTGTAAATAATATTATCATTAAGAACTAAAAGCCAATGTTCCGTTGAGTGGTTTTTCTTAAACCCAAATTGAGTGTTTGGTATAATATTTGAGTTATCGAGGAAACTATCAAGATATTCTACTATGACATTTTCGAACAGTTTTCCTATATTGGAGAAAAGAGGTATTGGTTGGTTATTTGTTTTTAGCTATAGGCATAATCTTTTTCCATGCAGTTGGAAAGTATCCGTTGTTTATACTATGCTTAAAGAGACAAGTTAAAGTGAGACCAATGAAAATCGGACATTTCCTTTATTCTTAGGCTTGTCTCAAATTCAACTCTACCAGTGACTAAATAAGGGCAAAAAGCTGGGTATAACAAACCAGAAAAATAATAACAACGGTTCAAAGGATAATACAAACAAAAGAGGTGCATTTTGCAAGAGAGCATGTTACTTGGAGCAGTGAATAAAAGCGCAAAGCAGTTTAACCTTGACGGTCCTTTGGTTAAAAGTTATGGCACAGACGGCTTTTATTTTTCGTCCATAATAATGAACGTGGAACTTTTCCCATGGCCCCTATATTCACAGAGCACAATTGAAAATGCTTTTTTTAAAACTTATGGAGTTTGCACACAATTTGAAGACAAGGACACCTTAATCGAAGATTTTCGTGATTCCTGAGGCAAACATTCCTGTGATAATTACAAAAAAGGAATATTTCCATTTTAAACCGTTTTTTAAAGGTTATATCCGAAATATTGGATATAATAACTACAAATTTAAAACAACGTTATAAATAAATGTTGTTAAGCCATAAAATCTAAATATTTCATTAATTTTC
Organism: Eupeodes corollae; assembly: GCF_945859685.1. Lineage (NCBI taxonomy): Eukaryota > Metazoa > Arthropoda > Insecta > Diptera > Syrphidae > Eupeodes > Eupeodes corollae. Next base: position 52,288,467 of record NC_079149.1, on the reverse strand, counting down.
TTTGTTTTTTTTCTTAAATTTTGCATGTGGGTTCACCTTAGTGACGCAGTTTTGCATAACCTTTTTTAGGTAGTCTATTTTTAGAGCTTTCGATTAAAATACTGTCACCAGCTATAAAAATCGAAAATTGACTAAACCATTTCTGGCCTCTGATTTGTGGAAAAGAGAATTTTGACGAAAAGAGTCTAGACTTATGCCCAACTTTATTAGACAAATTCAAGCGTAGAGAGGTACACAATTATTGAGCAGTGTATTAAGATTGTTAAAGCATTTTTTGACAATGGTCGTTTGTGCCACTCGTACTAACCTCATTTTCGAATAACGTTGCAATCGCAACGCCATGCACCAGTCCAAAACCGTGCCCACCAGTGATACAAATTTAAAATTATTCTCATCAATGAAGAGAATCATTTCGATGCATTTTAAAGGTCTTACTAACGATGACATACGATTTTGCAGTTCGTCGACCGATTGCGAGAATTATTTTGTTAACTGAAACTTAAAAACTTTAATAACCAAGTCTTTATTTAAATAATCTAAAATATCCTTTGTATGATGTTTAAATCAACAGATGGATTGGTAATTGAGCAATGTATACGGTTTCGATTCTTCACCAATATTTCCAATTTTTCACTAATCTTATTATTATCGGCTTAGGAGGTTCTTAACTAAGTTTAAGTGTTGTGAACTATGGCTTCAAAATGTTCGTGTTTGTGTTGAATTTTGTTTCAGGCGTGTATTGTTTCATTTTTAGTATTAGGGCAGTTTTACTTGTCGAATTTCAAACCGCTTAAAAAGTGAAAAGTGACTAAAAAGTGGATTGCTCAATATGAAACATCTTTTATTACAAAATTGTTATTTGAATTAAAAAAAATTTTTTGATTATGAGAAAAATATCTGTGTTTTTCATAATTTTGATCCAGACTTAAAATTGACTAATTTTTCAACTAACAAACTCCTAACCAACTCCAAGTCCAACTAGATGAAATAAATGCTTGATAAGAAAGAGAAGTATTAGATATCTATTTCACGCACTCAGTTAATTAAACAACCAACACACATTCGAAAATCTATGGTTCTTAGTGATGTACATTTTTTAGTATGCAAGGATCTCTGCAAGTTTATTTTTATTTTTCATCGACACATATTTTCTATTCAATTAATACTCGTCTTAAGCATTTGGTCCGTTTATTTAAGTTGAAACAAAGTACCCACATACATTATATACCAAAAACAACCACTTTATCATCTGTTTACCAAAATTAATCCAACCCACACAAAACTCAATGGAATTTGAGAAAAAAAAGAAGATTAAAATAGAAATGCCATTTATCTTCGTCAAAGCACAAAATAAAAGGTAAATTTAACCAGAAAAGTGGTGAGATGGTTCTTGATTCTTTTGTTTGACTCGTTTGTTTAAAAACAAACAAAAAAAACAAACAACTGAAACCATTTTGTTTTCAAGCATTCAAAAAAATGGTAATTGAAATCGTGCTTACTAGATGCGGTAAAGTTCCTTCAATATCTTTATTCTCTGTTGGTATAAGTTTGTGAGTTACTAAATGTATTCTCATTTCTTTTTTGCATGTTTTAAAGTTTTACTTTTTTAAAGGACATATCTGTCCTTTTTTTTTGTTGTCAATTTCACGCTGACATGAAAATGAAAACAAAGTCCATTGAGTGGGATACGATTAAGATTTAATTTGTTTCCGTTTGAGGTTTTTTATTATAGGGCATTTGAAATACTTTATTTTGAATTGCAAATATAGATACATATGTCTTTTAGTTAAACACTAGTGGTAGTACTTCAAATAAATTGCAGTGTTTGTATTTTATTTAATACGTTCTTTTCTTTCAATCGCAATGTTAAGGGATCGTTTGTAAATAACTTTTAAGTTAATTTACAATCTATTTTAGTTTTTGGTGCACTCTTAGTTATTTACCTAATACAGTTACTGGAAACCGACATTAAGGTTTTGAATTTAAGACCACGAAGGATATTACAATCATTAAAATGAATATGTTATGATGTTTAGAAGCCAACGCCAATCCACCAGTAGAACATAAATTGTGTGCTCTATAAGGGATTACATTTACGATGGAGAAGAGATATTTAAATTTAAAATACACACAACGATACGTGGTCCTTACTTACATGGTAAAGGATTTTATAATATAAATTCTCATTTAAAATTAATATAAATAGATATAAATTTATTTTTAGATCTTCCTAGATTACCACAATCTATTTCAAAGATGAGTCAATATACCTATACAGGAGATACAACTGAACCCTTCTTTAAAAAGGTAAATATTCATCCACCTGTAGTAGAGGCATAGAAGTAGAGGCTTAGAAGAAGGTAACGAACATAACATTTTAAATTGATTAATGAATGTAAACAGTTGTGGTAAGCAATCTGCCTCAGCCTTTTTAAATAAAATAAATGAATATAAAAGTCAAACATGTGGTTTACCTGAAGTAAAAGGCTTCCACTGATTGAATAATAATAAATGAAAATAGAATTCAAATTTAGAAACTTACAACAAAAAAAAAAAGAAAAAACAGCAATGAGTTAAAATAAAAACTTCAAAAAAGTAAGTATGCACCACATTGAACCAGTGTATATTTTTATTTGTGTATTGTTTATTTGAAGACTTTTAAGAGTTTTGGTAAAAATATCGTTAGATAGAGGAAGACAATGCACATTGAGCCATTTCTGCCAAGTTATACAAAGCGCCACAAAAAATGTTCAAACGACAATTTAAAAGCTTACTGTTGTTCCCTTAGAAGTCTTCAAGTTAGCGTTTGATTATTAACACCATTTAAGCTTAATCATGACAGTAGAATTGATTTTCAAGTTGTAAGAAGAATTGTTAACCCTTTATAAGGTGCTTTCATTAAAATAGTCGCAATCGATCAACTTAAGAAGAAATGATATGCTTTAATGTGGATAGTGGAGCCTTCGCATAGACATTATCTTGCACTTGGCCACGATAAAAATATAAACGTTTTAAATGAAATATCCTAACTGCGAACAAAAAATTGTAACAGCATTGTTAGATTTTAACTGTCCAATGTTGAAAAACAGTAGCTTAATATTAAATAATGGGTTTTCAAAAGAATAGGGCTGAAATTCGATATCTGTCAAACTAAGTTGTTAAACCATTTTTTTTATCAGTTGAAAGTCTGAAATTTACGAAAATGTATCACTCACCTATCGCACAACGCATAATGGATGATTGGAGATTATGGCTTGCATAATCGTCGAACTTCGCAAGCAATTGGCAAAGTTGTGAAGAAATTTGAAGAAACTGGATTGGTAACAGATATGAAGGCCTATGCATCATCGTTTCGCTCGTACCACTGAAAATATCGCTGCTCTAAGTGAAAATGTTGTTGAAGCCCCAATGTTGTTGAAGCCCCAATGCCTTCATTGCAACAAAAACTTGAATCTTAAAATTTACTCCAAAACACTCTCGGAGAAGTTTGAATTAAAAGAGTTTAAATAATTTTGTTAATAATTGTAACAAATAAATTAGGGTTTAAATGCACTTCTTTTTGTCAACACCTCTTTAAATAAACTAACAAATCTTTACTGTACTGACCACTTTATATAACTAATTATGTTGTTTAAACAATGCACCTATTCCAACAAATTTCATATTTCTGAAATGTTTCATTTTCAAAAAACTAAATATTTCTATTATGTATGCAACTCCAGGCCCACCTTCATGTCTATGATTATTACCTTTCAAGGCTTGAAATATATATATGTATGGTTTGGTTAAGAAAAATCTGTTTAATTTTGATGGCAACATTTCATTTCATTAAAAATAAAGGAACTTCCAAACAAAAATAAGCGAAAGGCAAACACAAGAATTGTAAACAAAAACAACAAACAATCCGAAAATTGTATCTCATCATGTAACAAACAACTTCACTTCACATCACATCGGCAACAGTGCAGCCTCATTAGAAGAATTTTTATTTAACTCAATTATCAAACCAAAAACAAGAGTAAAACATCAAAAAATTCAAACATGAAAACGTGTACACCTACTTAATTAAGCTCGAGAGGAAAATCAGACACCCTCTTTAAGTGTTACTGTTTTTTTCCTTTTAGCTTTTATCAGAGAAAATTATATACATAAGTACATAGGCATGATTACCTACATTAAAACATTTATATAGGTACAATACATACCTCCCAAATTAGGCGAAAATCTTGTTGTTCCACACGCAGCAACTCACAAGTTGTTTTCGTAACGACCGTACTATCTCGTGGTAAATCGTGCAAAATTGATTCGCCAAATGTAGCTCCAACGCCGAGATTACATAATGTAACTGGTGTCTAAAATGATAAGAGAAGACAAAAAGACATTAAAGGAAATTATTTTGTTTTGGATGTTGGTTATGTTTTTCTTTTTTAAAGTTTTATATAAGGGTTCGAGGCATTTTTATACAGGTTTTAGCATGGAATTCAGTTTTGTTCTACATATCTGAGTATCGTTAAAATGTTCAAAAGTTCTATTTAACTTTTCTATATTCATTCACAAGGTTCAAAAAGTTCAGATTGTTATTCTTTAATAGTACTTTTTCATACAGGGTGACACAAAAGGAATATAATATATAATGTGAAAAATTAACATCATTTTTCACTTAAATTCTATTTGAAAAAATTTGTATGGATTTGCAGCAATGAAATTCAATGCCAATTGGAAAAATTAAGGTGTATTGCATAGTTAAAATCGTAAAATTGAACAAATTTAAATTTGATCGCAAGCCAAATAATTACAGTTTAAATATTCGATACGTAGTATTTTTAGAAAAAAAAATAAGCAATTTTTATAAATAAAATTTTCCCCACTATCATTTCATTACTTTTTCGAGTCCAATACTAAATTTTTGAAATACATATTCTTTATGATTATTATTTTTCTTAGAAATTTGTCATTAATGACTTTAATTTTAAATTTAAGTAGGAACAACAAAATTTAAATGAATTTAAATTTAATGAAAGCAGCAGCATTACAAAAATAAGCTCATCAAAAAAAGGAAATTAAACGTAGAGAAAAGTCAGTGTTAAGTAAATGGATTTTAACGGGGACGATAAATTGGCTAAAATTCAATAGAATTTAAAAAAGCTTAAGCAGCTTAAACAAAAATGGATCTTCTTGTTTGCAATATAAAAGTTCTTATAGTATTTAAGTTTAAAGTTCAACGAGTCGACTAAAGCTGCAGTTTTTCGAATTATTAGGTCGAAGTTTTTGAACGGATTAAACAACTTTAAATGTGTATGCAAATTTCTAGCACCAAATATGACATGGATGGAATCTGGTGGATGCAATTAGAAAGGTGAGATATGTACTTTGTCAAATTTCGTAAAAGGGTTTACAAAAAGATCAATCCTTTTCTGTAAAACATAAAGATTTTTACAGGTGCTACCTCCTGTGAGGACTTGAAAATCCTTTAAGAATAATTGATGTCATGAAAAGTGCTACCATCCGATTTTTTTTTAAAACAGTAAGAGATTTTTCTAAAAACTGGATTAGAGTAGAGAAAGTAAATTTTAAGACTAAATATTATTCATTATTTGGTTTAGCATTCACTTTACTAACACACATTTTTAGTAATTGGTAAAACTTTCTCAAACTTTAGGAAATACATATATCATAAAGAGTCAAAGGATTTTACTTAATAGATAGAGTGTGGATCAAAAGTACAACATGGGAGAAATTTTCTTAGGTGATTATTGATTAATGACAGTCAAAATAATCGGATTTGATCTCTGTAAGGTGAAAGTCAAATTTATAGCTAGAAAGCTGTCACAACAAAAATTCGAAAGTCATTTTTAAACAATATTGTCGTTAGAGCTACCAGATGCTTACACATACGGAAGGAAAATTGTATTAGTTACATTTTTGTGGCCGACAAAGGTTTCGACATTCAAAAAAATACCACAAAAGAAAGAATGTTGATAAAACACAGCCAATTTGAAACTATTATTTACATTTTTATTGGAATCATTTGAAAATTTCACCATAGCAACAATTAAAAAATTGTGACAATTCTAACCCGAAATTGTTAAATCGAATTGAATTGAGTTGAATCATCTTACACAGACGGGAAGCTAAGCCATAGTCAATGTGATAATCACTTATCATCTTAGCCGATTCCACTCCAGATATTGAAACAGAAAAACTGCCAAATTATGATTTTAATAATTGGTAACAACACTATTTTGTATAAAATAATATAAATTTTAAGTTGGTATTTGTGTCGTTATCCAGGGGTTGAATCGGCTAAGGTGATAATTGACTATCATATTTTTGATGGTCAAATTGACTTTCATTTTCATTCCTGTGTAAGATGATTCAACTCGATTCAATTCGATTGAACAATTTCAGTTTAGAATTGTCAAAAATCATTGTTGCCGTGGTAAACTTTTGAATTGATTTCTACAAAATATCCTAATTAAAATTAGCTATGATTTAATAACATTCTTACTTTTCTTGTGATTCTTCGAATGTCGTAAGCTTTGTTGGCCACAAGAATTTTGTTTAACTAAAAAAGGTAAAACTTACAATACAAAATATCTTTACAGTCACAGTTCGTGAAAATTAACAAAGCAAATACTCTTAAAGGGACCTATTAATTGGAAATTCAAGCTGTTGACTGGACTTTTTTATCCACTACTCTTGTAAGAATAACTGTACAGATGTCATTTGGATCTAGCAAATTGTTAAACTTAAAGTACTTTCTCCGTGATTTTAAATTTTGCAATTTGTTAAGAGATAGTAAGATGTTAAAATCGTTTTAAATTAGGTAAACCATCTTTAAAGCTAACTAAATTGCTAAAAACAGCTTAACCATTTTACTCAGTCATCAAAAATTGTGCTCCATTGATTCAAATAATTATATCTTATGCTGACTATTGTTTATAAAATTCATTAAATGCCATTTTTTTCATAGAATCAACAACAAGAAATTACGCAAAATTAAAATTCAAGATTTTTCTTTGAAAAATCGAATCGCTTTCTTTTTATCAGTGTGATAATAAAACGTATAAAAGTTGGTATTTTATCATATGGGTATAATAAATATTGTTGTTATTTAGGTAATTTTGAACAATATTTTACAAAACACGAAAACCTACAAAAGCAACAAAAAACTGATATGAAATGATTCTCGACTCAAATATTAGGAGAACAAGGAAGGATATTGACTTCAAAATCAAAGTCTTAGACAAATCGGCAGACGGAATGAAAAATTCTTTGTGTGGATCACATCCCAACCCTTTTTTATAAAATAGAATCTACTGGACGTCCGTATCATTATTTTTTTGAATCCATAATAATTAAAATTGCGTTAGTTTCTTTTTTTTTCTAAGCAATATAAAATATAAATGGTTTCGGTATTGTGAATTGAGAAATTTAAGGCTATTCCCTTATGTATAAAAGAGATATTTGACTTAAAAATGATGAACGCCTATTGTTGAAGAAGTTTTAAATCTAGAAAATATGCATTTTTCGGTATTTAATAAGTAAAAGTTAGTAGTAAAATTAACTATTTGAACAATTCGCTTTGAATTGATGAACTGTATTATTGGTAAAATGTATTTATTTATGTGTTGAAAATGCACTTTTCTTATATATTATATATAATATTTTGTTTTTACTTTGAAATAAGAAAACTTTGTTATGGAATAATAATTTTCTCTACAAACTAAATTTTAATTGTTCGCAATATTAGGGAGTCAAACTGACTTCCATGTAGAATCAGGGCAGCTAAGGTAAAAGCAGAACTGTAATCGGGCAAAAAGAAGTGCTTACTTGCACCTCCACGTGGGGGCTCCTGGATAGCAAGTGGAGAAATCAGTGCAGCTCGATGACGAATGATATTGTGCAATTAATAATAATTGAAAGAGGCACCGCAGAAAACTGCACTGATAAAATTCTCAATCTTGCTAGCGAACGAAAGAAGCTACGGCTAACTTCCTTCTTAAAATTAGATTTTTCGAAAGATGTTAAGAACCTTGACCATCGTCCTTCTCCTGGGTAAGGGTCTGACTTACTGATAAAAGAAATAGACCGAATCAGTAAATATACAAATCGATTGACAAAGAGAGCAACGATATTTAAAAGATTAAAAAAGTCTGAAGTCTGGAATCCAAAAATTATTTTTATGAATAATGTATATTGTAGCATTTCGCAAAACAAGAGAGAGTAACTCTATGTGTAAATCATTTTGGTAAATTTTAAAAACTAGTGTCAAAACTTGTCGTCAAATTATGGCTAACCGCTAGCCGTTGGCGTTGTAAGTGCTTATTGTTTCCTGTTCGCAATATCCCTTAATTTTATCCAACAAACTTATAAACAATTTGTATTTTCGATGTTCAATCCCACAGATGGTACCTGAGTCATCGCTTGGGCAAGAACTTAAAACAAAAATTAGTTATTAAGTTTTCGCAACGTCAAGGTCAATGTCAAATTTAAATATTTTTATTTCATGATTTCTACATTACATATATCAATACAAATATGAATATTGGTAAAGAAAAGATTCACTTTCTTATAAATATGTAAATGATTCCTGATGTTATTTGTTTTACGATCAGTTGTTGCTTATGGCTTGAATTAAAACAAAAATCATGCAACACATATATTTGCAGCAATAAAAAATTATGTCATTAATATGACTTATAAATTGTGTTGGTTTTATGACTGTAAATAAGCTCGTTATTATTATTCACAAATAAAAGTACCAGTGAACTTATAATAACTACATACTGCAATATTCATTTAAGAGCCATGAAAATACATTCGGAAGTTCGTTCAATTAAGGCAATTGAAAAGTGCTACAAGTTAAGTAATAGTAACATTAATTTTTATTTTACATGACATTTATACACTCGAAGTCATTTACATGAAACTAATTTACCTTTAGAGTTTTTTTATAGACTAAATTCTATCTTTCTAAAATTAGATTCGTCTAATGTAAGCACATTTTTTGACTTTTTGATTTTGAAGAAGAAGATTGCTTAGAAATGCACTTCACTCAAGTGAAAATAAAAGTATTGTAAAGTTAAAATGAAAAAAAAAGAGGCTGGGATGCGAACCACACTGATAACTTATAACTTTCCATCCCGTCTGTCGATTTGTCTTGCTTAAAAGTTTGTCTATATGTACTCGTATCAATTTTTACCAAATTTGCGAACTATTATGTTTAGATTTTAATTTTGTATGAAAAAACGGACTGTTTGAATTTATATACAAATTACTGAATATCGAAAACAATATTTTTTGTGAAATAAAATAAGTTTGAAGCCAATATTTTTAATTTTTGAAAAGCTATTTGAGTCGAAAGTAAATTTTTAAGAAGTTTAAGTGTTGTTTTTTAGTACTGTTTTGTTTTAGAGTTTTATTTTTTGTAAAAAAAACTGTCAATTCAATTTTTTTTTGATTTTACTTAATGTTGACAATAATATTTTTTTTTTAAATTAAAAAATGCCAATATCTACAATTTTTGAAAAGATATTTGAGTCGAAAATCAATTTTTATCATCTTTTATACATTTTTTTTTAAGTTTTTATTTTTTGTAAGAAATCTGTCAATTCGATTTTTCTCAAAATTTGTCCTAATGTTGAAAATAATATTTTTTATAAATAAAAAATAGTTAGAAGCTACTATCTCAAATTTTTGAAAAGATATTTGAGTCGAAAATCATTTTTTTCCATTTTTGTTAGGTTTTTATTTTTTATAAAAAAAAAAACTGTCAATTCGGTTTTTCTCAACATTTTTCAGAATGTCGGGAACAATATTTCTTATAAGATGAAATAAGTTTGAAGCCTAAATTTCAAGTTTTTGATGATGTTTGAATCGATATTCAATTTTTACCAGCTTTGAGTAATGTTTTTTCAGGTTTTTATTTTTTATAAAAAAAACTGTGAATTCGATTTTTTCCAAAATTTTATCAGATGTCAACAACATTATTCTCCGTTGCACAAAATTGTTTTGGAGATGAAATCATATTTTAATGGTAAAATTTTGGAGGTGACACATTTTTTTTCCAGTTTTTTTTTGATTTATAACAAAAAAAAGGTTTAATGGATTTTTTACAAAACTATACTTCTTTGATGTTTCTAAAAATCTTTTATTTCGACTTAAGGGACCTTAAAACGTCAAGAAATGTCAAAATTTTCAATTTGACAAATCGGACCCATTACAATAACTTCCTATGGGAAGTTAAAAACTACTGAATATGGAAAAAAATATTTTGTGAAATAAAAACAAGTTTGAAGACAATATTTTTAATTCTTAAAAGCTCTTTGAGTCGTACGTACATTTTTACCAAGTTTTAGTATTGTTTTTTTTTTTTTTTTTTTTTTTTTTGAGCACAACCTCAAGGCTCGTAGTGTATCTTCCATCATATAAGGTCAATCTTCTACAAACAGCTTTTATTATTTGTTTCGGAAGCTTACTTCTGAGAATAAAAATAAAAATACGAATTCGAATGTTCTGTTAGTATGGATGTGGACTTGAACTACTGCTGTACTGGCGGCGGAGATGAATAAGCGGAATTGTTCAATGTGCATATAATGATGAAAAACGACTTGCTACTTTTTATTACAATAAAAATGTTCTCTCAGCAAGGTTAATCCATACATCCGTGAGATAAAAAAAAATCGTTTATACCAAATTTTTAAACGAAATAAAAATGTTGTTCAAAGTAACCGTAAACAAAACTTTTATGCATTAAAGATCTCTGGCAGCAAAGTTTGTGAATTCCCTTCCACTTTATCAGAAGTTCTAAAATAGTTCTCAATTATTGTTGTTTGTTTTTTTCTTCATCTTTTATTTTTCTTCTTTAAACAAACATTTACATGACTGTATGTAATCAGCTTAGAATTACCTACTGGGAGTTAATTAATTAAAAATTCACGAGTTAATTATGTATAATGTTAGTTTGTTATAAATATAAAGTACAGTTTGTGTAAAGTCTCACACAATGAACTGAATAAACGTTTGTTTCTAGGACTATTATGTATATGCTACGCATTCAAAATCTAGGGCAGGTTTACAGTTGTAAAAGTCGAATGGCATAGGAATATGTGGTCCGGAATTTATACCATTTATACCTACCTACATTCAAAACAGTCATAAATCTTCACACACTATTGTTATACTTGTTTTTGTTTATGTTTTATAAATTGAAAGTTTACCAATGACTCATACTCAGTTAATTAAGCAAACTTTTACTGAAAAGAATTATTTTAATGGTATGATATGACCTTGTTTAAGTTTCTGCCTTGCAAATGAACGAGTAGGTTTAACTTATAAATTATTACCTTCTGTACAGTGAGCTATTCTCTAGAGAAAGGGACACTCATTATTATAAATAAATGCTTTAGAGAGTGTTATGTAATGTCTACATAAATATATGTGAATTATAATTTGTTGTTTGAATGATGGACTGGACTGAACTGAACAGGTGGTAAGGGGAGAAGAGATTAACATAATATTTATTATTAATTAATAAAAAATAATTTCGTTTTTCAATTCAATGTGGTATCCATCCGAAAGAATATCCAAGGCACACCTTTTTAAAGGGAATACTGTAACACCTTGCATTCGGACTCTAATTGAAAGGCCACCAAGTCAAAGGGAGTGTCTTCAATTAAAAGGTTTCCTACAGCTTAAATTAATATTTTTACTTGTAATACTGACATGAATTTGATAATGTATATTTTTAAAAGATAATTCAATTAATTGTTTTATTGAAACAGTGTGGTTTACTCATATTTTAAAATAGAATTTAGAGGAATTAATTACTTAATAATATTAAGAGAAATTAAATGATTAGTTATTAATATTAAGCAGTTTCTTTCACACTGACAGAATTTGACGAAAGTTAGTGTCATGACCCTTCAATTTCATTAACTTAGCTGTGCAGTATGGGATATTTAGGGCAGTTTGGGCCAATTGCAACATCTGAGGCCCGGAAACTCCGCATGTTATTATTGAGAAGCCAAAGTATCTAAAGAGTGGCAATTTTGTACAGATTGTTGAGTGTTGCATAATTTGACCATCTACTTACTTCGAAAATGGGACTCAGAATAACGTTGCGGTCAACCGGTGTCCCAGACTCATGCTAACCGATATTTTGTTGTTACTGATATTGAAAAGATCTCAAATTTGGAAATCGTGTTAAAAGTCGTATTGGCGACGATAATTATTAACTTAGTATAAAAAGTTATTGTTATTTAAATTACATTACAAAAAAATAAAACCTAAAAAACCTCACTATAAGTTGGTAAAAATGAATTTTCGAATCAGATATCTTTTCAAACATTTGAGATATTGGCTTCAAATTAGTTTTATCTTATAAGCTTAAACTTTATCTTATTCAAAGCATTGTTGTCAACATTCCGTTCAATTTTGACAAAAATCAAATTGACAGTTTTTTTTTTACAAAAAAAAATAAAAATTAAAAAAAAAACAGTACTAAAACTTGGTAAAAATTTACTTTCGACTAAAATATCTTGCCGGCAAGCGCACGTAGCGAAACAAGAGCCATATAAAATGTCGCTGCACAGAAGGACCAGAGCTGCTCGCGAGCTCTACGAGCAGAAGAGGAGAGAGGAACACCGGCTTCTTAGGTGAAAAAAAGTGAATATGAGAATCGCGCGATCGAGGAGATAGAGAGATGTCACAACAGGAATGAGGTGCGTAAATTTTACCAAAAGGTACAAAAAAAAAGTCCCAAGGGTACCAGCCACGAACCGAAGCCTATGAGTGATGAGGAGAACATCGTAGTAAAACTGCAGTCTATGGTGAGAACATGGAAAGACCACTTCTCCAAATTATATAAGGGCGATGACGAACCGAGTTCCGCTGTAAGGGCACCACCTCGACGAAGTGAAGATAGCTATATTTAAATTATTACCAAAAAAAGCTGCTGGAGCTGACTTCATCGCTTTTGAACTATTTAAAGCAGCAACTCATCTGCAAAATATGATCGGAAGAAAGCATGTCCGATGAGTGGAATCGCAGAATAGTTTGCCCGATACATAAAAAAGGAGACCCTCTAAATTGTGCCAACTACAGAAGCATCAGCCTCCTAAACATAGCATACAAGATCCTCCTTCCGTATTATGTGAACGTGTTGAAGCCGTTCGTCAACAACCTAATATGTCCTTATCAGTGTGACTTCATACCAGAAAAGTCCACTATCAACCAAATATTCACACTACGGTCAAATATTCGGATACGCAGATGATATTGACATAATTGGAAGATCAAAGCGTGAAGTCAGTAGAGCGTTTTTGATCATTGCGACGGAAGAGAGAAAGATGGGTTAGTGGTCAATGAGGGAAACAACTTCGAAGTAGTTAAGGACTTTGTCTACCTAGGCCCCGTTATAAACACAGAAAACGACACCAGCGCTGAAATGAAACGAAGAATAACTCTTACAAATCGCTGAGGCCTGGGCCCTGCCAAAGAAAGATGAGAGCGTCTTACGAGTAGCATGCTTCGAGAGAAAAATTCTTTGGGTGATTTTTGGTCCCGTATGCATAGAAAGAGAATAGAGGGGACAATATAATGACGAACTGTACGGGCTGTACAGCGACACTGACCTATTAAGTAGAATTTAAGTCATACGGCTTTGATGGCTAGGTCATGTAGATCGAATGGACATCAACGCTCCAGCCCGGAAGGTCTTCGAATCAAATGCGGAGGGACGGCGCAGTAGAGGAAGACAGGTGACTCAGGTGGCGCACGCAGTTGGGTGAAGACCTCAACCAACTTGGCTTGCGAAACTGGAGAGCTAGCTAGGGACCGAGCTGGCTGGAGACTCATGTTGGTTGAGGCCCTGGTCCACCCCGGGCTGTAGCGCCATCTTAAGTAAGTAAGTAAAATATCATTTCAAAAATCATAAAATATTGGCTTCAAAGTAATTTTATCTCACACTAAATATTGTTTTTGAAATTCAGATTTTTTATAAAATCCAACAGTCTGTTTTTTTCATAAAAAAGTAGAAGCAAAAAAAAGGAGATTGGGTTTCGACTATAAATCTCTTTAACAAAAACAGATTTTTAAATCAAACTATTTCATCATACACAAAATATTGTCGGTTATTTTGAATTTTTGTTTGAAATTTTGTTTAGCAAAACTAATCGGCAGACGTAATGGGAAGCTGTCAGTGTTGGTCGCATCTCAGCCTATTTTTTGGTATCTGCGATTTGAAATGTTTTCTTCTACTAATACAGCCATAAGCATCGAAAAATTACAATTCAATAATTTTAATGAATTTTTTAAAAGAATTTTTTTTTAAAGTACTAGGAGTCCTTTTTACCTTCAGTCTTATTATTAAGGTATTTGAATTATTGGAATGTGCGGTGTTGTTGGAGAATACACAATACAAAAATTCGACACGTGAGGTTTTTCGCTGGCCATTTTTAATGAATTTCGTGTGTTTTTTTATCATTCATGATTTTTTCAAAAATTTGCAATCAAGTTTTATGGGGACAACATTTTGAACTCTTTTTTTTCAAACATTAAACCATCAAATCTACTTCACCTTCCTAAAAGATTTATTGGTAAAAATATACGATTTCTCCTTGATTGAAAAATTAAAGCAATTTAAAAAATCAATGTGGTTAACAATTTTATAAAAACGTTTTATGGCAAGAAACTTTTTCTGTGTAAGTTACCAATTATCAACTTAGTTCTTTTTAGTCAAAGGATATTCTCCGCACTAGATTTCCCTTGATTGCGAATGAAAATGTAATCGCGAAACCAATAGAGTTCCTTTGATTACAGAAATGTACCTTTGTAAGCTTTATACCTACCAAGTCAAAGCATAATAATGAGGCTTATAATTGCAAGTTCAATTTCCTCTAAAAACTTTCCCGTATCCGGATTGTTATTATGATGCTTCAAATTAATTGGTATATCGTTAACGAATGAAGAAATTTTTGATTATAATTTGGTTGTCATTTTATATTATTGATTGAACGTTATGTGGGTGAAATTTATTCTGAGAAGATGATGTTCCACTTCAACGAAACAGAAAATTTATCATGGGAATACAATTTTCCGGAGGAAACACAAAAAAATAAAAAAAATTCTCTTTAACCCACATAGGACCCAATTATAAAATAAAATTGGTATTGTAATGTTCTACAATGTACATATGTCATTTTGTAATGAAAATGATTCGTAGGAATAATACATGTAGAACTAACCTTCAAATCACTAAGTTCATGAGGTTGGAGATTTATGTGTCACTCAAAAAAGTATGTCCCCAACTTTTGACACTGAAATAATATTGTTTATATTGTACCATTGCGTGACACTTAATGTTTAAACTTACAAGACTTATCATTTGAAAGTTATTTTATTTATACAGATCTATATGTACATATATTAGAGTTGTTGGATGCAATTTTAATTTTAATTTAAGAACATGTTTTTTTGTTAATTGAAAATTTTAATAACGTTCAAAATGTAAGTATTTATAACATAAATTGACATACGGAATTAATTTACATACATCAATATTTTTGGTTTTATTTTTCTAGGATTAAGATAAAATTCAATTTAAAATTGAAAAGTGCACATATTTACATATAATTATAGTACTTCTGGTGTTTGATTTGTTTTCCAGTAATTAGATGATTATTTATTTATTTCTAAAGCTTAAATTTTAATTGCAAATAAATTACAAATTGTTTGTTTATCAAATTGGCTTTTTGAAATTAGCGTGAATGGATTATGTTCATAAACAAAAAAAAGGAATATTTAATGGTTTTCAACATTTTATAATTAACTTTACCATCGCTGATTGACACAATATTTTCAAAAAACAGAAATAAATAATTAATGTTTTAAATAGTTTACTTTATATTGGTTTGAATTTTATAGGCGTACATGTTTTGGGTTTTCATTGGAAACAAATTTAATTAGGAAATAAAGATAACCTAATTATAATTATAGAATCAAATAAATCAGAAAATTCCAAGGATTACAGAGCACAACTTTATTCGTAGAAAATTATTAAAACCAAATTAAAATAAAAATTTTATGTAGTTGTATTGTGACTTGTTAAGCGCACTCAATTGGTTAAACCTTATGTTGGTATTAAATCGGTAACAATACGGATCGGATCATCCCTAACCGACACAGGATGATTAAAATCCACCAAACCTCCCTTCCTTCCCAATCATTACAAATATAATCTTCCAATTCCAATTTACCTTCTTTTCTTTATTTATTTTCCCGTAAAATGATTCCCTCACACTGAAACCAATGCGATAAAGATGTGGATAGGGATGGGGAGATATTTCATTTACAATAAATCTTCTATTTTCGAATGATATTATATCTTGTTCAGCACCGCAAAACCTACCCTCTACCATTTCTGTCAAACAATCACAATCACAGTCACAACAGAAATAATATTCGACTTTCCTTTTGATTCTCATCACAATGGATGCGATGCTGCTGCGACAATCTGTGCTGAAGCTGTGAGATACTTTAATATAAGTATACGAAGAAGAAGCCGAGTGCGCTATTATTAAATTCAACATGAACTTTTCAATTAATTTAATGTATCGAATGTCTTTTGATATCAACAATGATCCGATTAGAAATTCGTCGTCGAATTGCAACGGAAGCATTTTCTTAGAGTGAAGCGAGCTAGAGTCTTGAAAGAATAAAAAAAAGAATGCACGAAGATGCAGCTAGCAACCTGTGTTGAGATAGATACTGTGGGATTGTGGTGGCAAAGACCTTGTAATTCGATGCGTTCGTCGTCGTTGCTGTTGTCCGCCCCTAGCATGAATATTCATCAGTCAAACTAGCGGTCTACCGGAATAGAAACGGCAACTTTACAGATACAGATTGAATTTATATTTTCTATTTTCTATGAAATTTAATCGATATTATTCAAAGGGAGATTTATTTTTGAGGTTTAATACCTATGAGCTTCGTTGTTGTTGTTTACTTTGTCTGGTTGAAATTAGTTTTATTTGTTAAGTGATAAATGGATTGGTTTTAAATAGTTACATATTTGTATGTGTGTAACTATTTTCCTGTCGTCATGTATAACATAGATAAAGTTGTGGTTAATAGTTTTCACTTTGAGGCGAACGGTTTTGATTTCCATTTGCTAAAGGTTTTATTTAATTTTATATTGATTTGATGATTTAATGTTTACTTCCTCAAATGATTAAATATATGTACATATATGCTAATACAAATATTATGGAAATGGAATTTTCGAAAAATACCTAATTGTAATTATTTAAATGTGGCTTTGGAATGTTTGGTGTGGACTATGTTTATATAACTGATTATTCTGGAATAAATTATATAGAGATTTATTTGCTTATTGGCATATTTAATTAGCAGTTCATTTCAATAGCAAATCCCAATAGCCAAAATAAATATCGTAATCAATTTAGTTCAAGAAAGTATGTATCAGTTTTCTTTGGGAAATATTTTGGCATATTCAACTTACCTAAATAGTTTTAAAAATTATAAAAACAGCGGTATTGCTGAGTAACTGAACAAAGTTAATTTTTGGATTTTTACATTTTTTTTTAAGATTTATTACATTTGAATAAAAAGTAAAAGACAGGAAAGCCAGTAAAGCAACTATTTTTGAATAATGATATTATTGAATCCATTTAAATTTTCCAGTATGAGACTTCATTTTAAATAGATAGTTTTTTTGGCAGATACCACTTTAAAAGCTGCTATCTTTTGACATTTTTGATATTATAAAACTGTGCTATTAATTAAATTAGATGATAATTGATTTAAAAACAGATTGAAATTATTAATATTAATTTTTTACAGTCTTGTTCCGAAAACTAAAGCAAACTGTGTGTGTAGCTTAAAAACAAGTAAGAAAGCCTCCGATATGGAAATAAGACATTCCACATTTAGCGTTTTATTGTATTTGCTTAGAGACCTAGGTCTCAAAACCTTTAAGTTCAGTAAACAAAATAACTTAATTAAATTGTTGGTTCCTTAAAATTGGCATAAATTGTCCACATCTTCAGTCATAAAGAATGACCCATTTTTAACCTCGAATGCTTCGTTAATAAGAAGAAATATCGTATTTAAGTCTCGGAATATACACGAGTGATTGTTGAAAAATCCTATCACTTGTGTCTTGTGTAACTATTGGGGTGAATAGATTGCGCTGTAGAGCTACATATGATTTATGATTTTTATGGCTGGAAAACGAATAACGAAACAATTGTTTACATTTTTTTCTATGGAATCTAATAGATAAAAGACGTGATACAAAACTGATTTTATCTTCAAAATAATAGTATTCAACGAAAAATAACGTTTCTGACATCTGGTGAAATTTTGAGAAAAATAGAATTGACAGTTTCTTACAAAAAAAAGAGGCTGGGATGCGACCCACACTGATAACCCAGACCCATCCGTCGGTCGATTTGTATTGCTTAAAAGTTTGTAGTTTTTTTGGGTTAAAAAGTTTCCCGTTGAATTATTTGTAAAAAAATTTAAATTACTAAAAATATTTTCCATATAAAGAAATAGTTTAGCTTGAAGATCTAGTTTTTTAAACAGATTTTTAGTCGAAAACAAATTTTTACCAGTTTTGGTAGCATTTCTTAAATATTTACAAATTGTATGAGTGAAATAAATTTGAGAGATATCAACAACCGAGAATCAATTTTTAAAAAATGTGCGTACTATTTCTTGTAGACTTTATTTTTTTATGAAAAAACGGACTGTTGGATTTTTATAAAAAAAACTACTGAATATCAAAAATATTTTCGAAAATGGAACTGGCAGTATTTTTTACAAACAATTAAAATCCTAAACAAAAATTAACAAAAGCTGATAACATTTGATTTTCGACTTAAATTTATTTTCAAAAATTTGAGATATTGGCTTTAAACCAATTTTATCTTATGAGAAATATTGTTTTTAACATTCAGTAAAATTTTGAAAAAAATCGGATTGACATTTTTCCTTAAAAAAATAAAATCCTAAAAAAAATTAATAAACGTTTTTAAAAATTGATTTAAGACTCAAATATCTTTTCAAAAATGTAAGATATAGGCTTCATATTAATTAAATTCTATAAAAAAATAATATTTTCAACATTCCATAATTTTGTTTATTAAAGCTTCTCATACAAAGTTAAAATCTACAAAAAATGGTACGCAAAATTGGTACAAGTTTATGTTCAGTTCTCGATATCTCGTGAATAATAGAAAACATTGGCTTCATATTAATTTAATTCATTCAATTTGTATTTGTAAAAATTGGTTTTCGAATAAACCCCGTTAACCAAAATAAATTTTCAAAATACACTATTTCATCATGTGCAAATATTTTGAATTTTTTTAGAATAATTCAACTGACAACTTTTTTATCAAAACACGAAAACCTACAAACCTTTTGAGCAAGGCAATTCAACAGAAGGGATGGGAAGTTATCAGTGTGGGTCGCATCGGGACTCTTTATTAATTAAAATTGAAACCTATTAGTGGAGAA
Organism: Eupeodes corollae; assembly: GCF_945859685.1. NCBI lineage: Eukaryota > Metazoa > Arthropoda > Insecta > Diptera > Syrphidae > Eupeodes > Eupeodes corollae. The sequence continues at coordinate 52,268,919 of NC_079149.1, read as the reverse complement.
CTCTGTTTATGCATTATCAGCACATAAAGAAAATTTTTGATCAAGATTTCTATAGGTTTTTTGAACAACAACAAGTATTAGGTACATGTACAATTGTACATGTTATTGCCTTCAGTATCCTTTACACTTTACTATACTATTTTTTTCGCCTCATTGTTTACGTAACACTTTCAAAGAAATGTCTTAAGTTGTTGAAACAGAAGATGATACGAGATAACCTTGTTCATTTTGAATACAAACTTTTTATTTTCATGCCAAGCTTAGAACATCTTAAAAAATCTAAAATAAGCATACAATTAAAAAAAGTAATATTTCAATAATTAAATTACTGCCCAATGTGTTTTTCTTTACTTTAAAAGCTGGAGAACAATGTCGGGACAGTTTTATAAAAAAAAAATTAACCTTAAACACTAAACAAATATTAAACCTCAAAACTGCCCAGGGCTTGCAGTTCCTTGGAAACTGACCGATGTCACTTAGACATACATATATAAGTAAACTATACAAAACATTTGCATCAAAACTTGGTCAAAAACTTTTCATTTTACAATATTTTGTAAACCAGTGTTCTAAACATGCAGTGCGGTATTCCATAACTGTTTTAGCCCATTACTACAAAACACTTTGATTGTTAAAAGAAACTTTTTCACACAATTCCACACAAAGTTTTGTTTTTTTTTTTTCTATTCCACAAGCTAAATAACCCCAATACGAGTATAAAACAAGATGTTGTGCACTTTTTTAATTTTCCACAAAATATATTTTCAATGATAAACTTTTTGAAATCAGTGTTGCAAATTACGAATAATTGTAGAACGAGAGCACGAGTATGGAAAAGTTAATTTAGGAAAAAAGAAGTCAAATCTATGTACACCACAAAATAAACATCCCTCAAACCAGACAAAAACTTCCATAAAACTTACCTTCATGTTTTGCCGAATGGATTTTTCCACATTGTACCATCCCCTTCGACGCCGTGGTAACATTTTGCAAAAATTAAAAAAAAGGAATGCAAAAACTTCCAAACGTATTTCTTGTAATTGGAAAAAATTAAATCTTTCCAGTAATTGATATAAAACTTTTTGAACACCTCATTTATCGATTGCACAACAGGGAATTCATTTTTAACAAAAGCAAACGGAGGTGAAAATTTGAAAATATATAAAACTTTTTTTAATCAAATTCGTTTGGCACAAGTTTGCCCATAACCCCAAATTTGCACACTTAAACCACGCACAGCACAACACACACTCAATTACGCACTTAAAATTGATTGAGATGCTTATTTTGACAAACGAACCAATTTGCTGTCAAAATATTTGACAAAAAAAGCGTGATCACCCGCAGATACAAACACTCATCGCAGGAAGCCAGAAGACTCAAGAAAACTAATTAACGAAGTTTCTCGCGTAGATGCATCATCCTCAACGTCAGCGACAGACGCAGACGATTCGATATTTTTGTTCGTTTGCTGCAAGCCCGTTCGAAAGGTAAAAGCGATCTAACCGTCTAATGTTTACAATCAGTGGCGGTGGCAATGACGATGACGACTGTGAACACACGCGGCAGAACAGATCCAAGACAATAACAACAACAAAAAAATAACATAAAAGATACTTCGCCGTCAGAGAATCACACGGCAAAAGATACATAGATACATTAGCTCTTGGTGTAGTTATAGAGTCGCTCTGCAACATGGTAGTGGGGCAGCTTGTGGCGGTGCATCAACAACTCGGCTGGGTCTTCTTTTGGGAGTTCCCCAGAGGAGAGGAGGGGGGATAGATTTGTGTTCGTTTGTGGATACTCAAAGTTCCTATCCAATCTTCTCTAGGGTCGACTGTCGTCGTGTCGTCGTTTCGGAAGCTGAAATTTCACATTCACACAAAAGTTTTATGCTTCGTGTGCCATCAAGCTTGATGATGGTGACACCCTTCACAAAGCCACATAAATGATTATGGCTTTGGTTGGGAACGTGAGGGTAAGAATTGGTCTTATTTTTTGTTTGGCTTTTTGAAAGAGTGCAGCTACTACACAATGGCTTACCATGTTTTGTTACAGTTGCTTATCACTGTAAAGTGTTGTATGCGCACTGCAATGACAGAATGTAAACCTTACCTTACATCATTGTGGGCCTGGCTGGGGCTTTGCTGATGGAAGTTTTTGTATTTGAGTATGGCGAAGCGTAGATCCGTTTTAGGGTGTAGCTTGTGCTGAGCTGGCTGTGTATAAACTATCGGCCACGGCGGCGGTCGAAGATACGAATATTCTTTTATGTTTGCCCTTTTATGCTCTTTACACATGAGAGGCTAACAAGAAAACAGAGTTTAAACAATATGAAATGCGAAATGCGTTTGTTGGATATTGGAATTGTATGCGATAAGTTTATGCTCTGTTCTTCTATACGAGTAAAAAGATTTCATATACGAGTTGGTATGTATAGGCGTTTTTATCGAAGGCAAAACCACAAAATCCATTTTCAAGCTTTACATTCGGATCAGGGTTGTTATTGGTGTATTCGTATCCATTTGGCCAATGGCTCTTATGCACAGTATGGGGAGATGTTTTTACTGAACCTCGAAGTGAATATTAAATTTACTAAACCATGAAACTTGTATAGGGTTCAACTCTGTTTCTGATGCGAGGGCATGGTTATGGGTAGCAACTATGTTGGGAATATGATAGCGTTACAAAAACAATAGCGATTAAAGAGTAAGTATGAGCATTTTCACTGCACAAAAAAACAAAATTAAATTGAATAAATGACAGAGTGATATGTGATTGTTAAAGTACAATGACTTTCCATACAAACTTACAAAAAAGCGAATGTGAGCTCGAAAGAAATTTGCCAATTTACATATTAATGAGAGAAACAAATTGAAAGATTTATGGTCATTATACGTATTACCTATTCGTTACTTGCTTTTTTGTAATTCAAGGGCATTCAAATATGTAAATTGAAAATTATTAATTTGTTTTGTGAAAGTGAAATTTCGATATATATAGAAACGAAAAGAAGAGAAACTGCGAACATGATTTGGTCATAAATGGTTCTATGCTCTTCATTCATCAGTGGGACATTGTGAGCAACAATCGCTGCCATTGATACAGTATTGTGTAAACGCAAAAAATTACATTTCATTGCCACAGAAATTCCACATTTTGTTGTGATGTTGGTGATGTTGGTGGTGATGTTGTGTCACAAAATTCCAAAAAATAATAAAATTTGGTAATAGAACATTTTTTAGAAACTTTGGTTCAAAAATCAATCTCCATTTATGAATAAAAAGATATATGTGAGCTAGAACTTATAATATTCAAGTATCATGCTTCGTATTTTCAACTTTTTTAACCCTTAGACCAAAGCACCATAAATTGACCCCTTACAGATTTATTATAAGATACTCAGTCTTCCGAAGTTGCTTTGGTGTATGCATTCCAAATGGAAAAAAAAGAAATGGCCAAAAAGTGTGGTCTAAAACTGGCTTCGTTTTAGCCTCCCGTTAGTCAAATTGAAAATTTTGAAATTTCTCGACATTTCAAGGTCCCTAGAGTCGAAATATAAGGTTTTTAGAAAGATGTAGTTGCTTGCGTGTGTACGCACGTTCGTACGTCCATACGTTAGGGACGTTTTTTTCGTCGTCCATTGCTCAAAAATCAGTTGAAATATCAACTCCAAATAAATTACTATATACAGATAATAATGTAGAAAGGGCTCTCAAGAAAATTGCGTGGGTGGTTTTTTTACAACAGTTTAAAAAAGGTGAAAATGTAGGTTAACCTTAATATCTTACGAACCAATAACTTGAATTAAATTTTATATTATATATTGTAAGTCGATACTAAATAAGTATATTTTTCGAAAAAATAAATTAACGGTTTTTCTTAAAATCAAAAAAACTGAAAAAAAATTGCCACCTCGAAAATTTTACGAATAAAAAAAGATTTTATCTCCAACCAATTTTGAGCAGCGAAAATTTACGTTTTTTACATCTGGTAGAATTTAAAAAAAAAAACGAATTGACAGTTTTCTTACAAAAAATAAAAACCTAAAAAAATGTATAAGAGTTGGTAACAATTGTTTTTCGACTCAAATATCTTTTCAAAACTTTGAGACATTTGCATCAAACTAATTTTATCCTATAAGAAATATTGTTTGATAAAATTTTGAGAAAATCGAATTGGCAATTTTTTACAAAAAAATAGAAACCTCAAAAAAAATATAATACTAATACTTGGTAAAAGTTTGCTTTCGACTCAAACAGCTTTTCAAGAATTAAAATTATTGGCTTCAAACTTATTTTATTTCACAGAAAAAATTATTTTCCATATTCAATAAAATAAAATATCCAAATATAGTACGCACATTTGGTAAAAGAACTGTATAATTCTATTATTCGACCTGAGCTTGAAACTACTCTGAGTAAAATGAAAAATAATAACGCTCCTGACATAAATGGAATTCTACAAGAATAGTACGGAACCGTTTAAAAATCATCTTCTGGCATATTTCAACAAACTTTATGAAAATTCTTTTGTTCCAAACAATTTTAACAAAGCAGTTATATCCTCAATCTTCAAAGAAAAGAGATATACCAATCAGCCAGAGAACTATAAAGGAATCTCGATTCTGAACTCGCTAAGAAAGGTTGATGGATTGGATTGAGAACAACAACCGACTCACCATATTCCAGGCAGGATTTCGGTCAGGTTTCTTCTCAACGCAAGAACATACATATATTCGCTCTAACGAGTATTGCCAGGAGATTGATTGAGCAGAAAAATAAATTATATGCCTGTTTTGTGGATTTTAAGCCAGCCTTTGAAAAGGTAAATAAAATACTTTGATGTACAAATTGTCATCCTTAGAAATTTCACGTAAATTCTTAATGTTTTATTTCAACTTTCTTGCCTCATCTACTGCATCAGTGTGGGACGGAACTAAATTCTCTGAATGATTTGAAACAACATCAGTTGTCCCCCAAGGGTTTATATTAAGCCCGATATTATTCGCCTTGCTTATTGATGACGTTTGTGTTGTACTTCCAGGTGAAATACTCTTTGTCGGTATACAAATCAAAATTTTGATCTAAGCCGACGAATTAGTTTTACTGGCAAACAACCCATCTACCCTTCAGCTGCAAATTAACAAACTTAAAATATTTTGTGAATCCTGGAGTCCCTGCGACAATACTTACAAGACAAAAATAATGATTTTTGAAACGCGTTAGAGCAGAAGACTTGCAGAAGAAAACTGATCCTTAAACAACGCGCCTATTGAGGTCGTTTATTATTTCAAATATCTTGGAGTTTTGCTGTCTTACAATCTTAATGTTTTGAAAAACGTGCAAGAAAAAAGCAACGAAGCCAAAGTAGCTCTAAACTTGATGTGGCTTAAGTTTTACTCTAACAAAAAAATCGATCTTCAATCCAAATATCGTGTTTTTAAGCAAATGTGAACTGCTTCATGCGCTACGGTACCCAAGTTTTTGGATATTTACAACTAGAGGAGTTTGAATCCGTGCAAAGGTATTTCTTGAAACGCTTGTTCCGATTGCCTTCTTCAACGCCCAATTATGCTAACCAACTCAGACTATATATTGAAAGTTATAAGGAGAGATGAAAGAAGCCTTCACAAATTAATTATGACAAGACTTATGCAAACAAATGCTTCCTTGTTTAAGGAATGGAAGCAAATAGTTTCTTCAAACGGCAGTAATCTATTCTTTTTGGAGTCCAATTTAAATCAATGGCACACCATGTTCAATGATCTGATCGCCAGAACTGATAAACATATATTCAGTGAACATCTTTTAAGAGCCTCAACAACATTATCAAGAATTGTTTATAGAAACCTCAACCACCAAATAACATCACAGACTAATTATTGCAGTGACGAGTTTTCTTCTGAGGCTATTAGATACATATTTAGAGCACAACTCGAAATACTGCATCTTAATTATATGCCGCATCCAAGTGATCTTCCACAAATCCGTAGCCTTTGTAACACCGGAGAACTAGAAGACATCACACACTTCTTTGCATCGTGTCCTCTACTCCAAGAGATTCAACGGCTGTATTTGAAATCCTTAATGGAGACTGTCTATAGATACTGCAATCATGCTCTAAATTACCGCCATAGTTTTCCATAAATCTACAAGCAGTTATTGCAATTGAAGGTTCAACCAAAGTTTCCTAATTATTATTTTGTGTTTGAAATCATGTAAAAATTGATGTATTTTTTATTTCAAAATCATCTCAAAATTGTTGAATTCGCACTTTATGCTTTAACAAACTATAATTTTCTTATTTTGAACTATTGTTTATTATTTTATTTAATTTCTTTACACTTAAATTCTGTTTTTGTTATGAAATTTCGATTAAGCAGACGTCAGAATTGCTATGTCCATATTCTTAAAGAAAACATTTGTTAATAATTTATATCTTAAAATATAGAAACTATCTATCTAAAAAATTGTTTAAAAAGAAACATTGGCGTGAAATATGCACTAGGTTCTTATTGCATTTTAAAAATCTTAATGTGGCTATAGAAAATTAAACCTTTATCATCGCATATTTCTTTATAATCTACAATTTATTAAGGTATTAAATATTAGAAGCAAAAAATTGAACAAACATGATTTAAAATAATACTTTTTAGAATATGAACTGATTTTAATAATTTAATTAAAAATGCAATTAAAATTGTTGTGAACAGTTTTCAATGTTCATTAATCAAACACAGTTTAGAGTGGTAACAAATGGTATATGGTCTTTAACTATTCAAAAAATATTTAAATTCAATTAATATACAACATATCATGGGAAAACGTAAATAATAAATCAAAAACTAAAACGTTATCAACTAATCAAATATTATTCTCTTTTAAAAATGAATAACTAGGGACTAACATGCAATCTAGATTTCTTTTATTTTTTGTAATTTATTCTCACACATAGTTTTCGTATGTAGGCCTTTGTTTGTGTTGATTTGGAAATTATCATAAAATAAATATAGAAATGTTGTTTTTTTTCAAATGTTTCACATATTGAGCTTAATCAAATTAGTCAAATTGATAAATTAATTTACACACAAATTCTCTTTCAAGTGTTTGATGTTTAAGCGGATCGTGTTTTTTGAATTTGAACGAGTTTCGTGAGAAATATTTTTTCTATTTCATTCCATTTAAAAAATGAAACTTAATTGAGAGAATTAAATAAATTTGTGAATTTGCTGAGACCCGATTGGAAAAACATTTATCATTAGCTTAAGCACAAACGGGCCTTCATATTTTTACTTTTAAGAAGTTTTTAACTAACTTTTTTATTTGCTTTTCTTTCTCCATTATGATAATTTTATGTTTTTAATTTTAACTAAAAGAAAATCAACAATTCAATAAATCATTTCACTTTTATTTCAAGGGTCATAATTTATACATAATGTTATTTTTTCATTTTCAATTTTCTTAAAACCGCCTTTGGATTTAAAATTCGAAAGATGTTAAGAGTTATTAATTATGATTTTAAATCAGAATTAAATTTTATTGAAAATGCATTCAAAGCATAATTCTTTGTTTGAAAACAAGACACTATTAGTTCCATTTCATTAGAAATGATTTACGATGCTTTTTGTCCTTCATCTAAAAATTATAAGAAAATATACATACTTTAAAATTTCTATGCCTTTTTGATTTGTTTCTCTGCTAAATTTACACTATTTTCAGATGATTGCAGTAAGTTTAAATCTTTCAAAAATTATCAAAAATAAATTAATTTTTCATTCAAGCTTTATTAAAATTAGTTTAACTTTCTGTGAGGAAAAAAAGCACCTTTCAATCTCAAAACAGGGAGTATCTACCATATCAACTTAAATTATGAAAAAAAAAACAAAAAACGTACCTATCTAATCTTGTTTTTAGTTTAAAAAACACCACCGTATGACAACGATCTTTAAGAACTTTTCCACTTAAACGATATTACACAATGTCCTTTTCTTCCAAAAGCAAGTAAAGTATATCTGTAGGTATAAATAAATGTACATCAAACCACAAACTTTTACGAAATAATAAAATTAATGAGGAAAAATATCCTTTAACGTAGCCTTATCTCTCCAGCTTCGCACTATCATCTTCCTTTATTTTTTAAAGTAGGCCAGCTTTTTAGTTGTTGTTGTTGGTTTGTTTTCATCGTTTGATACTCGTTGGAAAAAGTTTTCTTTTTTCACCTCACTTGTTGGCAAATTGCTATTACCAACCATTTACGTGTAATAGAAACGCAAGTCATTTCTTATCTAGGTGTCCTCTTTTGGTAAAGCTTTTTGAAATAAAGTAGGTATAAGGTACTCGTAAGTGCGGGCTATTTGAGTGAAAATAATACTTTAATTTTGTGGAAACATTTTAGTGCTAGTTATAACTTTTTGAGCGCTAGAAATAGAAATGGGAAGGATTACAACTTGTTTTTCGTTGTGTCCCTGTCTCTTGCAGAGATTAATGAATTTCTCGAAAAAAAAATATTATTGGGGTTTTCAGGACAGTATTGAACTTATAAATAAGAGAGCAAGTCTAAAAATTTGAGAAATTAGCTAAGAGTATCCTTTCATCATTTTTGAATTAGCTAATGTTTAAAAAGCCCTCACATTACTCGCACACAGGAATGACCTGGGGTTTGTTAATCTCTACAAGCTGTTGATCTGCCTTATTTATTTATTTCTGTTTTATAATTTCATAATTTTTGAGAAAAGTTAATTGTCTAAAACGCTGTTGCAACAAACAACACATACAAAAAATGATATTTTTATTTCGATTTTATTTTCTTACTTTGGAAGCCTGTTAAATAACTTTCCAATCTTTTGAAATATGTAGCTTTCTACTTGTCTTTTGTTTTTAAATTTTGCTTAAGTGTCACTACTTTTTAAAAATTGTTTAAAAACGAAAACACATTAGTTTTTTTTACATTCTAATTCTTATAAATATCCTATTGGAATGTTTCACTTTAAAAATCTGCTTATTGTCACTTATAACTGTCCCTTATTTTATTAATAACTTTAGAAAAATTATAAAAATATCATTAGTTACTGAAAAGTCGAGACTGTCTTAAATGTTACAACTATACACAAATGAGTCTCTTTTTAGCACCGTATAAAAAATATTCTCTGTCGGAATATGTGAAAGTCTAAAGTTCATCGTCAACATCCAGATAGGTCCTTATCAGTTAGATTAGGAAAGAGTTGGACCAGGAAGGTCCACAGTCGATCAAATATTTACATTACAAAAAACTCCGAAGAACACCAAATCGACAACCACCATCTTTATGCCGTTTATGACAGCATGAGCTGTATAGAGCCGTATCTAGTTTAAGCATCCCGGCCAGGCTCTCCCGTTAGTGCAGGATGACCGGGAGAATTCGTGCTGCACCATAAATGTTGGAAACAACATTACCGAACCTTTTGTTGCAAAAAAAACTTTAGATAAGGTCATACGCTGTCATGTGATTTCTTTATCATCGTCCTTGAATGAATAGTGCAGAACTCCCTAGTGAACACCATCTTTCAAACATCAGTCTAACTATTTGCATATGCTCAGATATTGATGTAATCGGAAGAATAGCGTGATATCAGTGAGGCTTTTGTGAGTATTGAGGCAGAGGAGGAAACAAATAAGTTACCGGTTAATAAGGGCCAAATATAACAAAGTACATGTTGTCTTCAAGAAAAGATTTAAACACTGACGTCTTAAAAAAAAAACCGATACCAACAAATACCAACGCTGAGATCAAGTGAAGAATTATTCTTTTGTAACTGATGTTTCTTTGGGCTCAGAAAGCAGTTGAGTAGTAAAGTAAAGCCTTCTCTCGAACAAGCTCACCATATAAGGCCCTCATATCATCACCGCCCTGCTGTACGGTTCAGAAGCATGGACCATGCTAAAAGCAGATGAATCCTCCTTGGGTCGTTTCGATAGAAAAGTTCTTTAAGTGATCTACAGTCCTGTACGCATAGAAGGTGAGTGGAGGAAAAAATGGAACGACCAGCTGCACGGGCTAAGCAGGGGCGTATAGACTTAGCCAGAAGGTTAAAAGTTCACGCCTGAGATGACTGGATCCCATAGAGCGCATAGAAACCGCCAAGGAAAGTATAAGCTTATGTACGTTTCACATTTGTATATCATTTAACTCCCCCTACTTCTACGCCTGAAGTCAATCGATGCGATTTAGGCTTTAGAAGCGAAGACACAATTCGATTTCCTTACCATCGTATTGTCATGTTTCTTTAAATTCTTGATATTACCAATGTAATTCTTGAAATTCATACAATAAGTGTGCCAATATGGGGCAAGAAAAAAATATTTAACTGTTTGGAAGAAATTTCATAATAAACAAACTAACTTAACTTGAGATAATAAACTAAGCAAATCAAACTCGTTCTTCATCACTATTGATAGCATTGCTTTATTACAAATATAAAAAGATACTACGAAGTCCTCAGAAGATAATTCTTCATTTTCTTTCGTTTTTTTTACTACATAAGTTGGTCAGTGGTTAATGATAAGCTTTTACAATAAAGAGGTCAAGTTAAACGTTAAGGTCTTTGTTGTGGTATAGTGAAGTGAAGTAAAGTTGTTTACAATTTTTTTTGTTGTTTTATTTTTTTCTTGCAATTTTATAACATTTACAAAAGAACAAAAAAAAAGAGGACAAGAGCAATAATTAGAAGGTAGGATAATCAATTTTACATTTCTTAGACTTTTATTTTAGATAATTTTTTTATAGTAGGTCATATAGTATAGTTAGGTACATAAATAGTTGTGTATAGCATTGTGCTATTTATTTTTCTTCATCTTCAAAGTTTAATCACAAGACTTAATTGCTTTTCCGTAGAAGAAATTAAATAAAATAAAAACAAACTTGTGTCTATATTGATGGACTTTTAATTAGTTGCTGAGACTGGGCAGAAAAAAGAGATAAAGGTTTTTGTCGATGTTTTAAGGTAACATTTCAAGGTTCTGTAGAATTGCTTACTTTATTTATTTAAGTTCTTCTACTTTTCATAATTTGTATTTTTAAATTTTAACTTAAAGAGAAAACAAAGTCTTGACTTATTGAATGACCATTCGGTAAATGGAAAGCTGGACGTATATGAAGTTTTTGAGTGAATTAAGCATATCGATCCCTTCTTGCCAATTTATCGTAAGTGAATTTTAGCGTAAACGACAAATCAAAAGCTTACTGCTGGTCCTTCAAACCACTTATACCTGAGGCAGTATGAGAAAATATTAATTATGCTTAAACTAAGGCATGACAAAAGCCTTCAAGGCTTCATAAGTTAATGGCAAATTTTAATAATTAATATTTCTTTTTTATTGAAAAAGTTGCTTACGATAAAATGGTGGAAAAGGCTTGATTAGAAAATTATATATGCACTTTAAAAATTATGTGAAATTTAGTGTAAAGTGTCACTATTACGTCTCATGAATTGTTTTAACTAAAAAATATATGTTAAACATCTAAACCTTAAGCACAAAATGTTATCAAACAGAGCAGAAATGAATTTAATACAATTTTACTTTCCAACAGATACAACTATACTTCACCCTCTACTCTTCTTGAAGCTGTTTCACACCGCATTCAGAGTGCTATTTAGAAATTGTTAATAAAGTAAAGGAAGGTTTTTTGTATCGAACTGAACTACATAGCTTCTATGACTCATTTCTTCAGCAAACAATATGTACAAAAATCGGGTTACTTTTGGTTGGTTAATATATTTGCAATATTGTTTAAAAATTAAAAAAAAAAACACATTATTTAATAATCAAACAATCATTTCACCGCGTACTCATAGCGAACTTTCTTTGAATATTTGAAATTTAGCATTTTCCTTGACTCAATCTAAAGACGACTCAATAACTTCGATAAATTTAATTTATTCTAAACGTTTTCGAAAACATTTATGGCAAAATTGTCTAAAAGAATAAGTTTTTGGTGACCTTTGATAAATTGGACACAGTATTTGAGATGAGAACAGAAATAATTATGGTTTTTAAAATCTGCTAACTTTATTGCAAAAATTTTGTTGTTTCTTTCCCACATTCACAAAATACTAATTCTGAAGACGGTTCTTCCTCCTAACTTAGTTGCACTCATTAAAATCAGAAACAGTTTCTGAAGGAGACGAATACGGACTAGAAATAATTATTTTTTAACCGAAATGAAAATTCTTACAAATTTGATTAAAGAAGGTATTGCTAGTGTTAGAAACAATGAATGGATCAAAAAATTAAGAGTGCTATAAAAGGTGGCAAACCTTTCTGGAACATTGTAAAGGTTATTAAGAAGCCTTACTTAAATGTACCCGCATTGAAACTAGATAATGGGCTAGCAGCCTTATCTGATTCTGAAAAGGCGTACGCTTTATGCAAAATATTTAACGATAGCCATATTCTAACAAACAACTCCACAACAAATAGCAATGTGGAATCACAAGTTCTGTTATCATTGCATTTAATTCACTAAAGCATCTTAAATGACCAAGACGAGTATGTTACAATTAAAGAAGTTATTGACACACTCCTTGAATTGAAAACTCAAAAGTCAGCTGGCTTTGATATCATAAAAAATCTTTTTTTTTTGAAAAAAAAAACTTCCAAGGTCAGAGATAAATTTTCTTTTAAATTTGTTCAAATCAAAAGCTTCTTTCCAATAGATTGTAAAAATCCGAAAATTATTCCAATTTTGAAACCTGAAAAAACGTAAGCTATCCATCCTGTCAACAATTATAATATTCTGCCTCCTGAGCAAATCGAAACCACCAAATCGATCGAATAACCAAAATCAATAAAATTAATTTTACCAATGGTAAAAGTACTGGCATGGTTTTACTTGACGTTGAAAAAGCATTTGATTCTGTTTGGCATGTCGGGCTCTTACACAAACTTTTGAAGCTCAACTTTACCATGTACATGTATTATAAATATTGTGAAGTCCTTTCTGTCATCAAGAACTTTAGTTGTTTCTGTTAACAAAAATCTTTCGAAAATGTTTGAGTGCATAGCAGGAGTGCCTCAAGGATCCGTTCTTGATCCAATACTCTATACAGTTTTTGCTGCTGATTTTCCTGTCTTGCGAAATTGCAATAAAGCTATTCTTGCAGATGACACCTGTATATTAACGATTGGAAGATTAAGATAAGTGCTTTGAAATCTTTTTTACACGAAAAAGAAAAGCCTGTTTTTTGCAAAGAAATTCCCTCTTAATCAACGGTGTAGAAGCAAACTTTAAACCAAATGTTAAATACCTTGGCGTCCACTTTGACAGTGAACTAACTTTTGGAATTCATGTCCCAGAAATCATAAAAAAAGTATACGTAACCATTAAAATTCTCTATCCTTTTATTAATCGTAAATCAATGTTAAGTCATGAAAATAAACTTGGGGCAACTGCGCAAAAAGCCCTATTCGAAAGTTGCAAACTTCTCACAACAAATTGTTATAAATGATGTTAAACCTTCTTTGGCATTTTTTAACTAACGAATTACACATGTTAGCTAATGTTAAACATATCTTTGATAGAATTGTAAGAAGCATTGTTAGCTTTTGACTGCATTCCACCACTTCTCTCTTCTCTATATATTAATGTAAGTAATTATTTATAAATTTTTTTTTATTTAATGAAGATTTTCTTATATTAAAAACTCATTTAAACTTGGCAGTAGCAAGGTAGATTATAAACCAATCTCTGTAAATTGTGCAATTTATATTTAAGATATAAATAATGTAATATTTTAAGCTACAATACAAATCTAATCTAATTTAATTCTGAAGTTAAAAAATTCGTTCTCTTATAATTCCTCAATATTTGCACTTAAAATTAGCAAAAAATATTATATTTATTTTTATTACGCAACAAAAATAAACCTACATATAACCTAACTTTAAGTTTTCTCACGAACTCAATTATCGACACCACACTCACTAAAATCTTTACAAAAAATCTACATTATTATCTCTAAAACTGTTAAGGTTAAAACCCTTTTTTTAAATAATAAAAAAAAAAATAAAAAGAATAAATAAATTCCTTCTAACACTTGTGCGAAAAATTCCCACATCAATAATTTTCCCAGTGTTATTAAAAATACATTTAACAAAGTTTAACCAACTTTTCTCGCGAAGTGCTCAATTAGCCATAGCCCATCATCATTCACGTCGCTCGTCGTAACATAATCTTTTATGAATGCACCAGCTATGCCACCATTACCTCACCACCACTAGCACCAGCAGTCAGCACCCATCAGCAGTTGAAAAGTCTTGCAATTTCAAAACAAAAACAAAACCAAAAAAAAAAGAATGTTCGTGCATTATATCTCAAAAATGAATATGATCCTCTAACCAACCATCAAGTTATAGTCTACACGCTCAAAAAACATTACTTTACAATGGCGTATCACCATATCGACATCAAGACTTCACTTCCTTATTTGGCGTCTAAAAAACTATGATGTGTGTTCTCAGTATCCGAAATTAAAACAAGCAACACGTTACACGACCAACTCCCAAATGAGTAGGTTAGGTACATATATCGAAGGCGAGCGAGGAGTGTTCCTATAATTAAGCTAATTACACAAAAACATGGTTAAAAAACAGTTCACATTTCGCGCTTCTTTGAATGCGAAATTGTGTTTTCTAAACACGTAAATACATATACAATGAACACAACGCCTTCGCATTACAGTGGGCTATAATATCAAACAAATGAAATTAAATGGTTCTAAAAATTTGGACGAAAGTTTTATTAAAAATTGAAGTTAGAAAATACTCTTTTAACAAATAGGTGTTTAATTACTTTCATTTTATTTCGTCTAGTTTAGTTGTTGTTAATGGGCCAGTTATTGCTTTCATTGAAAATTTAGTTTTGAGATTTAAAAAGCGTCAATTTTGTATATATTTTGTGTCAAAATTAATCTGATGAGTTGTACATTTTTTACTAAAAAATACTTTTTTTAAGCCAGCAATTTTCTTCTATTACATTTTTAATTTTTCAATTATGAAATCGTTTTCAATGAATAACTAAGTCTTCGGTTTATGATTCGGAACAAATTCGTTAAACTAGAAGCCTTTCATTTTGTAAGTATCTCCACCTTTCAGTTTTACATTTAATCACCTCAACACTTTGTTTCCTTGTGGTTAAGCAGTAAAACCACAAAATTAATACTTTTCTAATATCTTCCTAGAGGTTTCATGACGAAAACCAAATCCATTTGTGCAAAATGTAATCGACACCTTACCTTCAGGAACAATGGTTTAAGTAATCCTAATGAAGAAAAGCATAAGTCTAGGCGATAAATTTGTCTCCGATGACAGAAATTTTGAATGATACCCTCAACCAACCTATCAAACATTTCCAGTGATTGCTTGTAAATTTGAAAACTAATGAAAGCTTACTAGTCCCTTAATAAATAAAACTACCTACCTGTTTTTTACGTAGAATTTGTTTCACTGTCATTATCGCTTCATAGGGTTACGTCCGATTTTCAAACATTAAAAACAAAAGTCTTTAAAACAAGAGTACAACTATGGTTTTCATAAACTGAATAATTAGAAGCCTAAAACTTATAGACTATCGTTACTAGTAGGTATATATCCTCTCTGAACTCAAAATGGTACTACAAATTTTAATAAAATCTAAAAGTGACCAAATTTTTGGATCGTTTATTGTTGACGTGTGACATTAATTTTAAGCATTCCATTGTATTAAGAACCATAATTGAAAATTAAATATGCTGTCATTAGATAATGATTATTATCGTCTAAAAACATGAATGAAAGTCAATAAAACGATTGTCAATATTATATCATGGATGGTGTTGGTTGTTGTGGCTGGTGATGTCGGTAAACGGTGAATGACATGATTTCATCCTCAATGCGGTTGACAATCGATGTGATAGAGACTATATAGAGTGGACATGCAGAATCAGCATTAAATTAAATTTGTGTGCATAGGGTAAACTAGGAAATATTTGTCACTTTGAGACTTAAATTAAAAAAAAAATACATGTTCAAAATTACGGTTTCAGATATATGAAATGGTTTGAGATAATTTGTTTGGGATTGAAACTACTCCTAGCGTTCTTTGAAGTTATTTTTACTTGCTACACAGAGGAACTATATGGCAAGTTTGCATTTGTAAAAATTTCGAACGCGACATTTTAATCAAACAAGACTTTACGATGGGTAGCCCCGAAACTGTCCATCTGCCTTTTGTCCTGGCAACTACAGCCCAAACTATTGGGTCGATTGCCTTAAAATTTGGAAAATAAGGGCTTGAGCCGATTTGCGTTAGATGTTTTGCGTCATTTGTTTTTAACACTGGAAAGAACAGTGGTCCCCGGACCAATTCTTTGATCGAAAATCGAGAATTCGAGTTTTCTCAAAAACTCGCGATAGATTTTTTTGTTTAGTTTTCTCTAATTTGTTTTCTTAATTTGGCTCATTTCAATATAAAAAAAGAGGCTGGGATGCGACCCACACTGATAACTTCCCATTCCGTTTGCCGATCTGTCTTGCTTAAAAGGTTTGTAGGTTTTCGTGTTTTATTAAAAAAGTTATCAGTTGAATTATTCTAAAAAACTCAAAAATTACCAACAATACTTTGCATATGATTAAAGAATTTGATTTGAATATCTATTTTGTTTAAGGAGAGCTTTATCCGAAAACCAATTTTTACCAATTTTAGTAGCATTTCTTAAATACAAATTTGATGAATGAAATTAATTTGAAGTCAATGTCCTATTATTCACGAGATATCGAGAACCGAACATCATTTTTTTTGTAGATTTAATTTTTGTAGGAAAAAAACCGATTGTCATATTTTTACTACAAAAATTAGCGAATGTAGAGAACAAAATGTCTTATAAAAAAAATTATTTGAAGCCTATATCTTCAATTTTTGACAAGATATTTGAGTCGAAAATCAATTTCTACCAATTTTTATTAATTTTTTTGTTTAGGTTTTTATTTTTTTGTAAAAAAAACTGTCAATTCGATTTTTTTCAAAATTCTTCCGAATGTTGAAAACAATATTTCTCATAAGATAAAATTAGTTCGAAACCATAATTTCAAATTTTTGAAAAGATAATTGTGTCGAAAATTAATTTTACCAACTTTTGTTAAATTGTCTTTTAAGTTCTTATTTTTTTATTAAAAAACTGTCAATTCGATTTTGTCAAAATTCCCCCAAATGTTGAAAACAATATTTCTTAGCAGATATATTAGTTTTGAAGCTATAATCATAAGTTTTTGAAAAGATATTTGAGCCGAAATTCAATTTTTCCAACTTTTTTTAGGTTTTTATCTCTTATAAAAAAAACTGTCAATTTGGTTTTTCTCAAAATTTTACCAAATATCAAAAACGTTGTTTTTCGTTGCACAAAATTTTCGAGGTACAGTTTTTTTTGATTTATAAAAAACCGTTAATGGGATTTTTTCCAAAAAATATACTCACTCACTTAGTATCACGTCACAACAAATTATATACAATTTAATATAAGCCTCTAGAGTTTTTGATTCGTAAGTTATTTAGGGTTAACCAAAATGTTCACCTTTTTTTTATAACAAAATTTATTTGAAGTCGATACCTCTTCTTGTTCTTGAGCTATGGACGACAAAAAAAACGTCACGAACGCACGTACGGAAGTACGAACGTACGTACACATCCACGCACAGACATCTTTCTAAAAAAAATGTATTTCGACGCTAGAAATGTCGAGAAATGTATTATTTTTGTATTCGAAACTCAATATCTTGAAAATGGGTCATCACTTTTTTAGGAAATTGGAATAATTTTAAACAAAAATTGAAAATATTTAGTTATCACGAAAAAGTTCAAATACAATTTTTGAAAGTTTAAGGTTTCTTTGAGAAATCAAATGGCAATTAAATTTTTAAAACAATTTTGTGTAAAGGTACATTTTAAAATCTTTGAATACAGGAAATATTTTTCAACAGACTTGCGAGCAAGTTCTTTCGACCCAGTCGTGCATTTTATTTTACCTTGTTTCTGTAGATTTAAAAGATTCCAAATGAGAGGTATTGAAAAATTATCCGAAATAAGTTTTTCGCAAAAAACAAACGAATATTTGCTTTTGATAACAAAAACCGAAATACTGCCTGAGGTATTCCATACCAATTAAGTCGAAATTTCAAAAAGAATACAAAAATGGTACCGGATTGGGTTTATATCAGCTTGTTGAGGCGGGATTGGCTTATTTAAGAAAACGAAGTTAATCTAATGACTGAAATACAACAATATCTTAAATATTCTGAAAAAAAAATGTTTAAACAAGTTTTGGAAAAAGACGAGTTTCTTATATGTTTGTTTAGTTCAGAAAGCTGGAAGCCATCCAAAGAAAGCTTTTATATTTATTAATAAAAAAATACATCGTATTATCTAAGATGTTATGAAGTTGACTATAAACTGCTCCACCTAAAATACTACTCTGAGAAAAAACGATAAGACTGTTAACTCTCTTGTAAAAAGTGAAGGCTGTACATATTATTTTTGAATAATAAATGTAAAAATAAATTAAAAGAATTATTGGTTATGTCTTTATACAAAATGCTTTGAAATGTTTGTGAAAGACTAATTCCGTAGATGGACTGGACAGTTCTAATATTTGTCAACAACCTTTTTACTATTGGCAGATGAGGAGGTGCTTCGCGAAGTATATAAAAGTGCTTTCTGTTTGCTAACTGTGAATGAAAAGTTTTTACGATTTTTGTAGTGAATTCTAAAAATTTTAATGAAGTTGTTGAAGTGTCTATATTTTTAATAAAGTCTCAGTTTTTACTTGTCAAAATATCAAAGCTTTAAGAATGGTATGTGCGGAAAAAGCAAAATAAATTTGTTTTCCAAAATATTTATTTTAACTTTTCAAACTAATTTCATACTCTAAAATATATTATCATAGAAATTAAAATTTACAGAAAATAGTACGCAAAATTTGTAGATTTTTTTATTCTATTCTTGATACCTCCTAAATAATTAAATGTACTAAAATTTAAAAAAAAAATTCGAAAGGAATAGATTTTGAAATCAAACTACATAACACAACGTTTAAAAAAAAAACACAAAAACAACAATAAACTAATAAGAAATAGTTTTCGAATAAAAAAAGATAGACATTGACTTAAAATTGTGTATCTCAAACAAAATATTGTTACGAATATTTTGTTACAAATATTTTGTTAAAGTCTTAAGCAAATCGAAAGACGGGATGGCAAGAAATCAGTGAGTTGCATTCACAAGAACAAGGCAATTAAGGCTACCTACCTAATTATATGATTGTTATACCAAAAAACATTAAAGCCATAACCAAAATCCAAAGGACATGCAAATATTTTCCTCCATTATAATTTATTCTATTCGTATCTACTACTACGCATACAATTATGTGAATTAAACATTCTGTATTATTTGAAAAGGACAATGACCTAAAGGGCTTTTCTTTTTGTCACAATAATTTATTAGGGTAATTTTGTGGTTAACATTAAAGAAAATTACAACAACATTTTCAAACAAACATACAATGTCTAAGGGAAATGGAGCAAGCCAATTATAATAATATGACAAGAGGCTGTGATGCGACTCACACCGATAATCCCGTCTGTCAATTTGTCTTGCTTAAAAGGTTTGTAGGTTTTCGCGTTTTGTTAAAAAAGTTGTCAGTTGAATTATTCTAAAAAAATTAAAATTACCAACAATATTTTGCATCTTAATCAAATAGTTTTATATCAAATTCTTTTTTCAGTTAACGAGATTTTTAGTAGAAAACCAATTTTACCAATTTTTGTAGTAAAAGTTTTTATTTCTTATACAAACACATATAAATTGGATGAATGAAATTATTTTGAAGTCAATGTCTTCTATAATTCACGAGATATTGAAAAACCGAATATCAATTTTTGCGTACTACTTTATGTAGATTTTAATTTTGTATGAAAAAACCTGACTGTTGGATGTTTCTAATAAAAAAATTTACAGGATGTCAAAAACAATATTTTCGGTGAGATAAAAATAGTTTGAAGCCAATATTTTTAAATATTAAAAAGATATTTGAGTCGAAAGTAAATTTTTACCAAGTCTTAGGATTATTTTTTTTTAAGTTTTTATTTTTGTACATAATACTGTCAATTCAACTTTTCTCAAAATTTAACGAATGTTGAAAACAATTATAATTAATTATGAGATAAAATTAATGTAAGGCGTATATCCCAAATTTATGAAAGGATATTTGAGTCTAAATTCAATTTTTACAAACTGTCAATTCGATATTTCTCATAAGATGAAACTAGTTTGAAGCCAAAATCTCAAATTTTTGAAAAGATATTTGAGTCGAAATTCAGTTTTAACCAACTTTGAGTTATTTTTTTTTTAAGTTTTTTTTTTTTATAAAAAAACCAGTAGATTTGATTTTTCTCAAAATTGACAAATATTTTTTTTAATTTATTTAATCTTTACATTTGTTTTTCAAAAAATAAACTTGTTTGGTGTCACGTTACTATATATAATACAAAATTTAATTCAAGTCTCTGGTGTTATTGGTTCGTGAGATATTTATGGTTAGCCAAAATGTTTACCTTTTTTTGCAAAATGCTATGGTAAAAAAACCACCCTCGCAATTTTTTTGAGCGTCCTTTCTGCATTATTATCTGTATAACAAAATGTATTTAAAGTCAATATCTCTATTGGTCCTTGACCTATGGACGACGAAAAAAACGTACGGACGTATAGACGTTCTTACGTATGAACGCACGCACAGTCATCTATTTTAAAATCTATTATTTCGACTCTAGGAAACTTGAAACGTCGAGAATTGTCAAAATGTTCAATTCGTCAAATCGGAGCCATTACAATAACTTCCTATGAGAAGTTTATAATGTAGAAATGGTAAACACAGACTTTATAGCTGGAGCCTAAGAACAAAAATCACATCGAAATATATTGCAAGAGCTTACGTATTTGGTCTACAGACAATCACACAATTTTATCGTTTATTTATCATTATGTCATACCATCGAATTGTAACAAAAATTTATGACATCATAGACATCCGAAAAGACAAATCCAAAGGGCTTAATTGGGAAAGGAAATGTTTGTGTTTAGTAAACAATTTGCAAAATTTGTTTACCTATTAAAGGTACTTTGAATAGAATAAATCAATGTACATAATTTACTACTATATTTCAAATAAGACCAAAATTCAAGAAAACAGCGTGATTTCTATATAGACAAATCAATTTAGTCAAAACATTCCATCAAATTGTTATAAGCATGCTGTTAGAACAAACTATCTATCAGAGTTGAAGTTCAAGAAAGAATGACCATGACGTCAGCAAATTCAACTATATAATATGTAGACTGTAGAGATTTTGTTTATTTTATAATATATTTTCTTTTTTCTTTAAGAAAAAAGAGAGAAAAAGTTACTTCATATAATTAAATTAATTTGTTTTGATTATGACCAATTAGCCCCTCTCTACCCTATTTTCCAACTACTTTCCTCTTGGGATGCGTTTAGTAAAAGGAAATTGAACTATTTTTAATCGTGTGATGTGCGTATGTATTAATTACACATCATTGAATGATTTTATTACACATTTACCAGCAAGTAAAGAGGTTAAAATTCAGGTCTGAAGGTTACAAACTTATTTACTCTATTTGTTACAATAATGAACCACCACTCTGCACCATTGCGATGGTTTAAAAATGCATCACCTTAATAGGCAATTTTCCATTACATACTCGTATATGTTGGTGATGTTTAATTTTTCCTCCCCAACACTTTTATATTTCACAAGGGGATGTTTATAAAGTGCACAAGCACATTAACTACATATATAAATACAAAATGCACAATTTCAATGAAATTTAAATTAATATTCAAGGCTTATTTATCAAAAATATTTCCAATAAAATTGTTTAAATAAATAATAATAATTTGTTTGAATTTTGTAACTTTTCCCTTCGTTCATAATAAATGCAAATGCCAAATGAAAAACAATACCACCAAGGGATTAATTAAATAATTTATTCAAATAATTATGTTGTATGTTCAACACCTGGGTCTGATGGGATTATTTGATAAATAATAATAATAATTATACATTGAATTGTGTGCTTAAAAATGTTCATTAAAATAAAAAAAATTAATGAAATTCAAAAACAAATTTATTCTATGAACAAATTTTTTTAAATTTAAATTTTGTATCTAAAGTGTTAGGATAAACAATTTTTTTTTTACTTCAAGATTTACACTTTTTAAAAATCCTTTCAAATCATTATGAAAAGATAAACAATCACGGTCTTTTTTATGTTTATGTCGAATTAACATAACTCTTTTATAGGTGGATTTGAGTATTAGAACGTTTGTAAGTGTATTCGGGGGAAACCATCATGTAACTTCCATAAAATCTTACTAAAATTAACCCTAAAATCTCGTAAGAAATCGATTTAAAGATTGTACGCATCTAAGCCTTCCTGAATACTTCATTTATTCTTGGTTCTCGGATCTTGGGATAAAAATCTCAATTTATCATCCTTTATTTTTTCTTACTAAAAAAAGACATAAAGTACCACAAAATGTTCCACGTGGCTCGTATCCTTTTTTATATTTACTGTCTTATTTTAGAATTTGATCCTGAAGCATTTTTATTAGTAAAAATCTCATAAATATTAAAAGGCATTGAAGGTAGGAAGAGGTAGGTATAGTGTAGTGTATGCTGTGTCCTTATTTTGTTTAGGACGAATTGGATTTATTAATGAAAATACAACATTCGTGACAAACATTCCGGAATACAACATCATGAATCTATAAGAGTGAACATAAGGATTTTTCTGAGAAAAATCACAACATAAAGATGGTTTATTTTTGTCGGTTGTTTTATTAAGCCTGAAAATTTAAACTTATTGAAAAACTTCGAAATTCGTTTAGATTCACCCATCGATATCATTCACTCTTTCTTCTGTGTATTTTTATCACATTTTTGTATTCCCATAAAATTTAATTAATCCATAATCTTAAATCATAAAATCCCTGACACCCACCAATATCTCATAATAATCCTCAAGATCCCAAGCTCCGAAAGTCTGAAAGATGGCGACTTCAATGGGAAGGAGATTTAGTTTCAGGAGATGGTGGTGGTGGCAGACCGTTCGTCGTCGTCGTCATCGTCGTAGGGTGCCTAGGGCCTAGAGGCTGAAACTCATTACGAGGATATTGCCAGTGCGGGCTGTGTGATGTTGGCGTTGTTATAGGATATACAGTGTACAACTGTTGATGGGGAAGGACAATGTTTTGTCAGTTGTTATTTCCTTCGCCCATCATCATGATGATGGAAGAAATGTCAAAGACGTTGTCGTGGTCCTTTGCCGCACGTTTGTCCTGTCCTTAAATATTTGTATCCTATAATATTTATTAATATCGACGTGTTTCGTTCAAATTGAAAGGAAATTATTCTTATAAACCGTTCATTACGGCACTCCAGCTGTTAGAAGTTTTCCCAAAAGAATAACTTGAAGAAAGGGAAGCTGAAGGTGCTGCTGTTCTGTGATGAAAGGTGAATTTTGTATTCTTGTAAGACACTGAGCAAAAATTGATTTGGATTGTTGTTTTTTTTTTGTTGCTTGTTTCCATCCTGAAGGTATATTCCCACACTCGGGAGGAATGGTGGAGTTTTAATTAAGTACCTCAGATGGTTGGAGAATTTAAAGGATTTACTTGAAATATAATATGTATATTCTCGTGCACACAAGTCCCTAAGGTATGATTACATAAATCAGATGATTTTATCCATCACAAAAGTCCTTAATTGGAATTTTTTTAAGGCTGAATTATTTATGCGGATTTGTCAGGGACCTTTTTTTTGTGTATCTTAGTATAAGTACTCCGGGTATTGGTTATGGTTTGTAACCGGAGACCTCTCTTTCTCTCTGTAGAAATCAATTTTGTCAGAAGTTTAAATGTTGATCCGGAATTCTGTACTTTTTTGTTTTTGAATACTTAATGAACTCAATGGATCGATGGATGTGTAGGCTGGAAATTTCCTCAGGAGACATGACCCAAAAAAAGTTCAGATAAACTTTTAAACTTCTATTGACTCATTAGAGGAAGTTAAGTCCCTATAAGAAAAAACACAGGAGTACGATGTTTGAAAGTGTGTCAGAATTAGTACTAAGGTAAGGATTTTGTAATTTTAATGCTCCCTGTGCTTATATATAACTGAATTAATTTACTTATGGCAATTTACACACATGGATTGTGCAGATTTTTGTATGTTACAGCAAATTAAAACAAAAATTACGTATACGCCTGAGTGTACCACTATTGTGTTGAATGTTACTTTAAATACGTCAAAAGATATACATACATGTATTATATATAATTATTATACTTTTTGATAAGGTTTAATCAAGTTACCACTGTTTCTTATAACATTAATTTTGATGAAATAATTAAACTCACCATATCTTTCAAATAAAAACATTAGTTATGGATTTCTTACCTGAAAAGAAAAACAACAGGAGTTGTAGTATGAGATATTTTTAATGTTTTTATATTTTAAATTATTATATCATATTCAATTTTTACATACGTTTGTAAATTATCCAAAATATTTGTATGGTGTATTTTCTAGATGTTTGGAATAACTTTCAAAAATAAAACACACAAATTTAGTGAAATTACCAACATTTTAATTTGAATGCTTAAAGAATTAATTTTTCAGTTTCGAAAGTAAATCTTAATAGAACCCACATACACATTTTTGAACCCATCGTTCCGCATTGACTTTAAACGTCTGCGTTTTTTGGGACTTTCGAACAATCATTCGCATTTGTTGTTTTTTCTTCTTCAGGGAATCCTTAATTGCAAATGTCAATTATTAAACTAATTTAACTATACACTACACTTTTATTGACACAAGAGTTTAAAAACCACAAAATAAATTATGGCATATAAATGGGTGTCTTTAGTACGATTTTAATGTCAAATACGGGTACAGCCTCTTGCGAGGAATTGACAAATTCTCCAAGAGTAATTCTTGTCATGAAAAGTGCTTTCTCAAATTTGCCGTTCGGATTCGGCTTAAAACAGTAGGTCCTCCATTTCTGGTAACAGTACTTGCACAAGATTGTTTGTTATGCTTTCAGAATCTTGAAGTACTCGCCATGATTTGAAAGGCAGTCTATGGTATAAATGAGTGCAGCGTAGAGAGTCCAACCGAAAGATTCCTTTTTTTGTTGGTTTATCTTGAACTTGAAGTAAGTTCATTTCCTTCTGCGGCCAGGCGTTGCACCACAGATATAACATCTTGATGTAGAATTTGTGTTTGGCAAAATATTACATATTCTCCAATCAACCATAGTAAACATCCCCTTGAATAAAATTGTTAAACTAAACCTGTTTTTATGAAAGACACGTCAAAGTGAGCTTGTCTATAACGAAAAAGGCAAAGGCAACATTTTAAAAAAGTTCTTAAAAGAAGACAAGGCGTTTTTTACTCAAACATAGATGGACACGCATTTATAAATTCGAAGCTTTCTTGTCAAAATGTTGAGTATTAAACATTTAGCAAATTACAGGATAAAAACAAATGGTTAGGTATGAGAGATATCATTTTAGCGTCCTTATTTTGCACAAGTTCTGGACATTGTCTTACAAACATAGATTTAATTGGTGGGTAAAATTTTGCTGGGCTTTTTTAAAACTCCAAATCCAAAACTAGACCAACTTCATTTCACTCTGAATCTGTACAAATTTGCTTTTATTTGCTATGGCGGGAACTCCTATCATTTTCCATAATCGTTGCATCATCATGTATTCCTGAAATGTCAGCAATACTTTTGCCAATCTTGCTCTGAAGTTTCTAAAGAAGTTTTCAACACCCGATTTTTCAGTAACATCTCTTTTAATTAGAAGCATAAACTTTTTTGTCAACTAGTCAACGCAATATGGGAGGTTTCTGCCGGTACTCACATATCGATCCTGGGTGCTTTGTAAAAGGCAGTCTAACTTTTTAGTCGCGTTCGAGAGGAAGGTCGTACGGAAAATTTTGTGTTCCTTATGTTAGAAAGGACGGAGACGCTTCAATCATAAACTGTATAAAAAATAAAGCTCGGTAAACTCCAGTGGGCTAGACATCTAGCTCATTATGGTAAAGAGGAACTAGTTTAGAAAGTCCTTTATAGATAAATGTATGGAGAAATGTCGTCGACCGATGCCCGATGACTTTCGCATCTGGATGGCGTCGTCGGATCGTGATCAAGATTAATTGAGGCACTTGTTGTATGGGGCTTTTCTCTGGGCTGCGCTAGCTCTCTAGCGCTGCTGCTTTACCAATCAACATGCAATGTGTAAGAAGGGATTTTTAAAAAAAAAAGGTTTTAAAATTTTGAAAATGTCTATATGATTATTTATTAACTAATCTATCTTAAATAAAAAATTAGTTGTTTTCAAATTTATCACCAACGAATAAAATTTCATCGACTTGAAGTAATTGTTTTTCTTTACACATATTTATAAGTTATTGTGAAAAAGCTGGCAACATTATTACGAGTATATCGAACAAGGATTTTGTACTTATAAAAAGTTCTTGAATGGAATTAAACAATCACCTAAAAACCTATTCATCGGAATCTGTATTTAATTTCATAGATTTAGGGACAATTTTTTAAGACGTAGAACATTCTTCTTCTAACTCTGCTGAGAAAACAAACAAAATTCAGCAATAATTTTCCAACCTAGAAATCGCATTAACTCATTCACCTTGAATGCCATCCATCGACCGCGAAACCTCCATGTTACGTGAAGATGGATACCCTCGTATAAGAAGATGCCCCATATATCTTTTCAAATGCAGATGCGCCGTTATAAATATTATCTGCATCATGTATTCTATTACACTTTTCTAAATTACCATTTTTTTCTATCTTAAAGTGTGCGATTTATTCCTTCATTCAATGCCAACGACTTTAGTGTTTGCTTCTGCCTGCTGCGCTTGTGCACTCTAAGTGCCCCCTTTTTTATTCATATTCAAGAATTGAATACGAAGACGCACGAGGAGCAAGAATCTTACCCTACAAATATATAGCTACAGATATACACCTCTTTAACTGGGTGGTGTTGATCCATCAGCAATAAACAAAAGAAAGTAATGAGAGAAAAAGTCATGTCATTATGTAAACAACTAAATGCGAACGCACTACCATGTCAGATCTCAGATGCAACAGATATTGTTGATACCTATCCTATATGTTTATAGCTATATACCTGGGTAGACGATTCTCTGATTACCAAGTCTATTCAACTTGGCGTAAGTGCACTTTGCTTACAACATATAGATTCAGATGGATGCACACAATATGCACTTCAAGTGATTGTCAGTGAATATGGTATAGAAAATTCTGACTTTACATTTTTTTACGTTTATACGTATTGGTAGTAACAATACTGTGATATAAAATTATGAGGGCTTGAAAAACAAACTTGAAAATAAATCGCTACTCAAAAAATGTGCATATACTTATATAGGTACCCACTTAAGGTTAAGGACACATCATTTTGTAAGTAGAAGTTCTTCGTAGGATTTTAAGAAATGTGTGGTGGGACGTAAATCCACATAAGAATGGTGAAGGCACAAACATGTATCATATGTTCAGCTCACTCTCAAACTTGAATGAAATTCAAAAATCTTTCGTGTTAAAATATATATTTTCTAATCGCTTTCGTTTCGAACGTTTTTACTATGACCTGCATAGACTTTTTCTAAAAAGCTCTAACTCTAATACAGAGCGGAAACAGACCTTTAAACAGGTCAGACAATTAATACAGAAGAGTCTTTGGATACGGCTCAAAACTGTTCTTTAATGTTCTGTAAAAGAGGCTTAGAAAATTACAATAACATTATGTAGTAACCATCTTAGATTTATAAATTGTTTTTCTATTGGCGCGGGTACATTTTGGAGTTCCTCGGCGGCCATTTTGTTTTGGAGACATCTGTCAAATTTTGCTTGGGAACTTGGTCCTACACAAGTACAAGATCCAACTGACCCAGGAGCTGAAAGTTCATGACCATAGACAACACCGCTTGCCCGCTGACTGGTCCTCGAATTTTTTGGAAGAGGAACCCGATTTTGGGCAAAAATCATCATAATTGACGAGGCGTATTTTTGGATGAATGGCTGGTGTTAACAATCAAAAGTGCCTTATGTGGGACAACTCACGCCAGGTTGACCAGGTGATAATGAATCCTTAAAAAGTTACCGTTTGGTGTGGATTTTGGATCGGGGGCGTAATTGATCCGTACTTTTTTAAAAACAACGTAAGTTAGGCCGTCATTTAATCTGGCCCAAATTGAACCATATTGACCTAGACGACATGTGGTTCCAGCAGGACGGCGGCACGGCGCTAAATGCTACACAGCTAAACCTGCAACATCCACACACAACATCTACCTGCCCTTATTGAAAAACCCTTTAATTAACTATTTAAAATGGCAGTTTTTATTATAAGATTCTTTTAGAACACTGAGTTGTTCAGCAAGTCATAGTCTAACTACTTAATCTGGACGAATCACTTCATATGAAAGCATTTCAAGATTCGATACGTTTTCTAAATATGCCCTATTCAAGAGAAAATATACAAACGCTTGAAGGGGTTTTGGGTGCAGAAATGTTATAAATTGTACTAAAACGTAGCTTTTAACAAAAATAATTTAATCTGTTCTTGTTGTTATTTCTATGAATGTGAAAAACGTTACAAAAATTAAGAAACAAAAAAGCCAGAAAATGGAAAAACTTGCTAAAAAAATGTGATCAATTTTCCTAGAAAAATAAAACAGGATTTAATATAAAGAATTGTCTGGCTTTTTTTTGGTCTGTTTTCTTCTGAAGAAATTTCCTTGCTTCTATTCCATGTTATTTTTAGCTTAAAGATGCTGATGCTAGACGACAAATTTAAAAAAAATTGAATTAAACTTTAGCAAAAATATACAAAATAGAAAACTTACAAATTAGAGTGAGAAAATTGTAGTTTTCTTATATATAACGAAATAGGCTTGGATATAGTGCGCGCACTAAAGGGGTTATGAATACCCTTATGATTAAACACAGTGCGAGCAATAAGGAAATGAGGATAGGTATAGAAAGGGGAAATATTGAGTCAGGTAAAGCATTCCACATTCGCGTAGTGCGGGTAAAGAAAAAATCTCTGTACTTAACAGTACGTCCAAAATTGGGCTCAAGGGTAAACTGATGGGCATTCCTAGCAATACGGGTATTACGGTTGAATTGTTTAAGGGAAGGATTGCAACTGGTTATTTCGTTATAGCACTGGGCACTCTTCTCACTTTTAGGACATTTGCATTCTTAAATTTCATGTTTCAATCTTAATTCTAGAGAATTCAAATTGACTTCAAAAAGTAAATTTTTTAAATTTTTTTAAGGTCTTAAGAGTTTTGTATTTAATATACTAAAATTTGATAGACAGTATGTAAATATAAGGGGGGTCATATCAATTAACGTATATATTTTCACTGAGAATCGTTCAAATATTCTACAAAATATATATGTAAATATGTATGTATGTATGTACAAACCTTTTCTCAATCAGCTCCATTGTGTTGGAGTTATCTCTTATTCTTCTACGTTCAATTTGCTTGTACCATTCTTCATTTCTTTGCAAATTGAACCAAATTCCAACGGTGTCCATTTTTGTTATAATTATTCTTGTCCAAAAATTTGAGTTTTAATTTTGTTTTTAAAACTGTCAAACAACTCGATACTTGTTCCAAAGTACAAGTTTTTTTGAAAACAAGTTATTATAACCGGCATCCGATACTACTTTCATACGTAATACGTTTTGAAAGTAGAATTGGAAATAAGTTTCGGAAGTAGAATCGAGTTACATAGTAGGGCAACAGGTTTGTCGACTTCAAATTCATCATCCATCTTTTTAATTAGGAAATCCAGAAACGACATCACATAATATTTTGCATGAAATTTTAGATCCTAAAGCTTTTAAAGTTCAGTTAAGACAAGAACTTTAGCCGCCGCCGACCACCGTTTAGTCTCATCCCAATGCATCAATATTTTTTGAAAAGAGTCTCAATCTCCGTAACTGCTTGTTGCGGTTTGTAGACTGTATCTTTAAGATGCAATTTGTGTATTTATCGAAAACAAATAGAAGTGAATATGTGAAATTGCCCTTGAACCTTTCTAAAGAAAAGGTAGTGTTACTGCAACTATGGCCACCATTTGGCTGATGTCTTTTTATATTCTTAATGGTCAGCCTAGCCTTCCTCTTTAAAAAAAATAAAAATAAATTTTAATACTAGTTTTTATTATCAAAATATAACCTCTTATTGGGAAACCTTGCGCTTACTTTATTTTAAAAACAATAACAATCTTTTAAGAATTATCCCTCAAATGAATATAGAATATAGCTCATATCCGCTCCATCCGTCAATGTCAAGGAATCCGTTATATTCCTAATTTTTTTTCTTATCTAACCTCAATATTTCGCTTTTGTTTTATGTTGTAAGGTTTATGAATCACTATTATATTGACAAAAGTCAGTGAAGATAAACACAAGTTTGATTTTTACTTAAATGTTGCATTTGCACAGCACTGTTGAATGTTGATACATATGCATTAGTTAATGGTTGGGTGTTTCTACACAAGAAATATACTATGGGTTCGACGGAACCGTTCATGAAGCACGTATCTCATATTTGTATAGGATTGGCGGCCCAACCGAACGACCGACCGACCCCATCACATGTATTATGATCTTTACCCGCAATGACTGCGACTTTATTCCGTTGCTGCAACTGTGGAATCCATTAAAGGTAGATATGTTAAGCCATGCCATGCATTGTATATACATATGATTGCACCTCTGCGTGCACACAATGGAGCCCAAACCCAAGGGATATGTGCATTAATCTCCTCCGAACGTGAGTGATATGCCGCAGCCATTGCACCAGGAGAGTGGCATTGGGGGGAAATATTCTCAAAGGATGCGCTTAGCATGCCTTTGTGAATATATATGTAGCTTCCAAGGGTAATAACGGCCAATGTGTCTTCTATTGTTTGTCGACATCAGAAAAGGTTTCACTGGAAATGTTTCACAGGAAGTTACTGTAATTGACATGTTGTAGAGGGAGGCGAAAAAGGTTAATATGCAAATTGATATCTTCCGGAATACTCTATACATTTACGTATACTCTGTTTTATATAGATCGGTTAAGAGGCTCGGCTGCCATTAAGGATTTTTTAAGGCCACTACTGCTATATTCATAAGGGAGGGACTATAATTGAAGCAGAATTCAGTTTTGCAAGTGGTTTTTCTGATGCATTCCTTCCTTCGTTATCCATCTACTCATCGCCATCGTCCTAGATTCCTTGCACCTTGAGAACTAACTAAACGAACTTGACGGTCAATTAGCTGCATTGTGATGGCTCGGAAAATAGGAACCTCACTTCAATAAAATGATGGCCTCTAGTGTTCAAAATGAAAGTGATTTTCTGAAGTAGCAACCGCAGAGTTTTTTTTCTGTATAAATAGGGAAAAAAGAGGATGCCTTGATGGATTGATGGCCGTTAAATTGTGATGGTGGAAGTAGGTATAAGGAAAGATCGACCGACGACGAACGCTGACGATAACGACGATGACGACGTGGGTTGGATACTTTGCACAAAAGCTTTATGTGTTCCATGAAATTGCAGTTTAAATTATGTAAATGGGTATTTATGGCAGCTTAAGTCTAGGCAAACGGTGTTGTTGTTGGGTGTCGTTGGTGGTGGTGCGTGAAAAATATTCATAAGGATTTTTTTAAGATTTCTTTTTTTTGTGAAGTCCTTAACGTGCTGAAACTTGGAAAAAAGGATCTACTTCAGAACCAACAACACAAGAATAAGAAACATTTTAAAGATTTTTAAATATATTGTTAACACGTCATTTGAAATAGGATTATGATGGAGGTTCTTGGCTTTAAGAAGAGTCTTAGACACAATAAAGACATAACATTAAAAAAAATGAGCTTAAGAAAAATCAAAAAGGTTTTCTTGACTTTTTACACTGTATAATATAAATATATGTATGTGTAAGACATGTTATGTATTTATAAAGATTTAGAATATTTTTTTTTGGTAGAAAGTAGACTTGAATTTGGCATTATTGAAGAATTTTTGATCACTATAAAATGTGTAAAATTTCTACTTAGGCTATCTTAATTTGAAGTTTAAGAATGGAGGCTATAAAAATCATTAATATTGAAAAAACCAAACCAATATATTCAAATAGGGTTTTTGGTTGTTATACTATAGGAAAACCATACCAACAAAAAGCTTTAATGCGACCCACACTGATAACTTCCCATTGTTATCCGGTAAACATTCAACTAGTATTTCTTAAAAAGAACATTTTATTGAGAAATTGAAAGAGTAGATAAGATATGCAATCAAAAATTTAAGTTTAAGCTTTTTTATTTGGAGATGTATTCGAGGACTTAAATCAATTTGGTTTTATAGGAAAAAGCTGGTGCAAAATTTTAAACAACCTATTGTTTTTTTTTCGTACATTGCTAATTACCTTTTATAAAAACGAGTATTCAAAATATTCTAAAATTAGGTAAATTATCTTTTCAGCTAAGTAAGTTGCTCCGAACGGCTTTAATAATTTACTAAATTGTTAAAAATTTTGCAATACTGTATTTTAAAAATACAAAACATTTACAAACATATTTGTATGGTATTGAACTATTGGAATATATTTACAACAAAAATTTGGAAAAGATGGAGAAAGTTTGAAGTCAATGGTTTTTTTTTTATTATTAAGATACTTTAGTCGAAAATTATGTTTTACCAAATTTTATAAAAAAAAGAGACAAAGATTCGACTCACACTGATAACTTCCCGATTTGTCTTGCTTAAAAGTTTGATGGTAATCGTGTTGTGTTAAAAAAGTTGTTAGTTGAATTATTCTTAAAAAATTTAAAATTACCAACAATATTTTTCATATAGAGAAAGATTTTTGTTTGAAAATCTTGTTTTGTTAAATAAATTTTTAGTCGAAAGCAAATGTTTACCAATTTAAGTAGCATTTCTCAAATTTTTACAAATTAGATGAATGAAATTAATTTGATAGATATAAAAAACCGAACATTAATTTTTACCGAATTTGCGTACTTTTTTTGTAGATTTTATTTTGTTTTATAAAAAAACAGACTGTTGAATTTAAAAAAAAAGCTATTGAATATCGAAAACAATATTTTCTGTGAAATACAAATTTTGAAGAGAATATTTTTAATTTTGAAAAGCTCTTTGAGTCGAAAGTACATTTTTACCAACTTTTAGTATTGTTTGTTTTTTGTTAGATTTTTATTTTTTGTAAGAAAACAGTATATTAGATTTTTCTCGAAATTTTACTGAATGTGGACAACAAAATTTCTTAAAAGATAAAAGTAGTTTGAAGAAAATATCTTAAAGTTTTGAAAAGATATTTCTGTCAAAATTTTTTTTACAGTTTCTATTAATTTATTTGGTAAGGTTTTTATTTTTTATAAAAAACTATCAATTCGATTTTTCTCAAAATTTTAACAGATGTTAAAAACCTTATATGAAAAATATTTTTTCGCATAACGTGAGGTGAGGTGACAACATTTTTTTCAGTTTTTTCGATTTATAAAAAAACTGTTAATTAGATTTTTTTTTCAAAAATATACTTGTTTGGTAACCTACAATATATTATTTTAAATTTAATTCAAATCTCTAGCGATTTTGTTCGTAAGATCTTTAAGGTTAACCAAAATGTTCAACTCCTTTTTAACTGATATGGTAAAAAAACCACATACGCAATTTTCTTGAGAGCCCTTTCTGCCTAATTATGTGTATAACAAAATTTATTTGATGTCGATAACCCTTCTGGTTCTTGAGCTATGGACGACGAAAAAAACGTCGAGAACGTACGTACGTACGAACGTACGTACACACGCACGACTCTAGGGACCTTGCAACGTCGAGAAATTTAAAAAATTTCAATTTGACAAATCGGACCCATTACAATAATTCCTATAGGAAGTTAAAAAAAACCCAGAGACAAACCATGAAGATGAACCCGATCATGACATTTTTGAGTCAACACAACACTTTTATGATTCTCGTCCTTGTTTTTCGGATGTGGACTACTATCAACGGCAGCATATGATTTAATTTAATCATTTAATTCTTATCTTGCCAGCATTGTAGAATGGTTAATACAAAATCGTGTAGAATTAAATGCTTCGAAAGCTCAATGCTGTCTACTGTCTCAAAAGTGTAACTATCCCCTAATTCCACTATCTATGAATAGTACTTGCATCGAGGAGCTTTCAATTCTAGGAATGTGCATCCTAAACCACTTGTTGTGAAGTGATCATACATTCGACATTGCCAAAAACAAATTTAGGTTTTCTAAGACAAAGCTTTTATTCGTCCAAAACTCGATTATAGATCTCATATTTCTGCTGGTACCCCAATAACGTACTTTAGTCTTTTGGAAAAAATTGAAAAGAGAGCTCTTAAAATGACAGGAGATCGTTCTCGTACCGAGACATGTGCTTCTTTTTAACACCGCCACTAGGTCTCATGCCTGAAATTCTCTCATGGTTATTTTTATAAAAAATGTGAAATATAGTCAGTTTCATTCCTCCCTTTCAACAATTCAACCGTAAAACCCGTACTGCTAGAAATCCCCATCGGTAGTGTTAAATACAATAATTCTTTCTTTAGCCCCACTACACGAATGTGAAATGCTTTACCAGGCTCAAAATTTCGCACTCATTACAATGTGCAGACATTCATACATAGGTATTCCATTACTGATCCTATCCTACTTTTCTTATAAAAAATACGACAAGGTAAGGCATAGGAAGGTAGAAATGGCGATCTCAAGACAACCTAGCCTGAGATCCAATTAGAGCTGTAGTGCGCCGTTTTGATAAAGGTAAGGCATACTCCTTAAAATAAATATCCATTTAATTTCTCCAAAGAAGAATTTTTTTAATTTCAAAATGAAACCTCTTATTGGAGAACCCAAAACTCTTTGTTTTTAAAATGGCTAAAGAACCTCTTCATTCTCCCTACAAAAATAGTTGTTTGTTTCAATAATTAAGGGCAGAACAAAATTAAGCTAATAAGAACACCCTTTCAATTCCCATTCTCATTAATGAATACACAATAAAAGCAAACAATTTAACTGTGTTGCAATTATTTATTTACACAACACACACTCTGTTCTAGATAATAAATAAACCATCACTAAACGAGCAAATAACATACATAGCTATAAAAATGTAGGTGGCAATTTATTTATGATGAACTTAATATTTAGTATTTTATTTTGCTGCTGTGAAAATTAATATTTCCATCCAGACATTGCCGTTGCCATCATCATCCGTCAATTAATAATCAACTTTTAACGAAACGATGAGGATGGTACTTGAATTTGAGTGCAGATTAAATAGTATTACACTATACAATAATATTATTTATATCTTTAGCAGATGAAGATTACTCTACAAACCTACAATGAATAGTATCATATAACGTAGGTTTATAGAGAAACAGTAAAATTGACTTAATTATTATTTTCCTCGCCTTGTAACTGTTTGTACAAATCTAATTTTCGTGCTAGAAATCATTTAGTTAGTGAGCAGCAGATGCTGCATCAGGCAGCAAAAGTAACAGTTAATTGTTTTTAAAAACGTTAAATAAAATACGCAACTTAATTGGGGTTAGTTGTATTAAAAACAAATAAAAAGCATGACTTACTTCCAACAACTTTTTGCTATTATGTGATTCGAAGACAAAATTCTGCGAGACACGAATAAATTGCATTATTTAATTTTTAAAACTTTTTAAATAGCAATGAAATCAGTTTGTGAAGATGGATTTCATATTTGTTTATCAGAAAATTTTGAAGGCCAATAAAAGAGCTCACGTTGACCAAGGCTTTCAATATAAACATTCTTGGATTTTTTAAGAGAACATTTTTACAATCCTTAATAAAAAAAACCTCATCATTGAATTTTCCAATTAAAATTCAGAACTGTCTAATGTATTAAAAGGATCTAATCAGCAAAGAGGCGATGTTACTTTTACACAATAAACTTGTGTTCTTGTACTACCTCCACTTTAAAATTTGTAAGCCACTTTCACTATTGCCAGTACTTTACAGTGACCCAACTGTGCCTGCTATGAATTATAGGAGTTCCAAAGCTTGTTAAAAGTAATACCTTTAGCGTAATGGTTAGTGCGTTCAATTCCCGCCTGTACCTTATAAATTTTATCACGGGTAGTGCCTCTTGCGCGCAATTGACAAATCCTCCAAGATTATTTATCGTCATGAAAAGTGATTCCTCAAATAAGACGTTCGGATTCGGCTCCATCCCTGACAACATTACTAGCACACAGGAATGGTTGTAAGTCACTAGGCCCTAGTTCTCAACGGACTGTTGCGCCACCTAATTTATTTATTTATCAGAAGAAAGCGATCTTAAATCTTAACGTTAAGAACACCGGACGAATAATTTAAACAACGAAAACGTTTTTTTGTCATTTTTGTATGTTATTAAGCACTATTAACCTCCCATAGGAAGTTATTGTAATGGGTCCGATTTGTCAAATTGAAAATTTTGAAATTTCTCGACGTTGCAAGGTCCCTAGAGTCGAAATAAAAGATTTTTAGAAAGATGTCTGAGCGAGCGTGTGTACGTACGTTCGTACGTCCGTAATTTCGCTACGTTTTTTTCGTCGTCCATAGCTCAAGAACCAGAAGAGACATCAACTTCAAACATTTTGTTATACAGATAATGAGGCAGAAAGATGCAAAAACGGCTCTCAAAAACATTGTGTGGTTAGTTATTTTACCATAGCAGTTTCAAAAATAGGTGAAAATGTTGATTAACCGTAAATATATTACGAACCAAAAACGCTAGAGACTTAAATTAAATTGTATATAATAAAATGTAACGTGATACAAAATAAGTATATTTTTTGAAAAAAATCCAACCTCGAAAATTTTACGAATACAAAATGATTTTAACTCCAAAACAATTTTGTACAACGAAAAATAAAGTTTTAAACATCTGGTAAAATTTTATGAAAAATCGAAATGACAGTTTTTTTACAAAAAATAAAAACCTAAAAAAAACCTTACTTAAAATTGGTAAAAATTGATTTTCCACTCAAACATCTTTTCAAAACTTTGAGATTATGGCTTCAAACTTATTTTCACTTGTAAGAAATATTGTTTTCAATGTTCGGAAAAATTTTGAGAAAAATCGAATGGAAGGTTTTTTTTACAAAAAATAAAAACCTTAATAATAAAATGTTAAAATGTTGATATTAAAAATTTATTTTCGCACAAATATCTTCTCAAAACTTTGAGATATTGGCTTTAATCTGCTTTTATATTTTAAAAAAATATTGTTGTCAACATTCAGTACAATATTGAGAAAAATCCGTCAGTTTTTTTAACAATGAATAAAAACCTAACAAAAAAACAATACTAAAACTTTTTATTAAAAATATTGTTGGTAATTTCAAAATTTTTAAGAATAATTCAACTAACAACTTTTTTAACCCATCACGAAAAATTACAAACTTTTAAGCAACACAAATTGACAAACGGGATGTTAACTCATCAGATGGTGAACAAAAATATTTTAGACCTCTTTCGGTCTTAATAAGGCTTAATTAATTGTGACGTATTGTGGTTTTCATGATATTTTTTAAATAAACCTTCTCTTTGACGACTACTCACCCCAATGTATACACTTTGTATATTATCACACTCACAATGCCTACAAACACTGTCTACCAGCATTTATAATAAAAATAACCTACAATGTTTAAACTTCCATTTTTAGCTGGCATTTTAATAAGAGATTTATTTTTATAGCAAACCAAATCCAGAATCGAACATCATATCCATCAGATCGTATGTCCCACCTACATGCAACTCTCATCCATAGCTGTTGCTATAGTAGTATAGACGTTTAATAAAAGTTTTGGTTTCTTATTTTCAATGTCGACTGTGTCAATGTAAATACAGCCATCAGATGCCTCCATTATTGTCTATGAAACCCGCACTTCCGCCAAAACAAATAAAATAAAATAAAAAAAGAAAACAACTTTCAATGTTTATTCTCAACACACCACTCCGCACCCACATGTTATGGTGTTGACTTTGGCTCTTGGCTCTTTGCTCTTGATGCCGTGTCGGTCGAGTCAGCTGATGGTTCACCTGCCATCACTTTGTCCCAGTTGACTCAAATTCCATTCCAAGGTTAGGAGAATGTCCTACCAAAAAGAGTCTAACCAAAACTTCAACATACCATAAGAGTATTAAGAAAAAATAACACAAAATCCAACCCTTATGTGCGTCTGTAAACATCCATAAGACCCCACTCGATCAGGTAGAGGTAAAAGCCGTTGAACTTCGAGGCTTATTTGATTCAATTGTTTTTGTTGTGAATGGTTTTTACGACTTTTATTTTTATAATATTTTGTTTGGATTATTTCGCTGAGTGTGTTTTTTATCTTCTTTTTGTTTTGTTTAACTCTTTAACTCGAATTCCTTTGTGGCGGTTTTTATCGTCCATCATCAACACACACACACAAAAAAGATATAAGCTTCTTTTTGGTCTTATGATCCAAATAAATCAACCGAAAGGTCTCGAAAAAAGGTCAAGTTATTAGAGTAGACCATTTATTTAAAAATATAGATACGAGTGTATCATAACTGGCCTTATGCCAAAATACTTGCTATTTTTATTTTCCAGACCTACTTTGCTTTTGGGTCAGATTTGGAACTTATGTCAAACTGGATGCGGCGGCCGGCGTATGGCTAATTTGAAGGAAACCCTTTTTAAATAATCTTCTACATTTAGAATGGAGCAGGTATAGAAAAAGTGGCATAATTTAAGTTCACTTTTGATGGAGATTTATTGGGGAAGTTTTGAAATATATATTTTATGAAAATGTCTTGATCTAAAATAAAATCCCTTCAAGTATTGGATATGGGAACTTGTCACAACCAAAACCTGATAGTTTATATGTGGATAAAGAATGCGAATAAAAACTATGTTGTCGGCATTTTTCAATTAAATTTCGAAATGGAAATGGCCAAGTCAACAGGCCGGAGGCTATTTTTGTCCATGCATGAAAAATGGGCAGTACACAAATTCAAAGATGCGGAAGACTGGTTTTTTCGAAACTTTGCGTCACACGACATAAAACATGTCATGATTGTGAGGTTGCAGATGTTTTTACTTGGAATTGGAATATGGCAAGCTTAAGTTAGATAATGTATAAAGTTGTAGGTACACATATACAAAAATTTAGATTTGCAAATTTGATGAAATATATTTAAGTATGTAGCACAAAAAAGGGTAAATGAGTTGTTATGCGTGTCATGGTTGAAGAATATGTTTGTGGGGAAAAGGTTATATAGATAGATTTTTTTATTTTCGTATTTGAATTACATTTGATAGGCTATCGCACAGTTTACATATACAGAGATTTGATATAAGATAGATACATTACATCTTTCTACTGAATCAGTATTTAAATTATTAAAATTAAGAATTGTATGATGATATAAATATTTGAAGGAAAGTACAAAAAAAACCTTCAATATGAAAAAAAAGTGTTCAGGTACAGTGTGTCTTAACATAGTTTTTTAAATTATACATATTTAAATGGGTTAGTATTTTGGGTTAGTATCAAAATTCATAAATAATATATAAATATACTTATGTTTATATTTTAGTATGAGTTAGTGACTAGTTAACACCTCGCGCCAACACGCGCGACTATGATTTGCCAATTCAGCATAACAGCATATTCTCATAAGTTCCCACGATTGGTGGGTATCATATTCTGGACAACGGTGCATTGAGGTGAATGCACCGACACTACGAGTATCAAGGTCGCTGACGCAGCAATCATCGATGCACGCCGTTAGGTGTTATTTTAGGGAATTAGTTTTAAGTTAGGCAGTTCAATTGTGAGCCCGGACCTGATTAGTCGTTAAATAAATATATTGTCAAATTTAATAACCGTTTATTTATTCCGTAAGTCGAACCGTTGGGCCAGCCCCTCAGGGGTTGGCGTTCGCTTTTTTTTCATATACGAATCCGCGATTCGTTAATTGGCGCCCGAGCAGGGACCGCGTTGCAAAACTGTATCCTTTTCGCCTGTAGATCCTAGTTCATTACCAATACGCTCTATTTGAGTGAACGTCACTGTTAACATGGGAACACAGTTGACCATTTTGGATAATAACTAAACTTTTCGCATAAACATGGGAACATGCGAATATCTGTTAAGGCTAAAGGATACGACGGTGATGGTGATCGTTCCATTAGTAGGCTGCTTGCGGCTAAACGGGATTCAAACGACACCTCCCACGCAACACGGTTCCTTGGAAACCCTATTCCGTCGGTTAAGGGGAGTACTAAATCTAAACCCTTTTTTTCAGGAAAAAATATTTCAACAAAAAATATATATCTTTTAAAAGACTAAAGACTAAAGCGAGGAAGTTATGATAATTGTGTGAGTGGGAAAAAAGAGCCCATAATTTATCTATATTCTATAGAAAAAGTGATCCTTGAAGCATTAAGCTATTCAAAGAAAAGATATATATATATTATTCCTAATTTGAAAAGAATAATCATATTTAATTTATTAATTGTTATTAATTGTGCAAGTGTGAGTGTGTGCAGTTATTTGATATAAAAGAAAAAAGAAGGTTAATAAGGTGAAAAATAATCTTTCATAATCTGTGCCTAG
Source organism: Eupeodes corollae (assembly GCF_945859685.1). Classification (NCBI taxonomy): domain Eukaryota; kingdom Metazoa; phylum Arthropoda; class Insecta; order Diptera; family Syrphidae; genus Eupeodes; species Eupeodes corollae. Next base: position 52,228,044 of record NC_079149.1, on the reverse strand, counting down.
TGTCTGTTAAGGTAAGCCTACATTTTACATTTTTTTTATTCTTATTTTATTTTTTGAGAGAGATTTTTAAAATAAAAACATAAACTATGGATCAAGTCGCCCAACAAATTGTTGAATTGACTGGGGCAGTCAGTAGCTTGATTTCCCAATTGAAAAGCTTTGAGAGGAGAATCGAAGCTGTCGAAGGAAAAACAAATTCGTCAGCCTCCTCAGCTGCACCTTCTTCGGCTGTTAGCCATTTTGAGCTTAGTCCTCCTCAAACAGAGGCTGATCTCAGGGAAATAAGTAAGCTACCTGACTGCGTTAAAGAACTTCAGGTCTTTAATGGAAATCCTACTCAATATGTATCATGGATACATACTGTAGAGGGAATCCTTAAAGACTATGAAATAGTTAAATCAAAACCGCTTTACCGTGCGATTTTACAACACATTCGGGGTAAAATCAGAGGTCCGGCTGACGCCGCTCTAGTTAGTTACAATATCTTTGATGGTGACTGGAGTGAGATGAAGACTTGCTTATCTCTACATTATGCAGATAAGCGAGACCTTCGAACTCTGGAGCACCAGCTCAACCAGCTTGCTCAAAAGGGCAGCAAGCTGGATGAATTCTATGCGGCTGTTAACCATCAATTATCGTTGATGGTTAACAAAATAAAAACGGAGTCGCATAGTGAGGAAACCGTAAGGGCTTTGGTAGAAACCTACCGGAATAGGGCTCTGGATGTGTTCGTGCGTGGCCTCAATGGTGATATCTCACGAATGTTGATGATTCAACGGCCACGGACACTCCCAGAAGCTTACTCTGCCTGCCTGGAAATACAGAACGTCAACTATCGGAGTAGTTCTGTACACTCCTCTTCCTTCTCTAACACCATCACGTCTCCTATGAATCAACATTTTGGTAATAGAGACGTGAGACCCAATATTCCTCCGAGAAGGCCCCAACAAAATTCAATAGGGAAGCATAACAGGTTTGCCTGGAATGCTCCTCAGGAAAATGTTCCTGCACCGAAGCCTTCGGAGAAGATGGATGTTGATCGAAGCATCCAGAGCAAACAAGTGAACTATGCAAATCGATCAAAGTTCCAGGGCAACCCCTTTAAACGTAGAGCAGCCTCTGATAACTTCCCTAACAAGCAGCAACGCTTGTACAACATCGAAGCGGAAGACGAAGTGGATTTAGAAAGCTACTCCGCATCTGCGGAGGAAGCTACTTGTGACGAGATAAATTTTATGTCAGGGGGCCATCTAGCGTACCATACATAGAGTATGTTGCAAAGGATGGAGTAGTGTTGAAGTTTCTTGTTGATACGGGGGCCAACAAGAATTTCATTAGCCCAAAAATCGACCAGCCCTCAATCTCGCTTCCAAAACCTTTTTCTGTAAAGTCTGCCGCTGGTAATGTTAAAATTTCTAATTATGTCGAGGGAAGATTTTTCTCTAAGGTTGGCAATGATACTCCTGTTAAATTCTTTGTACTACCTGGACTCGATTCTTTCGATGGAATCATTGGGGATGACACCCTCAAAGAATTGGAGGCTGTCATTGATAGAAAAAACAACCTTCTAACGATAAAACCCAATATAGAGATTCCGCTCAAAGCAAAGATATCACGACAGGTGAACGTTGTGCTTAATGAGGATCTTCCCCACGACATTAGACAGGGATTGGAAAAATTGATTAGGAAACACGAATCGCTTTTCGGGCCGATCAATATTAACGAAGTAATCGATACTTCCATTCAGGCCGAAATCAAAACAAATACAGATGAGCCTATATATACAAAGAGCTATCCGTACCCGTCATCCTTAAGAGAAGTTGTTGAGGAAGAAATAAATAAACTTCTAGACGAAGGGATAATAAGGCCTTCCAGAAGTCCTTATAATTCACCAATTTGGGTTGTGCCCAAAAAACCTAAGGCGAATGGCGAGAAGCAATTCAGAATGGTCATCGACTACAAAAGACTTAACAGCGTGACAATTTCTGATGCATATCCAATACCGGATATAAATGCCACTCTTGCTAGCCTAGGGAACGCCCGATACTTCACAACCCTAGACTTGACCTCGGGATTTCACCAAATTCCCATGAAACCCTCAGACATTCAAAAAACAGCCTTTTCCTCCATGAATGGTAAGTATGAGTTCTTGAGATTGCCATTCGGACTCAAGAACGCGCCAGCTATTTTCCAACGGACAATTGATGATGTCCTTAAACCATTCATAGGAAAGATATGTTATGTCTATATCGATGACATAATAGTCTTTAGCAAGAATGAAGAAGAGCATTTAAAAAACCTTGACATGGTCCTCGGAAGGCTTAACGAAGCTCACTTAAAAGTGAACCTTGAAAAAACCCATTTCATGGACACTTCCGTAGAGTTTCTTGGCTATGTTATAACGGCCAATGGTGTATTACCTGATAAAAAGAAAATTGAGGCTATCCGAAACATACAACCTCCAAGTAATTTGAAGGAGCTTAAATCGTTTCTCGGATTAACCTCATATTACAGAAAATTTATTAGAGATTATGCCAAAGTCGCTAAACCCCTTACCAATTTAACAAGAGGCGAAAACGCTCAAGTCAAGGCCAACCAATCAAGGAAAATATCAATAGAACTTGATGAAAAAGCCACACAAGCGTTTAATGACCTAAAAGAGCTCCTCACATCTGCTGAAGTACTTGCATTCCCAGATTTTAGTAAACCATTTTCTCTTACTACTGACGCATCCAACATAGCCATTGGAGCAGTTTTGTCCCAAGGAGACGGAGGTAAGGAAAGACCAATTGCCTTTATTTCCAGATCACTAACCGCAAGTGAAGAAAACTACGCCACAAATGAGAAAGAAATGTTGGCGATAGTTTGGGCACTGGATAACCTGAGATCCTATTTATATGGTGCAAAACAAATTAAAATATTCACTGACCACCAACCTCTTACCTATGCTTTGGGTAATCGCAATTACAACGCAAAGTTGAAGCGATGGAAAGCTAGGATAGAAGAATATAATTGTGAATTAATTTACAAGCCTGGAAAATCAAATGTGGTAGCAGATGCACTATCGAGACTTAATATTGTAAACGACCACTCGACTGTCTCAGCTAAAGCTGAAACAGAATGTGAAGTGAATGCGTTACAGAACACATCTTCAACAGACACAGCTTCCGAACAAAATTTCGCTGATGGTAGATCCGATACTGATACAGCTTTCGAACAGGTTTCCTCCTTAGGATCACAAGATGTCGAATCGGCTTCAACTGTGTCGGCCAGTGGAACAATGCACAGTGCAGAGCAGGATTCAACGGATCTGATTCCTCATGTGGAAGCTCCATTGAATGTTTTCCGAAACCAGATTATTATCAGGGTTTCAGATAATAAACTTGATTCGATGGAGGAACCACATCCCGGTTACATAAGACACTACTTCTCAACTCCGTATCTAGATAACGTTGCCCTAACAGCTGTCCTTAAAGCCAAACTTAGGCCCAATATAGTTAATGGCATTAAAATTCCTGAACTTTGTATGGAACTTCTGCAAAAGGTATATTTGGAAACGTTTTCCAGCTATAAGATTAGGCTGACACAAAGAATTGTTGAAGATGTCACAGACGAGAATCGAGTGTGGGAACTCATTAGTAAGGAACACAAGCGAGCTCATAGAAATGCTCGAGAGAACAAGGAACAACTCCTTGAAAGATATTACTTCCCGAAAATGAATAGCTTAATAACACGCTATGTAAAGTCCTGTGACATTTGCCTTACAAACAAGTATGATCGACATCCGGCGACCCCTATGTTTCAGCCTACTCCTATTCCCTCTTATCCTTGTGAGATATTGCACATGGATATTATGGAAATCCAGGGTGAAAAGTTTATATCATGTATCGACAAGTTTTCAAAGTTTGCTAAATTATTCCACATTAGGAACAAGTCCTCTCTATATCTAAGGGACAAAGTGATGAAAGTACTTCACTATTTTACAGTCCCCAGGATATTAGTTACAGACAATGAAAAAAGTTTTCTCAGCCCCATAATAATTAACTTTATCAAAATGCTCGACATAAAGATGTACCAAACACCCGTTAATCGTAGCGAGGTTAACGGCCAAGTTGAAAGATTTCATTCAACAGTTCTCGAAATTTTTCGATGTTTGAGAGCCGAGTATAAAGAACTTAAGCTAAGGGAGCTGATACACATATCGGTCGATCGATATAACAATACAATTCACTCGGTCACTGGCAGAAAACCATCTGACATGTTTTTTAACAGAAGTTCCAGAGTAAATTATCAAAAGATGTCAAATTATCGGATAAAAGTAAATCAGGAACTTAGGGAAAAGATAGAAAAAAATCAAAAGGCCAAAAACCAATGGCATAATAAAAAGAAATCTATCCCGAAGAAATACAAAAAAGGTGACGTAGTCTACACATCCTTCAAGAGGATTCAGGGCAAACATAAGCCGCTGTATCGGAAGGAAGTGGTAGCAAAAGATAACAAGGTAACCATTATAACAGACACAGGTAGAAAAATTCACAAATCCCAATTAAAGAATATTTAACTACAGAACACACACCCGCACAAAGAAAGCACACATCGAAAAAAAAAAAAAAAAAAAAAAAAAAAAAAAAATGTACCCTTGCAATGTAATGTAAAAAGACATAAAATGATAAAATGTAATGAAACAAATACATAAAATGTATAAAATAGTACATTTAATAAAATGACATAGGTAACGAAACCTTAATGTCAAAGCCAAAGCATAGAATAATGAAATGAATAAAATGCAGAAAAATTGTATATTTATTAAATGTATGGCAAAAATCATCATACTAATGAAATACATGCATACATAAAATTGCATAAAAATTGCAAAAAATTATTTATATATAAAAATTTAATTTTTTATAATATATATGTATAAAAAAAAAAAAAAAAAAAAAAAAAAAAAAAAAAAAAAAAAAAAGGTCAATGGCACCATGCCTAAACAAAAACCAAACTATATTATCTATATTATTACATAATTAATAACCATTTCTTTTTCAGAATATTAATTTTAATTTTTCCATTTTTTCTAGATATTTTAATAACGATATTACATTATTAATATTTTTAAACTTTTCATGACCTATTTTTTTCCTTATTAAGTTTATATTTAACTGATTTATTTATATTTAACCAATGTAACAAATTTAAAACACAATATAGCTTATTATTCCTAACGGCCGTGCAAGGCTTCACTATCTTCGAGTACCAGTCCCCAATGGTAACAATAAAGGAAGGACCAGGGTGGATTATCGATGGACACTTCAAATTGGTGCATTTGATCCGGTTAGATGAATTTGAAGATCTGCTCAACAAAATGACTTTAGCTGTCCAAGCTGTAATCAAGCAACCTGAAAAGAAAATCGTGGCACGCCATCACCTTACCCAGCTTCACGAACGAATCGATATGCTCAAAGGAAAAATGCATAGAAGGCAAAGGTCGATTAATTGGATTGGTTCTGCGTGGAAATGGTTGGCCGGTAACCCTGACGCAGCAGATTGGGATGAAGTGCTCAAAAACGAGAACAACATAATCGAGAATAATAATCATCAATACAAAATAAACGAGAGGATCCTTAGGATAACAAAGGATATCACCCAAAGGATCAACCAGGTCATTAACAGCACCGTAATCCAAACGTCATCGTCTAATAGGGCTATCCACGAGCAAAACGTTATGGACGAATTATTAGTGGTGAAAGAAGATGTAAACGAAATTGTTCGCGCCTGCCAGATGGCGAGAAGCGGAATCGTAAATACAAATCTCTTGGACCATGAAGAGATCAACAGGCTTATCAGCGAAGTTGAAACTTTACCATATGCTAACGTTGTGGAGGCTTTGCAATTTGGTAAACCATCAGTCTATACCAACGATTCCATCCTACTGTACGTACTATCTATGCCTAAAGTCAGCAGGACTGAGTACAACTTGTTATTGACCAGAGCGTCAATCCTGGGAGGAAAGCAAGTCGACCTACCTTATTCTAAGATTCTAGCAAACCATGAAGATACCTATGGCATAATATCCAACTGCCTTAGTATGGGCAACATGACGACTTGTGATGAAAGCTCTTTAGAAAAATTGGAAGAAGAGGGATGCGTAGTTCGGTTGCTTAAAGGAGGGCACGCTAATTGTGCAATTCGTACCAATACAGCCAGTATTACGGAACTGATCAAGGAAGACACGATATTTGTCACAAACTTCCAAGGAAAATTATATAGCAAGAACATATCAAAGGATCTCTCCGGTACATATTTGATCCAGCTCTACAATGAATCAATTCGACTAAATAACAGAACATTTGTTAGCCTGACGGCAACATCGCTTCAAGCGCTTCCACCAGTTTTAACCAACACATCCTTGAAAGTGAACAAAGTGGACATCGAATACCTTCATGACATGAGCATCAAGAACATCAAGATCCTGAATGGCCTATCATATCGGCTAAACACCTATACTGCTACGGATGTGACGATCCTCCTGATATTGGCAATAGTTGTATGGATGATATGGCGCAAGCTGCACAGGAAGATTGACTTACCAAAGATCCAAATCCTACCACCACCGGTGCTACCTACCCCTAACATCTCATCTTAAAATACTGATCTACGGGACGTAGATTTTCAAAGGGGGAGGAGTTAACACCTCGCGCCAACACGCGCGACTATGATTTGCCAATTCAGCATAACAGCATATTCTCATAAGTTCCCACGATTGGTGGGTATCATATTCTGGACAACGGTGCATTGAGGTGAATGCACCGACACTACGAGTATCAAGGTCGCTGACGCAGCAATCATCGATGCACGCCGTTAGGTGTTATTTTAGGGAATTAGTTTTAAGTTAGGCAGTTCAATTGTGAGCCCGGACCTGATTAGTCGTTAAATAAATATATTGTCAAATTTAATAACCGTTTATTTATTCCGTAAGTCGAACCGTTGGGCCAGCCCCTCAGGGGTTGGCGTTCGCTTTTTTTTCATATACGAATCCGCGATTCGTTAATTTGACTTTATAATTTTAAATGTATTAATAAATAAATAAACAATTTGATTATTAAGCAATAAATTAAATAAATAAATAAATTAAATAAATAAATAAATAAATAAATAAATAATAATAAAAAAAAATAATAAATAAATTAGTTATTTAATAAATAATTTAGTAAATACAAAACAAACAATCAAACTAATAGTTATTTAACTATTACTGCACAAAGAAATTGATAAATAAATAAACAAACTTATAAATAAATAAATATACATAATATGTTAATTAATTGATTGTAATACATTAAAAACAAGTAGACAAATAATTATGTAACTCACATAGAGGTAAATATATAATAAATAAACATTAAATCAATTAAGTAAATTATAAAGCATAATTTAATATCACAATGTGTTTAAGTAAATACATAAATAACATAATTTAAATATCTAGAAGAATCGAAACATAACAATAAGTAAAATAACAAGTTTTAACAGAAAATTATATTAGTTGGCAGAAAAGTGGTTAGGATATAAGTTGGTTGATCAATGGATTATCCGAAAAATCACATTTTAATACAAATGAATTATTCAGCTTTTCAATTCTATCACAAATTTTTTCAACATTTGCTCTTGCATGCAAGTCGGCTGTAGAATAATAACAAGGAAGATTAAGCATCATTTTAAGCAATTTATTTTGAGATATCTGCAGTTTTTGTATATGACACTTTGCACACTTCCCCCATATCTGGCAACCATACAAGAGAATTGCCTGAAAAACGACTTTATAAATTATAATTTTACTGTCGTTACTAAGACCTGACTTTCTATTGATAAAGGGATATAGAAGTTTTATCGCAATACCAACTTTTTTTAATGTTTTTTCGATATGTTCTCTGTAAATAAGTTTTTGGTCTAAGCAAACCCCTAGATACCTTACGCTCGTTTCCCAGTTTATGTTGACACCGTTAACATTTATCTGGTTGCTTGGAAGAAAACAAGACTTTCTTTTTCTACTAAATATAGCTTGTACCTTATCAGCATTTAGTTTTATTTTCCATTTAGAATAATACTGAGTTATAAGATCAATTGCATGGTTTAAATTTGTCTCTATATTGAGACCAAATTCATGCGATGAAAAAATACCAGTATCATCAGCAAAAATAGCTAATTGACATTCAGGAAGCTTGGGAATATCGGACGTATAGATGTTGTAAAGGAATGGCCCTAATACAGATCCTTGTGGAACACCATGTTCAACATGGTAACAATTTGACGAACAGTTATTAACATAAACACTAAAACACCTATCAGACAGGAAACTTTGAATAATTTTTATTAGATAAGTTGGAAAGCCTAAGCAAACTAGTTTATGGACCATTCCATCGTGCCACACAGTATCAAAAGCTTTTTCTATGTCTAGTAAAATGAGACCAGTTGATTTGCCAAGCAAACGATTCTTTTTCACATACTGACATACTCGCAATATTTGGTGAGTAGTACTGTGAAATTTTCTAAACCCAAATTGTTCATTAGGAATAATGTTCAATTGATCAGAAATTTGTAATATTTTTTCTTTTAAGTTAGATAATGTATAAAGTTGTAGGTACATATATACAAAAATTTTGATTTGCAAATTTGATGAAATGGATTTACTCGTAAGAATGTAGCACAGAAAAGGGTAAATGAGTTGCTATGCGTGTCATGGTTGAAGAATATGTACTTCTTTTACTGATTATAAGTTGGTGCAAAGGTGAATGCAAAATTTGAAGGACAAGCCATCTAGTGATTTGATTTTAAATCGTAGATAATTTTCAAACTGACAGCTCTTTTCCCATAGAAATAATGACAGAAAGTCAGTATCATTTCGCCACGGAAGGAAACGATTCTCTTACGATTAAAGAACTTTTAAAAATATTGACAACTTATTTCGAAAGCGAGTGCTGAGTTGCCTAAATTTCTCTCGTCATCAATTTTAATAGCTCGATTTTCTATCCGTTAGTCTGAAAAGGATTCTCCTCAAAGATCTCGGATTATTTGCTTAAGAAATAAATTATGTGACGCAAAAATCCGGTGAGAACTAGGGCCTAGTGACACAAAACTCTCAACCATTCCTGTTTGCCAATAGTGGATGAAGGGGAGCTACAGTTTTAAGCCGAATCCGAACGAATGCTTTGAGAAAGCACTTTTCATGACAAGAATTACTCTTGGAGGAATTGTCAATTCCTCGCAAGAGGCAGTACCCGTGAAATTAACTTAAGACGGTTCAGGCAGGGATTGAACCCAAGACCTCTGACATGACAGTTGAACGCACTAACCATCATGCCACAGGTACTACGGTTTATTTGTTTAGAAAGTAAAAAATTCAAATTGCAATACTATACTATTTGCTATAGCTTTATGGTTTTGAAATAAGGCCCTTAAAGGCTTCAATTGGGTTTGGGTAAGAAATGTGCATTTCCGCTTTGGCAACTAAGTTAGCAAAGAAAATTGTCGCATTTGGGGATTGGAAGATCCTCACGAAGGCAATTCTTCCATAAAAAAAGACAGTGGATTGTAGAGTATTGATATCAGAGGACCATATTTCGTCACAAATGAGACTGAAAACAAAATTTTGGAAAACAGTGGGAGTTACATAGTCATTAATATACTTTTTTTCAACTAAAATAGAAGACATTAATTTGGACTATAGCTCTTGTTCAGAATAGGATCGTGTTCCAATCTTTCATCCCAAAACGTGTAATAAACCAAATTCGAATTTCAATTTGACCCCTTTGGACTTTTTTTTGTGGAAAGCCATGCGTCGACGACTGAAGCAATTTGAGATTAAATGCTTAATCAATTACATTTACTCCTCCACAGAAAATTACTTGTTTATTCGTCATTACTTCCATTTTGGCTCTTATTAAATTCGAATCCATTTTCTGTATTTTAATCATTTCAACTCTGATGCAAGTTATCATCAGTTCTCAGACAGAAAACACAGACAACATGACATTTGAAATTGGAATATCAATTATTAAGGCAATTCGAAAACACATTTCCTGGAAATGTTAATCCTTTACCTATTTTGAATCTTTTAACAGGAATCCTCTTTTATGTCACATGCATGTTCAATTTTTTACTCTTTTTACTTTTATCTGATGTCTGAATAAGAGCCAATAGAAATTTCGTTTATGGTGGTTTCAATAGTGGAGATTATAAACTTTAAAATAAATTAAAATACAAAAAAATTTCCACTGAAATATCCGCAAAGAGCAAAATTGTTTTGTATTTTTAATATTAAATCCATATAAATATTCATTACGAGTATAAATCATTTAGATGCTGAAACTATTCTTGGAAACCAATGAAAGAGGACTTTAAATCCTCAATAATTTTCTTTGCTACCAAAATAGTTGCGAAAACCTACAATCTAGCCGAATTCAACAGTTATTATAACTTTTTTCCAAGTAATTTAAAAAGTTTTTAAAATGACAACAACTGCAATAATGCTTCTACTAAAATTCAAAATATGAATTTTGTAGCTTTACTCTATTCAAATATTTGCTTTTCAATTCTAAGGTATTCATTCTAAGTATACGAGTGAGTACCTATGTATGTAAAAAGTGAACAATATAAATCATAAAATAAAGTACACAAAATTTCAACAGCACATCCGTTTCTTGGTGACAGAAAATCGTAATTTAGCTTGAACCTTCACAAAAACTTTTGACGAATTGCTTTTTCAAAATTCTTTTCAACCATAAAAATTTCTAGGTTTGGTTCAGTAAAATGATGAATGTGTGAGGAAAAATTTTGTCACTTATGATGATAAAGGAAAAAGCTGAAATGTTTATTCCTCAAGGTTTCACAATATAGGTAGATATTCAGATTTCATTTTGTATCTATGTTCCTTTGATGGCCATTTTTGCATCTGTAGGTACCTTAATTTATTTTCCTTCATACTATTCATACATTCAAACATAACAGTATCAATATACTCGTACATACATATATGAGGCTTTACATTTTCAGGACTGGATACAGGAATGTGTTGTAATTACCTAAAAGTGTCTAATATGAAGTGTTGGTAGTATGTATTTAGCTAACATTTTGAAAAATATATTACAAATAAAATTTTTTAAATTATTATTCTTTGTTCTTATTTTTTAAAACGAGATTTTTAGTGGAAAACCAATTTCTACCAATTTTTGAAGCAATTTTTTATTTCTTACGTAAAGAAATTGGATTTTTCTAAAAGAAAATTTAGCACAGAATGAATTATTTTGAATCTATTGACGAGATATCGAACATCAATTTTTAGAAATTTTGCTTACTATTTGTTGTAGCTACATCTTAATTTTTATGAAAAAAGCTGTTAGACTTCTATACAAATTTTACTGAATGTCGAACATATAATATTTTCTTTAAGGTGAAGTTAGTTAGCGCCAATATCTTACATTTTTGAGTAGAATATAGTTTTTACCAACTTTTTTTTAAAGTTTTACCAGATGTCAAACATTTTGTTCTTCGTTGCATACAATTATTTTGGAGATAAAATCGTTTAATTTCGTAAAATATTCAAAGTGAAAATGATTTTGTTTGTCAGTTTTTTTGATTTTATAGCCCTTTCTGCATTATTATCTGTATAACAACATTTCTTTGAAGTCGATGTCTTCACTGATTCTTGGGATATTGAAGACAAAAAAGCTTGGCAAACATACGGACGTACGAAAGTAAGAACATACGTAAACACGCAAGCAAAAAAATTGGTCTAAAAATCTTTCATTGAGATTCTAGGAAATTTTCTATTAGAAAAATCGCACCGATTACAATAAGTTCCTATATCAAGTTGAAAAGTTGTTGTAAACTATACCCCGCAATACATTTTTTTATTAATATATCATTTAACAAACTGAGTGCACTAACTTTATGTAATTTTAATTTCTTAGTTTCATACTTTTTTTTTAAATTTTATTGTTTACAGAAAAAATCCAATTGGATTATAATTTGTATGAACATAATCTCATTATTTTTGCATATTTAAATAAATAAATAATTACATACGTATTCTGATAATCATACGTCTTTTTTGATAGAAAGTGATTTGTTTTGATTAAATTACAGGCTCACTTTCAGTTAAAAAAAATTAATTAAGAACGCATAAATCATTCAATTAACGAATTATAGTTCGTCAGAAAGCGTTGCCAATTTGATAAAGTTATTCTGAAAACGCATCAACAGTATAACTGAAGTGTTAATGTCCGCTCTACTGACAATAACATCCTCCATGAGCGTCAATTGTTTTAAGTTGACTAAATAATTTTTAATTTTAGGAATCTAAAGGGTTTTTAAATAAGTGTGGGTAGATGTTGAAATGGAATAACAAAAGCTGTTTGTGGGGTATTAACAAAATCATTTTAAAGGCGCATGCATGCCATTCAGTGTGAAATATGACATCATTCAAATGCCCGTCACGGTGGCACATATCGCAGTGGTCCAATTTTCAATGACTCTTCCGCATAGATCCTGCGACTTCAAGAAACCCCACAGCAAAAAGTCTAGGGGTCAAATCGCATGGCCTTGGTGGTCAATTCACATCAACTTTGCAAAATGTCTATCGCGGCGTTTGCTGTGTAGTACAAAGCGCCGCCGCCGTACTCGAGCTCGCTGTTGACGGTGACCGCAGCACTAACGTCGTTTTTGAAGAAGTACGGACCAATCACGCCGCCGCCGCCGCTCGCTGGCCTTAAATCCACGCTAAACGGTAACTTTTTGAAGATGCATTATCACCTGGTGAACCTACAGTGGGTTGAGGTGTCCCATATGAGGCAATTTTGCTTGTTAACAGAGACATTCATCCAAAAATGCGCCTCGTCAATAAAGATGATTTTTCGCCCAAAATTGTTTCTCTTCCAAACGATTCGAATTCCAATCAGCGAACAAACGGCGTTGTCTATGGTCATGAACTTTGAGCTCCTGTGTCAGTAAGACCTTGTTCAGGTATAGTCCCAAGTCCCGAGCTAAATGCGCCAAGTTTAAGTCTGCGAAAGGCAGAGTTCTTGTGCACGGCTCCCTAGAGTTCTGATGTACACTTACGGACTGCGGCGATGTTCTCTACCCATCTTGCGTTCCTTAAACGTACGGGTGTCGGTTGATTGTTTACTGAACCGATCGTCTCAACAACTGAATAATACACAAGCGATTTGACAGATGCCACCAAAAACAAAAAGGCAGCCACGGGCGAACAAATTTACCCGCGCCAATTGAAAAACCGTTTACATCAATATCGATTGATTTTTAAAAACGTTTTCAAAGTTTGAATACTATTTTAAAGAACAACCTTCTAGTGAAAAAGCCAGTTTTCATTGCTGCATTCAAGCAATTCCAAGTTCAGAAAATGCACATACATTTCAAACTCGAACTCGGACCTGCTATTAAATTTAGGGATTCTCTATTCTGTAGAACTATACCAAACCATTGAATATTCCGCTATTTAGGCCTTCAAAGGGTAAGTCATAATCCCTCTAGTGTATCTGAGGTCTCACCCTATTCGGTGATTTAAATACCCACAATCTTTTCTTTGTGGCTTTTCCAACGACTGACGACGGTCCGCAACGTGACGTTCCTTGAATTCTTGCTGATTCATACAATTTCTGTTTGTTTAGATATTGAAATATAAAATCAGAACTACTTTTTAGATTAGTCACGTTCATATCGCATTTACATGCGTGAATAGTTTTTCATATTGTTTCTTATAACTTTGCTATCGCACGTCCTGCAACTTTATTGTTAAACATTATATCTTCACACACTCTTGATTTTCCAAAAATCGAAATAAAAGATACTCTTGTAATTTGTAACAGAAAGATAGACACTTTTTTGAAATCATCTTCTCTTCTTTCTTTTTTCTAGACAGGAAACATATCGTTTTATATGACCCTAAGGATTCGATAAGGACACTCAGATCTGGATACAACATTAGTGCTTTGAATATGATTCGGGTATGCCTAACCCAAATACATAAATGTTGTATACTTCATTGAATCTAATATGTTTATACGAACAGAAGAGATACGAATATTTAACGTACATAGAATCCTGTCAGAGAATATACAAAAAGGGAGGGCATCATATACACCCAACATAACAACGAGACAAAACGAGAAAAAAAAAACAAACAGGACATCCTTAAATGTTTCCGGTTTGTCATGAATTTCCGTTTAAAGGAGTTGGCAAAAGAAAAATGTGTTTATTATTCAGGACACATTCTAACGACATAGAAGAACGATCAACGAGAAGAAGAAAAAGTAGAAGAAGACACTGCCAAACGCGTTCACGAACTCTTTTTGTCTCGCTTGAAGAATTGGTTTTGGTATCAAACAAGCTCTATCGCCATCAACAGCAACATTGCCGTTTATATAGAACACGACGAGTATATAAGGATGTGTAGTATACTACGAAAGAATTTGTTCATCAGCCAGTTCCAAATTCTGATATTCAATTGAAATCCATCAACATGCAAAAAAGGAATCGGGTCGGTTGGTTTTGGGCGTTCGAAGTGTGAATATCCAGCAAAAAAAAAGGTTTCAGCCACTGTAAAGGACTCGTTTCCAATTTGTGTCCTCGATTTTTTTTTTGCGTTTGTTTCCTTTGTCAACTTTTCAATGATCCAAAAACCTACATCTGTGAAAAATATGAGCAGGAAAGGGTGGGAGTTGGGTGGATACCAAAATGTCAACACTCTGTATAGAGAAAAATACCCCAATTTATTTGGCGCCAAAAAGGGAGTCAAGGAAGTAGAAAGTACTTCAATTCTAAGGTTTAAGCTGACTCTGGGAAATTTCATTTCTACGTGAAAAGGTAATCTGCGAAGAAAATTCAATTTTATGACAACGTTATGGTGCGGTATTGGCGCTCTTCGTCTTTCTCCTCTCCGTCGGTCGTCAGCAATGGGTGCGGATTGGAGAAGAATATTGAATTGAGTACCTATTTCTTGGTAAGCATTATTTTGTGGTTCGTCGTTTATAGGTAGGTAGGTAATAGGTAGGTATAGAACTTATACAGAGTCTCGGATGGGATAACACCTTCGTGCCTTTTTTGAAGGTTTAACAGGTGAACGTAAGGAAAAGCAGACAGTTTTTCGTATTATTTATAGGAATGGCAATTAATTTTAACTTTTATGTTTTGCCAAAAATACAAAACGAAGAGGAAATAATATGAAAATGTTTGTGGATATAGAAAATGGAAATAAGCTAAATTGAGTAAATGGGTAGAGCAATTGGGGCATTTAAATTTGTCATGAATAAAGAGATGCGAACGCTTGGAATGTTTTTTTAAGAGCAACACGTGCATTCTTCTACTTCAAGTTCTAGTCGTTATTTTTTATTTTTTTGGTTCATTCGCAATGAATGCCAAATTGTAATAATTTATTTTATTTTTTATTTTATTCTCTTGAAATACTTAGTTTTTAGAGAGTTCAGAGTACCCTTTTTCGACATATGTTGAAATGTTTAATCGTCTACGTACGTATAATAAAAACCATCCTTCCTGAAAGAACAAAATAAACATTGAGTATCAAAAGGGCAATACCTTAGCTTAATGCTTTTCTTATAAGCAATATTTCAAGACCTTTTTTTTTATTTATGGCTTTATGCGTTTATGCGTTATGAGCTATAAATTATTGCATTAAATTGAAATATAAATATTGTGTAGGAAATATTGCATATTTTTAAGGTTAGCCCCTTTATTTATGAAATGTGTAGGTATAAACCTTTTATCTATTTTTTATAATGAATCAGGTCTAAAATTGAGAAAATAACGCTTAAGAGTTAAGAACTTTATCTACTCTAGGCTCTTCTATTACACGTGACACGTTAAAAGTGAAGATGTGTTTTTGGAGCACCAAATGCAATAATTCTGTAACGTAGTGATTTTATAATGAAAATCCGGATATTTAGCATGTTCAAATACGCTATCAACGAACACGACGATAACGTCGCTTATGATAGCTGATTAAGTTTTGAAGACTTAAAGCTCTAAGAACTAATGTCGTTTATGGAATGTCTTATTTACTTCCCATTTGACGGTAATGTAATCAATCCGATTTGTCACACTTTCGTACGTTCGGGTTACCATTTTTCGTCGTCCTTATCTGAACAATCAGTAAAGTTATCGACATCAAATAAGTAGCGTTTTAGACACCTGGTGAAATTTAAGCAAACATCGAAGAATACGTTTTTTTAACAAAAAAAAACCTAAAAACACACTTCTAAGAGTTGCTAAGGATGGATTTTCAAGTCAAATATTGTGACAAAATTAAAAATATTTCTTCGAAACTAGTTTTATTTTATAAAAATACTATTTTTAATATTGGGTAAAATTTTTAGAATAATTAAAGTTATAGTTTTTGTACGCAAAAACGATAAAAACCAATGACCGATTATTGTTCTTCGAAAAATTCAATTGATATTATTTTATAAAAACAATACTGCTAAAATTGATAAAAATTGGTTTTCCATTATAAAATTTCGAGACCAAAAATAAATAATGAAATCAAAATTGTTTCTTACTTTTAGTAAATTTGTACAAAACACAAACAAAACATAAAACTGATAAGCAACTATTTTCAACTAAAGTATTATGAAAAGAAGGAAAGATATTGACTTGTATCTGACACCAAATATTGTTATTAACATTTTATAAGTTTTAGAAAACTCGACAGACGGGGACGCATGGGAAGTTACCAGTGTGGGTCGCATTCTAGCCTCTTTCTTTAAAGACCGAATAGAGATTCTTTAATAAAAGAATGTTAAAAAATCACACTGCTTCGATTCTTCACATCAACTACTTGTTTAAACAACTCAAATTTTTCACCAACTAAGAAGGTGATTCAATTTAACTGTTTTTTTTCCATTTTTGTAAGTTTATAAATCTTTAAGCGTTAGTTAAGGGTGTTTAGTTTCAAATTTTAGTAATTGCGACTTTTTACTCGTTAAATACCAAAAGCTTTTTAAAAATTCAAAATAAAACTTCCTATCGGAAAACATTTAAAAACTTAATAAACTTAAATTCTTTTTACAAGTCCATAAAATAAACATTAATACAATAATTTATAATTGTAAGGAAATAAACAAAAATTATAAATATTCAAATATTGAAAACATTAATTTTAAGTTTTTATGGAAAAAAAATATCATAATGATGCTAGAACTTCAAGATACATAATTATAGACCTTGTTTATTTTTATTATAAACTTATTTTTACGAAGTAAAGTATTTTTTTTTCATTTCAAAACAAAATAAAAAACTTCCTGACTCTCTGAACTGTTTTCATTTTTAGCAATCAAAATCTTTAATTTCCTTAACATCTGTGAGCATAAAAAGTTACGTTATCTTAATTCTTGTATTTAAAAATGTTTGCAATATACCATCAACTTATTTTAAACACGCAGAGAAAAATAATTTATAAACATTTTTTTAATTGAACATAAACCACTGAAAAGCCTTAATAAAATAAATATTGCTGTATAACTAGTTCTCTATAATTAATTGCCATTTAAAGCTCAATGGATTTTAAATTATCTTAATTAAGCGGAAGAACTCTTTAAAAGGTATTATGGGGGAAAACTTAAGAATGGAAAAACTAAAACTTACCTGTACAAATTGTAATCAAATTTATCAAACAGCTAGTGGTGCCAATGGCTTGAAATGCGGCGCTAAAAATATTCTGTAGGTGTTTTGGATGAGTTATAAGCCGTAAACAATCACAGCAGGTTATTGTGTATAGTATTATTTATTTATTCGGATTTATAATACCAAATCTTTATTTTTGTATCAGAAGTTATATAATAATGGTGAATCATAACTTTTGAATTAATTCGCTTACAAGAAGTATTCATTTGAGGTTAATGTATATATATTTTTTTAAAACAAACCGCACTCGTATATCAAGAGAAAGATGCAAATTACAAAATTAAAAACCACCCGCCCACTGTTATCATGAATTGACACAACGGGATATGATCATAATCGACCGATGATACCGCCGCTGCCGCCGCGTTGCCGCCACACTCAAACTCTAACAAAAGAACAAATTAATTTACTGAAGATTAGGATTGTGAGTGGGAAAGGTAAACAACATGATTCAAGAAAGACTGTTTTATGTTAGTTTGTGGTTAAACAGTGTTCCCACATCAACTGCTTCCGTTAAAAAAAATGAATTTAAAAATAGGATTACTAAGATACACGAAGTAATTTTGTTTTCATCAGGTTTTCGATAATTTTTTAATTTTTTTTATGTTTAAGTTACTTCCTAAGCCATAAAATTCATTTTATCATGAATTGTATGGGTTTTAAGATATATTCAAATAGGGGTATCAAAAATGAGATTTTTAAATAAAGTGGCAACACTTTTCATAAACAAAAACAAAAGAATAAAAACAGGATGTAATTAAAATCAAACAAAATGCAATCAATACAAGTTAACTTAAAGTGGGCTACACATATTTTCAACCATTTCGGACGAGTACCAGATGCTCACTCAAAAATTCCTCAACACCGTACTCGTGCACCACACTTTTATCCTTAAGGATGCACCGCCACTCCACTCGAGTTTCCGGAAATTCTTTATCCAAAAACAAACAAACAACACAGAGTTACGATATGCACACAAACTGGCGAATCGCGTTTCAGCGAGCAACAAAATTTGCGTCTGAAACAACAATCCGGAGTTCTACCGAACCGTTCGAAAAAACAATTTTCACGCTACCGATTAAGATGATAAATCTTCGAGTTTACAATCGATGTTGGGTTTTATGTAAGTGCAAGGGCACAATATGGCACGAGACACGATATACACGAAAATATTCGAGTACCTGGGGTATTTATGGTTTGTAGGAAAAAGGTAGAAAAATATGATAATCCACAGCGACAGCCGACGTGCTGGAGCTCTCAAATTGAATTAATTGAAAGATACAATTTGAGAATTCATGCAAGCGTCTCTCGTCCACAATCAACAGATCTATACCTACCGACATAAAACTCGCAGTCAGAGCAGCAACAGACATCAACTCCTCCACCTCTATGCTCTTGAGCTCTATCTATCTAAAAATCCAAACCTCTATCCTATAATAATAAAGCATGTCTGCGAGATATGAATTTATTTTGTTCTGTTTAGGTCGCCGATATGCTTAGAAGCATAGAGATAGCCGCTAATAAAAAGAAAACAAGGGGAAAGATGATGTATCTAGTTTCTACTACAATGTATCTGTATCTGCTGCATGCTGTGTGCTAGATTAAAGATTATCATTATAGTCTGGGGAAACAACAATTTAGGGTTAAGATACGCACGAAAAGTCGGATATGGGAAGTAAACAAACTCTGTGTTTTGTTATGGATACAATACTCGCAGAATGCTAATATACTAAAAGGTGAATTTCTTCAGCGTTATTATTATTTGTTCGCTTGCTGTTTTTATTAAAAGTGATTTATGTTGATTTTTATACATTTCGAGATATTTAAGGGTTTATGTGTGTCAGTGGCTAAAAATATAAGTAAATGTTACAGAATTAAAACGATTTTCCAATCTTAAAATGCATGACAATTTCTTGAAAATCTCAAATAAAGGTCAACTGTTTTTAACTTCCATCGATAGTTATTGTAATTGATCCCTAGAGTCAAAATAAAAGTTTTTTAGAAAGATGTCGGTACGTGCGTGTGTACGTATGTTCGCGAAGTTTTTTTTCGTAGTCTAAAAAATCAGAAGAGAAAGGACTTTCGGGAATATTGCGTGTTTTTTTACAATAGCAGTTTAAAAAAGGTGAACATTTTCGTTAACCTAAATATCTCACGAACCATTGACGCTAAAGACTTGAATAAAATTCTATATTGTATTTTTTTTATAAATCGAAAAAAACTGAACAAAATATTTCACCGCGAAAATTTTACGAATAAAAAATGATTTCATCTCCAAAACAATTGTGTGCAACAAAAAAAAAAACGTTTTTAACATCTGCTGAAATTTTAAGAAAAAACTAATTTTTATAAAAGATACAAACCTAAAGAAAACATTACTCAAAGTTGGTAAAAATTGAACTTCGACTCCAATATCTTTTACAAAAATTTGAGATTATGGTTTCAAACTTATTTTAACTTATAAGAAATATTGTTTTTTACATTCGGACAAATTTTGAGAAAAATCGAATTGACAGTTTTTTTTTTTAAAAAAAGGTAAAAACCTAAAGAAAACATTACTCAAAGTTGGTAAAAATTGAACTTCGAAACCAATCTCTTTTCAAAAATTTGATATTATGGTTTCAAACTTATTTTAAGTTATAAGAAATATTATTTTCAATATTCACAACGATTTTGAGAAAAAATCCAACTGACAGTTTTCTTACAAAATATAAAAACTTAAAAAAAAAATTTAAAAAAAATGGTAAACATTGATTTTCGACTCAAATAACTTTTCAAAACTTAAAGACATTGGCTTTTAACTAATTTTATTTTTTGAAAAATATTGTTTTTAAAATGGAGTAACATTTTGAAAATCGGATTGACAGTTTTTTTTACAAAAAACTAAAAACCTGAAAAAAAATTAACAAAAGTAGGTAAAAATAAATTGTCAACTTTAATATCTCGTCAAAACTTTGTTTAAAACATTCTATAAAATTGTTTGAAAAATCGAATTGAAATTTTTTAACAAAAAATTTAAAATATAGCATTTCTAAAAGTTCGTATAAATTAATTTTCGACTTTAATGTCTTTTCAATATATTACAAAAAATATTTTTTTCTACATTCAGTGAATTTTTGGATTTTGAATTTTCCAACAGTCTTTTTTTCCATAAAAAAATAAATCTACAAAAAAACAGTACGAACATTTGGTAAAAATGATGTTCGGTTCTCGATATCTCGTGAACTACTGGTTTGAAATTAATTTCATTCATCCAATTTGTATTTGTTTATAAAAGAAATAAAAACTTGTAATAAATGCTACTTATATTGATAAAAATTGCTTAACGACTAAAAAATCTCGTTAACAAAAATAGATTTTGAAATCAAATTATTTCATCATATGCAAAATATTGTTATTACTTTTAAAATTTTTTAGAATAATTCAATTTACAACTTGTTTAACAAAATACGAAAGACTACAAACCTTTTGAGCAAGTCAAATTGACAGACAGCCTCTTTTTAAAAAAGTTGTTAGTAAAATTTTTCTAAAGAATTAACTAACAATTACCAACAATATTTTCTGTAAATAGTTTGATTTCAAAATATATTTTTTAAAACCACATTCTTAGTTGAAAAACCATTCTTACCGTTCTTATTAATAGTACCATTTCTTGAAATTTTGTATTTCTTAAATAATACAGATCGGATTTTTCTAAAAAATGTAGCACAGAATAAAATCATTTTAAAGTCAATATATGCAAAGTCGATATATGCAAGAGATATAGAGAATCGAACTTCAAGTTTTACAAATTTTGTGTAGTATCTTTATGTCGATTTAAATTTTTATGAAAAAACTGTCTGTTGATTTTTAAATATTAAAATCAATATTTTCTATAATATAAAATAAATAAGATCTCAATTTTTTTCAATTTTAAAAATGATATATGAGTCAAAAATCAATTCTTACCAAGCTTTAGTAATAATTTTGTAGGTTGTTTTTTTTTGTATTAACCAAAATGTTCCTTTTTTTAATTTCTATGGTAAAAAAACACTCACATAATTTATTTGGGAATCCTATTGCATCTGTCTGTGTTTTTATCTGTATAAAAAAGTTTATTTGAAGTCGATACTGGTTCTTGAGATATAAACCACGAACGTATGTACACACGCACACACAGACATCTCTCTAAAAATATATTATTTTGATTCAAGGGACTTTGAAAGGTCGAAAAATGTCAAAATTGTCTATTAAACAAATAGAATTCATTTTTGATTTAAGTATTTTTTTCAAAACCTTGAGATATTGGCTTTAAATTACTTTTAAAAATATTGTTTTCTATTTTCAAAAGTTTTTTTAGAAAAATCCAACGGTTCGTTTTTTCATAAAAAATAAAATCTACAAAAAAAGAGTACATTTGGTAAAAATTGATGTTCGGTTTTTGATATGTCTCAAATTAATTTCATTCATCCAATTTGTAAAAATTTAAGAAATGATACCTAAATTGGTAAACGTTTGTTTTCGACGAAAAATCTATTTAACAAAATTAGATTTTCAAACTAAGCTATTTCTTTTTATGAAAAATATTGTTGGTAATTTTAAAATTTTTAAGAATAATTCAAGTAACAACTTTTTTAACCCAACCATAAAAACTTTTATGCAAGACAAATCGACAGCAGGATGGGAAGTTATCAAAGTGGGTGGCATCCTAGCCTTTTTTTTATATTATATATTTCGCAATTGACAGATTAAAAAAAAAGAACTACTACTATATAACTTTAACGTCTCAAGAACTCAGGTTATAAATTTGGACACTATTTGTTATCTGCGTGAGTCAAATTTTAACCTCATTTACCTTAGCTTATTATTATTTAATCATTTTATCTTATAATTCAAACACTTTTAGTTTGTAAAAACAAATATAATAAAAACATAACAAAAATTACTGACTTTTTGTGAAATTCACCTTCTCTTTCTCTAATCCTCCCTAATCACACCTTAATCGGTAGGATTTTATTTGCTGACGAAAATAAATTCCTTAAGTGACATTTTGATTTGGGATTTGTACACTTAAAGAGGCACACATTTCAATCTAAATCTGATGGAATGTTTCTATTTGATGTTATGACATTTTAAACGGGAATGATAAGATATAGGGTGATGTTGGGTTTGGGTTTGGGTTGTTGAAACTATTTTCGTTTTTGTTCAAATAATTCTTTCATCAAAACTAATTGTGTCGAATATTATTTTTAGAATTCGATATTTATTTTTTGTATTAAAAGGTAAAATGAGAAAGTGTTATAATATATGGAAGATATAGGGTGCTATCGACCGAATAACCATAACCATATATACAATGTTGTGGCACGTGAAAGATTTTTATGCATTCATTTTTAAATGAAGCTTCAAAGTGAAAAATGCAGAAATATCACGTTTCTGTGTTTATAAATGACGTCGTAAATTAATAAGAGTTTAAAGTCATTGTGATGTGGTTTTTGTATGAGATTTTTTTATTGATGTTGTTGTTATAATGGAAATATATTTTAAGACTGACAGGGATTTAAGTAGTATTTTGTGGTGTTGTTTTTTTTCAAACGAATATAATAATGCTTCATTTATAAATAGTTCTTGACAAAAACATCAAAGGATTATTTTAAATTAGGTTAATTAAAAGGATGGCATACAAATATGGTAGATATTATGTGAGTATTTACCTAAGGAAAACAAAAGGCTTGCTGAACAACAGTCCCACACGTGAGATATTTTCATTTTTTTCATATTTGAAATAGACAGCATCCTTTTATTCTCAAAGGAAGACACTGTAGGGTACTTCATGCACTCAAAATGAGGCAATACATTATAAAAGTTTTAGTCTGACAATTTGTATACAAAATATGTATATGGGCTAAAAGTTTATCTTTAGGTAGATATCATACCTACGTATATATGGTTTCCCCTTTTCTATAACATGTGTCTTGTGCTTGAGGCGTGTAGATATAATGTGTTCCCTTTGGTGAAGAAATATAGCCTAATTTTGAATTGTTAAGAACTGCCCAATCAGTTCTTTCCTTATAATTATACACTTAAAAAGTTAATAAGCACTCTTGAGACTTTGTACCATACCAAAATACTGTGGGGAAGTTCTTGGTGTAAAGTCTTCTGATGAACATGTTTGGAAAGTAAAATACAACATTTCCGTCATCCCCTTGAAGTGCGTTGCATATAATTACACCAAAAATAAAGTGTCACCTTCTTGACCGGCTGAAGTACAATTATGAAGTTTTTTTTATAGGATATAGCCTTGTATGTATTTATATGTATGTAAAATGTGCATGCATATTTCAAACAATGCGGAAATCAAAAAGAGAATTTAAGAGCCCTATTTAAAGATAAGTAGTATCACTTTACATATATTCTCAAAGTCCTTTAAAAAGTTCATATCAGTGTTAGAGGGTATGCTACTTCCTCTCTTTATATAGCTCAGAAATTAGTATAGTAGTTTGTTTTTAGCAGAAAGTCTAATCACAGCGTCATTTCAAAGTACTTTTAAACAATTAAAATGGTTTGAGCCTAGGAACTTGACTCTAAGAGCCATGATAAATTACTTTTTCGTGCCTGAATTGGAGTATGTTGAAGTTGACGACCGTTGGTTCAAAAAAAACAGCAACACATGCCATGCAATCAATCAAGGACATTTTTGGTGCCTCCAAGATCGTGCGATTGTATGCCGCTGGACTTTTTTATGTTAGACTATGTGAAGACGCTTGTCTTTGTAGATATGGCCGAGACGATTGAAACCTTGGAAAAGAAAATTCAGTGCGTTATTACTGGAATCACTGCTGTAAAAAGTGACCGAAAATTAGCCTTCTTAGCTGGAATTTATTCGAGCTCATTAGAATTAATTTTTAAAACCTAATGGCAATAAAGCTACATTTTGTCGATAACATTCACTAATATCAGCTTCTTGATAGAGACATTAAACATAAAGGAACATACTTTTCTTTGAAATCCAATCTAATATTTTATAACTTTTGAAATTGTTTGGAATTTAATTTATATGTCTTAATATCCTTGAGCATATAAACAAATGTATTAAACACAGAATATCTTCTCAATTGAGTATGTTCATACATTTGTAGAAAAGTATGTCTGAAGTTTCCAACAGAAATTGAAAATGATAAATATATACGAGAAATATATAGTCACAATCATGACTTCTGTTTTAATTTAGTAAACATCCTGCAAGCTATTTTGTTCAGATTTATATTATGGCCGGGATCTTCTTACCCATAAAGTTGACCTTTGGAACAAACATCAAATATTTAATAACAAATTAACCCACCATAGCATTATGTACATATTATTGCATAGTATAACCTTTGAATATACGGAGAAAAGAGGTCAAATTTAATTTCGTTTCGATGTATATTGACATGGAGCAGAATGTAATTGCTTACACCAGCACAACTTTGATGGACATAAGGGAACAACTTTTGACTGTTTACCCTTAAGAAGATCGGCGGCATATTATTTTTGGATAAACAAAAAGAGGCTGGTTCAACCATAATGGACGGTATGAATTGTGAGTCACACTTAATTTAATATTTTCTACATTAGTCATTATGGACAATATTTAAAACTAACAATTGTTGATATTTTTGGACAGCATATATTTTGTTTACCTTTTCCATACATTAATTGCATTTATTAATTTATTCGCTAATACTTAATAACTTTATAATACAATATCTTATAAATTTGTTACAAGTTAATAATACAGATGGTAGAGCAATCGAAATCTTGTTAAAAAAAAGACTGGTTACAATTGTACAATTGAGCTTTTGTAATTCTTGATATCCTTAAAATCGCGTCGGACTGAGCTCCACAACCGGACAGAGTTTATAAAAATTTGACGGTTGGACGTTAAACCAGTACAGCGGTGCGGCAATGTATCAATTGGCGAGATCGAGGAAATTAATATTTTCAAAACAGCATTGTGGTACATCAGGTTAGGTTAGGTTAAAGTGGCTGTCCATGATGGAATAGGACACATTTAGGCCAGTTTGATGGCCCATTGTGATACTACATGAATCTTGAGGCTTCCTCCTAAGCTTAATGGAATCAGTTTGAATCACTTACGAAACGTGAGAGACTCATCGTTAAATCTTTAAAGAAGAATTCTCTAGAGTAATTCTTACGTTTTTGAGCTTAAGCAGGGCATGTGCAGAGAAGATGAAGAACCGTTTCCTCCTCTTCCTCGTCCAAACACCTTCTGCAAAAGTCATTTGAGAATACGCCTAGTCTCGCGGCGTACTTTCCTATTAGACAGTGTCCGGTTATGACACCTATTATAGAGCTGATATGCGATCTGCTTAGAGATAGCAAGCACCTTGAACGCTTTACATCTAGTGTTGGCCAGCCTGGAAGGTTGAAATAGAACAGTTAGAGATCCATATTTCGGAAATCGAAGAAGGTCTTTTAAATTTAAATAACGATTGCAAGCAAGGCCCTGATGAAATTCCACTAATTATTTTGAAGAATTTCTTTCAGTGTGGAAAAAATCATTTCTTTCTCCAATTCATAAAAATGGTTCTAAGCCTTAAGTAAATAACTACCGTCCTATTTGTAAATTATCAAGTATACTGAAACTATTGGAGAAAATTATATGTGAAAAGTTGACATTTCTCCTTAAGGAGCATATTTCACCTTTTCAACATGGCTTTATTGCAGGAAGAACCACTACCACTAATCTTTCTATCTTTTCCAATTTCGGCTACCAAATTAACGTTATATAATATACTGATTTTGGGAAGGCTTTTGATAGAGTTAGTCATACTATTTTGATTGGAAAACTGAAACAATTTGGTTTTCACTCAAATATGTTGAAATGGTTGGAGTTCTATCTTAGAGATCGTGTACAATTCGTTTGTATTGATCAAGTGCTCTCTAGTCTAATTATTCTTACCTCGGGTGTTCCGCAAGGAAGCCATCTTGGTCCCCTTCTTTTTTTCTTAATATTTATCAACGATCTGGCTGATAACTTCTTAAATTCTAGTACACATTTATTTGCAGATGATTTAAAGTGTTTCAGATGCATACATTCTTTAAATGATTGTATTCTTCTGCAAAATGATCTCCGAAAGCTAACAGAATGATGTACAACTAACCAATTATTTTTGAACGTTAATAAATGCCAATTTTTTTTATCGCAATTTTTCGAAAATTTCTTTTGATTAGAAAGTTAATAACTTTGTTCTTGAAAGAGTTTTGGAGAAAAAGGACCTTGGTGTATTGTTTGATTCAAAACTAAACTTTAGCAAGCATGTAGAATACATTGTAGCTAAATCTAATTCAAGACTCTTTTGTCCTCAAATCTCTATTTAACTCCTATGTTTCTCGTAGATCAAACTTAGAATAATGTTGTGTGATTTGGAATCCTTACTACAATATTTATTCAAATAGAATTGAAATTATCAAAACAAAATTACAAGGTTTATTATTCAGAATTTAGGTTGGAACATCGAAATCCCACCGTTCTCGACTAGATGTAAACTTCTTGGAAATTAGTCACTTGAAAAAAGAAGGAAAATGTTTTCAGTAATGTTTTTAAGAGACATTTTGTCGCATCAAATTAAATACCCTTTCCTTTTATAGTTGATAGATTTGTATTCTCGTTTGTGTCAAATAAAAGAACGTTGCTTATTCCGAGAAAAGGAACTTAGGGTAAACTATGCTCGTAATGAACCTTTAACTCGTTGTGTTAAAGAAACTAGTCTCATTTCAAATCATATTGATTATAATTTTCAACAGATGCACTTAGAAAAATAATATATTTTTGTTCTTTTCGAATTGTTTAATCAAACCATCTTTATATTATTGTTATTTTAAAAACTTATGGTTTATATATGATTATTTATTTCTTGACCTTTTGTAATCTAATTGTAGATGTTAAGATCTCTAATTGATGTGAATAAATAAATATATAAATAATTTCAATCGTTCAAAGTACACACCTCCAGCAGCCCTTTCTTTTAGTTTTTGAACCATCTGTATAAAAATGGATTGACTCGTCTTCTAGGAATGCCCTATCCTAGTATAGAAATTTGGAAGTTTCTGTCGAATTGCAGTTGGGGGATGGTGTAGTCTGTGTGCTTTAGAATTGATTCTAAATACCCAAAAATTTCGGAGTGGTCAATGCTGTTTTTAATCCACTGCGACAAAGCTTTGAGGAAAATTGCAGCGCTTGCAGCTATTTGTTTGCTTAATATATCAAGAGGTGTTACGTAGAGTTAGGTAACCAGGGCCACACCGATCAACCCAAATTATTAGGCTGTTCAAGGCATTTTGTAAGAGTTCTTTTAAGGTGTTAAGATGCTTTGCTGAAACCGCTTTTTAGCAATGTCGTCCGCATAGGCGATTACCCTGAAACCCTCAGGATCCAGACTAGTTAGCCAAAGTAGATGCAAAACTGGAAAAACAGAATTTTTAACTGCTTCTTTTCTATTAATGAAATAAGAATATAGAAACCTGGCGGAACTTGCTGAAATATTAAGAACTGTTTGTCTTACACAGAATGACATGGTTGACAATGTCAAAAACCTAAGACGAATCAAGCAAAACCAAGAAAGTCACAAACAAATTTAAGGTTAATATTATCCAGACAGACGACGGCACCAGACTTCACAGAAAATAGACTTTCTACAACATCAGTAGCATCCTTAGAACGAAAACCAATAAACATCGTTACGCACAATGTTTCACAGTTTACGTCCATTACTCTAGTTTAGGGTCATCTAGTGATTTTAAAAATCACTACAAATCTGTTTGATTTATATCAAATCAAACAAAGTATTAATTTGGGGGTCATAACAGAGAGCGACAGCTTGGTGCAGATTGAGAACTAGTGTCTAGTGACTTACAACTTTTAATCATTCCTGTGTGGGAGTGCTGTTGTCAGGGACGGGGAAACCTACAGTTTCAAGCCGAATGCAAACGACTATTTTGAGAAAGCATTATTAAGAGTAGAACAACTCATGTAGAATTTGTCAATTTCTTTCAAGAGGCAGTACCTATGAAAAAAAAAACTTTAGATGGCACAGTCAGGGATTGATCATAAGACCTCCGTCCAACGCACTTTTTTTTCCCACGCACTAACCATCACGCCATCAAAATTCCAAAATGAAGCATCCATATAAGCACACACGTAAAAATATGTTTGCAAATTTTTTTCATTTTTCTGGTGTCCCCCAGGGTAGTCACCATGGTATTATTCTATTTGTTTTATATAAAATGACTTGGTTTCGATCATACAAAATTCGTCTTTATGCTGATGACATTAAAAATTAAAAAAAAAAACTCTTCATCTGACTGTTTTCTCTTGCAAGAAGACTTAATGTTATTCAGAGAATGGTACAAAATAATCGTCTTGCTTTATATGTTGACACATGTTGACAAATTAAAACTGAGATTTATTCAATTTAACACATGGGGCTTAACCCACTTGGTGAATTATGTTTATAAACTTCGGAAAAAAACTATAAAAAGAATGAAACCCAAACATCTAATTATCAACTACTTCGAATACCTTCCTAGCTATCGAAATTTGCATCAAATGCCTGACACTTTTCTTTCTATTAATTTCGTCTAAGAATTTGTATAAAAAAAGCACAAACTTGATCGCAAAAACGTGCCCTTGTGAACCTACATACTTTGGTAATAAATTAATTTGGTAATGAGAAAGTTAAACGTTTTTAAAAATAGATGACCTAACAATTGTTTTACTTTACTGTCGAAATCGCGTACCATTCCTTAGATAGTGAAGGAGCTATATATAGATAGTGCAAATAGACCAATAAAACATCAGACTGGTAATTTGAAAAAGTTTTTGTTACATCATTTGTTCGAGGTTCAACTTGCCAATAAGTTCACTGTTCACATCAATGTCATCATCTTAAGAGCCTTCAACTTTGTCGTCGTTCTTGCCACCGTACGTTGTCGTCGTCATCATCGTCATAGACTTCGACATCGCCGTCGACTTCAATTGTTTTGCGTTCATCATGCACGAATGGCTCAACAGTTGCCACTTGAAAAGTCTTTCTTCTTTTTCTTTTTTTTCTGCCTCCTGAGATACTAATGTTATGTACGAGTATGTATCGAACTTTGAAGACGAACGTGTTTTGAAATTCTTTTCCAGGTGAAGGAGTTTTCTTTTCTCAGTGGAGAAACACCATAATAATAACGTGGGATGTGATGATGACGAGAGGTGAGTGTTTAGGCTTTGGAGGGAGGACGAAGAGAGTTCAAGAATAGCTAGTTCTGACATTCATCGATTTGTTGAATTTTCTTGGAATTTTCAAAGAAAAAATTGTTTTGCAAAAAGAGAGCTTGTTTCTTGCCTCTCAAGTTTCAAGTGTGATATTTTAATACAAAAATATCTTAACATTTACAAATAAGAAGGCATTTTTACCATTCAAAAGAAACAAGATTCTATATAAAACTTGTTGTGTATAAATTGATATGTATTTTATATTATTGAGTTAATAAGATTTTAAATCTGTGACGGAATATGTCCTTTTATGCATAAGAAATCGGGTCTTTTACCTTGTTCGATATAACTGCGTAGGTACCTAATGTGATAAAATCAAATTTGCTTGTATACCATGTATATACATAGGTATATATTTATTTAAATAAAACACCAATTATGCATTATATTTTATAATAATGTCATTTCGCCCCCTTTCAACGTGATTCTCGTGTCTTTAAAAAAAGAGATTATTTCTTCTATTTAAATTAACAACATTAAAAATTAACTTTTTAATAATCATCGATAATTTATAATGTTATTGTGTTGTATTATTTTAAAGGTGTTATTCTTAAATCCTTAAGCATAGTGCAAACATTAGTAATATAGTGAAGGACTTAAGAGAAAACATTGGTGCACACTGGTCTTATGGTTTTGTATATCAAAATTGGCAAGGAAAAACCCAGTTGTGTAAAGCACTCATAATTCTTGAGGTGCGGTTGCCAAAAGAATCTCTTCACTTGACAGAACGTCCAAAATTAAGCTCGAAGTGTAAACGTATTGATATTTCTAGAAGTTCTAGTTGTAGAACTGGCAATTTCGTGAGAACATAGTTTGTAAAAATACTGGTTAAACAACAAAAGACGTGAAATATTGTGCCGTTATTCAAGCGATATAAAATATTCGTTTATAGTTTTATAGCCTATATTTTTTAAAACTCTCAATTCAAAAAATTCGGTCCCAAAGACAACTAAACTTGTTCAGGGGTGCCTACCCTCCAAATATGCGAGTTTTATTCATGTCCTTGGTCGAAAAAAGGCTTTGCAAACTACGGCCAGGTCAGGAGTGACAAATTTCTTGCATTTTTTGTAACTCTGAATATGTGATCGTTCCATTAGAACATATCTGTGACACATTAAAAGTGATTGCTCCAAGTTGGTTGAGGTGCTCTACAGCGCCGCCGTCCTTCGGGATGGACGGTTACAATTCATTATACCTAATTTACTAGACCTAAAATAACGTATTTAACGCATATTTTTGCTAACGAAGCCTTTTAACAGAAAATACGGCTTATCAATTAATTTGAATATGTTTCTTGAAAATGCTATTTGTGCACAGTTATGTTTAAAGTTGACTTTAAATATTTGTCAATAATGGTTTAAATTTCAGTTTACCTATAGTTTTATTTTTGTGATTTAAAACACATAAATTGGATTTTTTGTATAACACAATTAAACATTTTGAATATTTATATTTTATGTCACAAATAGATTATGTTTCTGCCTTCATTTCCATGAAATGTTCCATGGCCAATTCGTGCTTTACGACTGTATGTGATTGTTAACTTTAGGGTCTTGAATAAGCTGTCGCACATCAGCAGATACTAAAAGGTGTTAAATCGACAGATCTTGGTGGATGATTATGTTCACCACTTCTGAATCACGAAACCTCAAAACTTTTAAGAATAAAAAATGGTTTTATCTCCGAAACGATTTTCGACTCAAATATCTTTTCAAAAATTTTAGATATTGGCTTTAAACTACTTTCATCTTTTAATTTATATTGTTGTCAATATTCAGTCAATTTTTTATCAAAATCAAATTAATAGTTTGTTTTTTTTTAACCTAAAAAAAAAACAATACTAAAACTTTACTTTCGACTCAAATAGCTTTTAAAAAATTAAAAATATTGGCTTCAAAACTTATTTTATTTCACAGAAAATATTGTTTTCGATATTCAGTATTTTTTTATAAAAATCCAACAAAAAAATCTACAAAAAATAGTACGCAAATTGATGTTCGGTTTTTGATATCTCTCAAATAAATTTCACTCATCCAATTTGTAAAAATTTAAAAAATGCTACTAAAATTGGTAAAAATTTATTTTTACCGAAACAAAATATTGAAAATAAAGTAGTTTATTATATGAAAAATATTGTTGGTAATTTTGAAATTTTAAAGAATTTCTCTACTGACAACTTTTTTAACTAAAAACCCAATAGCAATACAAACCGACAGACGGGATGGGAAGTTATCAGTGTGGGTCGCATCCCAACCTCTTTTTTTGTCTTCCCAATCACTGTAGCGTTTTCTATGCTAAACTTCATAAAAAAAAACAACCTTTTGATTTAGAGGAATAGTGATAACTAAGGGTATAGACATCACCTTTCATTGGAAATTCCAGGAAATTACAAAGCTTTCGAACTTTCAAAAAATAAAACGACTTTTTTGATGGGCAACAAATCCAACATCGTTAATCGTTATACTTTAAGCTATTTGGTACTCGCAAAGTTATGCGAAAACATGATACCATTCCAAAAATCAAACCACAAATGGTCTTATAGCTAGCGCTTACTGGTTTAGCGAGTAAGGTTGATCTTAAAATCAATGTTGTATAACAACGGACGGTTTTCATAGATACTATATTAATAATCTTTAAGTTCCTTAGTAAGACAAGTTCTACACTTTTTAGTATAAAAGGTTATATTTTAAATTGTTTCTTACATCAAAAACATTAAATATGAAAGGACTCAGATATTTGAAACTAAAAGTTTTCATCAGTTTTATAAATTCACAAATTTTAACCTAATAATTGATTTATACGATGTATTAGCATTGTGCTGTGTAGCTTAGGTACTTACATCCTTCTCATTTATTAATAAACTTGTTTCAACGATTTTATTCAAGCTCACTTATCGATTCTTCCTATACACTTAAATTACATACCTAATCTCTAAGGCTAGACAAACACCAACTTCTATCCGCTGTAAAATTTAATTTTCAACTTTTAAACTAAAAGCTACAACAAAAAAACACATCAGCTTTACATTGTAAAATATTTCTTTTCATCTTTTACTGTCTATTCCTCTAATAACTCACCCTAAGCTCAATAAGCAAACCAAAGCTTCCCTGGAGATTTATATAAAAGGGTAGAAGTAAATACATATATGTATGTATTAAGGTAGGTACCATGGGTACATAGGTACTCTGAAGTTCAAATTAAATTAATGCAAACTTTACCTTGCCATCTGTATCCGGTGCATGATATCTGACCTCTAGTGAGCCACCTAAAACAGCATACCAGAATCGTCCTTGTTCGCCAGCTCGGAAAACTACAAAGAGAAAAATAAAATATAAAATAACATCCAACCACTGAATAAAGAGTTGAAAAAATAAACTGTGTTTGTTAAAATTCCTTGTATCCATCTACATCCTCTAAAATTACACGAAAATAATAAAACAGGATGAGGGTGATGTATGGCAACCGAAAAAGTACCACAAATAATAAATTTAATAGGGACGAATAATAAGTTCAAAAGGATCTAAGAGAACTATAAAAAGATGACACATGATGTCTTTGCTCTTTGGGGCAGAACGAACAAAAAAAAAATAAAAACAGAAAAGTTCCTTATAAAATATGTATTTTATGTTATACTCACGAGTGACTCCTTTTTCCAAATCCTCATAGAATCCACACATTGCAAGTTGTTGTAGCGCTGATCCCGGGAGGCGACATAGTGGTTCGACCCGTCTCAAGCGGCAGGATATTAACTCCGCATCTCGTAAATTTCTATCACAAGGCCTGCAATGAGGGAAGAAATTGAGTATACAATTAGGTTTTGGTGGATAAAAGTTTTCGTTAAAGTGGATGTATAAGTACGAGTATATTTTAAGGAACATAATCAAGCATCGTCTGTATGGGATATAGGATGTCGTCGTTTTTGAAATTAACAGATGGTGGAAATTCATGTGGGTAAAATGTAAAACATGGTTCTATAGCGCTATGGTGCCGGTACCTGCAGCTTTAATGGGATATGGGATATTTTTCGGCAAACAAGGGTTAAAAATATTGATTTCTTGCCATATTCATTCGTACATAGAGGTATATTTTATTTTGTTAGATAAAGGTATAGCGTAATTATTATGAAATACAATTTGAGCACGAGTCACGCAATAACTGCGCTTGTGGTGTAAATTGTTTCCTGTCAGTCGAAATGCCAATTTGTAATAAGTTGAGAGAATTTATAGAAATACTTGGTTGTATGCTTCTTATCGATTTTCTATTTTATATTTATGATATAGACATATTTATTTTTTTCCAACATTAAATTAAGTTTTAAAAATAATTTTTAAAATACTTTCAACTTAAAAACTATATCATGCAGAATATAGGATGTCAGTCTTACATCTAATACAAAATTTGAGTAAAACACTAAAAGTATGTTCAAATTTTTGTGATCGTGGAAGCTTAAAGGTTTGTAGGTAACAAATGATCGGCTCTGAATGTGGAATCTTTTTGTCCTTTGTTGTTATATTCGACCCGACCAACAAATTAAAGCATACCAAGCTGCTGTTAATGCCATTGATTATCTGCTTGAACTAGTGCAACCTAATGATTTGATCATTGTTCTTGGAGACTTTAATCTTCCCCATCTCAATTTTTCCACCTCAGATGATCAGATATCCTTCTTTCCAACTAACATCTCTTCTGAATCTGAATCTCTGTTCATTGATCGTCTGTCTGATTGTGGTCTTTTTCAACTAAATGGAGTAGCAAACTTTATGGGGAGACACCTCGATCTCATATTCTCATCTGATTGCGATAACTGTGATGTCATCGCGAACCCTCTCCTTCTCTCAACCTTGTAAACAACTTTTTGGAAATGGAGAATTACTGTTATGATTTTCGTAGGGCTGATTTCTCCAAACTTAACAATCTTCTTAGCTCAACCGACTTTGAATTAAGATCCCTCCACTTAACATTAGAGTCCCTTACAAATTGGTTTTATTTGATTCTTTCATACTGTATTGAAGATTCAGTACCGTTCTCTCGTAAAAAAGATTTCATCTCTGCTTCCCCTTGGTACAACAGAGAGCTCCGTAGCCTAAGAAATACCTGTAACAATCTTTCGAAGATCTTTTTACAGTCCAAATCTGATACTGATCACAACATTTATCTTCTCGCCTATAATTCTTTTTCTGAATCAATCGTATATTGAACATCTGCATGATCCTGATCCACACTACTATACTTATTTAGATAGTTGCACTCAAACCTCTCTTTCATCGTTTACAATAACTGAAGAAATGGTACTTGCCAAAATCGGAAGCCTTAAAAAAAACTTTATAGCCCTGGTCCTGATGGCGTCCGATCAGTTGTTCTAAAAAAATGTATGCATTCTCTGTCAAAGCCTCTAACTGCACTCTTTGAACTCTCTCTTTCCCCAAGGTGTGTTTCTCCATATATGGAAATATTCATTTATGTTTCCCATTTGTAAACAAGGCAATAAAACTGAAATTAACAATTATAGACCTATTGCTAAACTTTCATGCATTCCAAAACTTTTTGAAAGCTTAGTTTATGATTCCATTTATTTCCATTGCAATCCTTTATTCTCCTTCGCTCAACATGGTTTTCTTAAAGGAAGATCCACTACGTCTAACTTAATTGAATTTATATCCAAAGTTTTGTCAGCCCTTGAGAATGGCAAACAAGTTGACGTTGTATACACTGATTATAGCAAAGCCTTTGATAAAATATCCCGTAAGATAATTTATCTCAAACTAAGAGCCCCAGGCTTTCCATCTATATTTATAAACTGGATAAGCTCCTAACTTGCGAATAGAACTTATAGAGTCCTTTTCCGTAACTCAGTCTCCAGTCCCATACATGCAACTACTGGAGATCCACAAGGTAGTCACATTGGCCCCTTCTCTTTGTCTTATCTGTTAACGATGTCTGTCTTAAATTAAATAACTCTGAAATCCTAATGTTTGCGGATGATAAGAACATTTTTAAGATTATCTCTACTGCATCTGATTCCTAACTTTTACAAAATGATCTTAATATCTTTTTTGTTTGGTGCATGCATAATTTCCTAGAGTTAAATGTAGGTAAATTTAAGCTAATGACTTGTTCGCGCAAACAAATCCCATCTCATAGAGTATACTACTTCCTTAATGACGCCGTCAACGTAGTCGATTCTATTAGAGACCTTGGTATTATGTGTGACAAACACCTGAATTTCCATTCCCATTTTGACCAAATTATGAATAAAGCTATAAGATCTCTCATTGAGTATACTCCTTCCTTAATGACGCCGTCTTGCCCAAATTATTAATAAAGCCATTAGATCCCTCGGTTTTATTAAGAGATGGTCAAAAGAATTTTCCAACCCCTATGTAACTAAAGCGCTTTACATTTCGCTAGTCCGTCCTCATCTTGAATATGCAAGCCAAGTATGGTCTCCCTTTTATGAAAATCATTCACTCAGAATTGAAAATATTCGTTTGATTTGCCTTACGTGGCCTCACCTGGGATGATACATCCAACTTGTCTCCTTATGCCGATCGACTAAAACTGATAGACGTAAAAACGTTGATATGCTCACCAATTGTTAATGGGCAATATAGATTCCCCGTCACTCCTGAGTGATATTCATCTAAACACCAATCCTCGAAATCTGCGATCTGTTTCCCTATTCTATATACCTCATCACCGCACTAATTACGGGCACTTTAAACCAATGTCCAGAATTCTTCGTCGCTGCAACGCTGCTATGGTAGTCTTCGATTTTAACATTTCCAAATCCCATCTGAAAGATACCCTTTACTTTTTCCCTATTTGAGTCCGAATTCCTCGTCCCTTGTAATTTTAAGTCTAATAGAATCAGGATTGTTAGTTCTTGTACATTAAAGAGCTTTTATGTGGGCCATGATAACAAGAACTTAAAAAAAAAATGTTAAGCTAGTGCTAAGTTAAGTTAAGTTATGTTAAGTTATAGCTTGTTTTAAGCTGAATAAATTAATAAATATAAGTTATCTTATTACGTATACTTCAAAAGGCTATAGCTAACAGATCCTGATCAATATTTCACACATTCTTAATTGCAACATATACGTCGCGAACGTACTGACGTACGGACTTACGATCGTTCCAACGTACGTATACACGAACGCAAAACATCTTTCTTAAAATCTTTTATTTCGACTCTAGGAACCTTGAAACATCGAGAAATTTCCAAATTTTCAATTCGATAATTCGGACCCATTACAATAAATTCCCATGGGAAGTTAATAAACCTTCTTATTTTTTAGCTATGTATTTATTCAAAACAATTTATCATAATTTGGAATTTTGTTTAATATAAGTTTATGCATTTTCACCACAGCAAAAGTAAATTATTGATTTTATTTTTCATTTCTTTTATTTTTGAAACGAACTCCACCTATTATACACTCTACTAAAAACTCATACTCAGGTACAATATTGCAGAAGGATAAACCAAAATATGAGAAAATAGATATAGCTCGAATAAAATTCTAAATAAATATTTTTATAGCTCTTGTATTTTTATTATTTTTTTCTTCAGAATATCGTTTTGTATCGTCCATTTTGAACAACAGCCAAAGGTATCCTTGCTAAAATATATATAATTTTGTTGGTTAATGGCTTTCAAAATCGAATGGAGTGGTTTAGTAAAAGGGGAGGCATTCAGACTAAAAGTTTTTAAATAAAACGATTCTTTTGTTTTTCTTTGAGTTCGTTGTTTTTTTTTTAGAAAATAACTTTCACAGACACTCGTTTTTCAACAAAAAATAAAAATACAAATAAAAAAAGTAAAATAAAAACAAAGAAAATCCATAACTACTGATGCTGTCATCAGTACGAAAGTGCATTGAAAATAAACAATTTAGACACAGTAGACAATTTTTTGAAATGTGAATTTGTTTAAGTACCTATAGCTTTCCATATATGCAGATACATTTTTTGTTATTGGAGTTTAGAAAAATATTTATTGCATCATTGACCTAAAACTGTGTCAATGCTTTATTATTTTTTAGTTTAAAAGGATATAGTATAGACATTAGAAACTTTTGGAATTGGATTGAAACAACTTTTGTTTTGTTTGTGTCCGTTGGCCGTGGATTGAAACTTTGTGAATAAACCTATTAAGTTACCAAAGAATTCCTGACATACGAAGACCAAAAAATAGTAGTATTTTTATTATTAATAAATTAATGGGAATGTTCCAATTAATTTCATAAAGGAAAAAATCTGACATTTTTAGTCCATGAGCTTGCATGAATAACAATGACATTTAAAAAAGGTGATTGTTAGTTTAATTAAAATCGCATTATTATGCAACAAAGTTTCAACTATCAAAAACGTTGCCTCTAATACTTTCCTATCTTTTAATTCTCAATATTTATCAAAAATATAATTTTAAATTTAAAAGAGAATCCATCTGGTAAATTTTCTTGTAACAAAGTTACCAAATTACGAAATAGATGTGAATTTAAAATATGATTGCAACTTGAAATTGTAAGCATTCGTAAAATATCGATTCGAAGTGAATTACATAAAATATTAAAAATGCAAGTAAATTTTCAAGTGATTACTTTCATTCATGGTTGCCAACAGAAATTAAACATTTTAACCAAAACTAGCCATTTTTCTTGTTTCTGGTACAATTTTAACAGCTTTTCATAACTAAAGGGTGATTTTTTTGAGGTTAGGATTTTCATGCATTAGTATTTGACAGATCACGCAGGATTTCAGACATGGTGTCAAAGAGAAAGATGCTCAGTATGCTTTGACATTTTATCATGAATAGACTTACTAACGAGCAACGCTTGCAAATCATTGAATTTTATTACCAAAATCAGTGTTCGGTTCGAAATGTGTTTCGCGCTTTACGTCCGATTTATGGTCTACATAATCGACCAAGTGAGCAAACAATTAATGCGATTGTGACCAAGTTTCGCACTCAGTTTACTTTATTGGACATTAAACCAACCACACGAATGCGTACAGTGCGTACAGAAGAGAATATTGCGTCTGTTTCTGAGAGTGTTGCTGAAAACCGTGAAATGTCGATTCGTCGCCGTTCGCAGCAATTAGGTTTGTGTTATTCGACCACATGGAAGATTTTACGGAAAGATCTTGGTGTAAAAACGATCTGCCACAACGTCGAATATTCAGTGAATGGGCCCTAGAAAAGTTGGCAGAAAATCCGCTTTTTTATCGACAAATTTTGTTCAGCGATGAGGCTCATTTCTGGTTGAATGGCTACGTAAATAAGAAAAATTGCCGCATTTGGAGTGAAGAGCAACCAGAAGCCGTTCAAGAACTGCCCATGCATCCCGAAAAATGCACTGTTTGGTGTGGTTTGTACGCTGGTGGAATCATTGGACCGTATTTTTTCAAAGATGCTGTTGGACGCAACGTTACGGTGAATGGCGATCGCTATCGTTCAATGCTAACAAACTTTTTGTTGCCAAAAATGGAAGAACTGAACTTGGTTGACATGTGGTTTCAACAAGATGGCGCTACATGCCACACAGCTCGCGATTCTATGGCCATTTTGAGGGAAAACTTCGGAGAACAATTCATCTCAAGGAATGGACCGGTAAGTTGGCCACCAAGATCATGCGATTTGACGCCTTTAGACTATTTTTTGTGAGGCTACGTCAAGTCTAAAGTCTACACAAATAAGCCAGCAACTATTCCAGCTTTGGAAGACAACATTTCCGAAGAAATTCGGGCTATTCCGGCCGAAATGCTCGAAAAAGTTACCCAAAATTGGACTTTCCGAATGGACGCAGACGCAGCCGCGGTCAACATTTAAATGAAATTATCTTCAAAAAGTAAATGTCATGGACCAATCTAACGTTTCAAATAAAGAATCGATGAGATTTTGCAAATTTTATGCGTTTTTTTTTTAAAGTTTTCAAGTTCTTAAAAAATCACCGTTTATAAGAAAAAGAGACAGGGATGCGGTACACACTGATAATTTTCCATCCCATTGTACATTTATCTAAAACCTTAACTTTAATATTTTAAGGCCTGTACATCATCGTTTCGCTCGTACCACTAAAAATATCGCTGCTGTAAGTAAAAGTGTTTATTTAAATGTATCTTTTTATTTTTAACTTCCCATAGGAAGTTATTGTCGAAATAAAAGATTTTTAGAAAGATGTCTGTGAGTGCGTGTGTACGTACGTTTGTACGTCCGTACGTTCGCTACGTTTTTTTCGTCCTCCATAGCTCAAGAACCAGAAGAGATATCAACTTCAAATAAATTTTGTTATACAGATAATAAGGCAGAAAGATGCAGAAAGGGCTCTCAAGAAAATTGCTTGGTTGGTTTTTTTACCATAGCAGTTTGAACAAAAAGGTGAAAATTTTGGTTAACCCTAAATATGTTACGAACCAAAAACGCTAGAGACTGGAATTAAATTTTGTATAATATATTGTAACGTGATATCAAAGAAGTATATTTTTTGAAAAAAATCCATTTAACTGTTTTTTGTATAAATCAAAAAAAAACTGAAAAAAAATATGTCACCTCCAAAATTTTACGACTTAAATATGATTTTATCTCCAAAACAAATTTGTGCAACGAAGAATAATGTTTTTGACATCTGATAAAATTTTGAGAAAAATCGAATTGACAGTTTTTTTTATAAAAAATAAAAATGTAAAAAAAACATCACTCAAAGTTGGTAAAAATTGAATATCGTTTCAAATATCTTTTCAAAAACTTGAAATTTAGGCTTCAAACTTATATTATCTTATAAGAAATATTGATTTCAACATTTTGAAAAATGTTTAGAAAAATCGAATTGACAGTTTTTTTACAAAAAATTGAAAACCGAAAAAAAATTAAAGAAAGTTGGTAAAAAATGATTTTCGACTCAAATATCTATTCAAAAATTTTATATAATAGCTTCTGACTAATTTTTCCTTATAAGAAATATTGTTTGCAGCATTAGGACAAATTTTGAGAAAAATCAAACTGACAGTTTTGTTTTACGAAAAATAAAAATCTAAAAAAAAATGTATAAAAGTTGGTAAAAACTGATTTTCGACTCAAATATCTTTTCAAAAATTGTAGATATTGGCTTTAAACTACTTTTATCTTTCAAAAAATATTGTTGTTAATATTCAGTAAAATTTAGAAAAAAATCGAATTGACAGTTTTTTTACAAAAAATAAAAACCTAAAAAAAAAATGTATAAAAGTTGGTAAAAATTGATTTTCGACTCAAATATCTTTTCAAAAATTGTAGATTTTCTTTAAACTACTTTTATCTTGCAAAAAATGTTTTTGTTAACATTCAATAAAATTTTGAAAAAATCTAATTGACAGTTTTTTGTACCAAAAATTTAAAACCTAAAAACATTAAACAAAAGTTGGTAAAAATTGATTTTCGACTCAAATATCTTTCCAAAAATTTGAAATATTGGCTTCAAACTTATTTTTTTTTCACAGAAAATATTGTTTTCGATATTCAGTAATTTTTGTATAAAAATCCAACAGTCTGTTTTTTCATAAAAAATTAAATCTACATAAAATAGTACGCAAATTTGGTAAACATTGATACGAGTACATATAGACAAACTTTTAAGCAAGACAATCCGACAGACGGGATGGGAAGTTATCAGTGGTGGTCGCATCACAGCCTCTTTTTTCTCTTGAATTCTGTTTACTTTTTCGCTTAAATTGTCAAAAATATTGCATCCATCTTTAAAACAGCAAACAGAAACAAAATAAAAATGAATGATCCTTCAGTTCTGACAGTTCGAAGCAATTTCAAAGTCGATCGAATTGAAGAACATGCAATTTCATTCCACGTGAAATTAAAAAGTGATTTCAATTCACTTTCGAACGAAACATGCGATTTTCACTATTTGGTGCGCTCTTTGGTTTGGAGGTGTGATTGGACCTTACTTCTTCGACAACGACGATGTAAAGACTCTCACGGTCAATTCGGAACGTAATTTTTGCCTGCTATTAAATAATACGCCTTGGAGAATATGGGGTTTCAACAAGACGGTGCCAAATGCCACAAAACAAGAGACATTTCCTGGCCGTGTACCAAGATTATGCGATTTGACATCGCTTGATGGACTTTACTATGCCAAACACTGTGTCTATGCAGATAAACCTTTAACTCCTGAGCACTTAAAAACCAACATTCGTCAAGTTGTGGCTGAGATACCGCCCATATGTGTCAAAAAGTGGTCAAAAATTACCTCAAAAT
The DNA here is from genome assembly GCF_945859685.1 of Eupeodes corollae. Classification (NCBI taxonomy): domain Eukaryota; kingdom Metazoa; phylum Arthropoda; class Insecta; order Diptera; family Syrphidae; genus Eupeodes; species Eupeodes corollae. Next base: position 52,185,784 of record NC_079149.1, on the reverse strand, counting down.
AATCGATGCTTGCAACAATTCACGATATGGCCCTTTACATGATGTAGCGTTTTATACAAAAAGTCAACGTTCAAACTTTGTAAGTAAAAAGAAATAATCATGAAAATTAAATTGTTCATTTGTTTTATTTACGTTTAAATCGCAAAATGAAAAACCCTGTATTTTTCTAAGGTCATTAACTTACGTTAAAACAAAATCTAGCACAGAATGAAATCACTCTAAAGCCAATACCTTAATTTATTCATGAGATATCGAAAATCGAACATCAATCTTTAACAATTTAGAGTCGTATTTCTTGTAAATTTAAATTTTTATAAACAAATTAGCAGTTAAATTTGTACTGAAATTTTACTGAATGTTGATATTTTTGTAGATGCTGAGTTTACTTTAAAACCCAACATCATTAATTTTTGTCAAGATATTCTGTAAATATTTAGCAACTTTTAGAATTGTTAATTTTAGGTTTTATTTTTTTTTTGTAAAAAAAAATTACTTTGATTTCCTCCAAATTTTACGTTGTTCTTCGTTGCATAAAATTATATATATTATTTTTTATTTTTTTTTTATAATCTTAAAATATTGGAGGTGACACATATTTTGTATCCGTTTGTTTGATTTATTAGAAAAAACCTTCAATTGATTTATACAATTATATAAGTTTAGTGTCACGTTACATTATTAAAGTTATTGATTCATTAGACGTTTTCTGTCAACCAAAGTTTTGCATTCGTAAAAATTTCGATCTCGGTATTTTAATGAAACATGACATTAGATGGTAGAGAAGTAAAAAAAAAAATGGGTCCTCCAATTCCGTCCTTATGTCTGTCCTAGCACCTAAAGGTCAAAGCATTGGGTCGGTAGACTTCAAATTTGGAAACTAAAACTGTCTTTAATTTGGATTCTAGGGACCTTGAAACTTCGAGAAATGCCAACATTTTCAAGTTTATAAATCGGACTAGCACTGAATAGCTTTTCGTACGCCAATATTTTCGAGGTATTAGCTGATACAGTCTCTCAAGCTTAGTTTTTGATAAAAAATAGCTATTATGAGTTCAAAACCTTTAATCTAAATTGTCTGTCACAACGGTCCATAATTGCACAACCTCTTCAAGTGTCATGCCCAAAATGTATGTACATTTAAAAAATGTAATGTTAAAGTACGGATAGGCAGGATTCCGTCAAATTACATAGCATCCTGTCACGAATTTCTGTAATTTAAATATAGACTTGGATACATTAAATAAATTCATACATCCAAATGTACAAACCCACCCGATGTACAGGTTTAATCATAATACCAAAACAAGTGAAAATGCGTATTACAAAAACATCAGATTTAATGTCAAGTTGAAATTGTATTTTTCTCAAAATTGCGAAAGAAGAAAATCCTTTGCGAAAAACTTTGAAACTTAACATTTCAGCTTTTTACGAAATGTGAATTGTTGAATCTTTTTGTTTATATCATGCGAAAGGAGGTAACTTTTTTTCTACTTTTATAGGACTTTGATTGACTGCGTAAAAATTGAAGCCATTTACTTAAAATCTCTCAGAGTAATGTTATACACGTCAGAAAAGGAATTCTCCAGTGCTGTGTTTTTTGTTTGCTTTCTTTTTTAAATGTTTTAAATGTCTTTATTTTTCTGCTATGGGAACCATTTTTGTTGTTTTTATTGTTTTACTTGGGTCCTTGAAGTTGTTTTCTGCTTTCTGTGTTTTTGTTTTTATTTGTTGTTGTTTTTTTATTTCTTTTTGTTCGTTCGATTAAGTTCGACTGAAAATAATATTATTCAATTGTGTATGTGTACATGTATATAACTTTGAAACAGTTATAACGAATTTGCAAAAGAAAACAAAAACAGGAAATGGCTATAATTGAAAGCTATCATTGACGATCAATCAATTTTATGTTTTTATTTTTAAGACTTAAACTTAAAGGTAACGTTGAAGCATTTCTATGTGGATTATTCACGTACCTAGAGAGAAACGTATAAAGGTTAGTGTTTAAAAGGACACTTAACTGGGATACTGTCTACCATGAAAGCATTAAAAAAGGATATATATATATATATATTCCGTATATACCCAACCTACCTACCAAAAAAAAAAGAGTAAACGAAAAATTATGGTTCCGGGCTCATAATAAATTTATATAAAAGGTGACACATTGTTCAGCAGAGCAGTAGAATAGAGGGTCATTTGTTTCAATTGGTTCAATGAAGTAGATGGTATATGAACCGGCAAAAATAAAGGATAAGGGCTGTTTAGGTATGTTAATGGAAGATTAAACACAAAATTATTATTTTTATTCCCTTTGGAGAGTTATTTGAGATAAACAAAAATAGATATAAATGCCAAAATAACGATAAATTATTATTGATATTAGATGCTTTAGTATAAGAGCAATTTTTATGGAATTTTCAACATAAAACAAAATGTATCTTAGAACATTGCCAAGCTTATGTGTACATTTAGGGATTCTTTTTGCTATTAATTTTAAAGATATATCACAGTGGCGATGGATGTTGTAACTTTTCAACCAAAATATAGCTCATTCATAAGGGTTATGATTAAAATAATACGCTAACTTAAACCGTCAGAGCAGTATTAAATTTATTAAAAAAAATAAGAGGAAATTTATGAGTACCTCATAAGGATACTGGCTTATAACTCTTAACCATAAATGCTGTCTACCTAAATCAATAATACGAAGGAATGTAAATGCTGCATCTCAAAAGCTTTCTTAGAAGAATTTTCTTCGTAATATTTTCTAATACAAAATTTAACTCTGCATTCATGTGGGAATTTTTTGTTTATGAACTTTTACTATTGTTTAAGAGGTATGGTTACAAGTATGATGTCTACCTATTACATTTAACAAGTTTAAACTAATCACATGAAAAAATCCCAAACATCTATACAAAATATTAATAATTTCAGTCTTGTCTCAGTATCGGTCCCTTTCAACGGAATAATGTCTCTGTCTTGGTTTTTCTCATCAATTATTTCATCGGCATATTTTATAATTTTAATAATTTAAATAATTTGATTTGGCTGTTGCAAATTAAAAAATCTAATTCACACGTTACATTATAAGCATTGTTGAATGATTCTTAAAGCGTAAAGTTCAGGGTGATTTGATTGTCAAATAATTGTGCTACGAAGAAGACTCATGAATAACGATAGGCTAAATGTTACGGGCATTCAAATTCCAATAATTGCTATTTTATAATGGATTTTGTCAAAACTACATAATATTCTATAAAAAAATAAATGCTAACATCTTTTTCTGGGCAACAGTTCAATTTTTTGGAATTTTCTTTATGCATAGAAATCGTAGCCATTCATCAATGAAATCTAAAAGCAATTGTCGGTTATCGGGTACACGAGTCGAGACCGAGACTAGATTCTTAATCAAGACACGCAATAATTTTGTTGGTGTTTTAATGCTTATGTTATACTTGCAGTGAAAATTAAAAGCATTAGGAATAAAAGTCATCCCTAAAGTGTCTTCAAATATAGTTTTTGTCAGCGGAACTGATACCATAACCTATTTGTTTCTTAAATTATTTCTTATACGGAAAAGTTTTCACTCTTAAGTTTTATACAAAATTCTTATCATTAGCATTCAAATAGCAAATGCATTAAAGGGTACTCAAACCGAATGTGTATAAGTAAGTATTAAACGAATCATTTACTTACATATAACACGGGAAAAGGAATATTTTAATGATTACAGAATAACTATGGAACTCAAAATTGTGCCGACCAAAAATTGCTTTAAGATTTAAGCGTTATATTTGGACATCTTATTTCAATTAAAACTTAGTGCAGAAAAATTGTAAATAAATATTTAAAAAAATACAGGAAATTGTTTTTCTTCTGACACCTAATTTTTGAAAATAATAGATATGATATTTTAATGAGAATCCACAAGAACGAAGCTTTTTTTTGTAGGTACTTCAATGAACTATTGTTAGCTCTTTTAGGTTGTTTTTGTCTACTGGTAAGGAAATTATGCATGAAAAAGTTCATTAAATAAGAGAAAATAAAAATTCAAATATCGAAGTAATAATTTTTTTTTTAAACTTAACCTTGGAATCTGTTAATGCTTACAGGTAATTATGATTCGGTATCAGTTTTGTAAAAATATACATATATGATGTTTTTAATAGCTGATGGGAGCGATTGTAAAAATTGCACTGGCACAAACATTACATAAAACGTTATTTTTATCGTCATTTAGTTTACAAAAGTGAGAAACCCAGATTTTTCTTATTTCACTCAATTAAGCACTTAATATATTGACTTTAAATGATAAAAAATACAGGGGAAATATATAAAAATATTTCCAAATCAAGTCTAGAAATTAACAGTAAGTTGAGATCATACTAAACTTGTTACTTTTTACTAACACATGCACTTATGATGAAATTCTGATCGTATTTTGAAGCTTGCTATAAGCTAACTTATTTCTGAAAATTCTGAAGTGTAAGAAAAAGAAACTTAAAATTATGAACAGTAACAATGCTCTATAAATTATAAATTTTTATAAAAATTCATCGTGCTATTCAAAGCTAAGGTATATCAGGTTCAGGTTGGCAGTTTGCATTGGGCCTTTAATCATTATTCTTATGATATTATTTGGCAGAAATAATTTGTTATCAGAATTTAATTTGATTCGGTAATTCAATAAATGAAATAATATTAATTATCTTGTCTTATATTTTTAATTTAAGTTAATGATTTATTTATACTGTAATGTGTATACACTCTTTATCCCTTTTACTTTCATATTGTGTAATAGTAGAATAAGTGTTTAGCAACCGTTTATTTGTGGTAGTAAACACTTGTGTAGAACATTTAGAATATGGGGCAACATCTAGAGATTAAGAAGAGAACTGGCTTCGCTAAGCATAGATAACAATCAGGGCATACAAGAACCTAGAAGGGGCAACATCTAGTGATTAAAAGTAGAACTCGCTTCGTTAAGCATCGAGAACATTGAGCTCCTACAAGAACCTAGTAGTTTCTCGAACCGATTTGAGGCGTATAAATAGGCGATCGGAAGCGAAGCGGGTTATTATTGATTGTGAACTACGAAACAGTAAAGACTGTGTTTGAAAAGTAATAATTGAAAGTGTTCAGTAAATAAGTTTGGAGCTATTTAAATAAAATAAATTAGTGTTTTATTTACAATTGTGGACCTAGCCGAATATATTACAATACTATATTCATACAAATCCGTGAATCCAACCAGTATTATAGTACTTGGCTACTTTTCGGGCACCCTTTAATGCATCTGGTACACAGAACTTATGTATGTCTAATGGATACTTGAGAAGCAGACCGAGGAATACCGATAAACGTTGGTACTACTTGGATGCAATCAACAGCTACAGGAAAGTTAATTGCAATATAAAGCTTGTGTCATTAAATATAGGAGTAAAATATGATGTTTAAATGTTCACAGTTTTAATTTATATAAATTTTGAAAGACCATCAATTAGGAAAGTATTTGAAAAACTTCCTACAAGTTCGGTCTTGTTTTTGGCACCCATGCTCTCTTTCTGTTAATCGTACATCCTCAGAACGTAAATAATTGTTGTAATGATAGTCCAATATTCTATTTCAAATACGTGGGTGGTATACTTTTCATCTTTCAATAAACATAACCACTAAATTGATCGACTTGAATATTTTATATCCTAGACCATTAGAGCAATATGACCGCATAATATACGAAGCAAATAAGATGTCTTTATAAATAATTGGAAAATTAAAACCAACAACAAATCAAATTCGGAAAACAAAACTCACAAATGTTGATAATAAATATCAAACCACCGCATCGTTTTTCTTACTATATCGTATACAATGATAAATTGCATACATAACTCTTTAAATAACTCAAAATGCTGATCAACTTGTTGGCTCCTTGACGTTCAATTATGCCTGTCCATAAAGCAAAATGATAATAATAAAAATAAAAACAACAACACTGACTTTAATTACAAACTGCAGAAAACTTGATGATGAGAAGAAGCCAGTGAAAGAAGAAAACATTAATTACACCAACCTGATGTTTTCCCCCGGAAAATGAATAAGGAACAAAACGAAGAGATGGACATCATGCGATGGTGTGCCTCTTTGTTATATTAAAATCAGACCTTCCGTTTGGGGACAGAGAGTTTAACTTTCCTCTGTACCATTCTACTGGTATATCGTCTTTCATTATAAATAAATAAATAAATTGGGTGGCGCGACAGTCCATTGAGAACCAAGGCCTAGTGACTTACAACTCTCAACCATTCCTGTGTGCGAGTAATGTTGTCAGGAATGGAGGGGACCTACAGTTTATATGCCGACTCCGAACGGCTAATTTTGAGAAAGCACTTTTTCATGACAATAGTTACTCTTGGAGAAGTTGTCAATTCCTCGCAAGAGGCAGTACCCGTGAAAAGATTTTAGATGGCATAGGCAGGGATCGAACCCAAGACCTCTAGCATGACAGTCCAACGCACTAACCATCATGCCACGGGTACCACCGTCTTTCATTATACGTTTATAAAAATATCAGGAATGTTCATCTACTTTTTCAACAGAATCCATCCAGGACATTCTTAATTTTACAAATCACCCACCAGTTTACACTCAAACTCTTGTACTCTGTTTCCATTAATTTCCGCTGACTGTTTTTTCAAATGAAACGAAGACCAAAAAAGACTAAAAAATAAATGCAAACTTCCATAAAATTGTTTCCACAATTAAAATCTCCGTTGTCTTTCTTCAGTTTCATCCCAGGGTAAGTACATTTTAAATAAGAGACCCCTCCCCTTTGCCCCTTCAACGACAACCGCACTTCTACCACCCACAATTGGAATATTTAGCCCACAAAGCCCTACCATCATGCATTAAATTGTATGAATAATTCATAGCGCAATGACGATGCTGTACACTCCCGATGAGATCCTTTCAACTTATAGCTGCCATCAGCATTAAACCACGTAAATCCTCGAATGAGTAGTGTAGTTCATGTATGGATATACGAGTAGCATACATGCGTACATACATACATATGTGGAAATCATGATGATGGAGGCACTTAACAGTATCAGCATCAGCCATCACTATATAAGACGCACCTTTATAGTCTGACTGGGACATATTGAACTTTCTCTCTTTTTTGTTTTCCTTGGTGATGGAATCCTTCTTTAAAGTGCCCCTTGGATAATAGCTAGAGACTTGGAGATATGTGTATACCTACACTTTTGCAAAGTCATAATGTTATTGAGTTCGAATTTCATTGCGGTATGGCAAGCAAAAGTTTTCCTAAAAACGTCTATTTCTGATAAAGTTTTCACAGGGTGTTTCAGATATGTGCTTATTCTCATGTTAATCAATATCAAATCTTATTGAATAGTAAATGACCACTGCCGACTTCTAGTTTAGGAGAAGCAGTATGAATACTATCAGTATCAGTAGCAGTTATAGCTATCATCGATTTTCGTCATTAAAACCAATCATTGGAATTATTTAGAATTTTTATCATTGGACAAAATTCCTGAATGGAATTAAGCATTTGAGGTTAGAGTTGTCCATTCAAAGGAAAATTCACAGGTGAAAATACAAAGAAAATTGAAAAGTTGTTAGGTGAATTATCCTTAAAAATTTTAAAATTACTAACAATATTTTTCTTCTAAATAAATTGTTTAGTTTGAGAATCTTGTTTTTGCGTACTATTTTTTGTAGATTTTATTTTTACTGAAAAAAAAAACGAAGTGTTAAATTTGTATAAAAAAAAATACTGAATATCGAAAACAATATTTTCTGCGAAATAAAAAATTTGAAGACAATATTTTTAATTTTTGAAAAGTTATTTCAGTCGAAAGTAAATTTTTACAAAGTAAAAGTATTGTTTTTTAGGTTTTTTTATTTTTTATAAAAAAAACTGTCAATTTGATTTTTATCAAAATTTTACCAGATGTTAAAAACATTATTTTTCGTTGTACAAAATTGTTTTGTAAGATTTTCGAGGTGACAAATTTTTTCCAGTTTTGTTGATTTATAAAAAACCGTTAGTTGGATTTTTTTCAAAAAATATACTTGTATGATATCACGTTACAAAATATTGTACAAAATTTAATTTAATGCAAGTCTCTAGCGTTTTTGGTTCGTAAGACATTTAGGGTTAACCAAATTTTTCTCTTTTTTTTAAACTGCTATGGTAAAAAAAACACGAACGAAATTTTCTTGAGAGCCTGTTCTGCATCTATCTGCCTTATTATCTATATAAAAAAATTTATTTGAAGTAGTTATCTTTTCTGGTTCTTGAGCTATGGACGACGAAAACAACGTCGTGAACGTACGGTCGTACAGATGTACGTGCGTACAAACGTACGTACACACGCTTTCTACAAATCTTTTATTTCGACTCTAAGGTAGGGACCTTGAAAAATGTCAAGTTTTTCAATTTGACAAGTCGGACTCATTACAATAACTTCCTATGGGAAGTTAAAAACCAAAAAAAACAATACGAAAAATAACACAAAACATCTAACCTTATTACGACTGTTAATTAAAAGGCTATATTATGGCTGCTCAGAATAGCAGCAGTCTTGAAGCGTGATTTAATGCCCGTTTATAATAAAGCGTGCCTGGTGTTTTCAAAACGAATTAGAACAATATTGTAAACAGAGAAATATAATTTTTGGAAGTGAACATGAGTCTTTAAAAAAAATGTTGACGACATCGACCTAGCCAATTTGTTTTGACACCCTTGAGATGTTTTTTTTTTAATTGAAACTGCAATATGGCTTACAATCCCTACTCTCGGCTACAGACTTGAACAAAACCAATTCAGTATGACATTGAAAGTTAGCAAAAATAGCTTACAACACATAATTCACGTAAAGTTTTCAACAGGTATCGCAAAGTTCACACCCTCTAGCAAAATCGAGAGCAAATCATTCTACGTGTAGAATGGTTTCTGCTGCTAGCTTAGCCTCTAGTATAGCTACCTATAATGCAAGAGGCCATTGGGGTTCCCCTTAAAACAAATACTAAACATTTTTAATCAAACCTTCACAAGCACATTACCACACAATCACATTGCACATTGAAATAGTAACTCTAATCAGCTTAGTCTAAAACTCATTGTTTATGATTATGAAAGGCAAGAACACATTGTCCTTAGATAAGAGAACATGGAACCATATTAATCTACTGAGTAATTTACTTCAACTATAAGCTCACTTCCAAGTAAACCATAAGCATCATCATCAAAGCACTTTTTTAGTTTCCTTCAAAGCGAACTATCTCAGGGTTGAACGTTTCATTTTGGACGATATTGTCTGCTGGAATAATTGTCTTCTTTTATGACTCCGATAATATGGGTGGCTTTTTGGAAAGTTTCACCATTAAAAGCATCAATTTTACGAAATTATGGTTTGAGGGACAAAGACGTGTCCTTAATACAAATCAAATGCCATACATAAGAGTATAAAGATTACGTAGGAATTTGCGCACATAACGAGAGATACTGTGTGCGAGATATCTAGGTTATGTTACCTAACTTAAGCTGAAACAAAAGACCCCCGTAAGGAATGTTGTGTTAATTAATTTGCTATGTACAACCGAATCGGATAAGTTTCTCAATTATTTGCATTGAATTTTATTGACGTGGAAGGCACAGCGGCCGGCGGCGCAGCGCGGCGGTGTCGTAACGACCGGTGAGTTGGATAGAAGCAAAAGTTGTAATTATGTTTGACATACATATAAGAATGATAGGTCTTATCATTCTCATGATGTCGGTGGTAATATCTAATATAAATGTTATCGTAGACATATTTTATGTCAAAATGAGAATACGTGCTGCTTATGGTAACATACGTAACTATATTCCTTGTATAGACCTAGTTTTATAGGTTAAGGATGTCACTATATAGTACATATTATATAGTGAGCAATAAAATAATTTTATTTCCTTTTGGTCCTTTTGACATAAAACGTAATTATCTATCATTAGTTTTATTGATAGCATTAAACTTTTCGGCTATTTAAGCAATTATTTTGGGGCCGAGGGATGATATTAAAACGTGCGGAATGATAGTACAATTTTTAAATCTGGGTGTTCGGTAAGATCATTTTATATTTTATGTCACGTTTCAATTTCAGGTGTCTGTTACGTAGACACGGGAAATTAAATTTTTCTTTTCCAATCCTTTAGATTAAAATTGAGTTGTAGCATTTAATTTATGTTTAATATTAAAGAAGTAAAATAAATGTGAATTATTTGACGAATTTTAACAAAGCTGAATAAGTTGTTTAATTTATGAAAAAAATATATGCAAAAGTAATTCTCAGTATAGATTTCATTCAAAAAGAGTACCCAAGAGTTCTATTATAATAATGAAGGAAGTTGTGATGCACTTTATTGATAACTTTCTATTGATGACCTTAAAAATATGCATATGCCAAAAGGAAAAAAATTAAAATCAAACTGATTTCTGAAAAGATATTTTAGCCGTTACATGAATTTAATAGTGTTTTTAGAAGAACTAGGGCTCTTATTTTTGTTAAAACAATATTGTCTATTGAATATTACTAAGAATTAAATAAAATTTTAACAAAAATATTTTATATTATTCGTACTTTATTTATTTTCAAAATGTGTAAAATTCATAATCAAGTTGATGTTTGTGTAGCCTTTTATTATTATTTTTTGTAAATATTTGACGGCGAAATATTTATTTTCAGCTCTTTTGATTTATGGAAATAAAATTAAAACTATTAATGGTTCAAGACATATTTTGGTTAAACTTGTTTTTCACATTTTTTCAATTGCGATACTTAAAAAACTAATAATTTTTTGTACATATTTTATGTTATTATCTGTAAGTCAAACGTTATTTGATGTCGTTGTTACACGCTGTTTTTTTTGTCATATGTTCAGAAAAAGAAGCTAAGTGTGTTTTTTAGACGTTTAGTTTTTTAGAAGAAACAAAACGCCTAAAGTTTATTGTTATGAACAAGACTGTAGTATTATTATAAAGATAAGACTTTTCCCTTATGTTTTAAAAATAATTTTGGACAAGTCGATTCAACGGCTGGCTTGAGGCCACGCCATCCATAGCTCCTTGACGCTAGATAATCAGCACACAAAAGGTTTGATTTATTAAATTAATTTTTTCGTTGTGCCATGTGAAACGAACCATCATTTTGGTAATACATTTGATCAACTTTATTCATTATGATATAGCGAACAAAACTCAGCAAAAATCACACCTATCAAAGAGACAACTTCGATAAAAAATTGTGTGGCATAGCCCATCATGTTGCATGAACCATAGAGGTCGTATAAATGTATGTTTTTAATTTCAGTAAAAACAATTAATTCTTTAATTGTAAAGCCTACGATTGTTTGCCCTAAATTGTTGTCCGATTCAAGTTGCTCGTAGGTCTAAACGGTCCTAGCCATGAAATGATGGTAAATGCCTTAGGTCTTGGGTCGAATCACCTATGCCACCTTAAGCTTTATTCATGAGTACTGCCTCTTGCGAAGAATTCTTGCCATCAAATGTACTTTCTTAAACTTGAGTTCATGTTCGGCATAAGAACTGTAGGTCCCCTTCATCCCTTGAATGAAAGTTGTAAGTCACTAGAGCCTATGCACTGTTGTGCCACCTAATTTATTTATTTGTGTAAGGTTCAAACTACGAAGCAATAACAAAGAGTATGGTTCTGATCTGAGTTCGGTCTTTTGAAAAATATAAAAATATCATGAATTAATTCCAATTGTAAATACAAAAATAATTCAAAACTTGGGAATTAAAATACCTTTTGCTAATGGAAGTGCATTAAAAATATTTTCTGTTTATTTTCCGGGAGGTTCAGCTAGTGCGGAAAAACGTTTTCATTTGAATAACGACTTGAGAAAGATGATAGGTATAAATGATAAATATCTTATTGGGGGTGATTTTAATTGTAGGCATAGAAGTTGGGGTTGTCTAAGAGCAAATACATGGGGTAATATTCTTGCTAGCCTTAACTCCAGGCATCAATTTGAAATTTTGTACCCTCCTCACCCAACTTACTATCCTACTAATAATAGATCAAACCCATCAACTTTAGATTTTTATTTAAGTAATATGCCTAATCTTTTTAACCAACCTATGGTCATAAACGAGCTTAGTTCAGATCATTTACCTGTTCTTATAAAATCTTTTGATTCACCTATGGAAAACGAAAATGAAATATTAGACATTAAAAATGCTAATTGGTCTAGATATAAAAATGAAATTAGATCCAAGTTGACATGTATACATGCACCTTCAATCGATGTTGTCGATCAGCAACAAATAGACTTTGCAGTTTCTTGTTTCACGACTGCTGTTGAAGAAAGTGTTGACATTTCAGTTCCTAAAAAACAAATATTATGTCATGACAGGGCCAACTTATTACCACCTAACATTTTACGTCTAATAAAAACTCGGAATAGCAACCGAAGAAAATGGATAAGAACAAGAGACCCTCATTATAATTCAGAAGTTAAGGTACTTAATATCTTAATAAAGGATTCAATTTTAGCTTATAGGAACCAAGCATGGAATCAAAAATTACAGAGATTAGACAAAGGGAGTAAACCTTTTTGGAATTTAGTCAAAATAATCAAAAAGAAAAATACGTATATTCCAGCTTTCAAAGTTGGGAATAATGTAATGATTTCAAGTGTTGAAAAAGCGAATGCCTTGGCTGAAACCTTTTATGTAAACCATTTGACTACTACAGGTATCCCTTGTAATACTACAGTTGAGTCAGTGGTCAGTGACTCAATCAATTTTATAAACTCAAGTACTGCAAATGATATTTATGGGCATGTTTCATTTCAAGACGTCAAAGATGTACTTATGGCACTTAAAACAAGAAAATCTGCGGGTTTTGATGGTATTAAAAATTTGTATTTAAGGAATTTGCCAAAATCGGGAATTAAGTTCTTACAACTCTTATTTAACTGTTGTTTGAAGGTGAGCTACTTTCCTAATGTTTGGAAAACAGCCAAAATAATACCCATTTTGAAGCCTGGTAAAAGTGCAAATTCACCAAGCAATTATAGACCAATAAGTTTATTAAGCTCACTAAGCAAATGTTTCGAACAGATTCTAAAAAGTAAACTTGTGTCTCAAGTAACTAGAAATAATATTTTACCGCTTGAGCAATTTGGCTTTAGGGCTCACCACAGCACAGTACATCAAGTTCATCGAATTACCAAACACATTAAAAATAATTTTAGAATGGGTAAAAGTACGGGCATGGTACTCCTTGACATTGAAAAAGCATTTGATACTGTTTGGCATAATGCATTATTACACAAACTTTTAAGACTCAATTTCCCAATGTACCTTATAAAGACCATTCAATCCTTTCTGTCTGAAAGGAAGTTTAAGGTTTCAATAAATAATTGGTCTTCTGAATCTTACAATATCATGGCAGGTGTACCTCAAGGCTCGGTGCTAGGTCCAATCTTATACACTATCTTTACCTACGACTTTCCATGTTTAACAAACTGTGATAAAGCTACATTCGCTGACGATACTTGTATCTTTTCATCAGATTCAGTTGGTTTCATTATTGAAACAAATCTGCAATCTGCTCTTAATGTAGTTCAAGATTATTTGTTTGATTGGAAGATAAAAATAAATGCCTCAAAGACTCAGGCTATCTTTTTCTCAAGAAAAAGAAAAGCCTGTTTCTTGCCAAGCAATAATCTTCAAGTTGGTGGAATAAGTACAGAATGGCGTTCAAGTGCTAAGTATCTTGGAGTTCATTTAGATAAAACTTTAACTTTTGGCTTGCATGTACAAGAAGTAATCAAGAAGGTTAATATAACTATCAAAACTCTTTATCCATTCATAAACCGCAAATCTAAACTGAGTAATGATAATAAGCTCCTGATATTTAAAGCAGTTTTTCAAGCAATTATGTTTTATGGTTCACCGTGTTGGGGGATATGTGCAAAAAGCCATATTCGTAGACTTCAAATAGCTCAAAATAAAGTTTTAAAAATGATTCTGAAGCTTCCATGGTCGTTTTCAACAGCTGAACTTCACGCTATGTCAAACATAGAACCAGTTCTGCAAAGAATTGACAAAATCAATGTACGCTATAATTTATCTTGTTTATCTTCAGATAACATATTGATTTCAAACCTAGCTTCTTAGTTATATATAATTATTATTGAAAGTACATTTTCGTTCTTTTTTCTTATTTTCCTTTTAAGACTGATTTGTGATATTAATTTTATAATTTACTTTAAATTTAGTTATTTATTATTATTTTTCTATTTATTTATTCTTTATCTATTAATTTATTTATTAACTTATTTACTATTTATTTATTTATTTATTTATTTATTTATTTATTTATTTATTTATTTATTTATTTATTTATCTATTTATATATTTCATTATTTATTTATTTATTTATTTGATAGCTAATTTATTAATTTATTTATCAATTATTTGTTTAATTTATTTAATTTATTTGATTTTTTGTTTATTTATTATTTTTTTGTTTATTATTGTTTGTTCATTAATTTATTTACTATTAATTTTTCTTTTTTTTTTCTTTGTTTGTTTTTTGAACTGTCTTATATATATTTTGTTATTTATTTATTTAATTTTGTTTATATATTTATTTATTTAATTGTTTATTTATTTATTAATCCATTTGTTAACTATTTACCATATAATGAATATATGTAAAACTTTAAGTTGGGTTTGATTTAAATACCTCACCGCCCACCCTTCTCCTCTCTAAATCCTCAAAACAATTTAATGAAGGTTTTTATGTAGCTTTTCCTTCAATATACTGTTAGTTGCTTTTCATTACTTGTATTAAAAAATTTATTATTTGTCAGTAGTAAGGTAGATTTATACCGTAACTCTGTAAATTGTGCAATATAGTTTAAGAAAAAATGTAAGAATATTCTGCTACAATAAATACAATACAATACAATACAATAAAAATATCACCAAAACAAAATAGCCACCACGGGGTGCCAAAACTTACCCGCGCCAATTAAAAAACCCTTAAAATACAGACATTTCTGAGATTTTGAAAAATTAGTATAAACTGGTCAAATAAATTGGCTGAAATTGTATACCAATTAATATAGAGTTATTTAAATAAAGCTGGTTAATGAAAAAATATTTGACAAAACAGTAAGTATGGCTGCTGGTTTCCTGCTCTATGCGTAGATTTCAATGTTCCTTTCAATAATAATCGAACATTTTCTGACAGTTTCTAATTTTCTTTTTTAAACCCCAGACCTTAAATCATCTATAACTCTGCTTATCTCTTATGACCTTTTAAGTATGTTACTTCTACCAAAAAAAGATCTGCTGATTTTACCCTTATTTGTGGCTCTTTCCACGAAAAGACAAATATATTAGGAAGGGGTTTGGTGGGGAATAAACATAAGGGCAAACCAATTGGCATAAATGACAACATGAACATGAAAATGACAAGGGCTCCTTTTCTGTTTCTAATGACGGCAGCTTTATCTTTCCAATAAATAAATACATCCATCCGATGATGGTCGTTTTGGGAGAGATTTTATACACTTTTTTTGAAAATGTATTTCTTTACGAACATATACTTATGAATGTTTATGATGGTTATAATTCCCAACAAGGTTTTCGTAATAAATTACAAAAGCACAATGCTTGAACATGACAAGCTCAAATGATAATATTTTCCTCTCTTCTGTTCAACTGTTTTACAAACAAGACAAAAATAAAAATACAAAAAAAAACATTTAAGAAAACACACACATAAATAAGAAAAACCCTTTTGGCTTATAAGGACCTAAATATTAACATTTTATATGAATACAAAACAAGTTTGTATCATTATACCAAAACCACATGTTTAAGTCAAAAACAAAAATATAAATCCCTCCTGTTTTATAATTCAGACATTAATTTGTGTCTTCTGTTTGAAAACATATTATAGCCCGCCACCACCTGTGGAACCAATTTCAAAAGGTCCACTTACCAAAGTCGGACTTTAAAGCTTTGAGGATACCTATGTTCAATAATAAATTGGATAGGATGTTTAATTTTAGTGAAAGAGGAAAACATTCCCTTGCTAGCCAGTCTTAATTATTTCATGGTAATACCTGAGAATTGCATAAAGTATACCGACCTATTGGTTTCTAAAGCAGACGGATGAGACTTTTAACTAGCACATTTCGGGGTATTGTGGTTCTAGCTTTGCTAATTGGATTCTTGTTTTAATTGAACCACAACACAGAGGTTCTAAAATAAACTTCCAATACGAATTTATTTGGTGTGATTTTGATTAGTGTTCTGACAACATTCATTTAGAAGCTAGTGAGTCTCTAGGGCATAGATGTTCCTTTCCTGTTCAAAAAGGATACAAATAAACTTTATGTTGGGCTTAGGAGTTATCGAATCTAATCTGGGAGCTCTGTTTATAGGTTAAAGCCTACGTATAATTCTTCTGAATTGCAGTTGACATAGCTGATGACTTTTAAAGACAAACAGTCCTTTAGCTATGATGATATTTCGTTTATTTCCAATTAGGTAATTTTTTGTCAATGAGGTCATTTTTAGATTTATGACATTTTTTTGTACTTGAATATCACTCCTGTAATCACGATGACTATCAGACCCGTATTTAATCTACCCTTGCTAAATTAAAAAAAAACGTACTTTCTGCCAAATTTTCAAATAATAAAGGTCCAATAAATCGCCAGCAATCACTAACCCAAAAACCGATTGAAACGATGACACTTTATTGACACTAGCTGAAAGCATTTTGAACAATCATTCTTGGATTTTCCAAGCCCCAACACTACACGTGAAAAAAGATCTCTTCGCACTGAAGATGATTTTTCTCTGAAAATCCGGATCAGTTTTATTTGCAGGAGGCAATTGGCGTACACACGACATTGCAGGTAAGAGGCTTAAGTTCTTGTGTTAGCAGAACTTTAAGAACATGAAAATATATCTTTATACAGAAAATGTTGTTTTGTTGTTTGGGGTACTCCTGATTCGAAAACCTACAAGGAATCACCAAAACTGAGTTAACGTCACTTCGGGCTCAGTAGCAATATTGATGGTTATTTTTAAGCGACGACGCACGCTGATTCCATTCTTCAAATCACTAATCTGTCCTAAATGCTAATTGATCCACTTAAACTTTGCTATGAGCTTAAGTTTTTCTAACGGAGACCACAAAATAGTCCTCAATTTTTTAGTGAGTTTAAACAACTTCAATAGGTTGTTGATAACCAGTTTGTTGTTTTTTTATGACAACTCTAAAGGAAACAGCTGCCCAAAGAATTCTTATTAAAAAATCCTTAACAAAAATAGTAATCGATACCCAAGGCAAATACTATTAAAGTCTTCAGCACAATACGAAACTACAGGATGGAACAGCGAGATGTGTTCAATTTCGCTTGGTGTGTTTGTTTACAGCACGTTTAATGAAACGGGCCGTTGAATCATTTAAACATAGATAATGTTGGTGGCCTCGATAGTGTTCCAAAATTTAATATGACCATGAATTGCTTGAATAGCTTTTACAGACCTGGTTCTTTGAGACTTGGAACTGAGCAAGGAGATGACCAAACAGTTAAGACTTAAGAAAATGTTGAAAGAGTGCATCAAGTAGTTGAAGCCAGCCTTCGTTGATCA
The DNA here is from genome assembly GCF_945859685.1 of Eupeodes corollae. Classification (NCBI taxonomy): domain Eukaryota; kingdom Metazoa; phylum Arthropoda; class Insecta; order Diptera; family Syrphidae; genus Eupeodes; species Eupeodes corollae. The sequence continues at coordinate 52,168,064 of NC_079149.1, read as the reverse complement.
GCTGTATGTCAAACTAGGGGTCTAGGGATGTCAGACAACTCGGTTTGGAGAATTTTGCACTTTGGTTTGCATTTTACTCATTTAAGAAGATGGTTGTTCAAGAATTTCAGCAAAACCAACCGAATACAGTAGAAGGATGAGGTTTGTATACGCAATGTTGGAAATCTTTAATAATGAGCGACGAAGTCCACACACATTTATCAGGAGTGGTTAATGAACAAAACTTCTGTTATTGGGCCTTTGACAACTTGAAAGAGTTCAATGAACGACATATTTACAGTCTCAAAGTAATTTGTTGGTTTGGCATTAGTTGACACTTCATTATTGGTCCATTACTTTTTTCGTGAAAATGGCCCTCAACTTCACTGTGTACTCAGTTCCTTACTATCAGATGCTGCGTGTTTTTTTTTGCCAAAATTAAAAGGACCACCACTAGAATTCTATATGGTTTCAAAAGGATAAGGCAACTTGGCATACATCAAGAGCAACAATGGTTTTTTAAAGAGAAACATGCCCTGAAGGTGTGATTTCATTGCGAGGAGATGTGGAATGGCCCCCTCGATCTTTACTTTTTATAATGATATCTTAAGGTAAGAGTATATACAAACAAACCAAGTACACTCAAAGCCCTAAGTGAGACAATAACCCAGGACATTCAGTAAGTTCCACGTAAAATGCTTCAGAGGAGTATGCAGAACTTCTCACAACTTCTGCGGTAGTGTTTTGACAAAAATGGATATTTGTGTATTTCTTTTGACTGGTTTTGCTATGGCAACTTTTAAATACGTTGATACATTCACAAATAAAATTTGAGTTTTGTTGAAAAATAAGAGTTCGACAATTTTTGTCTAACCTTAAATACCTCGCTGTCGGACCCTGTGTTTCTAAAATACCATTGAAATTCCTTATTATTCTTTATTTTTGTTCGTCGAACACGCAAATTGTTCAACAATTTTAAAATAGTGAGTTGGTGGAACATCAGCAACTTACTCTGATTTTTATCGTTTAAAAGGCCATCACTAACAAATACAGAGATAAGCTTAACTTTTTAATCCAATAAGATTAAGAATTACTAAAGTAGTTGTAATTAATTCAAGTCGTTTGTTCAAAGGTGCAAATTTAAGCGCTTTGACAGTTTAGTTTTAATTAAGTTAGTAAAGTAATTTATTAGGCTGGAAATATTTAAAATTTTAATACATTTTCGTCTAGCTTCAAGAAAGTTTTAAGACCTCTGACTCGAGCATATGATGCAACAAACATTATCTAATAAATATTAAATACAAAAATACAAAATTTCAATAAATGTTAAGAAAAACTTAAGATTAAAACGCAGAAATGTAATCAAAACAATTCAAACCATTTTTAGTTCAATTAACCCATTTCACAATAGTTTGAAGGCAGATCCCTAAAACATAAATTTAAGCATAACTTATGTCTTCAACATACTCATACGCACATATGTATATAGACATTTGATTTAAGTCCCACTTTACTTACAACGTAGATACATAAGATGCCATACATGATTTTTAAGTCTTTAAGGGTTTTAAACCGGGCGCCAATTAACTTCTAGTTGAGACTGCAAAGTTCCAGGGAATAAAACATAAAACATTTATCCTTCCCAGAATTACTCGTATACTTATACATAACTTCTACTTTTCAAATATAAAGATATTTCGTTTCACTAAATGTTGACATTACCTTTTGTCAATGGCCGTAATCCATTCCATCGCCATCTTTTTGTTTGATTATATATGCGGTTTGTTTGCCAACTTTTGGCAATAAACGAAATAAAGGTCAGTCTGAGGGGCGGCAGCTACGACAACGAGGACGATGACGATGACGAAACTTTGCTTTGGGTATCCTCTTTTTTGTTGTCTTGAAAATGTATTCCTCGCACGAACAACAAAAACGAAATTGAAAGTATACCTATTCCTTGTTGTGTTCGATGCTTGCTTCGTAGCAGCAAATTAAGTGGTGAGCCTTCATCAAGGACCAAAGAAGCCTCCAATTGAGGCGGTTTATGTATATTGTTTATTCAAAATGTTAAACAAAAAAATAATACAGCTGGAGCAGGAGCTGGCCTAGTGGTACACGAGCAGTCATTCGAGCTTGCCACTTTTCATTGTCCGCACCTTTTGAATTGTTTCCCTTTGCAAAACAATATTGATATTCACTTGAGATAGAATCCTGACGCCTTTTGATATTCTAAGGACTCTCATTCCTATCCTTTAATCTACTCTATCTAAAATACACTCTGTTGCTGTTGCTTTTGTTGTTGATTATGTCGTGTTATCGTTAAGCAGACAAACTTGTGTTCTGGATCCTGGTTAAATCGTGTTGGCAGAACTTTGAGAAGACTACTTTTTCACTTTGGAGTGGACTACTTAAGGATGTGCCACTTTGTCTCGCAGGATGTCCTTTACCTAGAAAATAGAACAAAACAAAAATAATCGTTATTTTTAATTACAAAACCAGATGACCTGTAAATGTGAGAAGCCAAAATAGAACATAACCAGGCAGTCAACAAACACACACACATAAACAGAACACACCACACAAAATAACATGCACGAGAAAAAGCTTAAAGGTGTATAATCTATAGCATATGAAATTTAGTTTAGGTATGTAGGAGCATGTTAGTTGAATTGGGAATATCGTTTTTGTTAGATATCCTTTGGCCTTGACTTGACGCTCGTTGGTGATTAAATCAGTGAGATTTGAGACAAGTTTTTGTGTATGTGCTTTTAGTGACACAAAAGTACCTAGCTACTTACCTAGGTACCTGAATAGAATATAGCATGCCATAAGCAAGCGAGAGGACATCTTTTTTTGCTATTCTATAATATCCTGGAGAAGACTTGCACGTTTCACAAGAAAGCCAGCATCACTTAATTAACTTTTATAAGTGTGAGTGTGTGAGACGGTGTTTTGTGTTGATATATGTAGTTCAATTTGTAAGCACCTTTTTGTGTAGATAGATGAAGAGACTCAAAGAAATTATATTTGCTTGAGTACTTTAGTTGAAGTGTTGTATAGAATTAATTATTGCTTTAATTAAAACGTCCTGTTTTTATGTGCCACATAAAATTAAAAATACAAATGTTTTTTTTTAAGAAAAGAACCAAGGAGAGGCGGCTTTTATAAAAAAATGCAAATGTTTAAATGTTTAAATAATAAAATAAAGGATTAAGAAGAAAGACATTCTCAGAAACAACATAAGCACATTTTTCACAAAGGAATCTTTGGCAACCTACTGCCTTACATTTTCTTCCCATTTTGCGACGAACATATATAATATATCTTATTTTTGTTGCCCTTAAATTAGTTTCATTTCTTTTTTAACAAAGGGTTACTCTTTCAAGCTAGGAAGGGAAGAAGGGAAAAAAGCTTGTACGACAACACTGCCGAAAATGGATTCAGGCCCTTCAATTTTTCTATGAGATTAAAGGTCATGGTAGCCAGTATGCGTTTTCTGCACTACACTATCCATAAAGGAACCTGGAGTTCTCCAGATCAATCTACCGTCAACCAGATTGACAATATTGCGATCGACGCCAGACACGCTTCCAGCATCATGGATGTCCAAACTTTCCTAGGAGCTAACATCGACTCGGACCACTACCTTGTTGTTGTAAACGTAGCACTTCGGGTTTCCAGACACAATGCAAAACAGGAAAATCCTGGGAGAGGATACAATGGCTACAATCGCAAGGGATCGCAAAATCCTTCTACGACTGAGTCACAAGTAACCTTTTTCGAAGTTATCTGCCGAACATCAAATCGACACCCACCATCTTTTCATCGATTTCAAGGCCGAGCTGTATAAAGCCATGTCTAGCTATAGCATCTCTATTAAACTCGTATGGATGACCACGGAGAGCTTGCGCTGCTGCATAAAGGTTTTACACAACTTAACAAAATCTTTCGATGTCAAAAAAGACTTTAGACAAGGTGATGCACCGCTGTCATGCGATTTCTTTAACATCGTATTTGAGAGAATAGCACGTCAACACTAGAGGCACTATCTTTTAAAAGTCTGTCTTATTACTAGCATATTATGCTGATGGCATTGACATAGTCGGAAGAACTCAGCGTAATTTCAATAGGGATTTTGTGAATATTGAGGAAAATCGTCAAAAATGGGCTTAAAGGTGGGCCAAGAAAGGACCTACAACACCTATGTCTCGGTCAAAACGTCACCATCGACAAACGTAACTTTGATGTAGTCCAGGACTTCGTCTATCTAGGCTCCGCTATTAATGCAGAAAACAATACCAGTGCTGAGACCAAACCAAGAATAACTCTTGCTAACTGATGTTTTGGGCTTAGAAAGTAATTGAATAGCAAAGCCCTGTCTCGAGGGAACAAAGTGTTGCTATGTAAGACTCTCACCAGGCCTGCTATAAAGTACAGAAGCATGGAATATGGCAAAAGTGGATGAAAGCACCTTATGTCGTTTCGAGAGAAAAGTTCTTCGTGTGATCTACGGTCCCGTATGCATCGAAGGAGAGAGAAGGAGAAGATGAAACGATAGTCCGTACAGTGAAGTAGACTGAAGCAGAAGGGTAAGAGTCCAATGAATAAGATGTCTGGGTCACGTAGAGCTCATTTAAACTAATGCTCCGGCCTGGAAAGTCTTCGAATCCACACCACACGAATCAGGTGGCGTGCACAAGTGAAACGTTACTCCACCCAACTTGGAGCGCGAAACTGGAGGCATCTAGCTAGGGACCGAGCTAGATTTATTTATTGGGTGATGTCTTAGTTCGCAGAGGACTTTAGTACCACCTTATGTAAGTAACTAAGTCATCCTTTTCTAAATGAAGAACAGTTTAGAATACTGTCAAGCTGACATCAAAAATGGCACTTCAAACGCACCAGATCGAAACCCAGGATTTGAAAACAAATAATTGCTTCTTAGCAAGACATTATCTAAGTATTGACAATTTGGAGTACAAATCACCATCACCATATTAGTAAGTCACAGTCAAGGACTAAGTTGTCCTATAGATTACACTATTACCTCAGATCATATGAATATTTATTTATTTATTTATTTATTTTTTTTTTTCGTCTTTCAAGTAACATGACTTTATAGAGACTACATTTGAATCAAGTAATAATATGAATTTATAAAATATGAGTTCAATATAATTAACTTAAAATAATACAGTTTATAATAAATTTAATAAATTTCTCTTAATATCTAACCTACTATTATTAAAATCAATTAAAAAATCAAATTCATTAAAAGCAATACAGGAATCAGTAATTGGGTTGTGTTTGGCATAATTTGTACTATGAAAAGGAACATGTAAAAAATTTCCATCTCTAGGTCGAAAACTACGAGAAGGTACGTAAATATTAAACATTGATAGCAAATTAGAACAATCTATGTTAGAATTCAAAACATCGAAAGCAAAGAGTATCGAATATAGCTTTCTTCTTTGCACTAAAGGTTTTAAATCAATTAATTTACACCTGGTCTCATAAGATGGAATATCTGAGTTTCGAAAAACCTTACGTAAGGCGAATTTGGTAAATCTTTTCTGAACTTTTTCAATCCTAAGGATACTTGATTGAGTAAAGGGATTCCATATAATGCAACAATACTCAAGCAAAGGTCTGACAAGGGATAAATAAAGAGTTTTTAGAGTATATGGATCTTCAAAAGACTTAGAACTTCTAGATATAAAACCCAACATCGCGTTAGCCCTAGAAATAATGTGGTCAATATGAAGCGAAAAACTCATTTTATAGTCAAAGATAACTCCAAGATCTTTTTGTCTTGTTAACCTTTGTAATGGATGATTATCAATTTTGTAATTGAAACTTAATGGATCTAGTATCTTAAAAAATGTAACAACACTGCATTTTTTAATATTAAAATATAAACCATGCATAGCACACCAGTTAACAATGCAGTCAATATCAGTTTGAATTTTACTAGCATCTAATGGAGATCTTACACAGCTAAAAATCTTGAGATCATCGGCATATAAGAGGCACTTTGCATAGGAAATATAATTTGGCAAATCATTAATAAAAAGAATAAAAAGGAGTGGCCCAAGGTGGCTGCCTTGAGGAACACCTGAAAAGTTTATTATTTTATTTGATAAAACATCACCAATTTTTACATATTGACTACGTCCAACCAAATAACTTTTAATCCAGTCAAGGAGAGAAGAGTGAAACCCAATCAGCTCAAGTTTTTTCAAAAGAATATTGTGTTGCACACGATCAAATGCCTTTGAAAAATCGGTGTAAATAACGTCGACTTGCAAGCGATTTTCTAAGCAACCAAGACAATAATTCGTAAATATTGATAAATTGGTTGCTGTCGATCTACCACTCATAAAGCCATGCTGATGTTGAGAAATATGATTTTTAACTAAATTATACAGTTTATTTTTAACAATTGCTTCAAATACTTTTGGAATTAACTGAAGTTTAGCAATAGGTCTATAATTTTCTACAGATCCCTTAGATCCAGATTTATGCAGAGGAGTAATCTGAGAATGTTTCCATGTATCTAAAAATATACCTTGTCGCAAAGACATGTTGAAAATATAACACAGTGGGGCTGCTAAATTATATTTACAAAATTTTAAAAGAAGTGGAGGAATATTATCTGGTGCAGCGGAGAAACTATTGTCCAGAGATGATAAAGCTGACAACACATCATCTAAAGATAAACAAAGGCTACCAGCATTTATATTAGAATTGGAATTATTAAAATCTTGATCATAATTTATTCCCAAGTCAGCAAAATTTGATTGAAAAAATAAAGCAAAATTATTACAAATATCACTTAAGTTCTTTGAAAAGACCCCATTGTAAGATACACTAGATGGAATCCCAACTGATTTTCTTTTCGTATTCAAAAATGACCAAAAAACTTTCGAATTACTCTTTATTTTTGACTCCAGAGACCAAATATATTGTTTATAAGTAAATTTTTTTAAAAATTCATACTCTTTCCTAGTTCTATTAAATTGTTCTCGAATAGAGACAGAAATTTTACTTTTTTTATGAAGTTTAATCATAACATTTTTTAGCCTTGATAAACTTTTATTAAACCAAATTGGTCTTTTTGAATTTTTAAATTTCTTTATGGGAACAAAATTAAAAACAGCTTGATCCAATATATTCCTAAACATAGTAAAAGCTAACTCTAAGTTATTACAATTTAAAATTATTTCCCAATTAACTGATTCAAAATATCTATTCATAGAAACAAAATCAGCATTTTTAAAATCATGTTTAATAACTACATTAGAATCAAATTGGGATTCAATTAAAACAGAAAAATTGAATTTAATCTCAAGTGCTTTATGATGTATACTGTCATTTGCTAAATTAAAACTAGCTGCATTTAATTGAGCTTCAAGATTTTTATCAATAAAAACTAGATCTAAAATATGTCCAATAGAATTACAAATTATATTAATCTGATGCAAATTCAAAGCCGTTAAACTATCTATTAAATTATACTCGAAATCTTTAGACAAGTTATAAGGAAACGTTTGTTTTTCATCATTTGAAAATAACCATTTTACATTAGGTAAATTAAAATCTCCAAGAATTACAATATAACAATTTTCATCTAAATTTTTTGCAATATCATTTATATTTTTTATGTGAGCATCATAAACTGAACATTGAGATAACGGAGGAATGTATGAAACAAAAAAATAAACATGAATATTTTTATAAGATAAAATAGATAAATCTACACATATACAGATTTGTTCAATATTAGTATCAGATAGAATAATTTCTCTACTTATATATTCTGATCGTATAGCAAATAAAACACCTCCTCCTCTATTTAAACCCGTCTGTACGGAGCAGCGATCTTTTCGAAAAACATTATAATCAGATGTGAAAAACTCGGTTGAAAGAAATCTATCATTTAACCATGTCTCGGTTAAAACGATAATATGATAACAACAATCAGCAACAGAAATAAAAAAATCATTCGATTTTGTTCTCATACCTCCAATATTATGGTAAAAAATCGTAAGGCATTCATCAAAAGGAGCAGCAGTACACGTTTTGTTTAGGTCTGAGAATTTTGTTGTTTTGGGTGCAATTCGTTTTTTGGACGACTTGTAAACTGCTTAATCTGGACTCCAACAGGCCAGATAGATGTATTAAGAGCATCATTAAGTGATCCAGCAGGAACACCCAGTTTAAAATTAATAAAATGAAGAGATGAAATGTCTGCATCTTTTTTCACTAATTTAGAGCAAACAAAACTAGTCTTAGGCAGGTTCAATCGACGCGCAGTGTAATTTATGACACACTCTTCGGTAACCGTCTTATTTAGTCGTGATATGTGAATAAAACGCCGTCGGGGTATAGATGGAAGAGCATTTATAGCATCAGCATCACTGCCAAACAGCTGTTTATGTTTACTCTTTTTGTTATGAACGTGAGAAAATGGAATTTGTTTATCCAAATAATGAGCACCCAAAGAATCCTGAGGAGGAACAGCTGTTGAGTTTGACAGTTCATAAACAATTTGAGAATAATAGTCTCGCAAGTTAAGGTGTTCATTAAGTCACGTTTATGGTGTTGAAGCACTATCTATTTTAAAGGTGAACGAAAAAGTGTTTAAATTGAATCATATAATATAAATTCAATTAAAGGCCCATAAATTAAAGGACAGAAGGGACAATACAATAGGTAGAATAGCAAAATAAGGGACACAATGTAACTTCGTTCTAGATTCCAACCGAACTCAAGTTCCAGTAAATAAGCTAAACTTCCTACCAGAAAATCAAATTAATCTAATGTTTGTATTGAAGAAAATAATAATAGGAGGTTTGGTAGTCACAGCTTAAAATGTAGAAATGGTGCACTTGGGCGTATACGCACATTTTTATTTCATCGATTGTTTTGCTTTCGATTTTTTTTATTTTTATTGTTTTGTGAAAAATGCTACCTGTTTTCTTAGAATCGAAAATGCTTGGCCAACCTTACACAACACAGAAACTAATTTGAAACCTTTTTTTTCTCTGTGTCTCCCCTTCGTTTTTCACCGCATATAAGTATTTTACTAAATCAATAACCGCAATGCAAATTTAAAGAACTAACGAAAACAAAATTCCTAAAAATCAACTCAAACAAAATAAAGCGTAACCTTTTATTACTCTTGGAATTTTCTAAAATCGGTTTATTACTTCCAGAATTCATCCTCAAAACAGAAACAAACAAATTTTGTATAAAATAAGCATGGAATCGATTCATAAAGAATTTTTAGTAACGTGTCTAGATTCAAGGAATGTTTCAAGTATCCCATAGACCTTTAGGAAAGAAGAAATGTGGTACATTAAACCTAGTTTGTTTTTTTTTGTTCGTCCTTCAGCCTATGCTCCTACTTTATAAAGTATACATACATAAATATATGTGAAATAATGTAATGACTATCCCTACGTATCTTTTATATCTTTATTTTAGGTATTCGTTTTCTCAAAGGACCACCAAATATTTCGAACTCTAACCTTTTGATAGATTATTTTTATTGTTGATTATGTGTAGTACAAGGTGATGTTATGTGCTTAGTGTATTTTTCGACGTTGCCACGAATAAATTTACAAAAGGTTGTCTAAATTTAAACCGTTTCGTAAGGAGCACATACCAATACTGTTGTTTTAACCTTTGATATTTTTGATTTTTTAAGCCATGTTCTGTTCGTTCTAATCGATTTATTTTCAAATTAAAATTTAAATGTTTTGAAAGTACATACTTCCAAAAATGTGGATTTTAATTTACCACCTCCAAATTCAACGAAACGAGTATGATCATTTATTTAACTACTTTAAATTTAATTATTGAAAAAGAAATAGAATTAATAGATCTATTAAAATTATTTAATAAAAAATGTGTTATTATGCATTAAATATTAAATAGTATAAACCAACATTTTATAATCAATGTGTGTTCTTTGAAGATATTCGAGACGCTACACAGATTAAGAAGTATTTGAGAAGCTTGAGTATAACTTATATATTTGGACAGTTGGACAGAATGCAAAAAATAATTTTTAAACTTTTTAAATAGAGATATAACTTTAACATCGTTTAAATACCATCCAAATGTTTCCAGTCTTTCCGATATTTTTATAAACAATAGTCTATTGAAATAGCCAATTCCTTCTTAAACAATTCTAACGCAACACTTGCACATCCGCTGCACATCATGAATGTAGAATATATCGACCATATTAATTTCTGTTTTTCTGTCCAATTTGTACACTCAAAACTTAAAACCAATGACCATTGGAACCTATAAATAAATAAATTAGATGACCCAACAGTCTCACCCATTCCTGTGTGCGAGTACTGTTGGCAGGAATGGAGGGTAACTAGATTCAAGCCGCACTTGAACGGCTAATTTGAGAAAGCACCTTTCATGACAAGAATTACTCTTGGAGGATTTGTCAATTCGTCACATGAGGCAATAGCCGTGAAAAAACTTTAGATGTGCAGGCAGGGATTGAAACCAAGACCTATTGCATGATAGTCCAACACACTAACCATCATGCCACGGGTACTCTGTACCTGCGCCTATATTTTTCTCTCAATTTTCGAAAGCCACCGTGTTTTTTTTTTTATTTAAGGGTAGTCATAACCCCACCTTATATAAAAAAATATAAACTGTTATCATTCAGGATTAAGTCAAGCTGTAAGATATTTCAAAACTTTTGTATACAAAGTTTCTATGATCTTAAGCTATACAAACTTTTCGAAATAATCTTGAATAATATCATGAATCATTTTTTTAAAGTCGTAAAACTCCGGTTTTAAAATCGATTTTATTAATCTAAAATGTATGTTTTTCGTTTTATATACAAACAAAAAGAAAAGGTTTACATTTTGAATTAGATGTACGTCAATAAATCAGTATATCAGATTCAACTAACTTGGCATGTATATTTATTTTAAAACAGGGTAGAAGGGTTATTTTAATATATGTATGTATGCAAATAAAGTATTAAGCCTATTCTGTATCATCACATTCCCGTATCTATGAAGACTAAAATAAAGTAGGGATTTTATCGATATTCCAAAGGAATTGAATTTGATTATCTTTTCTTATCAATATGCTATATACAATATAACAAAGCTTTAACACACGTTAGCTTTTATTTACATATGAGGAAAGTTTTCCTGTTGTAATAAAAACTCAATGCTTATATTAATTTGAAGGTATCAACATCAAATTGAGCCATTTGGTGTGTCGTGTGCAGGTAAGATTAATGTTTCAATTTAAAATCTAAATAGATCTATTTAAGGTAAATTCTTCAGAATCATTTGAAGGTTTTCACGGGGCAATAAATCCTGTTTATAGCTTACTTTATAGAATTTTTTGTAAACATATAAACATATGTTGTATGGGTGACAAATTTTCAAATTTGTCTCAAAGAAACATGGTTACAGTTCAGAAAGGTAGGCTGCAGGTTTTATAAAATAATAATATAATTTAATTTGCATCCTTAAAATTTTGTGTGTAAAAATAAATAGGAGTAATTTATATCTGCAAAAATTTGAACGTTTATAAATTCTTCACACTGAAAGCTCTTCTAGAATCGGTCCGTTTTGAAGAACTCAGTATTTTGATATTTTTTCCATGTATGTGTTGCATATGTACTTTTTTTCGTACGTTCGGGATTCCTTATTCATCTTCTATATCTTGTAAATAAAAAAAGTTTCCGCAGCTAAAGAACTTCTTGGTCGTTGGCGTGAAGCACCTTGGCTGGAAATGTTGAGAGATGTTAAAAAATTCCACCTGTTGTTGAGTCAAGTTAGTGATGTGAAGAATTGTCAACTTAATTTTTTAATCAGGAGACAAATGCCAATTTTCCATTTTTCAGTAAACTGGCAGGGACTCCAAAAGCTTCTTGATAAAACAGTAAAAAATAAATAATAAGCTAGTTTTCCATATGGTTTTTTCAGTGGTCAATCAATTAATACAAACTTGACTTGCTTTTCTAGCCAGGTGCCCTAAAGCATTTAAAAAATAACGTTAAATGGATGTGGTGTATACTGATTTCGTGAAAGATTTCACTTGAATTAATTACCATATTTTAATGAAGAAATTAAAATTATATGACTTTAACGGTATTAATTAGTTTTGGTCCTATCTAACTGGTAGAGAACAAATTGTGACAGTTGGTGATTTGGAATCAATTCCCATAACAGTTCATTCAGGTGTTCTTGAAGGTAGTCTATTAGGTCCACTACTGTTTTATTTATGTATCAATAATTTTACATCAGAATGCTCAGTATTTTCCGATATTATAAAAATGTTCAAAGTTATGAGGAGTTAAAATAATAGCATTGTATTTAAAGAAGACATTAATAACTTTGAAAAACTGTGCAAACAAAATCATTTGCTTGTTTTATCTGTTTCATCTTTAAGTTGTTTATTAGTTCCAATTGCTTTTAATTACTCTCCAGGAAGTTTTAAATTAATAAGGCAGAGTACTTGAAATCAAAGGCCTAGGTGTAATTGTTGAGTCACATGCAACATATATTTTATATTGTTTTTAAATCTAATTCTATGTTAAATTTTTTGAGAAGAACTTATGCTGCTTTTAAGGCACCTAACATTTTGAATGCAATTTGTTGTTCAATTGTTCCTAATCTGTTGGAGTATTGTTCAATTATTCAAAATATTTTTTTTAGATTTGCTTTGAGTAAGCTCTTAGTAAATGGTGTTACCAATCTTATTTACAACGGGGTATCCATTTTGCGGTTTCAAAAGTAAAGCGCTAGAATTCAACATCTGTCAATGCAATTACTTACGTATTTTTTTTCTTCTAATTTTGTTTACGTCATTTTGTTGACTACTTTTTTTGTAATAATTTTTCGTTTGAAAAAAATAGAATAGAGCGTAACCTGAAACTTACTAGTTCCCCAAGTCTTCCCCTATATTCCCACTTCAATTATAAAGTTATGCAAATATTTTAAATAACTACCACTGTTTATTCTAAACGCCATCGTATTCATACAATGCTTTAAATATAGCATTTCAAGTTCTGTGTAAACGACATGTGACAAAGGTATACCTATATACTACACATTTCAATTAATTAAAATTCTACCAGAAATGCAAAAATATAGTTCCTCCCTCGAAAGCATTTTCAACTCCTCCTCTGTGCACATAATTTTGATAATTTTTCCAAATATCCGTTTTTGTTTATCTAAATTTTCCTTCATAACCTTTCTAACGAATTCCCTGGAAGAAGAACAACAACAACAAATCGTTTTCCATTGCTTAATGCTAAACCCAGAGGACGTCTAAAATTCAAACAGGTATGAACGTTGTACTTACGTTTACATATTTTTGTTTCTTGTTTTTGTAATACGCTCACTCCACGAGAATATTATGAACTTGCCGGGAGGAAGAATTTAATTTAAATTCCTTGCATATATACAAAATTTATATAAAAGAAAGTTTCATTGATTTATGGATAAATAGAGCATTTTTAAATAATAAATCTTCCAATTTTGTAAAAAAGCAAACTTTGAAGTTTTAGATGCAAGAAAAAAGAACCACCACCTGTTTAATTGTGAGGCCAAAAGTGATTTATGTGTTAATTTTCTAAAAATAACTAACAATACGCGTTTAAATCTTTTGGCCGAAAATTTAATTTATTCCGAAGTTGAGAATTTATTCTGGCTAGACAGAAACTATTAAATGTGGATTTGTGTTTTTATTTAAAAATTTAAGAAACACCTTTCAGAGCTCTTTGATGCAAAGCAAGATTATGCTTTATACATTTTATTCTTTGATTGAGGGATTTTATTGGATTTCTTTTGTTCTTCGAGAAAGAGCTTTATAAACAATTAAACCTTATTGAGATTTCGAATGAAAGACTTCTTTTATAAATTCAATCCAAAAATCACACAAACAAAATTATGATTCTATGCATTAGAATAGAGAAGTAAGAAAAAATGGCGCCCAACAAAGGACCCTTATACAAAAAATACATAAACAAGAATCCTTATTGAATAATACATACAATAAAAAGCAAAGAAAACAAAACAAACATGATGACACAAAAGGTCTGCCTTGAATGACAAGCAGAGCACAGCTTCATGGGCAAAAGGTTATTCGAGTTCCTTTAATAATTATACCGCAGAGACGAAACTCCAAAAGTGAAACCTAACAAATTTCTTTTTCCAATGACCCGTCCAGAGATTCACACCTCCCTGTGAGGCTCACTACGGCGCGGCGGCGGCGACGACACAGGCGTTCTAATGCTCATAGGAAAGTACCAAAACCAGGCAGGCAACCAGGTACCTACACTTGCTTTGGGGACGAATGAATAACACAATTTATGCGATTTAGAGGTGGGCGCTATGTGTTATGTGATGGGGTGGTATTGGGTGTATCTGTATATTGCTTAAAAGGATACCAAACTGGCAGCATCTGTCTTGTTTGCCGGAAGACTTGCACGTAGGATGTAATGTCACATCATAATGAAATAGTAGAGAGGTGTTCCTTTACAGACTGCTAGCCCTGGCAGTGTCCGTATTCCGTGTCCCCTGTCTATATGTTTGGCTAAGTTGATGCTGTCGTTTGGTTTGGTGTGAGCTGTGAAGCTGAAATGATATTTTACTCGCATAATAATGTGGCTTATGTGTTGATTCGTATCCTTGAAGTCACATACCGTTCGGCTTTATTTTGTGTTGCCAACTAATTTACATTTGTTCTACCTTCTTGCGGTTGGTCGGAACGGAACGAAAGCCCAGAAAGATGAGTTCTGCATATGCAAAGTCAAATGAGTTATTTTGGCCATTTTTAAGTACACACAAGGTAATGGATGCCATTTGTTTGAGTCAAAAATGGTTTAGTTTATCATTTGTCTCTTTTTAAATATGCAAATTACGAGTATTGTTACAAAAAGTAATTTATTCACAAAAAAAAAAACAGAAACCTTGTTTAGACTTTTTGTTAAACCCTTTTTGATAAAAATATCAATTTTAAACGGAAAAAAGTTCTAAAAGGTTATATTATACGTTTTAAATAACCATTTCTGAGTTCCGAGATTTTTGTTGGTTTTTTTGTTTTTCATATTGACTTTTCTTGTTGGTTTGGGTTTTCCCTTTCTATTTGAATTCGAGCCAAAAGGGAACGAAAAACCATCACCTGGATTAAGGAAGATTAATGAAAATTGAATGGAAATTTATGGAGGAAATATATATGTATGTATTTTGTAGGTCAAAATAACTACTTAACTTGGGTCTAATAAGGGTTTAATTGAAATTTCTTTTGATTTTATTTCTTGGTTATATATTTTGATAACCCAAAACACGTAGATGTTTTTGGTTTAAGAGTATATATAGTTTGTTTCTATTTATATATGGGAAGGTTAAAATTATTTTGGCCTAAATTTGGACACAAACAAAATTAATTAAGAAATAAAACCCTCGCAAAGCTAAAACATGAAACTTTTTTGGATATAAATCCTAAAATAAATTTCCTATCTACAAAAAAAAAGGATAATAAATATAAATTGATGGTTTATTAAACAATGAATTAAGTTGTAAATTGGTTGTTGTGAACTAACTTACAGCATTCTTACAGTTAAAAATACTTATTGTTATGAAAAGTGAACAATGCGATGCTTCAAGAACTGCAGTATGTTGTTTAAATGTTTGTAACTTTGAATGTTCGGAATACATGAACTAATCTTTATATCTCAAGAACCAACCGAGATTAAAAATTATTTTTTTTTAAAGATAATAACATCATTTATTAAAACAGTTAAGAAAAAGTTAAAATTTCCAGTATCTCAAGAACTTATCATACTGTTTTAAACATTTTGAAGAGCTATATGAAGTAAAAAGAAAAACACATATCAATCCAGAAAAAGGCATAAAACTTTAATTCGATCGACATAATTTATTTTTTGAACTTGATTTAATGACAATTTTGTCCACGTCTTCACTTTAAGTGGTCCATCCACTTGGTCTAATTTTGGCATACTCTTTCTAAAATTTCGGAAATTCTCAAGAATATAAGCTTTAATGTTATCAGCTTATGTGTCAATTGCCGCTTTAGACGTGGGCCTTAACTTAGCTGCACACACATTTTCTAGAGGCGTTAAATCACACAATATAGGCGAACTAGCCTCCAAATTGATGTAATGTTACGCGTTATGTTTGGAATGTGTCTTTCTTAAACAACGTATCATGTAAATTCAAGATTGGCATCATTTTTGAAAAAATTACTGCTCATACTCCGCATCAAAAAATAATTTTTTTATAATGCATTAGAAGCTTTGACATTGCTTCTGGCTGTTCTTCACTCAGTTTTGTTTGTACACTTATCTATTCCACCAGAAAAGAGCTTCATCGTTCAACACAATTTTTCGATACAAAATTGGATCTTTGGCTTACTTTTCAGGAACCCATTCACTTAAAATAAGGCGTTACATTTTGATAAGACTTCACACTTAAATATATACGCAAAATTTTCTTAGAAGTGAAGTAACAGATGCCAAATTAACTTTTAACTTTGAGGCATAGATTTTCTATAGGCTTTCGTTCTTCCTTTTTAATACTGGGTAGGTAGTTAATTAGTTAGTTTATTGACTTCAAAAGATACAATAACAAAACATTATTTTCTTAATTGTAAAATAACACAAGTCTTTAAGGCTCCCTGAAATTACGCCATAGGAAATTACGCCAAAAAAATAAAATGGAAAAAACGCCAAAAATTCTCCATACAATTTTTTGACTTTTTTTCCTAGGAAAAAAAACCTAAAGAGTTTGGTGTTAATTCCGAATTTTTTGGCTATTTTTTCCGAAAATTTCTTGGCGATTTTTCCTTTTAGAATAATGAAAAAAGGACTTTTTGGGCTTTAATTCCAAACTAATTTTGAAAATTAAACCAGGAAAAGCTTTGTTCATTCTTTAAAGGCTCAATTTCCAAAACTAATTTGGAAATTACACCAAAAAGTTCTTATTTTTTAGGGCGTTTTTTCCATTTTAGTATTTTGGCTCTTTTTCCAAAAGTTTGGCGTAATTTCCACACTTTTTGGCGTATTTTCCTTTTTGTTTTTGGGCCCTTTTTCCTATTTTTTTACGCCAAAATTATTTGGGCTTTTTTTCCAAAACAGTTTTTGGTGTAATTTCCTATGGCGTAATTTCAGGGAGCCGTCTTTAAATGGTTTGGCCGAGGGCCGCCTACCAGACTGACATTTTTTTTTTAAATTTATGTATACGAAAAAAAGCTAATTAGATACAATTTAATAAAATAATCTTTATAAATTTTAAACTATAAAACCCTAAACATTTTTCTAAACTATTCTGGTCCTTTAGCGAAGGGCGTTCAATGAGTATTCATGCAGAAGGTCCCAACCTAGTTCTCCATTCAAGATATTGATCGTTTCTTCTTAACCGAGTATATCTATCCCAAAATAGGGCTTTTGGAACTACTTGAGTATTGGACAAACTCCCAGGAAATGAAATACATCTTAGCGTTCTTTGCGATTTGCAGAAATCACACAATATTGGAAATTCTGGAGGGTGAGGAATGTAGTTCAAATTAATGAGTTCACTTCGTACTTTAAATAACCATCTGATTTTTTGTGTACTTTTTTTGTCCAAGAATTAGATGTTTTGGTTCAAGAAATGGTTAACTTTACTGTAGTAAGATCTGTAAATAGATGCTTAAGCTTAACTCATGGACTTATCGTAAATCATGTTACCGACTTTCGTCAGCAAGTCATTAAAAATCAACTTCAACCTCGATACTTTCGTCTGCTGGTATTGAAAAAGAAGTTGAGCATTCAATTGCCAGTTTTTTTCACTCTTTAACACACAAAACTTCAGAATTGATAGCTTGTGTGAGTACTATTAGCGGAATTCTTTCGTCACCCTTCGCCAAAACTCTTGACGCGTTGTGGAAATGTAATTTAAGTGTGTCTAAAGAGAGGGGTTCTATTCTTGTTTCAAGATGTAACATATAGTTGATCGTCGTACTTGGCAATTTGAAAGTACTTATAAAAAAATGGAGGAACTTTTCCACAGCTTCAAACGATCGATACCTCAATACTTGCGCTCCGTGAAACAGTATTCCAATTGCGGTAGCTAGATATAATTTGTGTATTTAGCAATGTGCGAAAATCTATTTCTTAGAATGCCCCTTCTCCCCACAGAACACATAAAACACTGCGATAATTCGGATGGATTGTAAATGTTTTTTCTAGATTCAAGTTAGATGCAATCAAAACTCTCAGATACTTGTATTCCCTTACTATTTCTATCGGTTCCTCGTCAAACGTCTACTTCTCCTCCTGGAATATCTCCCACCACCGTTTCTGAATATCATCATTTTTGATTTAGAAAGATTCCTTGTTTTGCAATAAAGTTAAAGGGTATTTATCATTAGCTGCATCCCGTCTATACTTTCAGCTAGGAAAACTATATCATCCGTGAACATCAGTCCTTAATACTGGGTATATTGCGATAAAATGTTGCTTGCATTCTATCTGCAAGAATTTGCATAGGGTGCATGTCGATTCAGAGTTTCGTATAGTTTGTAGTTTAAGGGTAAGAGTTTATCACTTTTCTTACAGATTTTCGATATCATATCTCTACTAAGGTGATGAAGGAACTAATTCCGAAAATTCTGTTGCACATACTTGTAGGTCAATTTCCTTTGGTTATCTTGGATTTGATGGTGGAAGCTTGAAAATTGGGGGTACCCAACATTGCATTCCCTGCAGAACCTAGACCTCTCCTTTAAGCATTGTTTGTAGCAGTTTCTTAGATGCAAAGGAATTTTAAATATAAGTCGATGTACTGGTAGGTTTAACACTTTCTTCACGTAGTCACGAGGAGCTTAAGGGGTGATATTTATTTGATACAATATTTTCTTTTATGAAAATTTTACACCAGGTGTTGTTAGGTTGTTAGTTTATCTTTTTACCTCTTTCAACTTATCTTGCAAGTAAATCTTAAAGGAAATTTGTAAGCTTTCCTAACTCTTCGTTTCTCCAGTACCATTTCTCATTTCTTGCATACCATTCGATTTCATTTGGGAAAAACAGGACTTTTAATTTGCTTGTGCTTAGCTTTAAGTTCAGTAAGAATATGTGTGAAATGTTTTGATTATCGGATGTTTCATATTCGTACTGTAAGCCAATATTACTAACATCAGAAATTTCATTTTAGTTACCGTTTTAGATATTCATATCTTCTGTAAGTAGAAAAAAAAAGACTAAGGAGACAGCCTTGTTTTACTTCTATTTCTGTTTGAAACCATTTCGATAATGTGTTGTAATAAGGATGTTATAATATTTCAAGAACCTTCGTAACCATGATTGTTAGATTCATTTGTAAAAAAAATTAAGTTTAAAAGTTTAAAGTTTTTCCTTCCAAACAATCGTAACTTTAAAGAAGATTTCATTATAAATATTTTATTCTATTTGTAAATAAAAACCTTATTGTGCTCCTTTAAAGAGTAGCACAAAATAAATGAAATTCCATTCTTAATTAAAAGTCATTATCAACAATATTCAACAATTTCCCTCTTATTTAAATATTCAAATATTTAAATATTCATATTTGCTGACGTTAGCATGATGTCCTTCCGATGACAGGAATTTTAATTTTTTTTTTGCATTAAATCTCCCACCACCGCTGGCATGATTGGAATTTCCTACCCAATACTCGTATATATTCAAAACGTTCATTTATACTGTTTGGAAAATTCAATGTACCAATATGTTAATTACCACCTTTTTTCCTGCAGCTAAATATTTACATATAGCAGACGTACTATTTATATGTAGCTATTATAATTTATTCAAAAGCTTTTCGATCTCAATTTATTTAATTGCTAGAAAAATGTTCTACGTACATACACAAAAATGTCTGTGAGAGGAGATCTGCGAATAGCTTAGTTGCAGTCTTTTTGGCTACTAAATTTTTATTTCTAGGTCTACATTCACTCAGGAGTTAATTCACTAAGTGAGAACAAAAACAATACTCCTTTTACGTTCTACCCTGTACGAGTACTTCCATTGCCACCGCTGCCACCTCCACCTCCATCAGCGATAATCCGTATTGCTACAATTATTTAGCTACCTAGAACAAGAGGGTTGATTATACGCTTGAACATAAAAATCATTTTTAATAGCTTCATTGCTCATTTGTGTTTACTTTTATTACCACCGCCTGTGCCTGTTTTCTATAGCTGATAGGATTGTGTCCCGCCCGTTCCGTTGCTTTCTGAGTGAATGAATAAGCGTATCTGGCTATTATCATTTTGAGGTTTTTGTTTTTCTTTATTTTGCAAATACAGTCTTCTTACCTACGTTTGAGGTATAAATTTTGTGCGCCTTAGATTGAGGAATCAATACTTCATTCATTCGCTTAGGTTCTATTTTAACGATACTGTAATGTGCGATGGAAATTGAGGTGCAAGAAATAACAATGAATAATTAATGGAATTAAATGTGAACGTCTTCCTTTTTTTCCTACGCATCGGTGCAGAAATCGAAGAGTTATTTATGTGCAATAAATAAATTGTGTTTAGTTGAAGTTGTCGGTTAAAATTAAATACATAAAATTGTAAATAGAAACAGAATTCTTTAAAAAAAAAGTACGTATACGCCATAGGCTATTGATTTTTGTTTGGGATAGGGCTATTAAATAGGTTGATTCGACTTGTTAAATTTATTTTGTTAGTATAATGAAGAACAATTTGTATGTTTTAATACCTTGACCTTGGGACCGATTTAAGAGTTCATATAATTTTTCTACAGATACATAAATATCAAAAATGAAAGAAATAACATTTTGAAAAGGTAATGGAAGTATTTTAAAAAAGTATACTTCAATTCCTTAACATATGAACATCTTCTAAATGTCTGTTGAGTTATTTAAAAAGTTAGATTGAGTAAATGAAGGACTTTC
This sequence comes from Eupeodes corollae, assembly GCF_945859685.1. Taxonomy (NCBI): domain Eukaryota; kingdom Metazoa; phylum Arthropoda; class Insecta; order Diptera; family Syrphidae; genus Eupeodes; species Eupeodes corollae. Next base: position 52,147,116 of record NC_079149.1, on the reverse strand, counting down.
ATGATGGAGGTTTGGGATCTCTGGCTGTGTTTTATTTTACGGGTACTGCCTCTTGTGAGGAATTGACAAATTCTCACAAAAGTAATTCTTCTTTTGGCACTTCTTTTTATTCGTCTTTAAAAGCATTTCATATATCTGTATTCCATATAATTGAGCAAGACAGTAGAATGGTGTAAAAATCTAATCGAAAGGAACTTGAAAGAATACCCTTTTTGCAAGTCGTAAGACTAATTTGTGTTGAAAATTATAATAAATAAATTGGATGGCATAACAGTCCATTGATAACTAGGGCCTAGTGACTTACAACTCTCAACCATTCTTGTGTGCGAGTACTGTTTTTAGTGATGGAGCGGACCCTATAGTTTTAAGCTGAATCCACACGGCTAATTTGAGAAAGCGCTTTTCATGAAAAGAATTACTTTTGGAGAATTTGTCAATTTCTAGCAAGAGGCAGTACCTGTGAAAAAAACTTTAGGTGGCACAGGCAGGGATCGAATCCAATACCTCTCGCATGACAGTCCAACGCACTAACCATTATGCCACGGGTACTACCGTGTTGAAAATTATTAAAGCAACAAATTACATTAAAAAGTGTAAGTACGATTGTGATTCATTTTGCTAAATGATAAATTTATTAAATAAGCAGAGATAAAATATGAAATTAGTAAAAACGCAAAACTTTGTGAAGCATATAAAAAATATTTTAAGTTTCCCATAAAGAATTAAAATAAGCCAAGTGCTCCGCATGTCCCTTGTAATAGCTGTACAAAATTTTGAAAAGGTAAAATATTCAATCAATTTCAACAATTGGTCGTTTTTTTAAATAATTAATTTAATTTTATAAAGGTTGGTACCGAGGGGAGAAAATAAGTATGAAGTTTAACGAAAACCTTTGACCATTTCAACAACTGCTAGTTTTGTATGGTTAATCCACATAAACGCCGCCTTCGAAAAAGAAGAAAGAACCAACCAATTGCATATCCAGACTTGCGTTCATATGCAACAGTCTCACATAGTGAGGAGCTTTCAATGCCTTAACCTGCAGATAAATGTTCTCAGTCAAGCTTATCCCAACGTTCAAACAGAAATGCCGGAGATAAAGAGTTTATACGCTCACAGAAACAATCAAAACCTTTTCATCTTAATACAGCGGAAGACTTTCACGGCTTAGTACGAGATTTGAATTTACCAAAATGTTAAGCAGAAAATTTGGGTTTTCACTGAAAACAGTGGAATTTACCGGCTGGTGTCAAAGTAGCTGACAATCGACACGAGATGTTTCACACATTTTTTTTAAAAAGAGATGCTTTTTATTTATGCAACGAACTAACAGGTTTATTCTAAACAATTGGGGTACCTCGCCTTCCTAGTGAATGGCGTATGTTTATTGATAGCTGAAAGAAAAGCCTGAAAGCACTTTTACTGCACAATGAAAATCTGTTTCGATCTCCTCCAGTTGCTAATTCCGTGGACCTCAAAGAAAATTTAGACAGCGTTCAAATTTTATTTGGCGCTTTAAAATATAAAGAATATAAGTAGAAACTTATAGGAGATTTTAAAATGGTTGGATTTCTGATGAGACGTCAAGGTAGGTACACTAAATTTTCATGTTAATTCTGCTTATAGCAGACCAGTTGATTACCACTATTGTCGAAAATCATGGGCAGAAAGGACAGTTTTTTAGATCGGAAGCCAAAATGTGAAATACGAACCTTTAGTTAAACCGGATGTTTTGTTTTGGCCAACATTATATATCAAATAAGGATCGATAAAAAACTTATTAAGGCTTTGAGTCAATTTTTAAAAACATTTTTTCCAAAACTCTCGGAGGCCAAAATTTAGGTTGGAATCTTTGCTGATTCCACAGATTAAAAAAGAAATTACAAAGAATAAAAAATGTATACAAATGTATGATGACAGACAATATTTGGGGTCTTGTTAGGGAGAAAGTTTTAATTTCTATTGTATAAATTTATTAAGCCTGCTTATGCACCTTAGTATATACAGTTATGGACATAAATTTAGCACACTTGAAATGTCGTTAATTTACTTGTACAAGTTTTATTATAAGCAACTTTTATTTTCTAAATAAATACATTTGTTTTGGTTTGGAAAACTGCATAAGTTTGTAATTCAATAATAATTATTTTTAGCTGGACATAAATGTATCACATTTTAGTCCTAATACATACATTTTGTAATCCGTTTCGTTGAACAGAAGTGCAATTTTCAAGGTAATCCGGTATTTTTTAAAATCAACTTTTTAAATAAATCAAAATGTTCTTAAATAGTCATAGCAAAAGGACAATTGTGATCAAAAGATAAACGAAATTTGCAGTTGAAAGACAAGGAAAGGACAGTTTCTGACCTATCCAAGCTGTTGGGAGTGTTTCCGAAAAATGATTAACAACGCGCTTCGGCATTTAGAAGAATTTTGAAATATTCAAAACATCGAGCAATGTTCTCGTAAACAGTGGACCACACACAAAAGATCTGTTTCAAAGCTCCAGTGCCATCCACAACGAACTGAAAGAAATTTATGATGTCAAGGACGGTAAGACGCGCACCGATTAAATGGAAAAAATGTATGTGGTTGCGTGTCCCAGCGAAAGCCACTCTTTAAAAAAAAAACTTGAAAGCCAGATTAGAGTTTGCAAAAACAAATTTGAACAAACTACTCAGTTTTTGAAAAAAAACGTGCTTTAAGCGAGGAATCCAAATTCTGTCGGTTTGGTTCAGATGGCAAAAAGTATGTTGACGTTAACAGAATATGCAACACAATTCTCGATATACTGTTAAAACAGCAAAACATGGTGGTGGGAATTTTATGGCTTAGGCTGCACTGTGTTGGCCCTATAGTAAAAATTGAAACCAAAATGGACCAACATGTGTACAAAAGTATACTGGTTCACCATATGATTCCATTTTCAGAAGAGCAATCAACGTTCTAAAGAGGCCAGCGCAATCACCCGATCTTAACCCGATCGAAAATTTGTGGAACATCTAATTGAAAAAAGAAAACCGAAAAATTTGAAAAAATTATGGCAGTTTATTCAAGATGCATGGTATGGTATTCGAAGACAACGATTTGTGGCTTTGGTTGAAAGTTTAATTAGAAGAATCAATGCAGTCATAAAAAACAAATTATTCCCTACCAAAAACTGAATCATCCATAATGGTAAGTAGCATACATAAAATTTTATCCTTTTAAAACTTAAAATGTGCTAAGCAAATGCCCAGGTAAAAAAAGTTTTTTAATGTTCTTTTCGGTAAAAACATATATCTCACCATATAGCATATAAATAAAATAAACTTGCAGCTTTCATAGCAACAAAAACTTTTAAATACAAGATTTTTAATTTCGTCAAATAAGTGTGCTAAATTCTTGGCCACCACCGTATTCAGATACAAAATAATAAAAATACTATTCGAACAAATTAATTTGTTTTTTCAATAAATAAAGAATTTCAATATGAACTAGTTTGGCTACCTTTTGTATACAGTTATTTGTGTAAGCAGTTATTTTTGTACATTAAAGGTGAATTACTTTTACCATAAATTTTGGGAACAGCAGGTATCGAGTAATATCTCAAGTTCCCATTTGACAAAAAAAAAAAACGTTCAAAATTATTAACAAATTTTTAATTTTAACTCAAAATTTTTCAAACCGTCAAAATGTATCATGAAAATTTTAAGCATTTCATTTGAAACATTCAATTCACTTACTTTAAAATGCAATATTCACCTTTTTATATTATTTTGAATTAGATGACTAAATATTTGACTTTTAATATGGTCTTGTCTGAGATAAACCAGACTAGACATAATATCACCATAAAAAGGAAAAACTTCATGGTCCTTGTCAGCACATCCTTAAATTCAATTTATATTTGATATTTATCAAAAACAGTTTTCTATTTATCCAAAATGTCCTTGAACATAAAAAAACACAACAAAAGTTCCCAAAAAAGGGTCCTTGAATCTAAAACGTGTTTTCTTTAATCAGAAAATAAAATTCAATTATATTGAATTTAAGAAAAAATATTCCATTTCTATACCTTTTTTATATTCTTTTAGAATAATAAAATAAAAGTATCAATGTATTCGTATGTGTATATTCAAGGGACACAAAATTTAAAGTCCTTTTTTGTGTATTTAATTATTTTTTAGAAAAGCTACAACAAATAAAAAAGTTTTGCTATAAAAATAAATCTATTTTTAATAGTTTTGTTTACTTTTCAACAATAGAAAGTTTCTACATGAAATTCAATTGGCTTGTGATTTTTTTCTTTTATAGGTCGTTAATAGTGGCCATGGTTATAAGATACAGTTTTTTCATACAAGAACTTATACAATTAAATTATATAACTTTTTTAATGGTTCAAAATTGACTCACAAAATATGTCATTTATTGAAAGATCAATTTAATTAAGTAATTTTTTAACATTTAGCTATGATTTCAATAGTTTAAGTTCTTGAAGATTATCAGAGATTTTTCTCTGGAAGTTCTTTTCTGATATTATACCTTACCTTAGCTTAGATGTTTATCACCCAAAGAGTTGAAAGGTATTGCATCAATAAAACCTTTTAGTTTAGAAAAAATTCAATTCAATTATATTTTTGGTGTCTAGGAAAAACGCCCAAATTATTTTTATAATATTCGAGACCTTTTTCGTTAAAATTTCTGTCGATTAACAGAAATGGATTGGAAAATACTTAAAAGTCAGCTGATTTAGGAAAATATTTGTTTGCTGTACAGACAAAATTAATTACTTTTCATAGAATATTCAATTAGTATACAAGCCGTGGGCTGATTGTTAGTGCGTAGGACTTCATGCTTAAGATCTTTACCCGTATTTATAAAGAAAGCATAGTTAAAATTAATTATTACAGACGCCGTGTTTAGGAAAATTACACAGCGGAATAAAAGTATTCCGGACTCAAATGGAGAGGTAGGCCTCTGCTTTTAGTTTGAGTTTCGAAAATTCTTATTCCATGTGTAGTTTTCCTAAACACGGGAGCTGAAATAACTTATTTTATGTATATTTTCTTTATAAAAAGGGGGCTTGAGTTCAATCCCTGCACATGCCAAAGCTTTTCACATTTACTGTCTCTTGCGAGAAATTTAAAAATTCTTCAAGGGTTGGGATCAAACAAATTTCTAATTATATATTACGAAAATGTATATATTCCTTGGTAGTAATATAATCGTTGATTTTTAACAAATATATTAATAATGGTTATTTTCCAAACATTTGGAAACGAGCTATGATCTTAAAAATTGAAAAAATCAAAGCTACAAGTATAGTAGTGTTTGACCTATCTTTCTTCTTTCTAATATTGGTAAACTGTTTGTGTTTGAACTGAACTGCGAATACAGGAATGTCATTGTATGCAATCAATTTGGTTTTAAAAAAGGAAATTCAACGGAACAGGCTTTGCTTCTATTTCAAGACAAGGTCATTCAAAATCTAAGAAATAAAATGTGCACAGTGAGTCTAGATATTGACCTTCAAAAAGACTTCGATTCACTTTGGCATCGGGGATTTGTATACAAAATTATAAAGCTTAATTTTCTGATTTGGATCATCAACATAATTTTAATTTTTGTACAAACAAAAAAAACTCAATTTGTATTAATTCTGAGCATACTGATTTTTTCAATGTAGGTATATACACTATACAGGTGTGCCTCAGGAATCTATATTGGGTCCGTCTTTATTCAAAATTTATTTCCAAGACTTCCCTCTTTCAGTATACTATTTTAATGAACCTGGTTCAATAGATTATGCTGCTGATACTATCATATTAGCAAGTGAATTCGTCTAATTTTAGCTTTTAATAAAACTAAACGCAGGTTGCCACTTATAGAAAACTATTTCAAAAAATCTAGATTAAAAATCAATATTGGTAAGTGTAGATTGATTTGTTTCAGAAACGCTAGTGGAAAAGGACACTGTTTCACTGTTAAAGAAAGCAAGTTTCTAGATTTCAAAATAAATAACGCAGCAATCCCACTACTCCTAGAAACGAACTACCTAGGAATAAACTTACAGAAGCGATTTCAATTCAATAAACATGCTAGGACGGTACTAAAAAAAGCAAAAAATTAACACTGCATTATTAAAAGTACTGTTTAATTCAAGGTTTCTTTTAGCAAGTTAAATATTTAATGTACAAGACACTTGCCAGGTGGATTCTGACACACAATTTTTGTACTTGTTTCAGCATCACCATATCACCGAAATGGTTTCAAATTAATTAAAAGTGTTTGAAAGAAAATTATTTTGCTGTGGATTGTTCCGAAAGCCTGATAAAAATTACTATTAATAACTCAATTATTGAGGGTATTCACACTACACCTTCGATGAAATATCAAATAAGTCTTCACTTTAAAAAATAAATTTGCATGGAAACCCATTAATAAGATCCCTAATGGACTCTAATGGCAAATTGTCACCATTTAAAATTCTTAATGAGGGGTCAATCACTGATTTAAAACCAGATGCAAACGGTAACCAAACCATTTTATGAAGAAAGCAAACAAGTCAAAACTTGTGTATTTTAAAAATAATAATGGAATTGGTTTTGTTTTTGAATGTTTATAATTTTGTTTAAGGCAGCCATATAACTCTAAGTTGACCAAATTAAGTTTTTGAGATTTTTTTTCTTCAAATTGTAATGGTTTTAATTTTCTCAATAAAGCTTGAATTTGCACTTCAAGAGTTATTCTCCTCATGGAAAGAGGTTTCTCAAATAAGCCGTTCGGATTCGGCATAAAACTGTAAGTTCCCTCCTTTGTTGACATGACTCGCTCACGGGAATGGTTGAGAGTTATGTTTTTGAGTAAATCACTTCTATACAGACTGTTGCGCCACCTAATTTATTTAATACCGTTTTTTTAAACTTAAGTAAATAAAAGCATAGTTATTAAAAAGAAATATTATGATGATTTTTCAAAGTAAACCTCATTTTTCAAATTTCCATCTAGTTTCTTTAAATTCTTATAAGTTGTATGAGTTTACTAAAGTTTCCAAAAGTTTAACGTGGAGAGATAAGATAAGCAACTAATGAGAATTTTTCACAGAGATTATTAACTAAGATTTTAAATTTAATTAAATTTAAAAAATGATCGCAAGCTCAGTATGAGCAAAACTACCTCACTAATTTAGTCGTACATAGCCTCGAAAAGCCTCATGAAACCATTGTAAAAACTTTGATAGATGATATTTTCATAATCGGTCCTTTTTACTTGCGACATATAGGAAAAATATCATTGTTTTAATTTTGGATTTTCGAAATTTAATATTTTGAGAGTGGGTCACCATTTGCTCTAAATAACTGGATGCTAAAAATATAAATTCAAATAGAAAAATTAAAGTAGATTTTTTTGAAAAATAAAGTTTTTTTGAAGTTGAAATTTTTGCGAACTAACATTTTTGAAGGTACATTTTTAAATCTTAAAATACAGACAATATTTTAAAACATAAGCAATCGACATTTAAAAAATATGTCCAAAGTTGCTCAATTGTATAAATTCAAGAATTAATTTGTCCATATAAAGAAAATGTAAATATGATATCCAGTCATGTTTATGTTCATAAATTATAACTTTATAGCGTACGGTTTTATAGAGTTAAAGTTTTCGAATTTTTATAAAAACAAAGAATATTTTATTTCTTAAAAAAGAAAATATACAATTTTGAATACTGAAAAAAAGAATGAGCTTAACAAATTAAAAACATTGGAACTTATGAGTTTTTCAAAAAAGAAGATGAATTTGTTTTTAATTTCACTATGGATCTCATTTACTTATTTTCTTAGCTAGTTTTTTTGTTTTCAATTTAATTTGCTCGGAACTACTACACGACCCAAGTTTAAAAAAATTGTTTCTGATATTATGTCATAGACACACTTTTTTTTTAAATTGAATTCAAATGTTTTAATTTGAAAGGTAAAACTAAACTTTATTATATCTAGTAGGTGTATATTTGTATTTTATTTTTAAAAGATATAAAAAAAACATATTAAAAAGACTGCTAATGACTTCAAGTGTAAAATTTTACTTATTTTTTTATCTAAGTAGAATTGGGAGTAGACAATTAAAATTAACCTTTTCAGGTGTTATAGATGTAATGGTTCAGTAATAAATTTTATTATTTTGAATACAATTTAATAGTTTTCAACATAGATTACAAAAATTATATATATTTTAATTATATTTCTCAAAAACAACAAAACGGTGAATCGAACAATTTGACTTTGTTAAATTAAAATTATATGGAATTCAATAAGCTATTATTGTTTTACAGAATAATAAAAAGTTTTCGAAGAATTTTGTTTGAAAATCCTTTTTTTAATGCAAATCTGTAGATCCATAGATAGTATACTAAATATATACTTATACGTATAGGTTCAAATTTATTTGGAAAAACTTTGCAGCGACAGCTAAAGCAGTGTTATGATTGATGTCATATCATTTTTTTATAATTGGATGTCACTTGTTTGCTGGAAATTAAATTGAAGAAAAACAAAAAGGTTTTAATTCCAATAAATTTCATCACTTGTCATTCATTACAAACAAAAAACGTGTGTCATTTTCATTTTCTATTAAAATTAATTATTTTTAGTACTTTTGATAAATCGTTTTAAATTATTTTTTAAGGATGAAGAGTATGACTGAGTTCGTAATTGCAGGCTTTAATGCCTATGCCTTGCCTAAAATATGTTTAGATTATTATAAACACAAATTTAATTGCCTGCTGGCTATCATGTTTTGTTTAAAATGTGTTAATAATAGAAAACTTTGACAAAATGGCAAATACAAAATATTTATTAGAAACTTTACATATATTTTGGAAATGGATATGAATTTGAACATTTTAAAACTTATTGATTAAATCTTTGCGAAAGAAAGCGTTTTTTTTTTAAATGGGACACAAGTGCGGAGAGAAATACGAAAATAATTTAAAAAAAGGATAATATTTTTCAATATGAAACCCTTTAGAAAGATGTTTGTAGGAAATATTTCATAGCTTAAAAACTCCTCAAAACGATCGAATAATATTCGGATGGCATTAAAGGCATTCATGATAAGTGAATGTTAAATAGTTTCGAAAAAAGATCATATTACGATAAATAAAATTTATTAAAACGCTCGTATTCTTTTTTTTGCAATTTTCGTGAACATTCAGCAAAGTAATAAGAACAAGTGCTAACCTGACCGCAAATTGCCTGTGGCCCTACTTTTATGAACACGAGTTTTAGAATACTCAAAGAGTTTATATGATGTCTGTTAACATTTATGAACAGAATTTGGGCATTACCAACCATTACAATATAATCTTGGTGAACAGTTTAAACATGTAAAAAATTGTCTATAAGACAGTGATTTAGGCGGTCACTAGACGCTTATTATTATTAAAGAAAATATTGCACAATATTATTGGCTAGGCGTCCCAGACGATTCAATACAATAATTTAGTTGAAAACTAATACTTGGGTCGTGTAGACAACATGCATCTGCATCGAGTCCTCGCGTCAAAATATCATTATGTCAGCTGCTAAACTTTACTTATTACTTGCTGTTTATCAGTCTTCGAAATTTTGTATTTTGTTAACGCTCAATAATATTGTGCAATAGCAAACATTGTAAAATAATGTTAGAAGAGTTGCAATTATAATTTAAGATTTTAGTTAATTTTTGTATGAGACAGAAATTAAATAGAATTATCAATGGCCAACAACGGTATGGCGGTGTAGATAATTTACAACATTTTCTAAAAGAAATCGATTTCTGAAATTATCTTTAAAAAAGTTTTTTCTATCTTAATGGTTTAACTTTTTATTCTTTGAGAGATTTTAGAATGTCTAACAGCCACATTATTGATTTTTTCGGAAAAAAGTTTTGCGGCAAAATTAGTTCAAAACTGTTTCGAGTCTTAGGTTTTTCACAAATTTGAATTATATTAAATAGTATAGCTGATACTACAATTTTGAAAAATTTAATTCTTAAAAATATAGACTTTTCAGGCAAATTTGAAAATTGACGGCTGTCTAAAAAAAATGTTTCAAATTTGTATTCTTTAAGTTATTATAGTTAATACCTGACAACATTACTAGCACACATGAATGGTTGAGAGTTTTAAGTCACTTGGCAATAGTTCTCAATAGACTTTGGGAGTAATTTTGCTATGAAGTAACTTAACTTCGCATTCATACAAAGTTTAAAATAAGTAAAATGTACCAAATTCACTTTCGAAAAGATCCAAAATATAATAGAATTCAAAAATTATTCTTTACAAAACTCAAATTCAAGAATAATCGAAAAACAGGAAAAAGGAACTGTTTTACAAAGTTTCAATTATGACAACATTTTGTGTAAGATACACAACTTTGAAATTAATATCATACTTTTTTCTCAAGACATTTGAGCCGAAAATCATTTGCTTAACTGTTTTAAGTTGTTAACAAAAAAACAACAACAATAAATTGATATTTTGAATTGAATAAAGCAGTTTGAAATCAAAATACCACAATTTATTCTCTAGATATTCGAATTGAACATCAGTTTTCAACAATTTTTGTGTAATATTTTTTGTTGCTAGATTTTTATTTCTTATACGAAAATTGTCAATTGAATTGAATTTGTTTTTATATGATATGCCAAGACATTCAAGTCAAAAATCAATCTTTACAAATTGATTCAACTTTGTTAAATGTTTTTTTTTATTTCAGATACATTGATTCTTCTAAAAATTTTAGCATACATATTTTACATATAATTAGTTTTTAATTTATATAAGTTTTTTTTTGCAATATATTCGAGGTGAATCATATTTTTTAAGTTTTTTTATTTGTAAATGTATGCGTACCAATTTAATATCACGTCACAATATTTTACATAGGATTCAATTGAAGTCACCAGAGTCATTGGTTGGAGAGATATTTGGATTCAACCAAATGTTTCACCTTTCTTAAAATTTGTATATTAAAAAAACATATACTAAATTATTTTGATTAATTAAATAATCAAATTAGTTTTTTTCAAAGTCCTTTTTGCATCTTTTGATGTTACTATCTATAAAGGTAAATTTATTTGAAGTCAATATCTCTGACAGGTCGTGAGATTATGACCAACGAAAAAAATATCCCTTACATGCAGAAACCCCTCTCTAAAAAGATTTTAGTTTGGTTCTAGGTACGTCGAGAAATATCAAAATTTTCAATTCCAAAAATTGGACGGACCTACAAATCAATTTGAAGCATATTAAGAATTTTTAAATTTTAAGAGTATCTCTAAAGCATTGAATGTTAAAAAAAATATTTTGGTTATTCCATTTTTAACTTCACATAGGAAGTATTTATAATGGGTCAGATTTATCAAATTGAAAATTTTGACATTTTTCGAAGTTTCAAGGTTCCAAGAGAAATCTTTTAAGAAAGATGTCTGTTTCCGACGTTTTTTCGTCGTCCATAGCTCATGAACCAGAAGAGATATCGATTTCTAATACATTTTGTTATACCGAAAATCAGGCAGAAAAGGCACTAAAGAAAATTGAGTGGGTGGTTTTTTTACCATAGCAGTTTAAAAAAAGGTGAAAATTATTATTAAACCTAAAAAATGTTGAGAAAATAGAATTGATAGTTTTACAAAAAAAAATCCAAAAATAATAAAAGTTGGTAAAAATTGATTTTCGACCCATATATCTTTTCAAAGCTTTTAGATATTGGCTTCAAACTTATTTTGTCTTTCAAGATATATTATTTTCAACATTCTGAAAAATGTTGAGAAAAATCACATTGACAGTTTTTCTTACAAAAAATAAAAACCGAAAAAAAAAATTAATAAAAGCTGGTAAAAATGGATTTTCGAAACAAATGTCTTTTCAAAACTTTGAGATATTGGCTTTAACCTACTAGTTTCTTTGAAAAAATATTGTTGTCAACATTCAGTAAAATTTTGAGAAAAAATCTAATTGACAGTTCTTTGCACAAAAAATAAAAACCTAAAATAAAAAACAATACTAAAACTTGGTAAAAATTTACTTTCGACTCAAATGGTTTTTAAAAATTGAAAATATTGTCTTCCAACTTTATTGTTTCACAGAAAATATTGTTTTTGAAATTCAGTGGTTTTTTTTATAAAAATCCAAAAGCCCGTTTTTTATAAAAAAAAATTAAATCTTCAAAAAATATTATGCAAATTTGGTAAGATTTGATGTTCGGTTCTTGAAAGCTCTCAAATTAATTTCATTCATCAAACTTGTGAAAATTTAAGAAATGCTACTAAAAGTGGTAAACATTTGTAAAAATCTATTAAACAAAACTAGATTTTCAAACTAAACTATCTCTAAACTAAAAAATATTGTTGGTCATTTTAAAATTTTTAAAAATAATTTAACTGACAACTTCTTTAACCCAACACGAAAACCAACAAACTTTTAAGCAAGACAAATCGACAGACGAGATGGAAAGTTATCAGTGTAGGTCCCACCCAGCCTCATTTTTAGCTTTACATATCTTACAGAGAAATAATATTAAATAATTTTAACAACATTTTGATAAATCAAATCTTAGAGAAATTTTTAACAGTATTTTAAATTTCAATTTAACTAGACTTGCACAGAACGCATATCGCTGGCAAGAAAACTCATCGGGCGGTAAGACAGAATCAATTTTTCAATCTTTTCTATCATCTCTTAATAAGATTTTTTAACGAAACCAATTTTGTAAACGAAACCATTGCTACATTATCTAAATTAAGCGTAAAATATAAAAATTAAAATTTGTATTTGAAATTAATTAAAATCACTTTATCAACAAACACATAGATCTATTTAAAATTCCTGAATAATGAATTGATAAAAGCCATAATAATAGTTTTCTTTAAAAAAATATCCAAATATTTATTTTATAAAATTTAATAGTAAAAAAAAACTAAAATAAATAATAATTTGTATTTATCGTGATTTCACAAATCACAATCAATAACCGCACAAAACAAAAAATGCTTGAATTTTCAATATTTTTTTAAATTGTTTTGTTAATTAAAATTCCTAAGTGCTTTTATTTTGCAATCAATATTTTATATCAAATAAAAACCAAATAAATATAAATAAAACAATTAAACATCATTTCCTCACGACACACGACACAAAAATATGTACATTTATACATCTAAACCATCATCAACTCACCTCTCTAACTATGTTAAGTGCAATGTGCAATGGAAAACCACAAAAAGCCAACCAAATCAATTCAACCCACTGCCCTGTGCGGAAGTCAATATTTATCCATTTTTCATTTGAATTTTTACACACGATTTATCAGCGATGCAAAATCGAAACCGCAAAATCCATTTACGCTTCACCGAAAACAGTAATCCTCACGTAGCGTAGGTTTATCTGATGGTTTGTTTTTGTTATTTTTTTTAAGTATTTTTTGGGTAAAATTATTTATCGAGCCAATTAATGAAACAATTTAAAGCTCTTTTAATTCACTAAATTATTACACCAGATACTCAAAACATGCAAGTATATCTACTTTTTTTCAACTTAACTTCACAAAAAGATACAATTAAAATAACTATCAAAGATACTCTATCTTTCAATGCATTTTCTCTTATAGACTTGTCGTTGCCGAGCCTACTCAATTTCAAATAATTTATTTTTTTTTATTTTGTTGTCTACTTTCAAGATTGAGAATACGGCTTTAAAGAGAAAAAAACGAGAAAATCTAAGTAAGTAAACAAAACCCTTGCAGTTTTCAATATTCAAACGAACTCACAGCACAAAACAAGTTTCAACCCACGTATCGTCTTCGTCACATCCCAAAAAAAGAAACACCGCGAGTATACTCGTATCTTTTTAATGGAAAAAATATTCAAAACTCACTTTGATATTGCTTGAAAAGAGTGAATATTAAATTTTCAAGATTAAGGTACACACTCAAAAAAAAAACATTTTTTAAATCACTGTTTGGCGCCACCTTTCCTTTGTAACAAGGCCAACACTGTCGTTTGTCGGAGGTATATCTGAATTTCTCAATCTCGTTTTTAAATTGTATCCAAATTAATGAGACGTCACTGAAAGGACCTTCTTTTATCATCAACCCGAGCGTTGGATATGGTTATGTTGTGACATTATAAATAAAACACCTTGGGATTCAGCGGGGACGAAGCGCCTTGACAAAATTAATTCCAAAGATACAGATACTTTATCTTTTAAATAACAGACACGTCTTAATCACATCGAGCCAAAACTAAGACTGCGAAAAAGACATCGGTTCGGTTCGTTTTGGTTTGGTTTCGTTTCCAAAGTGCCCGCACGCAGTTCTTTGAATTCAACACTGAATCTGGTTTCTTTAACTGCCGCCCACAGTTGTAGGACAAATTATTGCCGAAGTGAATTAAAGTATCTTTTTATTTGTTTTGTAGACAAAAATCGTTGTAAATCGCAGACACAAAAACGTATAACCAATAAATAAAAATGGAAAACGAAAAATGAAAAATAAAAACTAAGAAAAAATCATTGAATATTCAAAAGTTTTTCTAATGTATGTTGTTGTTGTTGCTATAGAGATCCCGGCGAGCAAGCGAAAATCTATCTATACCACCTTGAGATTTATAATATTTCTAATGTAGTCAATACCGTACCGATCGACAGCTGCTGAACAACTGAAGACTTCCAGCCAGGTAAATGTACCTTTTGACCAACATGAGAGAACAAACCAAAACTTAATTCTTCTCAGTGCAATAATCCTGGAAAATTGAAAAAAGCTTTTTTGTTTAGAAAATATAGCAACAGGGTTATAAAATACGAAAGTGCGGACATGCGCCGAAGTAGTCAAAAAAGTTACTGCAGTTAATTTTCTCCTGCTTAAATATTTATTTGAACTTCCAGTTTCCAGGATATGAATTTATAACATGGCACTGGGACATGTACGTGTACACAGAGTACAACAGGACTGAGTGTTGTGTTTTTTGTATAATATATCCAATGTTTTGACTTGTGGGACTTGAGCTGAGCTGATATTATGATGAAAGCAAGCAGCAATAGACTTTTCTTTGAGCAACAGTGTGGTTATGCCAAATAAGGTGAATATCTATACCTGGTTAAGT
Organism: Eupeodes corollae; assembly: GCF_945859685.1. Lineage (NCBI taxonomy): Eukaryota > Metazoa > Arthropoda > Insecta > Diptera > Syrphidae > Eupeodes > Eupeodes corollae. Next base: position 52,131,995 of record NC_079149.1, on the reverse strand, counting down.
TTAAGATAATGAACGTGCGGTGAAGCGGCGGTGACGACTGCCAGCGAGTGTCTTTGTTTACGAATTATTTTTAGGCATCTTTTTTAGGTGTATACTCGAACACAATGCTGTTAAATAGATACATAGACATACATAGGTACATATATATTTGATTGATGCAATCTTCCTTTAATCTCCTTAAAGCTCAAAAAATATATAAAAAAAGGCTAAGATAGTCGTTACTTTTCCTCGTACCTACTTATATATCAAGAGATACTTTAAAAATATATTTTCGTGGAGAAAAAATAGAACAGGGGGATATTTTAGGCCAATAGAAGTCACTTCAAGTTCTAAGCTTTCTATAAATACCTATACAATCAGGATTTATTGTTTATTTTTTTTTCAAATCGAACGAAAGGTCAAGTGCATATACAAACTTGGAATTAACTACCTTAAAGGATTTTTCGAAAAGCTAAGATTCTCAAACACTGATTTTTTTAGTAGAAGTAGAATCAGTTCTTTTAGATAATAATAAGAATATTGTTAACTCCCTTTTTTTATTGTTGTTTGTTCGTTATTTGAATGCACTAATCAGAAACGAGGTCCCAGAAAGGTTTATCTTCTCAAACATTGTTGAAAATTCCAAAATTCTTTTTCTGCGCGTTTTCAGGAGAACACACACACCAAGCATATTGTATTGTTTCGGTTATTATAATCGGCATGAATATGTGTGTATGCACGGCTGTAAAGGCTAACATTATACATATGTACGCCTTTCAAATATATTTTATATTTTAAAAATTCAATTTGTTTTTTTTTTCACACATTATAAATTTGTTTTCTTTTTACATTAGTCATTGGTATTTATTATTCATTTATATAGAGGAGTAACCTTGTATTTAACTAGGAGGAGACCTTCCTTAATTTCCAGCGGTTCAGGTTTTTTGGGGGCTGTTTATGATTCTCAATAACAAAAAAACTGAAACGTCTACCTTTTTTGTAATTTTAATTCTGAATATCATTTTCTTTCAATGCAATTATTATGTTAAGCGATCTTAATTCTAAATTAACTTAGTCTAAAATTGAGTGTTTAGATAAAAAGAGTAATTAAAAAATTATCTCAAACACGTTTTCCTCACCAAACATTTACGAATGAATAGCAAACTGAGGAACCGTTAGACCTACGGAAGAAAAGAGTTTTACTTGAAACCAGAAATACATTCTTAAGTAACCTTTTAAAATAAAGTCTTTTCTGTCTACAGATTCAAAAAATTATTTTTTTTTTGTATAATAACCGCACACTCAAGGGGATATTTTGTGATTACTGGGATAGGGAGAGAGGGGTTGAAAAGAGGTGTTGGTGCATATTGGTTTTCAATTCCTGAATATTGCAATGGCTGGGAAAAACAGAGTGTGATAAGGCATTCCACACTCGCATAGTACGGCTAAAGAACGAATCTCTGTATTTGACAGTTAGACTGAAGTTGGACTCGAGAATTCCTAGAAGCGCGATTATTACGGTTGAACTGTTTAAGGGGAGGCATGCGGCTTGCTATTTCTCTTGAGCATAAACGGGGAAAAACATTGAAACAAGAAACTTTACGAAGGTGTTCAAGCGACGTAAAGATCATTACTATCACCAATCAATGTGAATGCTGTACGTTCAATGCTGTCCAAGATGATTAAGTAAGTTGCAGGAGCACTAGCCCAGAGATGAGAGTTATACTCAATCTTTGGACTTATGCAAATTTTGTAGATAACAGCCATATCAAAGGGGAAGAAAAACTGCTTACATCGCGTATGTGATTGTTCCACAAGAATTGGTTGATGATGCACATACCGAGATAGAGATGCCCAGTCTTCTGGAAGGAAGTACCATCCATGGATAATGGCAAGGGGCAACTCTTCTGGTAGACGATTTGTTAGTGGAGGGACACCGCAAGGTGGTGTTCTATCCCCTCTCATCTGGAACCTAGTGGTGAATGAAATACTAACTAGTCTGGATCAGGAGGGTTTCAGAGTGATAGCCTATGCGGATGACGTTGATATAGCGGTTTCAGGAAAGCATCTTAATATCCTAAAAGAACTCTTACAAAATGCCTTGTTCCGACTAATACTTTGGGCTGATCGGTGTGAAATGGGTGTTAACCCACATAAAACCGATCTGGTCTTATTTCTGAGGAGATACAAAGTTCCATTTGTCAACCCTCCCTATATTAATATAATAATATAATATATTGTAATTCTCAGACGAGGCTAAATACCTGGGTCTTGTGTTAGATAAAAACTAAATTGGAAACGCAACGTACAGGAAAGAGTCAAAAAAGCTACTGTAGCTCTCTTTTCTTGCAAAAAAGCTATTGGTAATAAATGGGGTTTACAACCCAGAATCACGAATTGGCTATACACATCGGTAATCAGACCGATTTTAACGTACGGTTTGGCAGTATGGTGGACTGCTTTAGAGAAAGGTATAGACAGGGATAAGCTAAATAAAGTCCAACGTTCAGTTTGCTTATGTATAAGCGGATCGCTTCGCACGACCCCGTCTGCGGTATATTGACATATTTAGCAAACAAATAGCTGTAAGCTCTGCTATTTGCCTCAAAGCTTCGTCGCAGTGGACTAACAACAACATTGGCCACTCCGTAATTCTAAGGTATTTAGAATCAATTCCAAAGCACACAATTCGACAGAAACTTCCAGATTTCTATACCTCCCAAATATTTTTGGGAGGATAGAACATTCTTGGAGGATGAGTTAATCCATTTTTACACAGATGGGTCGAAAACCAAATAAGGGGTTGGTGGAGCTGTGTACTCTGAACGACTGAAATTAAGTCTCTAATTCCCACTTCCCAATCACTGTAGCGTGTTCCAGGCGGAACTTTTGGCGATAAAGGATGTCTTGTCCTGGCTCAAAGAAAACTTGATATCAACATCTGATATCCGTATTTTCTCTGATAGACAGGCCGCTATCAAATCTCTGGACTCTGTCTTAAGAAACTCTATAACAGTCCATAACTGTCGATCATCTCTAATGGAGATGGCGCAGCAGTTTAATATTCAAGTACTGGCATACCAATAGCTTCTTGTAAACTGCTGCTAATGCAAAACGCTGTGAGGAGGGCAGGCACGAGGTGTCAAGACGTGTCAAGTCACAAAAAACATCTGGCCAACACTGGATTTAAAACGTTCAAGGTGCTTGCTCTCTCTTAGCAGATCGCATATAAGCTCGATAATAGGTGTCATAACCGGTCACTGTCTAATAGGAAAGTACGCCACGAGACTAAGCGTATTCTCAAATGACTTTTGCAGAAGCTGTATGGACGAGGAAGAGGAAGAAACGGTTCTTCATCTTCTCTGCACATGTCCTGCTCTGGGTCGAAAACGCAGGAATTACCTAGGAGAATTCTTCTTTAACAATCTGAACGATCTAAATCATATCGGTACAATAAGCCTCTCACGTTTCGTAAGGGACTCAAGCTGGTTCCATTGCGCTAAGGAAGAAGCCTCAAGATTCATTTGGTATCACAATGGGCCATTAAACTGGCCTAAGTGTGTCCGTTCCCATCTTGGACAGCCACTATAACCTAACCTTACTTATGGGTTTATGTTAACTTTACACGTTGTAAAACTGTCAGCGTACAAAACATTTTACATTTACAGCTAAGAACTAGTTCTTTGGAAGAAGTAAATCATTGCTAAACAGAGTTCTTATATTCTAGACTTCTAAACGTGAGGGTCTAATAAATCAAAGTTCTATCTAACACTAAGATCTAAATCAGATTTCTAACGCTTGAGAACTTGATGAAGAAATGAATTACAATTCAACCGAGTCCTATACATTTATCAGTAAAATTACACTTATCAATAAAATGAAATTTGTCAAGAAATTGGCCGTAAACATAACAAATTTTACTTTTTTACTCGTTTTTAAATTTGTAAACAAAATGTTCAATAATGAAAACCAATGATCTCTATAACTTGCCCTTACATCAATTTTTCCATATGTTTTCCTGACAATAATGGTAAGACATTGTCATAGTAATAACAATCCTTTAACTTCAAAATTGTTTGATTTATTGTAATATCAGATTTTGATTTGATGTAACTTTAATGCCTTATTTGTTTAAAGTAAATTTCCTATTTTTTTCCCAAAAATTGTAAGTAGGCATTTATTTACATTCAACAATTGAATAACTCTTTAACCTATGAACAACTTCAACTAGAAAAATTGGTAATTTATAAAACGCTTATCACTTCATGAATTTGTCTTTATAATTAGCAAAAAACTTCCCTTCTATTAACCAAAATTCCACCTAAACGCTTTTCAAAACCCATTACACTATTTTCATCTGTGACTTAATTTTTAGTTACTTTTAAAACATCCGAAGTATTATTCTCAGAAAGTTTGGTTATTTAATTTTGTTTGCTATAAATATTTATTTATACAAAAAAGGTACACACCTTTAATTTGATATTTTTGAAGTTTTTTTTTTCTTTTTTGAGCTTTAAATATCGGGAGTTAAATAAGTACAAGAGGTATCCTTTGAAAAAAAGGTATTCATGCCCTCAAGCGTTACCTTGACATAATTATTATTATTGTATACTTCGGACTTCTTATTTTATTTTTATTTTAGGTGTGTTTTGACATCTTGTTTCTTTTTTCTTTTCGTGTAGGGATAGATACGAATATAATAGAACCATGATATTTTCTTTTTGTTTTTGAATTTGTTTGCATGCATAGCTTGAGGGACTTGAGAATTAATTAGATTTTCTTATATAAATACGACGCAAAAAATTAGAATGGTGGTATATGTATCTGGTGTATATTTAAAAAATCAGTATTCCTAGAAGGAATGTTTATATTTATTTGGTGGTTTTAATTTAAGATTGTACAGTAATTAAAAACTTCAACTGAAAATTAATAATGTCAAAATTTGAGTGTGAAAAGATCAATGGTTGACTTGAGGCGATTGTTTTAATTGGAGTAAATTCCATACTGTTTCTTACATCGTATTCCCTTAATAGGGACACACTAATCACTTTAATTCTTTAAAGCAAGGGAGGTCGTAGGAGTAATGAATCTCATTCCTAAGCCATGAGAGTCATAGAGTTTCGTTGTAAAGACTATGACTTTATTCATAGATTTGTGTAGGTTAAATAAAATAAGTAAATTAGGGCAAAAGGGCGTACGACTCTCAAACATTACTGCGTGCAAAAAATGTCAAGGATTGTAGGGACCTTAAGTTTTTGTATAACAAATCCAAACGTCTAACTTAAAAAAAAAAACACTTTTCAGATGCAGATACGGATGCGGATGTTAGATTTTATTAAATAAAAACAATTTGAAGTCCGTAAATAAAGGAACATTTTATTGATTATCTTTGCGTTTAATAAATTAATTAAAAAATGGTTGAGTTATATTTAATAAAAGGCAAGATTGCAGCCTTCTCAGACTTGTATCTATTTTTTTTTTGTGGATAGTATATTAATCCAGCTCTACGAAATAGTTGTTAAATTTGTCTGCAATGATGTCACCTGTATGGCGATCCTCGATCGCATTTTAATACGATTGATCGCTCAAAGTTTTCTGATACTCCATGGCAAGTTAAGCTCAGCAAGGAAACACTTGAGCTGGGATCTGTCATGTTGTCATATTTTTCAAGCAATTCTCTGACTTTTCTGTAGGTTCATTGCAAATAAAATCAGTAAAAAAGTTTCGTCCTCTAAAATTATATTTGGGTGCTAGTTCTTGTATAAAACGGCGAAATCCAAGTAAATTCTGAAGCACTATCATTTCTCCAATCAGTTTGTCAATTTTAAATCAGTTGCTGCTGCTAATATTCCATTTTTTCTCTTTTGACTTCGAGTGGTTTTTCAACGAAGAAGTCGTGTGTCATTATCATGAGTATGTTTTACGACATATTTTGGATTCGTTCTTGTCAGGATCATTTTTATTAAAATTAAAATAGATCCAGATGCTGATTTTTTTTGGTGGCGGCATTTATTTTCTGTATCTGTATCACTTTTTAACTTAATATATACAAATAAAATGTGTCCTCTGGCCACTTGCAGAGTTTGTATGTCGTCAAATGTGTGACCATTGCATATGACTTAATGTTGCTTTTGTCGTCGTCTACTTGGGACCGAGATTTTTTAATTTAAAATTTTTACTAAGGGTGAAAGGGTCGTTTTTAAAGATCATAGTATAGTATGCAGTGCTGCTGCTATTTTCCGAATATCAAAAAAGCGTTACAAAACATCCGCATCCGCAACAAACTCCGCATCAGTTCATGCGGATGCGGATGCTGATGTTGGAATTATTGCGGATGCGGATGCGAATATTAGCAACATCCCTACTTTAAACTAAAAGAAAAAATTAAGACAAAATAAGAAATCTTGACAAAATCGTTCTTTACACAAACTCGAATTCATTTTTGAAAAAATTGTTTACATCATATCAATGTCGGAAATTCATCGTCAGCTTCATTTTAGTTTCCTTGCGCACATTTAAAATTGAATGCTTTTTAAAAGTAGGCTATATCCAAATCTCATTGAATATCATATAAATACTATTGTAAATTTTGGATTAACTGTTGACAACCCACGCAAACGAATTAAGGAAAACGAATTTCGGATATGCAATTGGAATGTTATGTCACTTTACAGACCACGTGCAGCTGAAGAATTAGGATGCCCTAGACTGGTATCACCACCGCCATCTAAGAAATACGATGAGATGGGCCGAGCAAAAGAAACAAACAGCTCTTATTTGGATGCTTTGTCATTGGAGACAGACTTAGGCAACAAGTCATGAGCTATAGGTGCATCAACGAGCGCATCATGACCATCCTTATCAAGGCTAAATTCGGCAACATTAGCCTGATATGCACGCAAGTTATATATATGTTGTTCCGAAAGAAAACAGTGTTGTTTGTTCTTCGGGTCGATAGCGACTGCCGAATTAGTTTTATTATTCAAATTAATCACTTAAAGCTAAGGTCAATGCATCCACTTCCCGTTGGCCTTCGGATATTGCAATGAATCGATTGTCAGCGGAAAGTGGTGTTGAATTACATTATGGGTTGCGAAGTAACACATATGTTCCGTCATCAAGTTTGCTGACTTGCATCTGTGTAACTCGCACGCCCCCACGCCAGTAAGCGTTTTCTACACCTCCAAATCCACAAAAGAATTTGGAGCTCTCCAGATCAATCTACCGGCGACTAGATCGACCATATTGCGATCAACGCTATACACGGTTTCAACATCATGGAAGTCCGAGCTTCCCAAGGAGCTAACATCGACTCGGATCACTACCTACTTGTAGCCAAGGAAGCATTTCGTGTTTCCAGACCCAAGGCACGTAGTCGAACGGCTACAAAGTAAAGTCTCTCGAAGTTTTGTGCCGCAAGCAAAAACACAATGCATCGAAAACCAGTGGCAACAGTGCCAAGGTGCAATCAGAGAAGCCGCCTTTGACGTGCTGGGTTTCAAGCTACCACCAACAAGGAACCCCTAGTTTGACGAGGAATGTCGGCAGGCAGCAGCCAAACAACAGGCACGCAAGCAGCCCTGCATAAATAGACGAGAGCTGGGCATGAGCTCTATGAGCAGAAGAGGTGAGTGGAACACCGACTTCTTAGAAGGAAAACGAGAGAGCATAAGAAGCGTGGGGTCAAAGATGTTGAGAGGTTCCAAAGTAGAAATGAAGTTCGAAAGATTTATGAGCAGGTGACTCTTAAAACCGAAGGCTGCAAAGACGAAAGTGTAAACTTCATAGTGGAACCGCAGTCAATGTTGGGAATATGGAAGGACCACTTCTCCAGACTGTATAACTGCGACGATGAACCAAATTCCGCTGTCAGGCAGAATGATCCGTTCAACATAGTCGACAAAAGCCAACAATCCCGTCCTCCCGACTTAGACGAATTAAATATTGCCATATCTAAGCTAAAGTCTAACAAAGCCGCTGGAGCGGATGGCTTGAATGATGCCGAGCTCTTCAAAGCAGCTGGGCATAAGTTCATGCACCAATTTATCTGTAAGATATAGTCGGAAGAAAGCATGCCCGATAAATGGAACCTTAGTGTTGTGTGGCCGATTCTCAGAAAGGGAGACTCTCTAAACTGCACCAACTATTGAGTAATCAGTCTACTGTGAACGTCCTAAGCCCATCGTCAACAAGCTGATAGGTCCTTATCAGTGTGGTTTTAGGCCAGGAAAGTCCACAGTTGATCAAATATTCACATTACGGCAGATCCTGGAAAAAATCCAAGAACACCAAATCGACACCCACCATCTAATCATCGACAACATCTCCACGGACGAGCTGTATATGTAGAGCCATGTCAAGTTTTGGCATCCCTGCCAAACTCATCCGTTTGTGCAGGATGACCATAGAGAATTCATTCTCCATAAAGGTTGGAAACAACTTAACAGAACCTTTCGAAGTCAAAAAAAAGAACGGATGTCAATGGGGCTTTTGTGAGTATTGAAGCAAAGCAAAAGGCTGCAAAAATGGGTTCAGAGGTTAATGAGGGCAAAACAAAGTACATGCTGTCGTCAAGAAAGGACTTTCAACACAGACGTCTCGGTTGAAATGTCGCCATCGAAAGACGTAACTTTGAGGTAGTCAAGGACAACGTCTATCTAGGCTTCACTATAAACACTCATCAAACAAATAATAACTCTTGCTAACCGCTGTAAAAGTCCAAGAACTAAGATGGCTGGGACATATAGACCGCATGGAAATAAATTCCCAGAAAGTCTTCGAATCCACACCCAAATGACATCTAGCTAGGGACCGTGCTAGATGGAGAAGTTTTTTTGCATGAAGTTACTGTGGGGCTTTAAGTATTGTAGTTTTAATGTCTCAACTGATTTTTATGAACATTTCCAGACTTTTTGATAATGTTTTTGAAAATAATAATACTTTACATGCATGATATGGTTGGTATTTTTCATCTTCTAAAATTCTCTTTAGCTTTTTAAAAGGAAGTTATTGTGGGGTCCGATTTGTAAAATTAAAAAAAGTTTACATTTCTCGACGTTTCAAGGTCCTTAGAGTCAAAATAAATTTTTTTTAGAAAGATGTACGTGCGTGCGTGTGTACGTCCGTACGTTTGCGTTTTTTTCGTCCCGTTTTTTCGTCGTTCATAGCTCTAGAACCAGAAGAGATATCGACTTAAAATAAATTTTGTTATACAGATAATACTGCAAAAAGATACGGAAAGGACTCTCAAGAAAATTACGTATGTGTTTTTTTTATCATAGCAATTTAAAAAAAATAAACATTTTGGTAAACCCTAAATATCTCATGAACCAAAAACGCTAGAGACGTAATTAAATTATATATTATATATTGTAACGCAATACCAAACAAGCACGTATATTTAAAAAAAAATCCAATTAACGATTTTTTCATAAACCAAAAAAACTAAAAAAAAAAGAATTTGTCACCCCGAAAATTTTACGAATACAAAATGATCTTATCTCCAAAACAATTTTGTGCAACTTAAAAGAACGTAAGTAGTACCCGTGGCATAATAGTTAGTGCGTTGGACTGTCTATGGTTCAATTCCTGCCTATGCCACCTAAAGTTTTTTTTCCTCTTACGAGGAGTTGACAAATTCCCCAAGAGTAATTCTTGTCATGAAAAGTGATTTCTCAAATTTGCGTTCGGATTCGGCTTAAAACTGTAGGTCCCTTCGATTGCAACACCCAATATATAAATAACGTTTTTAACATCGGGTAAAATTTTTAGAAAAATCGAATTGACAGTTTTTTTGTATAAAAAATAAAAACCTATAAAAACCTAAAAAAACATTACTCAAAATTGGTAAAAATTGAATTTCGACGCAAATATCTTTTCAAAAAACGCAAATTTTATTAAAAATTGATGTTTGATTCTTGATATCTCTTAAATAAATTTCATTCATCCAACTTGTAAAAATGTATAAATGCTACTTAAATTAAATGTTAATGAGGGCCTCTTTTTGTAGAATGTTAGTTCAACTGCTTTTCTAATTAATAATAAGAAAGACACACAATTATAACTTCCCGTCTGTGCCCCATCTGTCTATCGAGTTTTCTTAAACCTCAACGAAATATTAATAACAATATTTTGTGTAAGATGCAAAATTTCGAAGTCAATAACTTTCTTTGTTCTTATAATATACTTAAGTCAAAAACCATTTTCTATCAGTTGTTTATTGTTTTTGTAGGTTTTCATGTTTTCTAAAAAAATTATGTCAATTGAATTTTTCCAAGACATTAACTCAAAGTTAGCAAAAATATTTTTCATATGAAAGAATAAATTGATTTCAATATCTGTTTTTATTTCTGACATTAAAGTTTTTAGAATCGAACTTCAGTTTTTGCCAATTAAAAAATACTGAATGTTAAATTTTTCTGAAAATTTGAACATATTTTAAAATTATATTTTGTATAAGATTAAATAAGTTCGGAAGCAACATTTTTAATTATTGCCAATATAATTGAAACCTAAATCAATTTTTACTAAATTTAGTAGCTTTTTAATAAAAACCAACCGTTACTTCGATTTTCCTCAAAATTTTACCAAATGCCAGAACGTTATTTTTCGTTGCATGAAATCATTCTCGAGACAATATCGTTTTTTCTTCGTGTCTCATATTTATCATAAAATTTAATTTAAGTCTTAAGTCACTTTCAAAATCTTTGATTTGGATTCTAGACCTTGAAACGTAGAGAAATATCAAAAAATATTGTCTATATTATTAGCTAAATTCTTCTAAATTCCAAATCAAATGTGATACATGGTAAATTAAAAATGTAATATTTTGTTTTAGACACTTCTGAAATGTAGGCTTCTTATAATATTAATTTTTAAATTATGAGCTCGACTGATTTTGTCACTTACAAACGTACTAATAAATAAGTTAACTAAGTGCTTTTCATTAACCCATGTACGTTATTATATGTTTCAATTGCCATTATATATAATTAAAATATTAGGATTAATTATTTAATTACAAATTGACATGCTTCATATTCAAGATACATTCATCCTTTTGAATTCAATAATAATTTGAATGTACACAAAGATAGAAAATGTGTTTATTGAAAATATTAGCACGCAATACAACATCAACACGCACATTGAATGCGTATCTCTTGTACACGCAATAAATTATAATGAAATGAATTAAATTACATAAAACATATACTTTCTGTCATAATAGAACAAAAACTAATATAAGGTAATATTTCTAACGTCGTCGTATTATATATTTATGATAAAAAGGCTTCTTGTAAAATTACTTACTATTTCCTTGCTTTGTTTTGAAAAACATTTTTGTTATGCTAAAGTGCATGGAAACTGAAACTATGTATAAGATCCCATTACTAATGCGTTTAATGGTTTTTCGCTTTCAAATTGTTTTAGTCTACACTCGCTATTTCGTACGTGTTAGTAGCTATTTTAACATCAAGACCATGTTAAATTGAATCACTACTCGAACAACTTTAAGGGTAGTATTGTTCAGGGCTGCTTTAAATCAGATTTCTTGTTTGCATTTAATCCACGAAAGTTCAACTTTAAGTTGCGAGTCTTAGTCTATATCAATGGTCGAGCAACCATACCTTCACTTTGCATACCTGTATCTTTCCCTAACCCTTGAAAAACTAACCTTTAATCATTAAAAAATGACAAATTGTGACACATTGTTTTTTTTTTATAGGGTTTTTTAATTGGAGTGGGTAGATTTTGGCACCCCGTGAAGGCCATTTTGTTTTGCTATCATCTGTCAAATCGTTTGTTTATTATTCAGTTGCTTATGCCAAACATCATGGAAAGTTACGCGATTAAACAGCACGTTCAAATGATAAAACTTTACTATCAAAATTAGTGTTCGTTGCGACCATTTTACGGTAGGAGAAGTGGACCTACATAGTCGACCGGTTCAGTAAACAATCAGCCAACACCCGTTCAAGGGACGCAATATCGGCCGAGAACATCCCTGCGGCCAGTAAAAGTGAACAGCAGAACCTGAGGTAGTCTATTCCTCACTGTGCAGAAGAACTTCCCCTTTCGCAGATTTCAACTTGGTGAATTGCGTTCACAGATCCATCTAACCCAGAAGCTAAAAGTTCATGACCAAGACAACGCCGTTTGTTCGCTGACTGGGCTTCGAATCGTTTAAAACAGGACAATAATTTCTGCCGAAATATCATCTTTATTGACGAGGCGCATTTTTGGATGATTGGCTGTGTCAACGAGCAAAATTGCAATACATGGAACGCCACCAACCCATACGAGGTTCACCAGGTTATAATGCATCTTCAAAAAGTTACCGTTTTGTGTGGATTTTTGGCTGGCGGCGCCGGCGTAATTCTGTACTTTTGATGATAACGTATTTCTTATGGCCCAAATTTAACCGTATGGACCTAGATGACATGTGGTTCCAGCAGGACGGAACTACATGCCACACAGCAAACGCCACGAAATCTACACACAACATCTGCCCGTTGTTGAAAAACCCTATGTAAAGGGGTTATGAATACCCTTATAATGATTAAACACAGTGCGAACAATTTGGAAGGGAGGACATATTTAAATAATAAATGGCAATAAACATTTTTTAATGCCTGCACATTGTAATAAGTGGGAAATATAGAACCCATTACAGAGTTTCACATTCGTGTAGTGCGGCTAAAGAAAGAATTCCTATACTTAAAAGCACATCCGAATTTGGACTCAAGGGTTATCTGATGAGCATTCCTAGAAGTACGGGTGATACGGTAAAATTTTTCAAAAGACTTGTGACAGCAAACAGCGTTGAGTTTTCGCAGCATTAAATTTTACATGGTTTTTGATTCCCCGTTGGACAATGCTGACAAGATTGAAATTTAATGAGCTTATCATACGGTGCCATTGATAAACCACATCCGAAGAAGAAGGATAAGAATCTTAAAACAATTATGAAAAGCTGAGGGCAATGTCATCAGTAAAAGAATAAGTGAGTTAGAAATTTCACACAAAAGACCATTTACAAAAATAAGGAAGAGTACCCTAGACAGTGTTTATTTTGTGGTCATCAAATTTGAACTCGTCCAATACTATTTAAATTGAACGGTCAGAAATATAATTATCTACCCAACGAAGAAGAAATTCCTCAATACCAATTTGCAGGCATTTTCGAAAAGAGATCTTGATGTTGAACTTTATCAAATGCCTTTGTAATATCAAGTGTAGTAATCTTACTTTTTCCAAAGATTTGTTCCACCGATCGGTGAGATAAACCATGAGATCACCAGTGAAAGCAATACTTCCGGTCATAAAAAGCTTTTTCTTCAAGATATTTCTTAAGCTAAAATTTGATCAGCGTTTTCATGAAATTGAAAAGAATGAACTAGCTTACAAACGGGGTGCCAATAGAAAATGTAAGTGTTACACAAATATGTGAATTGCTGTCAAAAAAACGTGAATCCATTTCTCAATGAAGGATTCACTTTTTTAAATTTCACGCTTACAATAGGGGTTATCACTATCCTTTAATTGTTTAAAGTTTGAACAGATGTTGAGCAGACACAAACGGATTTAAGAGGATTTATACCAATGCAAGTCAGCCTTAAAATTAAGACCTTGTTACTGTTGATAAAGTTCATACAGCCCTTCGTTTATTTTATGGTCTTTAGTGAAGAAGCTCAAGTCTGCTTGGATGGCTTTATCTATATCTAAGCTTGATTGCAGTTTATGGAGCAAGCAGCAACTCTTGAAGCATTATACGCCATTATATAAGCGATCCTTGACACCATACTGCCAAATGTATTAAATAAGTAGTGAAAAATAAGATCGATCCAATGGACTAAGTAACTCGTAGCAGTGAATGCCTTGAAATTATCTATCAGATTATAGTAATAAAAATCTATTCAATCAACCTTCAAGTCTCGTACTTTTATTTAAGGTTTTAGGTTCTTAAAAAGCATTTGATATATGGCTTTAACCCTATGGTTTGCAGTTTACTTTAGAATTTTGAAGATATTCGAATAATAAAAAGCTTAAAGTGACCAAATCGTGACAAAAATGTTCAACAAAATAAATTTCAAATATGTTGCATTTAAACACATTCACAATAATTTTTTGAAAATAAATTTCGACAGCAAATTTTATAAACTCACTTTGTTAAAAAAAAAAATACAATAGGAAGTCTTTGCTTCCATTGAAAACCCGGGCCTTAGTGTTTAAAAACATAATAAAAATAAGTTTTGTACTTAAAGGTGCTATTCGAAAGATTTAGTTACAGCTTGTTAAAAAAATGTATACGACTGATTTTTTATGTCCACCAACGTAACAAGAGTAACAAGAGTACAAAGTGCAGATACCTAATGATCTTTTTTTGAGTTCTCATTTTTTATAGGTATCGCCGCCGCCGTTGGAACATAAAAAGAGAAAACTATATTATTGGAACGTGTCAAGCTGACTAAGATAAAAATTCACATCAGTGGCATAAAAGATGTGAGTGTTTTATTTTTCGAAGTCGTTGAAAAAGTTTCTTGTAACTACCTTTATTTTTTATTTACGTTAACTTTGTATGATTTTTATTTTTTTGTCTAGAACGTGCTTTTCACATACTCGCTCGTTGTCAATTTATCTTCCTAATGCAATGGATAGAGACAAAAAAACTGCAGTTCTTTGTCCTAAATAATTTCCGGAATTTTATAGGTTTTAGTCTAAACTGAAATATAGGTAGATTCATACTTTGTTAGCTTTTATTTATTGAACACATACAAACTGTATTGACACAGAATAAAATGTATTGATACGAAATAATGCATTTTATTTTCTTTGCGAAAGATATAAATTGTACTAACGTATATGATGCTCAAAGGTTTTTTGTGCTTGCTCAACTTGTCAAGAGTTCAAGGAGTGAAATCAAAATAAATTACTTGCTTTTAGTCTTCGATCTTTGACGGAAGTTTTTGTTGGAAAAAATTCTTTTACAATCGATTCTAAGCAAACGTTTGTTATTCTTTTCGAATTTCTTTACATTTTAAACTCTGGATAGTAAATTACTAACTTCCTTCTTCCTTTTTGCTATTGAAAAACACCTATTTGACTTCAGTAGGTTAGATAACCAAGTAATTAATAGAAAGTGATAGTTATGTACTGGAGTAAATATAAATTAAGTGGCGGACTATTTCTTCTGCTTAATAAATCACTTTAGTCATGAAGACAAATTGTGGTACTGAGGTGAAACTATTTTTGTTCATATCAAACTTACTATTTCCAAATATTCTATTAGCTAGAATTTCAAATATTTAAAGAAATAATGAAAAATACTTTCCTTTAACTAGTTCCTCCAAATGGATGCAGTCAAAATAAAGAGTGGATACATTTTGAAGGCCAATGTTGATTTTGAATAGAATACAAATTATTTAGGAAGTTAGTGTCATTTTTTTTATTATGATAATATTGGTATAGTTCAATTATGTACGGAATGAAATATTGGCCAAAAAATTACTCTTGTTATTTGCCCAAATGGGGCAATTCTGTTACTGACGAATCCACTAAAATGAAAATGTGCCTCATATTTAAGATGATTTTTTTCGAAAACTGATTAGAAAGAAAAAGTTTAGTTTGAAAATCTAGTTTTGTTAAATAGATTTATAGTCCAAAAACAATTTTTATCAATTAAAGTAGCAATTCTAAAATTTTTAAAAATTGCATGAATGAAATTAATTTTAGAGATATCAAGAACTAAACATCAAATTTTACCAAATTTGCCCACTTTTAGTTGATTTTATTTTTTTTGGGTCTACCACGATATCTAGAAATTAATTATCTAGAAAGTAAAAATCTCGAATATGAAAATCTCGAAAACAAAAATCTAGAATGGAAAAAATCTCGAAAACAAAAATCTAGAAAATAAAATCTCGAAATGCCAAAATCTAGAAAAAAAAATCTCGAATGCAAAAATCCAGAATGTATGTTTGAATTTTTGAGGCAATGTTCAAAATTCGCGCGAATTTTAAACATTGCCTCAAAAATTCAAACATACATTCTGGATAATTTACTTCTCCTTAACAAACTTAAAGTTGACAAGCAAAGTTATGAATCATACAATTGCACATTGCTACACATGCACCTTTCTTATTGTTTGCAAATTTTTTTTTTCTTCCTCAGAAAATAAAATATTGGGTAAACTGATGTATTTGTGTTTTATTGACTTTTAACTGTTGAAAATACAAAAAAAAATTCGAATTTATATTTTTTTTCGAGACTTTTTTCTAGATAGAGTCTTTCGAAATTTTTGTTAATTCTGGATTTTTGTGGATTCGAGATTTTTGCGTTCTAGATATTTTTTTTTATTTTCGAGATTTTCGGCATTCGAGATTTTTGGCATTCTAGATTTCGTCATGATCCCAAAACGAACAGTTGGATTTAAAAAAAAGTACTGAATATCGAAAAAAATATTTTCTGTGAAATAACAAAAAGTTTGAAGACAATATTTTTAATTTTTGATAAGCTATTTGAGTTGAAAGCAAATTTTTAATAAGTTATAGTAATGTTTTTTTTTTTAGGTTTTTATTTTTTGGAAGAAAAACTGTCAATTCGATTTTTCTCAAAATTTTTCCGATATTTAAAGTTTTTGAAAAGATATTTGAGTCGAAAATCAATTTTTACCAACTTTTCTTAAATTGTATTTTTTGTAAAAAAAACTATTAATTCAATTTTTCCTAAAATTTTTCCGAATGTTGAAAACAATATTTCTTATAAGCTAAAATTAGTTGAAAGCCATAATCTCAAAGTTTTGAAAAGATATTTGTGTCGAAAAACAATTTTCACCAACTTTTATTAAAGTTTCTTTTAAGTTTTTATATTTTTGTAAAAAAAAACTGTCAATTCGATTTTTCTCAAAATTTGTCTGAATGTTGAAAACAATATCCCTTATAAAGTTTATAGCCATAATTTTAAGGTTTGGAAAAAATATATGAGTCAAAATTCAATTCTTACCAACTTTGAGTAATGTTTTTTTTAGGTCCTTATTTTTTCTAAAAAAAACTGTCAGTTTGATGTTTTTCAAAATTTTGTCAGATGTTAAAAACGTTATTTTTCGTTGCAAAAAATTGTTTTGGAGATAAAATCCTTTTTTAGTCGTAAAATTCTCAAGATACCATTTTTTTTTCAATTATTTTGATGTTTTAAAAAAATCCGTTAAATATACTGGGGGGTCATTCCGTAAAACGATAATCGTTAGACGATATCGTTTAGACGATAGTCTCACTTCACGTAAGACGATAATCGTCAGAGTGATATCGTCAAAACGATAGCATTTGCACGATAGCTAAGTAGATATCGTCTGCTATTAATTTTCATTGATAACTAAGTAAAAAAGTTTCGGTGTAGTTTAGTTTTGTTACAAATGAAAATAAAAACTCAAAACATACAATGAATTCGGTAACAAAGAAAATTAATAGACGAATGGGACCTTCTATATATTCTAACCCATATGTAAGCATTTTTTTATATATTTAAACTTTTGGGCGGAGGAATATTGGTATATTCGACAGGCAACGATTTTAGTATCGCTCTTGCATAAAACACTAGTCCAAAGAAGTTTTGGATACAACAAATATTTTTGAAGCCAAGTTATGTTCTCTGTGGATAAAATGGAGTCTTCACTTCCTTCCCTTGGACAAAATTCGGATTATTACTGCAGCTACAAAAATATCAGGCATTGAACAAAGTTTTTGATATTATAGTTTATTCTTCGGCGGCAAAAAATTAAAACACAAAAAGTGACAATAACAATAAACATCACAAAATAGTTGGCCTGTTTATTAACAATACATATTTTGCAAATTTTCAAAATTTCCTATAGAGAAAAACCAAGTTTAATAACATTTTCAAGTTATTGAACAAGCTTATCTTTCGTTGAGTTCATTTTGACATTTTGAATATACTCAACGAACTTATACGGAAAACGATTGAACGAGACGATAGTGATAAAGTTACGTGAAGCAAATTATTGACGATATCGTTAATGATAATCGTTTTGACGATTATCGTTTTAAAAATTACGGAATGACTACCCTGGTTTGGTATCACGTTACAATATGTAATTTAAAATTCAATTCAAGATTCTAGCGTCATTGTTTCATGAGATATTTAGGGTTAACCAAAATGTTCACCTTTTTTTAAACTACTATGGTAAAAAACCGATTCACGCAATTATCTTGAGAACCCTTTCTACATATTTCTGCACGTTTATCTGTATTAAGGTTTATCTGCTTAAACACGGGCGCAGGACCACAAAAAAAAGTCCAACAGTGTCAAATCGCGTGATCTTGGTGGCCATCTGTTATCGCCACGATCAGAAATTACGCGGCCAGGAAATGTCTCTTGAAATAAAGCCATATCCGCTAGAGTTGTGTGGCATGTGGCACCGTCTTGTTGAAACCACTTGTTCGCAAAGTTGCATTCTTCAATAGTAGACAAAAAACAAGTCGGTTATTAATCGTGCCCATAACGCTCCGAATTCATTAATTCCATCGTCGTTTTCGAAGAAGTATGGTCCAATCACTTCTCTAGACCAAATAGTGTACCAAACAGTCTATTTTTGTGGATGTAAAGGCCTCTCTTTAATTACTTGAGGGTTTTTAGAACCTAAAATACGACAATGTTGTTCAGTAACATTCCCACCGAGTAAGAAATGTACTTCGTGGCTGAAGAAATTTTTGTTCGAAAAATCGCCGTCCACCGCCTGTTGTTCAAGCACCCTTTCGACGTATTTACGACGCACATTGTGAATGGTCAGCTGGCTTCAGTTCCTGTGTGAGCCGGACTTTATATGAATGTATGTAAGAGTAGATCCAAATGCAAAATACGCCACAATGTGCCGTAAAACAGCCTTAATTTGTGAGAAAGGCGAGAAATAGACACATTCGGGTCTTCGGCATAACTTTCACTTACAGCAACGATATTTTCAATGTAAACGATGATGCACAAGCCCCGTACAATATCTGTAACCAATCCAGTCTCTTCAAATTTTCTTACAACTTTGCCAATTGCTTGCGTAATTGAACGATTATGTTAACCATAATCTCGTCTTAAAGCACGATATGTGGCTGTGCCAGAATCACCATTGTTGAAGTAGGTTTTAACAATTTTGTATGCGTTTTGCATAGTTAAGCGATATATTTACGTAAATGTCAGACCTTTCACCGAAAAAAAAATTGCTTTAACAACTTAGTTTAACAGATGCCCTATACTTTTAAAACTGCAAAATGGATAACCCGTTATATTTTTTCATAATGAAAACTGAATTAGTCTTAAATCATATTTAACATCGGCCCTTATAGTTTAACCACAATTTACATAATTATGTATTTCAAGCCAGTTTTGCAGCCAAAACTTGGCTTTTTTTTCTAAAAACTTGAATTCTGCACTTGATGTACATTTTTAATTCGATATAATTAATTATTGTACATCCTGAAGTTTGTAATAGAAGCCCAAACTTTAACTCGAGTGAATCTATAAAAATAAATCTTCAACCTCTGAGCACACACGACGACGACACTTGCAATTCCCTCACTAACACAGAAAATTGGGACAAAAACGTCTCATTAAACTATTCACATTGGGTTGTCCTGTTTTGGCAAAAAAGACAAACACAAACAAAATACCGACTGTGCCATCCGTTGTCGTTGCCATTGCCATTGTCACATCCTCTTCCGCAAATGGAGTGGATTCCTTATTGTTATTTAATGGAAAATATGAGGATCCCCACGGTTTTCACTCTTTTCTTTATTGTGTTCCACGTCTCCGGGTATAACTTTAGCTTCATAATAAGTTTTCTTTTTGGACTTTTTTTTGGGGGGTGGGGTAGTATGATGGAGCGTTTGTTTTTCTATATTATAACCCAAACGTAGAGCGTATTCCGTACAAGCAAAGCAAACTCCTTACGACTATACTATATAGCAAGGCAACTGGTGGAGAATATTTTATTTTGGTTTTTATTTATTGAAATGAATACGAGACAGAAGTCGCGCCGGAATGTCGTCCTTGAAGTAAAAATATTTTAAGTGAGCTAAAATTTCTAAGCAGCAAAGCAAAACAAAAAAAGGACTTAAATTACTTTATATATGTGTAAGAATACGTTAATATGGAGAAAAGGAGAAATACCAACGACAACGACGTTCGGTGTCCTCGAGCTTTGTGACATCCTTTTGCATGCTGTGTGACTAACATACATTATTAATATTAAGCTGTTTCATAGTCGTACATGTATAGTGTAGGTATGTTTCTATACAAAATATGGGACGGAAGGATGTTTGAATGAGCGTGCAGAAGCGTAGGGATGACGTTGGGATGTTGTTTCTATGAAATTCCGCAAATAAAAGAAACAACTCTATTCGCTTCGCCAAATGTGAAGGTGATTATCCTTGGTTTGTTAGAGATAGTAGGTCAATTAGACATTTCCTTAATTATCATGTGGTTAGGAAATAAAATGCTGCACAACTGGGTGGCATCACGTAGTTTCTCTTATGGATTGTAGAATACGATAACACTGTAGGTTCTTAGTGCGAGTGTAAATACGTTCACTTGATTTAAATAGAAATAAATAAGTGATGTGGTAAGTCTTGATTTCATTGCGCAAAAAAATAATCTACATTATCAAAGTATATATTTATGTGTATATACATATAACTGGGAAATAGTGTCTTTTTTTCAAAATTATTGATTTTTCATGTATCGCTTTTTATTGATGGTGCAAGTCTTGTACCCTGGACCGTTTACTACCTGTGAATGGGTTTCAATTTCACCATTACAAATTTATAATTTTAAAGGGTGAACTGAAAACAATGAATTTAACTTTGTTTTTCGAAATTGTATTTATATTTGTCTTTATGCGGCCAATTTTAAGGAGGAGACCCAATAGTTTCTTTTTATACTGTTTCTTACTTAGCCAAAATTTCAAACTCGCTATAAAATTTATTTCGGGAGATGTCGGTGCACATTGGTTTTGAATTCCTGAATATTACAATGACTAGGAAAGACAGAGTGTGGTAAGGCATTCCACATTCACGTACTACGACTAAAGAACGAATCTCTGTATTTGATAGTACGGCCGAAGTTGGGCTCGAGGGTATACTGGTGAGCATTCCTAGAAGCGCGAGTATTATGGTTGAACTGTTTAAGGGGAGGAATGCTACTGGCTATTTCATTAGAGCATAAGCCGTTAAAATAACGTTAAAAAAGGGTCAGACAAGAGGCCTTTCGACGATGTTCAAGCGAAGTAAATGAACTCATGATGGTATTATCATCTATCAATTGAAATGCTCTACGTTCAATAATATCCAAGAGGCTTAAGTAAGTTGCAGGAGGCCCAGCCCAAAGATGGGAGTTATACTCAAGCTTTGGACTTATGTAAGACGTGTAGATAATAGCCAGATCAGAAGGGGAGAAATATTTCTTGCATCGCCTAAGGAAACCCAAACACCTTGCGGCATTTTTGGCGACATCGCGTATGTGATCATTCCATAAGAGGTGGTTGGTGACACACATACCGAGAATATCGAGGTGTTCAGTCTCATTGATGCAAGTGCCATCCATGGATAATGGCAAAGGGGGTATATCTCGTTGTAACGATACAAGACAGCATTGCGTTTTCGAAGCATTAAATTCCACGCGTTTTTTTAATCCCCATTGAAAAATGTTGTTTAGGTCGGAATTTAATGAGAAAGAGTATTGGAGATAAAACAGAGCTCTGGGGCACACCAGCATTTATTTTATGGTTTTCAGACTTCAATCCATCCAATACTACTTGTATTGAACGATCCAAAAGGTAATTACTTATCCAATGAAGCAGGAATTCATGAAAACCGAAAGGACGCATTTTCGATTAGAGAGCCTGATGCCAAACCCTATCAAATGCTTTTGAAATATCAAGTGCAATAATCATACTTTCTCCAAACCGATGTAAAGATTTGCTCCACTGTTCGGTGAGATGAACCATGAGGTCAACAGTGGTAATTAGGGGATGAGGAAGGTTCGCCTTTTTTGGGAATAGGTTGGACAAATGCCGTTTTCCATCCGATCGGAACGAGGCCTGAGAAGAAGGACAGATGAAAAAGCTTACGCAGTTATTTTTGCAGCGTTGAAGGACACCTCTTCAGAAAAATGTGTTTAGATTTCTTAGGACTTTTGCCACGGTACGAGTCCGAAAAAATATTGGTACCATAGAATCACTAACTCGCTTAAGTACAGGTGGAGTCACAACACTCACTGGCAGCGTAGAATTGGCGGCGAACTGCCTAAAAAAGAGATTAGCTTTCTCTAAAGAGCTAACAAAAGGAGTGTCATTCACAACGAGCGTAGGAACCGAAGAGGAGGAAGAATTCTTCATGTTTTTTACAAATGACCAACAAATTTGACTGCCTTTGGAACATTGCAGTATTTTTTGCCGTAATTTTTGGTCATGTAAACATTTGTTCCATCGAATATTGCATCGAACCATGCGTTCTCCTAAGTCTGATTCTTTTAACCCTATTCGGGATAAAAGTTCTCATTCCCAGGAGAATCAAACTTGTGATCATATCAGCGCTGGCGTCAACGTCACTTCAAGGAAGCGTAGTGACCAGTTAAAGATTCAGAAATAATTATTGAGACAGTCCTAGTTGGTTTTCTCGTATTGCCAAACGGTTCTCTCAGGAGCTCTTTCTTTAACTGAACAGTTTTGACACGAGAAATTTGCTAATATAAAACAATGGTCAGATGTGCCTAGAGAAGATAGAACACTAACAGTGTACTTATCAGGGTTAAAGGTAAGAAACAAGTCAAGACTGTTTTCTGCTCGACCTTTAATGTCCGATATTCGGTTGGGCTCGTTGGCTAGCTGAGTTAGGTGATTCAACTCGGCGAAGATTTCTGCACACACTCCATTGGGTATTGCCTGGCCTGAATGTTGAAGCCATGAAGAATTGTGTACATTGAAATCGCCCGTAACAACGATTTCAGTGCGAGGATAGGACAAAACAATTCTTTGGATGGAATCAGACAAAGTATTAAATTCACGAGAAGTTGATACTCTGTGTAAATTTGGGCTTCGATAAAGGAAGCAGTAGTGAATGATTTGCTTATTTACGGAGAATTTAAACCACATATAATTAAAAAAGGAATTGGTGCAAAGATCATATTGTAGTAAGAGCTGATAAGCAACATTGTGGGAAAAGAATAAAGGCACCAAGCTATACCCATGAATAAAAAATTCAGCAGGATCGGAATCCTCACCGACTTGGGTTTCACATTCACACTTTATCACTATGCTGCATGTCTTCATCATACTTCACTCAAGAAGTTCAATTTGTATTTATAATTTTTTCATCTTCATTCATTTGGAAGATCTGCTTCTTTCAGGTAAAACATCTTAAAAAGGAAGAATTCTCATATTATTTTGTATTTTTTTTTCTTTAAATGCGAACTAATATTTAAAAGAAATGTGAAAGGAATGATAAAAAGGAAGAAAAGTCTAAATAAAAATTTAAATATAAGGAATAATAAGTAGGAGAGGGTGAAAGTGTGTCAGTTTTGGGAAAAATATATAAATTGGTCAGTTTAATTTTTAAAAAAATTTCTAGGAATTTTTCTTTCTGTTTGACAGAGGAAGAAAATGATATTATCACAGAATTTCTCGCCTTGAAGTCAAATAAGCTTATTTTTCCGTATCTTTAATTGAATTGTTCGTTTGAGAATATAAATATAAGTGAGAACAAATTATCCAAACAAAAGAAAAAAGTAAGAAATTTTAATAATATTTCTGAGAATTTCTGGAAATATTTGAGATTTAAGAAACACAGACCATCTAAATTCAAATGTACATTAAATTTGTAAAATAAAAATAAAAATAAAAGGAAAATGTATTTAAATGCAAACATCATTATTATAAGAGCCAAAGTTAGTTGAAATATTGTTCTCAAGTAAAAATTTGAACCTATTAAAAATAAAATGAACGACTGGATCGCACGAACTTGCTCCTTTATGCAAAGAGTATGTTTAAAAAAGAACCGATACGTGATTTAAAAATATACCTGTAAAATAATTTTGTTTTCAAAGATATAAATGCCATTTGATTTGTCAAAAACTCCATTTTTCAATTTGTTTGTTTGAGAATCGTTAGATCGGTTTTATTTAAATTAAATTTTTTATAATGTGTACAAATTTTCCATGTTATCTTAAAAGTTTTTTGTTATGCATTTGATTAGTCATTGTAAATTTACCCTTTTTCGAGATATCGGGTTTTGAAAAAAAAAAAGCAATTCAATAACCGAATAAATAATTCAATAAAATTCAAAAAACATAAACACTTTTGATTATCAAATATTGAAATCGATTCATTAATCCCTGAGAATTATAAAAACAAAATTAAGGTTCTATGAGCGGTACTATATTTCGTTAGCATGTCTTTCCTTTTCGGCTCTCATATGGACCTAATTTTAACAAATAAGATGTCAAATCAAAGTGAATTTTCCATAGACTATGCGAATTGTATGTTATTGAAATATTAATTTATAATTTGTTGAAAAAACTTAATTTTTTATTATAATACAAATATGAAATACTCGAAAAATATTATGTTAAGGGAAATGGTTTGCGTATTTGAATGAACTTATCGAATACACACCATTTTTTGTCGGTAAGCTAGTTTCATCCCAAGACACAACTCATCCTAGGACAACTCATCCCGGAAATGAAAAATACTTGTAAGCTCACTCTTAACGAAAACAATTGTTTGTGTATTCAACTAGTTCGTTCAAAGCTTATTCCTTTGCAAAGCTTTATTTTATTTTTATATTAGAAGAACAGCGATGGAAAATAAATTATCCTCAGATAAGAAAGAGGAAAAACATGTATGTTTAAATTGTAAAGCCTATTGGTTGTGTAGGTGTCTAAAACGAATAAAGAATTCATTGGCAGGCAGAAGGTTCTTTCTACAATCCAATTACATTCCTTCTTTCCTACAAGTTTTCAGCACAAACATGGAGTTATTACGTTCAGCTTATTTTGTCCGTTAAAGTTAAAAAAAAACAAGCATACGAGCAGGTAGAACAAATTGCTATCCATTTTTGGTTTACAGTCAGGCTCTTGTGCGTTTTGGATTTTAGTTATGAAGTGACACGTAAGCAGTAGTTGTACGTAATACTTATATAGGTATAATGTGTATACGTTGAACAAGTGATTCTAACAGAAAATACATATACTCTTATTGGCCCGTTTCTTTTCCTTGTATTTATTTTTGTATATAGGCCAAGGACATAATTTTGCTTTCAAAAATTTATATACCATTTTATAAATCAAAAAACCCTTGATTCTTCATTTTTTTTTTTTGAAAATCGCTAGAGCGGTTTTTTTTAAATTAATTTTTCAATTTTGTTCTTAAAATATTTTTGGTATGCAGTTGTTTAGTAATTATTGTAAATATACGCTTTGCATTTGAATTTCGTAAACAAATTATGAACAGTTTTTGAAATATAGAATATTGAAAAAAAAATTCAATATTTTTTTTTAAATCACTTTTGATAATCAATAATATTGTTTAGGCAATATAAAAGCTCGTTAAAAAAAAAATTAATGAAATCGGTTCATAAGTTCCTGAGAAAATTAAACAACAAAATATTATTAGGGTAATTGCGCGATACATGCCGCGGTTTTTAATAAATCAATTTGTATACTATTTTAACGTCAAATATATTGTTTATTTTTAACAAAACTTATCAATGGGTTTATATTCTACCATAAGAAAATAATTGACCTAAAAAAATAATAATAATTTATTCAATTGACAAAAAATAAAAAAAAGTATTAGGTGCGCCAACTCTCCATACGTGTGTACACAAGTGCGGAACATGTTGTTTTCGTTCCTCATCACGCCCACAGTCTTTGCACAAGATGTTACCAGGTTTCTTGTACCGGGTACAATTTTCATGGAGCCATTTTCGACATCTTTTGCATAATTTTCCCAACACTGTTGTTTTTGGGCTTCAAGATTCTTTTTTTTGCCTTTGTAGGTTTGGAGATTTTTTTTGCAATTTAATTAGGGGTAGTTAAAACCTTTTCAAACTTCCTTCGTCTTGGAAAATTTGGTGTTGGAATCTTTCGCAATGGTGAAGGTTATTGAAGAAGTTTGGTTGACGAGGGGTTTGGTTAAAGCTCGATGAAGTGTGGGTTTCATTTTCTGAATGGTTGCACGAATGCGCAGTGTTAATATTGTGGTTGGAATAGTTGATTAGAAACCTGAGTTAATGGTCGGTTATCTTGATTTGCAGACGATGATGGATCAAAAACTGCAAATTGTTGGGTTTGAATGCAACGGAATCTGGATGAATTGGGAATGCTAAAAAAGTGATCCGGAATAGCTTGATGATTAAGGGGTAAATTCTCAAAGCCCTTAATCCTGAAATTTCATTTGCGACTGACGCTTCTTCTCCCAAGCAGCCCCAATAAAATATCCAGCCTGGTACCTTGTTATTTTCCATCCTTAATGGTGGTTCATCCAAACTTTGGTTTCGCTACTAAAATAAGTTTTCAATGGTTTGAAAAAACTGCCTTTCAAAAGTTGCAAAGCTTGGGTGGTATGGCTTGGCAAGCATACAATTATGATGCCATTGCTTTTAGCAAACTCAAGCATTTCAAAAGCATTGCTGTGATAGGTGTGACCATCTAACATTAAAAGTGTCTTACCAACAGCAGGTTTCCACGGCGTGAAATGTTCTTTCAACTATTTAAAAAACAATTTAACATTGATGTACGACGAATTGCGGTTCATATAAACTTCAGAGCCACTTGGTAATCCGTCAGCGAACTCTTTTTTATGTTTACTCCTTTCATAATTAAACACAGGTGGCAAAAAATTTCCCTCTGCGTTGCAGCATCCTATTACTGTGACATTTTCACCCTTTTCTTTGGCAGTAAGCACATGGACGTCTTTCACATCTTTTTTAGTCAAAACCTTGCTGGGCTTGCCCATTAAATTGTTGTCGGTCATAATTGTCTCGAGAATTTTTGAAAAAGTCATTCGCTGCTAAACGATTCATACCCTGGGAACGGTAGATTGAAAGTCCTTCAGATTGTCTCGCAATATTTTGTTAAAGAATGGGAAGTTATCAGGGTAGGTCGTATCCCAGCCTCTTTTAAAGAAATAAGCTAAAATAAACTATTAACAGCGCAGTATCACAACACGAGGCACACTTCCCATTTTCGAATATAAGCACTTATATAAGCCCGTCAGAAAAAAAAACTGTTTTTAGCGTTATGCTAAATAAATATACCTTGAAATATCGTTATACTATATTTTATTATAAACTAAAGATCCACGAGATATAGGAAACTCTGGGGTATCGGTTAACTTATATAGAAATATTCTCACTTGTTCTTGAACGACGCACACGATTTCGATTCTTAACATCACTAACTTATTTTTGTCTTCAAAATATTCAGAAGTTTTGTAGTAAATTTTAACCAAGTTGAGGAATATGTTTTTATTTGTCGAAAGATGACAGCTATAAAAGGGGTTGAGTTCGAAATCCCGGTTTTTATATTCCCGTTTCTTAGAACCCCGATTTTAAAATCCCGTCTTTTCAATCCTGCTTTTTATAATCCCGATTTTTTATAACCCCACTTTTTGTAATCCTGTTTTTTAGAATCCCGTTTTCTATTCATTATCTCGATTTTGCATGCAATTTAAACTAGTTGTTTAATCTTTAAAAATCGCGCGATTTTTTTTAAATTATGCAACTAGTTTTGATTGTAAAATCGAAATTAGAAAAATATTAAAAAATGAAATATTTTTGCAGATTCATTTTATTGTAACCTTTAACAAATACAACATATCAAAAAAATCAATGATAATAGTAAAGCCGTTATCGAGAGGTAGATTTGCTGTAGGATGCATATTTTTTGTGCAAGAGTTAATATTGTAAACAAAAATTTATGTACCTATAGTAAAAACAAAACAAATTACGATATTATAATTTTTTAGTCAAGTAATTCAACATAAAACTTTTGACTCCTATTGTTATTTACTTAAATGCACGTATTTTGTACAAAAAAAAAACTGAATCGTCGGGATTTGACGGGATTTTAAAAAGCTGGATTGCAATTGAGTGGGATTTTAAAAGACGGGATTTATAAAAATCGGTATTTAAGAAGACGGAATTATAAACCGTTTTTTCGGGATTTCGATACGCTTCCCTAAAAAATTCCAAAAATGTAGATATTTTAAATAAACCCTCTTATTGTAAAACCTTTTATAACAAAATTGTATTTTTGTTTTGCTGACACAATGTAATCCTCTCAAGATGTTCCGATAGAGTTTTATTAAATACCTATCACATTGAGTAAAAAGCTGGTGTAAGAAGGTTTTTTATACTACCACATGATTTATAAACTGATGCTAAAATCACATATAGTTTAATAATATGTACTAATTTTGATATATTAAAAGAATTAAATGAAATAATAAGTCACTTCCAAAAGTCATTTATAATTTCCTCCGAAAACGCCTTTTCTCTGATTTAAATATTCACACATTTATCTTCCTTATTTCTACAACACGGGTTCGAGGATACAGGAATTAAAAAAAAAAGTTATTCGTCATGATTTACGAATTGCGTACCTAAATCATATTATATCGTTAATATTTCTTCCTTCATACATTATTCAATCACTACAAATCGATGAATACAAGCTATACCTTATCTATCTAACATTGGAATGTTTTTTTGGAAGAGAAGACCAAGAACGACATCCTGTCGTCTTCCCACGTTCTTCAGATTTCCGTTTTTTTTTTCATGACCTACATAACATCAAGATGAAACTTTCACCCTAATCAATCTTATTCCAACTTATACTATATGAACGTCTGACTGTATTTATTTGAGGATTTTATTTTTTATCATAATTTAGCTCTGGAACCTACCCCCAATCCACCTGATTGTTCAGTCGAATGAGTATTACGGCTCATTTAACTGAAAAGCGATTTACAAGGATGAGGCTGACTGATTCTGACTAAGGGAGTTGTGTTGTTAGTAAGAACTTAAGAACAGAGATTTTGTGGCTCAAAGACTCGAGGCTGAGGGTTTGTTTTATTATCCTTATACTTAAGGATCTCAGATGTTATATAGCATATAGTCTATGATGAATAAGAGGGAAAACTACAAACGTTAGCCTTCAAGAAGAGGACAACAAAAGAAACAAACAAAATGATAGAAAAAGCCTTCCAATTCAGGTAACTTGCAAATGAAAATAAAATGGCGGTTGTGGTTGTGGTGATTGTCCTTACACAGTCAGTTGTCATAAGGAATTTCATCAAAGAAATTCATTTGGACAAAATATATAAATAAATCATTGTGTACCTATTAGCTTTGATTTTAAAATTTATACCAGAAATTGTTCAAAAAAAATATACATATATAACTGCCTTCAAAAGTATCCGTCTTTGGTTTTATCTTAGTGATGCTTCGAAGAAATGGTTTAATGAATGATTTATTTTCAGAATTAAAGATTTATAAATTCAGTAAGAACTGATGAATAACGAATACACACAAAAAAACAATCCAAAAGTAATGACAAAGATTTTAGATTTATAATTTTAGCTTTACTTTGAAACAAAAAAAAAGGAAGCGGAAACGAATTCCAAGATTTATGGATTTTTCCACACTTTTTGACGAGAAAGGAGGGGTGAGTAAAAGTTAATTTATTGGTTTGTTGAACATGTAATTATTCATAAAAAATACAATGCAATTATACTTTGAGGATTTTATGGGGAATTTGTTCGCTTTGGTTAGGAATCTGTGTGAAATAGGAAACGAGAATAATTGCTTACGATTTTTTTTTATTTCAGGAAAGACAATTTTTGAAGTCGTTTAAAACTTTTATCACAAGGATTGAAAAGGATTAAAATGTATTATATTTTGCAAATATATCAAAATGGATGGGAATACATTTAAAAGAATAATTAATTTTGAAAGAAAGATCTAACGTAAGTGAATTTATAAGTTTTCATAGTTCCGGAAAAAAAGTTCTTCCAAACAATGTCTTGTAGAAAATATTTCAGACAAGGTATTAATTTAACAAACCTTTATAAATTACTTAAAACATGATTATTTTATTTTGTTTCACTAAAATTTAAGTATCCTTTGCCTCTTCCTTTATTATTGAATCGTGATTTAATAAAATTTGGTAAACAGAGTGTTTAATCTTTAATTGAAATCGTAATGTTTTAAGTTAATATCAGATTAAACTATTTAGTAAAATGTTAAAGCAATTTTTAGCAATTTACTTAACTTAAAAGATGATTTACCTAATTTTAAACGATTTTAATATCATACTATCTCCCAACAATGTGCTAAAGTTAAAACTAAGGGATGGCTGCTCTAATTTTTAGCAGTTTGCTAGATCGATATGACATCTGTACAATTATTCTTTTAAGAGCGGTGGATGGAATGGTCCAGTCAACAGTTCGGAAGCTTTGTTTATTTTCACTAACTGTCACTTCTTAGAAATGTTTGGATGCTTCTTTTTTTAACAAAGGGGACTTTGTTTGAGTTCAATTAAAAATTACTTTGGACAGTTAGTGCAAGAGGATGTTCAAATGGTAGACATGTGCATTCAAGAGGACCCAAGCAGGTTTTTCTCAAAACCCAACTCTGACTATCAACTCCTACTCTAACCTCCTCGTGGAGAACATCGTGTTCATAGTACCTTAACTAGAGATTGGGTTCCAAAGCGGAAAGAGGTGTTTCCACTAAAGCACCTCTCCTTAACACGACAGCAGCGGACAAATTCCCGAGATGGAATCAAAGGTGGCGTCTACAGTTCCAGTATGGTTGAACTACTTAGTGAACATCTTATAGGGCTTCCACGACTTATTCGCAGACCAGGCATATAAAAAGCAGTTTATCCGTCTACCCGTCCTTGAAGTTATGCTAAGGAACTGGCCCTAAAGTTTGCAGGTTGAGCCGTTGGGGTGACTTCCTGACCACGTAAAAATATCCTAGTTGCGAAGCACTAAGGAAACCAAAAACCACGCAAACGAATAAAGGACAACAAACTTCGGATATGCACCTGGAATGTTAGGTCCCTTAACAGACCACGTGCGGCCGAAGAATTAGCGGAGGCCCTAGAACGATATAAAGCAGATATCACCGCCATCCAGGAAATACGATGGGATGGGCCGGGCAAAAAGAGGATGAAAAACTGCGATATCTACTATGGTGACTGCTTCCACGAAAACTAACATCGCTTATTTGGATGCGGATTCGTCATCGGAGCCAGACTTAGACAGGAAGTCTTGAGCTATAGGTGCATCAATGAGCGCCTCATGACCATACGCATCAAGGCTAAATTCGGCAACATTAGCCTGATATGCACTCACGCCCCCACAGAAGAGAAAGACGAAAACACCAAAGATATGTTCTTCAAGCTCTAAGACAAAACATATGAGCACTGTCCTATCTACTATGTTAAAATTGTCCTAGGTGATTATAATGCCAAGCTAGGAAGGGAAGACACCTTTGGTGGAATAATCGGGAAGAACAGCCTGCACGACAACACTTCCGACAACGGATGCAGGCTCATAGATTTTGCTGCGGGGCGAAACGTCACGTTTTCACACCTCAACATCCACAAAGGTATTGGACTTCTCCAGATTAGTCTACCGTCAACCAGATTGGCCATATTGCGATCGACGCCAGACACGCTTCCAGCATCATGGAGGTCGGAACTTTCCGAGGAGCTAACATCCACAAGGACCACTAGCTCGTTGTAGCCAAGGTAGCACTTCGGGATTCCGGATCCTAGGCAAAACAGGGAGATGCTGAGAGAAGGTACAACGTCGAACGGCTACAATCGCAAGAGATTGCCAAATCCTTTTCCGACCGAGTTCTCTGCCGGCAACACAATGTATCATAAACAAGTGGCAACATTGCCAAGATGCAATCAGAGAAGTCGCCTCTGATGTGCTGGGTCTCAAGAAACCACCAACAAGGAACCCCTGGTTTGATAAGGAATGTTGGCAGGCAAATGCAACCAAACAACAGGTTCGCGAAGTGGCCCTGCAAAGGACGAGATCTGCTCATGACCTATACGAATAGAAGAGGCAAGAGGAACGCCGACTTCTCAGAAGGAAAAAGAGAGGGCATGAGAATCGTGCGGCCGAAGATGTTGAGAGGTTTAAAAGCAGGAAAGAAGTTCGAAACTTTTATGAACAGGTAAAACGAAATTTACAGGTACATAAACCTAGAACCGAATGCTGCAAAGACGAAAGTAAAAACATCATAGTGGAACCGCAGTCAATGCTTAGGATATGGTAGGAACCATTCTTAAGACTCTTTAACGGCGACGACGAACCAAATTTCACTGTCAGGCAGGATGATCCGCTCAACATAGACGACGAAAGCCAACAATCCCGTCCTCCCGACATAGACGAAGCAAGGCTTACCATGTCTAAGCTGAAGTCTCACAAAGCAACTGGAGCAGATGGCTTGAATGCCGACCTCTTAAAAGCAGCTGGAGATAACTTTTTTAGGAGCATGCACCTATTTATCTGTAAGATATGGTCGGAAGAAAGCATACCCGATGAATGGAATGGAGAAATTCTAAACTGCACCAAATATATAGGCATCAGTCTACCTAACAACGCTTACAAAATCTTCTCTACCGGAATATGTGTACGTCTTAAGCCCATCGTCAACAACCTGTTTGGTCCTTATCAGTATGGTTTCAGACCAGGAAATTTGACAGTCGATCAAATATTCACATTACGGCAGATTCTGGAAAAAAACCAAGAATACCAAATCGACACCCACCATCTTTTCATCGATTTCAAAGCCTCATATGACAGAATCTACAGGGACGAGCTGTATAGAGCCATGTCTAGTTTTGTCATCCCTTCCAAACTCGTACTTTTCTTCAGGACGCAGAATTCACGCTGCTCCATAAATGTTAGAAGCAACTCAACGAAGCACTTACAGATAAAAACGTTAACATTTTATTTAGATTCTAGAGACCTTGAAACGTCGAAAATTTTCAAAATCTTTAATTTTAAAAAATCCGACTATTTATAATATCTTCTTATTGGATTTTAATATTAGAACTAACTTTAACAAATTTCAATAGCAAAGTGTATATGGTAATGCGGAAGTATAAGTTCAAATCATCTTCGACATCGGCAATACCTCTGAAATCGAAGAAAGAGTTATTAGATGAAATAACATTGAACATTTTTAAATACTCGGATTATTAGCGTTATAAATTTAAAATATTAAATATTAAGCAAGTTCAAATGCTTGTCAAGCTTTAAACCCATATGGAAGCCGCCAATTATGAATCAACAAATAAAAAAAAAACAGCTTTAAAATGTTCATAACAATAAACACAAATTTAAAACACCATTACATTGGAATATTGTTAAATTCCCATAGGTAATCGGTCCGATTTGTCGAATTGAAACTTGTGACATTTCTTGACGTTTCAACGTTCCTAGAGTCGAAATAAAAGATTTTTAGAGATATTTCTGTACGAGCGTTTGTATGTACGTTCGTGACGTTTTGTTCGTCGTCCATAGCTCAAAAAAAGTAGAGATATCGACTTCAAATAAATTTTGTTATACTGATAATAATGCAGCAAAATTCAGAAAGGACTCCCAAAAAATTAAGTATTTGGTATTTTTAACATAGAAATTTAGAAAAAAAACATGAAAATTTAGCTTAACCTTAAATATCTCACGAACCAATAACGGTCGGCAAAAAAAAAAACCTCCCGTATTTTTTGACGTTTATATTTAAAGCTATTTATAGATGGTAATGTTTAAAACTAAGTAATTTTTTATTTAATGTAAAGACTTCAATACAATTTTTCTGTTAACCCATTCTGGACCCAAATTTTTTTCGGACCCTTATAATGTTACGCGATACCAAACAAATGCATTTTTGGAAAAAATCCAATTAACGGTTTTTAAATATCAACAAAAACTGAAAAAATACTGAAAAAAATTTTGTTACGTCAAAAATCTTACGAACAAAAACTGATTTTATCTCCAAAACAATTTTGTGCAACGAAGACTAACGTATTAAACATCTGGTAAAATTTTTGAAAAAATCAAATTGGATTTTTTTTATAAAAAATAAAAACCTAAAAAAAAATTACAGAAGTTGGTAAAAATGATTTTCGACTTTAATATCTTTTCAAAACGTTGAGATATTGGCATAAAACTAATTACATCTTCGGAGAAATATTTTTGTCAACATTCGGTAAAATTTTGAGCAAAATCAAATCAAAATATTTCCTACGAAAAATAAAAACCTAAAAAAAAATTAAAAAACAGTAAAAATTTATTTGTGACTCAAATATGTTTTCAAATATTCACTTCAAATTAATTATATCTTACAAGAAATATTGTTTTTAACATTCGGTAAAATTTTAAGAAAAATTGAATTTGAACCTAAAAAAAAAGCAATACTAAAACTTGGAAAATATTTACTTTCTACCCAAATATCATTTCAAAATTGTATTCAAACTTATTTTTCGACATTCAGTAATTTTTTTATAAAAATCCAACTGTCAGTTCTTCATAAAAACAAATAAGATCTACAAAAAATAGTACGCAAATTTTGGAAAAAATTGATGTTCGCTTCTCCATATCTCGTGAATAATAGAAGACATTGACTTCAAATTACCTTCATTCATCCAATTTGTATTTTTTATATAAGATATAAAAACTTTTAAGAAATGCTACTAAAATTGGTAAAAATTGGTTAACGAATAAAAAATCTCGTTAACAAAAATAGATTTTGAAATCAAACTACTTCATAATATGCAAAATATTGTTATTAGTTTTTAAACTTAAGAATCATTCAACTTACAAATTTTTAAACAAAACACGAAAACCTACAAATTTTTAAGCAAGACAAATTGACAGACGGGATGGGAAGTTATCAGTGTGGGTCGCATTTTTCAAACAAATCTCATTTCTTGAAAATTCCGTATTCGTCACGCCACAAAAAATAATTATTTTCAAGAATCTATCTTTGTAAAAATTCGTACAAGTATCCTTATAAGAAGTAATAAACAGTTTCATGTGAATAAGACCCACATTTTGAAAAGTATATTTATAAAGACACTTGAATTGAACAAATTACGAGAACCTATACGAGTATGTACCTTTAAGAACCTTCAATCTTCAATGCATATAAAGCTTTCCCTAATGGGACTGACTTTTCTTCAATTCCTTAATAGATTCAAAGGTATGATGATGATGATGATGATGATGATGATGATGATGATGACATGTCGACAATTTTGAGATTTATGAATTAATAATTTTCTCACTTACTTAAAAACAGCCTTGAACTTTAAAGACGTATGTAATGTTAAGTAAACATATACATGACGACATCGTTTGGGGTTTGTTTTCATAAGTTATTTTTTTTTGGTTTTGTTTAATAATTTACTAGCTTTGTTGATGAAATGTCAGTAACATGTTATGTCGTTTTGTAGAAAGAGATAAATTGCTTAAGAATTAGATTTTGGAAGTAAGTAGCATGAATTGGTTGTTAATTAGCAAGATGCGTGAAACTTAATTGGAAAATAAAATTTCTATGAATTTTCTCTTTCGGGTTTTAATCATTTTGAAAATTACACGTAAAGCCATTTGAGGTTGAAACTTATTGCCAGAAATTAATGTTAATATGAGTACTAGACCAAATTTCAGTTGCCCTGACAAATCGCCTTCGCAAATAAAAGAAAACCTTTACACCGTTTTGATTTTTTAATAATTTTTACTGCAAAAGGCAAAGAGGCAATTAACTTGCAGCTTTTGTAAAAGGAAGAATGATCATTTTTTTGTTATAAACGGTGATTTTTTAAGAGCTTGAGAACTTTTTTTTGAAAAAAAACGCATAAAATTTGCAAAATCTCATCGATTCTTTATTTAAAACGTTAGATTGGTCCATGACATTTACTTTTTGAAGATAATTTCATTTAAATGTTGACCGCGGCTGCGTCTTAGGTGGTTCATTTGGAAAGTCTAATTTTGGGTAACTTTTTCGAGCATTTCGGCCGGAATAGCCCGAATTTCTTCGGAAATGTTGTCTTCCAAAGCTGGAATATTTGCTGGCTTATTTGTGTAGACTTTAGACTTGACGTAGCCCCACAAAAAATAGTCTAAAGGCGTCAAATCGCATGATCTTGGTGGTCAACTTACCGGTCCATTCCTTGAGATGAATTGTTCTCCGAAGTTTTCCCTCAAAATGGCCATAGAATCGCAAGCTGTGTGGCATGTAGCGCCATCTTGTTGAAACCACATGTCAACCAAGTTCAGTTCTTCCATTTTTGGCAACAAAAAGTTTGTTAGCATTGAACGATAGCGATCGCCATTCACCGTAACGTTGCGTCCAACAGCATCTTTGAAAAAATACGGTCCAATGATTCCACCAGCGTACAAACCACACCAAACAGTGCATTTTTCGGGATGCATGGGCACTTGGGCAGTTCTTGAACGGCTTCTGGTTGCTCTTCACTCCAAATGCGGCAATTTTGCTTATTTACGTAGCCATTCAACCAGAAATGAGCCTCATCGCTGAACAAAATTTGTCGATAAAAAAGCGGATTTTCTGCCAACTTTTCTAGGGCCCATTCACTGAAAATTCGACGTTGTGGCAGATCGTTCGGCTTCAGTTCTTGCACGAGCTGTATTTTATACGGTTTTACACCAAGATCTTTGCGTAAAATCTTCCATGTGGTCGAATAACACAAACCCAATTGCTGCGAACGGCGACGAATCGACATTTCACGGTCTTCAGCAACACTCTCAGAAACAGACGCAATATTCTCTTCTGTACGCACTGTACGCATTCGTGTGGTTGGTTTAATGTCCAATTAAGTAAACTGAGTGCGAAACTTGGTCACAATCGCATTAATTGTTTGCTCACTTGGTCGATTATGTAGACCATAAATCGGACGTAAAGCGCGAAACACATTTCGAACCGAACACTGATTTTGGTAATAAAATTCAATGATTTGCAAGCGTTGCTCGTTAGTAAGTCTATTCATGATGAAATGTCAAAGCATACTGAGCATCTTTCTCTTTGACACCATGTCTGAAATACCGCGTAATCTGTCAAATACTAATGCATGGAAATCCTAACTTTAAAAAAATCACCCTTTAGTTAGTTGTTAAAAGGAGCCTTAACCCCACAATTAAAGAAACTGTCTAAACGCTAGAATAAGGTCTACTTAACCAAGTATAAAACAATTAACCAAGAAAATCTAAGTTCTATTTTTTTTAATTGTTTACGGTTCACGTTTTCTTCGCCGCAACTTTTCTTTGACCTCTTCAAATGAACTATTTACAGCTTCGTTCATCCCTAAGGAAACCCTACAATCTCAGTTTTTATACCAAAAACAGTATATTCAATATATCATCTTGACATTTAAAACATTTATCATTCTCACTTCATATAATTTCAGAATAATAATAAAATATGAATGAGGCCATCCGGTTTTTGTTTCTTTTTTTTTATGAGAAAATAGTCTTTGGTGGAATCCTGGTGAGTCATCTGCTTTTATAGTAAAAAAAAAACTAAAGTAAAAATAATCTCCCGGTTGTACGGCAAATAAACTTTCCGTCAATTACACCCATCATCAAAAGGAAGCTTGTTCCATCTCCTTAAATCAACTTCCATAAATGTTTTCTCCATATACAGAAACTCAGTTCCTGGACAATCCGGCTAGCTCATAAAAAATAAGAAAATCATAAGACATCCTGTCACAATGAATCCCCAGCGACCGGCTCCAGCAACGGCGACGAGACGGTAGCGGTGACCTAGGACGAAGACGAAAACAAGAATGACTGCCGTAAAATACGATTCTTATTTTGCTGTTAAAAGCACTTTAAGTGTACCTACGCTCCTTCTTCTTATGAGAAGAAACCACCATACTATCACATCAGGGAAGGGTAAAGGGGTGTTGGTTGATTTACTCAGAATTTTAAGACTTAGTGCGCTTATACTTTAATAAAATTCCATCAAGCATGTTTTTCATATATATGAAAGAACCACAACAAGGACAGGAGTTTTCATGAGGAAAGTAGTTATTTCTGCTTTTTTCTTAAGTGCGGTAATATGCAAGCGTGTTTAGTTCTCTTTTATAGCTCAATTTTGCTTTGCAAAGACTTGCGGATTTTGGATAAAATAAAATAATTACTTAAACTAAAATTTTCAGAGTTACTAGTGAGCTGGTCACTTTAAAATTGTATACGGTTGCGGTAAAGTGAAGCTGGAATTTTTTGGAAAGTATTGCATTCGTCTCCAAATGTCTTCGTTCGTACAGAAGTCGAAAAAAGTGGTTTTGGCAATTCCGTCAATTTGTCTGTCTTCTTAACTCTTAAGGCTAAGCCATTGAGTCGAATAATTTCAAACATAGAAATTATGGTAAAGTACCTACATATATATGTAACAGTACACCTCATCAAACATTTTAAGCTTACTTACTTAAAATGGCGCTACAATCCGGGGCGGACCTGGACCTCAACCAACCTCCAGCCAGCTCGGTCCCTAGCTAGCTGTCTACAATTTCGAATGCAAAGTTGGTTGAGGTCTTCACCCACCTGAGTGCGCCACCTTAGTCGTGATCTTCCTCTACTGCGCCGTCCCCCGGGATTGGATTCGAATACCTTATCCGGGCTGGAGCGTTGATGTCAAGATTTGCAAGAGTTATTCTTCGTTATAGCTGTCCATGGTGACGTTTTGTCCAAGACGTCGTTGTTCAGTGTCCTTTTTTGATGACAGCATATACTTGGTCTTGCCCTCATTGACCACTAAACCCATCTTCTTCGCTTCCGTCGAATTGCTCAAAAACGCTTCACTAACATCACGCTTTGATCTTCCAATTATGTCAATATCATCTGCGTATCCGAGTAATTGGTTGAACCTTTGGTAGATTGTGCCTCTAGTGTTAACGGTTGAGTTTTGCACAATTCTTTCCAGAACGATGGTAAAGAAGTCGCATGACAGTGCATCGCCTTGTCTAAAACCTTTTTAGACATCAAATGCATCGGTAAGATCTTTTCCGACTTTGACAGAGCAGCGTGCATTCTCCATCCTCATTCTGCACAAACGGATAAGTTTGACAGGGATGCCAAAACTAGACATGGCTCTGTAGAGCTCTTCCCTATGGATGCTGTCGTACGCGGCTTTCAAATCGATAAAGAGGTGGTGGGTATCGATTAGAAGCTCCTGGGTTTTTTCAAGATCTGCCGTAGTGCGATAGTGGACTTTCCTGGTATGAAGCCACACTGATAAGGACCTATAAAGTTGTTGACGAACGGCTTCAGACGTTCACAGACGGCAGAGAGGATCTTATAGGCAATGTTAAGGAGACTGATGCTTCTGTAGTTTGCACAATTTCTTATGTGCGCACTATGCTGAGATTCCACTCATCGGGCATGCTTTCTTCTGACCATATTTTGCAGATAAGTTGGTGCATGCTCCGTACCAAGTCATCGCCTGCTGCTTTGAATACTTCGGCAGCGATGGCGTCAACTCCAGCAGCTTTGTTTGACTTAAGTTTAGATATAGCTATCTTCACTTCGTCAAGGTCGGGTAGGCGGAATTGTTGATCTGCTTCGCCGAGGTTGAGTGATTCTATCTCCCTTACAGGTTATAAGAGACGCTACGTCTACGTAGAATTTTCTCACAGTACTTCCTTGTTTTGGCTTGGGTCGGGATATCCGTAGCAGTACCTTTGCTACAACGAGGTAGTGGTCCGAGTCAATGTTTGCCCCTCGGAAAGTTCAGACATCCTGTATACTGGAGAAGTGTCGTGCGTCGATCGCAATGTGGTCAATCTGTTTGATCTGATAAATCATCAGGATATTTTCATGCAGCCTTGTGGATATTAAGATGTGTTAACTGATGCGTACTTGTTACCAAAACGGCTCGCCCCGCAGCGAAATTGATCAGCCTGAGTCCGTTGTCGGAAGTGGTGTCGTGCAAGCTGTACCTCCCGATTGTGCCACCAAAGATGTATTCTCTTCCTAGCTTGGCATTAAAATCTCCCAAGACAATTTTAATGTCATAGCCAGGGCAATGCTCATATGTCTTGTCCAAGAACTCGAAGAATATGTCTTTGGTGTCTTCAACTTTCTCCTCTGTTGGTCCATGCACACATATTAGGCTTATGTTGGCGAATTTAGCCTTGATGCAAATTGTCGTGATGCGCTCGCTCACACTGTTGAAAGTCCAGACTTTTTGCCTGAGTCTAGTTCCAACAACAAATCCACACCCAAATAGACGCTGTCCTTGTTCTCGGTAGCAATCACTGTAGTAGGTATATATCGCAGTCTTTTAGTTTGCGTTTGCCCTGTCCATCCCATCGCACTTCTCAGATGGCGGTAATATCTGCCTTTCAGCAGTTTAGGGCTTCCGCGAGTTGTTGCGTGCGTTGGTCTGTTAAGGGACCTAACATTCCACGAACAGATCCGAAGTACGTTGTTTTTATTTCGTTTGCGTGGGTTGTCAACAGTGAATCCGTCCATAACCGAGGCTTGTTGCTGCTTCGCAACTAAAGGTATTGCTTACGTGGCCAGGAACTCACCCCGACAGCAAAACCCCCATTCCTGAGGGCTAGATCCTTAATGTAAATCCAAGGATGGGGAGCCGGATAAACAGCTCCATACAGGCCTGGGCTCAGAATATGTCGTAGAAGCCCTATAAGGTGTTCACTAAGTAGTTCAACCTTACTGGACCTGTAGACGCCACCGTAGAGTCCATCTCGAGAATTCATCCGCTGCCGTCTGGATAAGGAGAGATGCCTTAGTGGAAACACCTCTTCCCCCTCTCTCGTTTGCAGCCCCCAACAACTTTCCACTGGGGTTAGAACTCAATCTCGAGTTGAGTTACTAGGCACCCGATGTTCACCGCGGGAGGTGAGAGTAGGAGTTGATAGACAGAGGTGGGCTTTCAGAAAAACCAGTGGACGCTTGTGTCTTCTTGAATGAACATGTCTACCATTTGAACATCCAAAAATTCGATTTTTTCCAAAACGGCACGAATCTTCTCTACAAATTTTGTACATAGAAATTAATTTTTTTCAGAAACTAATTTAGTCTGCAGTAACTTTGTAATTTAAATAAAAGAAAGCCTTGTGGTATTTCTGATTTTTAGTTACTTATAGATTTTTACTTGCGACACTCGGGAACTATATGACAAGTTTTGCAATCGTAAAAAATCGCGATTTCAATCAAACATGACGATGGTAGCAGTCGAAGAAAATGTTGTTCCCAATTCCGTCTGTCCTGACCCCCACCAGCCCAAAGCATTCTGTCGATTGAGTTTAAATGCTTAAATTATGTTCATAAGCCGATTCTTGTAATTCGTTTTTATTTTTTTTTAAGACTAAAAATTTCAAATTTTCTCAATAACTAATTTTCACCAAATTTGTTTTCCTAATTCGGCTTCTTTCAATATAAAAAAAATATGTTCGTATTGCTCCAGAAAAATACCTCACATAGAACCGTTATTTTGTTTTCAGTTTTCTCAAGAACTAATCAACCGATCTCAATATTTTTTTTTGAAATGTAAAACGTCCATTATATGTTCTAAATAACTGCATACCAAAAATATTTGAATTTAAAATTGAATTGATATTGTCATACGAGTAATTGGAAGATCAAAGCGTGATGTTAGTGGAGAGCTTTTTGAGCATTGGGACGGAAGCGAAGAAGATGGGTTTAGTGGTCAATGAGGGCAAGACCAAGTATATGCTGTCATCAAAAAAGAACACAGAACAACGACGTCTTGGACAAAACGTCACCATGGACAGCTATAACTTTGAGGTAGTTAAGGACTTTGTCTGCCTAGGCACCGCTATTAACACAGACAACGGTCACCATCTATAAGACACTCATTATCCTGGCCTGAGGCCTGGACCCTGTCAATGAAAGATGAGACCGTCTTAGGATACTTCGAGAGAAAAATTCTTCGGCTAGGCATGTAGAGTGGATGGACATTAATGCTGCAGCCCTGAACGTCTTCGAATCCAATCCCGAAGGACGGCGCAGTTGAGGAAGACCGCGACTCAGGTGCCGAACGAAGGTGGGTGAAGACCTCAACCAACTTGGAGTGCGAAACTGGAGTAAGCTAGCTAGGCACAGATGTGTGTGGAGACGCACGTTGGTTGTGGGCCATATCCGCCCGAACTGTAGCGGCACCTCAAGTAAGATCCCTAAAATGACTAACACACAAGTATGGTAGAGAGTTTTAAGTTATAAGACTCTAATTCTCTACTGACTGTTGCACCACCTACTTCATTTATGTTAGGTACTGTTTTAAACTACTTCTAGTTCTAGTTCAGGCCCGACCGAGCATGTTATTTCAAATACTTCGGTTTTCTTTTTTCATTTGAATGAAATGGTGATCTCCAAAGGTAATTTAATTTTATTTCTTTAAAACATTTAAATATATTGCTACCTGCGGATTTTTGATTTGAGTGTTTCAGATGTAAATAGTGTTTTGAAAAAGACCATTTTAGAGTTTATGGTGTTATTTATTTATTTCCATAATTCTTATCGGGTAAAAACAATTATTTATAGCAATAGGAAACTGTATATTGCTCTATCTAATTTGTTTATTTTTATCGGCCAATACTTATTTCTTTAAATGAAACAACTCTCCGTCTTTAGCAACAATTAAATTGAAATTTAAAATTTGCAAAATT
Organism: Eupeodes corollae; assembly: GCF_945859685.1. NCBI lineage: Eukaryota > Metazoa > Arthropoda > Insecta > Diptera > Syrphidae > Eupeodes > Eupeodes corollae. The sequence continues at coordinate 52,089,254 of NC_079149.1, read as the reverse complement.
AAAAAATGTTTAATTTAAAAGGAAAATAGAATTAAAAGAGATGAATAGAATATTCCTTCAATGTGAACAAACAAACATATTTCTCAGTCAATCGAAGTGTCTTTTAAAAAGCAAATTTCAATATCCAAATAAAAATTCAATCGATCCTGCTTGGCCTTTTATAGGAAGCAGCTGAAGCTTTTATGCATAGCATTATTTGTTTAGAAACAGAGAGAGCTTTTCACACGTGTTAAAGAAAATTGTATTGTTTAGAAAAGAGTTTTTATTTGTATGGGATAGTGTTTTCTCTTCTCTCACTTAGTGCTTATTAATAGTATTTTTTTTAAATAATAGCAGTGTTTTATTATAAAAATAATTCAATCTAGATAAGACCAAGAAAATAACAGCTGGGATCATCATGCTTACATTATATTATTTGACGATTACATTTTTTTTTGGACTTATTCATTTGAATTTAACGAAATTAGGTGCTCATTTATTAAACATTTCCATTATTTTATCGGTTACATATCAAAAAACAACTCATAACTTCCCATTTTTACACACCTCCTGTCTATTTTTCTAAAACGTTAACAAAATAATAATTATAATAATATTTTATGTAAGCTACAAAATTTGAAGTCAATTCTCTCTTTTATAAAATTTGTATAAACATTTTACTAGATGTTGAAAACAATATTTTTTATAATTAGTTTTCAATTCATTCCAAGATTTTCCAGTCGAAATACTTTTTTACCAACTTTTAGTAATACTTTTTTAGTTTTTATTCTTTTTTTAAAAAAAAAAAGTTACTTTAATTTTTCTCAAAATTTTACCACATGATTAAAACGTTATTCTTCAATGCATACAATTATTTTGTAGGTATATCATTTTTTCTTAGTAAATTATTTGAGATGTTTTTTTTTAACTTAAAAAATTGTTAATTATGTAATTGTTTTTAGAAAAGTGGGTCAACCGATTCCGTCCGTTTGTCCTGGCCTCTACAGCCCAAAGCAATGGGTCGATCAACTTCAAGTTTAGAAAATAAGGCTTTGAGCAGATTCGCGTTAGGTGTTTTTAAATAACAAGAGTCTTCATACAAATTTGTTGGTCAAAAATCGATAGTTCGAATTTTTTTAAAAACAAACCGATTGATATTTTTAAATTTTCGATAATATTAGTTTTTTTAAATTTGGCTTCTTTCAATATACAAAAATTATATTTCTATCGAGAAGACCACCCATCCAGAAGACCACCATCCATAGAAACGTTATCTTGTAATTAAGTTTTCTCAAGAACTGTTCTATAAAAGCTTTTATACTTTCTTAATAATATTTGATGATCAAAAATGTCATTAATTTTACTTTTGATTTAAAAAAAGGAAATAAATACATTTCTTCGAAATTCAATATCTTAAAAATGGGTCATAAATTGTTTACGAAATTGAAATATAAAGCGTATATTAATAAGCTGTAAATAACTTAATAGCACACAAATATTTTTTAAAACTGAAATTGAAATATTTTATACACACGGTCTAACGATTTTCAAATAAAAATTTAAAAAAAAAGATTTTGGTTTTTTGAGAAATCGAATGTCGTAGAAATGTTTGAAATTAAACATTTTTGCAAGTATACCTATAAATTTCAAAATACGGGAAATATTTTTGAAGAGACCCTTTGGATACTTAATGTTATCTCAAGACATTTATTTTTATTCCGGTTCCAACTCAATTTCGTTATTGTTTTTAAAATACTTAGATTCCAAAATCCTGGAATTTCTGTTATCTCAGATGATGCGAGCAATTTATTTTGTAGAAACAATTAAACTTCTGGAAGGGTTGTACTGGCTATTTTTTAAAGGAATCCTATGTTTAGTAGATTTATCTATAAGACGCTTAAAAGATATTATTTTGTTTTGTTATAAGGAAGTTCTGAGTTTATGGATTTGTTCGTATCACCAAAATTATTTTTTTCAAAACGTATTTTGTAAAAATTAATTAACTCTAAAATTTATTCTAAAATCGAAATTAATAAAAAAAGTCTGTGAAAAGGAAAAACAAAATGCTTAGCAGAGATCCAAGATACTAGACTTTTGTATGCACGAGTCTAATAACACTAAAAGCTTTAGAACTTGACAAATAAAATCTTAATAAACTTGATATATACAATTTCGATACACCGAGTTTTAAAAAATAAAATTTCGTGAAAAGATTGGTCGTAAGTATTTTTAAACTATATTAAAGTCCACTACCAAAAGTTTTTTCTACGTTTAAAATAGACTTTGTTGTCTTCGATGGCTACTGTGGTTTTAAGGCTTATTTGAATAGATCTACAATTTAAGAAAGTGCGAGAGTCAAATCACAGGGGTCAAATCACAAGATTTTTGTGACAAATTTCCTCAGCGCAAGAGCACCATGCAATGAAACCGCGCCAGTAAAATAAAGACTGTGCTTTGAGCTGTATTTCACATAGTGCCATCGTGATGAAACCATCATGTCGTAGGTGTCTGTATTATCCAATTCAGGGAACGAGAAGTTGGTGATCAGCGATCTATAGCGATCGCTGTAGAAGGTGATAGCCTGGTCAACTTAATTTTGGAAGAAGTACGGTCAGATGACGCCTTCAGCGTGAAACTCGTGAAACTTAAGTGGATTGGTGTCGTCCCAAATCCGGCAATTTTACGTACCCATTCATCCATAAATGGGCCTTATCGCTAAAATTATTTTTCTTCGAAAATTGGGATCAAATTTCAACTGTTCCAAAATCCAATTATCGAACACACGACGTCTGGTCGTTTGGTTTCAGCTCTTTGTACAGTTGGATTTTGTATGCGTTCAGGCCTAAATCATGGCGGTCTGCCACGGCCCAAGTTCTTGTAAGCGACGCACGTCGAATTGACTCCATTGGTAGATCGTGTTCGTTGACATACAGGTGTAAGCAGATTGTTCACTAAGTTTATTTTTAACTTCCCATAGGAAGTTATTATAATGGGTCGGATTTTTCAAATTGAAAATGTTGACATTTCTCGACGTTTCAAAATTGCTAGAGGCGAAATAAAAGATTTTTAGAAAGATGTCTGTGCGTGCGTGTGTATGTACGTTCGTACATCGGTACGTCCGTACATTCGACGTTTTTTGCGTCGTCCATAGCTCAAGAAACAGAAGGGATATCGATTTCAAAATAAATTTTGTTACACAGATAATAACGCCGAAAGATGCAAAAAGGGCTCTCAAGAAAATTGCGTGGGTGGTTTTTTTACCATAGCAGTTTGAAAAAAGGTGAAAATTTTGGTTAACCTCAATATCTTACGAATCAAAACCGCTAGAGACTTGAATTAAATTTTATATTATATATTGTAACGTGATATCAAAGAAGTATATTTTTTGAAAAAAAAAACATTCAACGGTTTTTTTATAAATCAAAAAAACTGAAACAAAATTTGTCACCTCCAAAATTTTACGACTAAAATATGATTTCATCTTCAAAAGAATTTTGTGCAACGAAGAATAATGTTTTTTGACATCTGATAAAATTTTGAGAAAAATCGAATTAACAGTTTTTTTATAAAAAATAAAATTCTAAAAATAAACATTACTCAAAGTTGGTAAAAATTGAATATCGATTTAAATATCTTTTCAAAACTTTAAGATATTGGCTTTAATTTATTTTTATCTTTCAAAAAATATTGTTGTCAACATTCAGTAAAATGTTGAAAAAATCGAATTGACAGTTTTTTACAAAAAATTAAAAACCGAAAAAAAATTAACAAAAGTTGTTAAAAAATGTTTTTCAACTCAAATATATGTTTTCAAAAATTTGAGATAATAGCTTCTAACTAATTTTTACTTATAAAAAATATTGTTTTCAACATTAGGACAAATTTTGAGAAAAATCTAATTGACAGTTTTTTTTACAAAAAAACAAAAACCGACAAAAATTTAACAAAAGTTGGTAAAAATTGATTTCCGACTCAAATATCTTTTCAAAAATTGTAGATAGTGGCTTTCAATTACTTTTATCTCTCAAAAAATATTGTTGTCAACATTCAGTAACATTTTGAAAAAAATCGAATAGACAGTTTTTTTACAAAAACTTAAAAACCGGTAAAAAATTAAAAAATGTTGGTAAAACATGATTTTCGACTCAAATATCTTTTTAAAAATTTGAAATAATAGCTTCTTATTAAAATTTACTAATAAGAAATATTGTTTTCAACATTACGACAACGTTTGAAAAAAATCGAATTGACAGTTTTTGTACAAAAAATTAACAAAAGTTGGTAAAAATTGATTTTCGACTCAAATATCTTTTCAAAAATTTGAAATATTGGCATCAAACTTATTTTATTTCACAGAAATATTGTTTTCGATATTCAGTAATTTTTATATAAAAATCTAACAATCTGTTTTTTCATAAAAAAATAAAATCTACAAAAAATAGTACGCAAATTTGGTAAAAATTGATATAGACAATCTTTTAAGCAAGACAAATCGACAGACGGGATGGGAAGTTATCAGTGTAGGTCGCATCCCACAAAGACAAAATTGTAGTTACAAGTCAAGTTTTAGTGCCTTAAATACAAGATGTGGATAGGATCAACATGTGAAAAACTTGTACACCCTTTAAAAGAACCATAATTAAAACAAACATAATTAATAATATGATATGATTTGTGATACTGCAGTTGTAAATTTCCAGCCACGGGGGATTCCCCACTGGCCCCTCTCATAACAAAAGATCGTGCAGAAGAACATATTTCGGTAGAGTAGTACGAACTGATATACAAACCTGCACTAAATAGAATATTTGGAATGAAAATAATTGGAATAACCTTCATTTTATTCATAGTCTATTAAAAAAAGATTATTTACAAAAAAGATTAACTTTTAATTGAATTCTAATATTTATTATATATATTTTAAATGAAGGCAAGGAAATTTCGGGCTATTCAATACTTTCCATTTTAGTTACCAATACTAAACTCATTTTCTGAAACCATTTTTGATACCGGAAACATTCGAAAATGGTAATTGAATTCGTGTTCACTGCTTCGTATGTCTTTTCGAACTCCCTTCAAAACGTTTATTTTAGGTCTTCTTTTGCGTTCAAGAATGTCTACATCCTTTCATGTTTTACCAGTCCTAACAGACACTCCACTCAACTATACCGAAGTTCGCATCATGTATAGATAAGTTAAGGGAATCATATTAACACCACCTTTTTTGGAAATCTATTCCAATGTCTCTTGGATATTCAGGAGGATGAGCATGAGACACCTTTTTAAGGGATCGGTCGTTTAGAACCTCTCTTCTACAATCATTGATGTGAATTCTTCTGATACCAATCAATACGAACACAAAATCTCTTGAAAATTTCTTGGAAATAATAATTGAGTTCTATATTTGGTACAACACCTTCCTGCCGGAAATTGTTTGAGACTATTCGAGTGCTTACACTTACACCAACCATTAAGTCTATACCTATATACATGATATTAGATATAATAATATAATTCGGTACATCTATTTTCATCCTGCGGCTGACCATTTCTCAGGAAATCCATTATCGATGCGTATCAGTGAATGTTAACAGATAATATTATGGTCTTGTTGTGGCTAGAAGTGAAAATATATATACCTCATAATTGTGGTTATACTCGTATATACTTTGTGGAAGGAAGAGGTCCAATGCGGTCTTCAAGTTTTTCTTATCTTTGAGGGTATTTTAAATTCTTACAAATGGAACTTTTGTTGGCCTAGGTTTGTGTAAAAATTGTGTTGTTTGAAGTATCTCGATTGTTTCGTTTCGTTAAAGGCTTATTATCATTTTGCGAAATTTTGATGACAAAAGTAAACAAAAAGTATTCCAAGGACTGTTCAATGGACTTTCATCGAAGCATTTAATGTCATCAAATAATTCTCGTACTACCAATTTGAAATTAATGCTTTTATTTATGAGCTGATGGCTGCATCATGAACGCTATGATGATAGCTATAAATGATTGGCTGGCAATATTATTACCAACATTTTATGGTGTCGGTACCTATGTGCGTAATATTCTCATTTGGAGCATAAGATGATGGCTCTTAAAATGACAACAACGAAAATGTTGGTACATATTTATTGGCTTAATGAAAAAAAAAACTTCTTTAATAAATTGCACGATGGGGCGTAATTGAGTGAAAGTATATAAAGCAATTACCTCGCATAGAGTTTTCATCCCCTAGGGTGTGTTTTATATAGCTCATAAAAGACGAAGAAGATGATAACGATTGGCAAACATTGACATCATCTAAATTAAATTATAGCCATAAGATATTATACATTCTATGTATATAAAAATGGAAATGTGTATAGACATCTAAGCATTAAATCGAACACTATAAGTATCTATAATATTGGTTAACGAAAGATAAAGGAGATGGACCTTTTAAATCAATTAAAATCATTTTGTGATGACGTCTGGTGTCCTGATCCTATCAATATAGTTTAACTTGATACTCATTATTTGCATGTAACTTTAAGTAACAAAAAGAAATTTTTCCATCCTTTCCATTATTATTTTTTCTAACTTTATTCGCCAAAATGAAGAAAGCATTCATCTATCCGTGAGTTTGGTTCTTCTAGTTTTATTACATTTCAAGGTAACTAGAGTTATACAGATGCAGTAAGATGCAGAAAGGGCTCTCAAAAAAATTGCGTGGGTTGCTATTTTCCAAAGAAAAAATGTGATGTTGCTTAGCACTAAATATCTAACGAACCAAAAATGCTAGAGACTTAAATTAAATTTTATATGATATACTGTAGCGTGATACCAAACAAATGTATTTTTAGAAAAAATCCAACTAACAGTTTTATTCGAAAATCAAAATAAATAAAAAAAAATGTGTCACCTTGAAAATTTTACGAATACAAAATGATTTTATCTCCAAAACAATTGTGTGCAACGAAAAATAACGTTTTTAACATCTAGTAAAATTTTGAGAAAAATTGAATTGATAATTTTTTTTAAACCTAAAAAAAACATTACTCAAAGTTGGTAAAAATTGAATTTCGACTCAAATACCTTTTCAAAAATTTAAAATTACGGCTTCCAATAAATTTTAACTTATAAGAAATATTGTTTTCAACATTGGGAAACATTTTGAGAAAAATCAAATGGACAGATTTTTTTACAAAAAATATCATTTTGTAAATCTAAGATTATGGCTTTTGACTAATTTTATCTAATAAAAAATATTGTTTTTAATATTCAATACAATTTTGAGAAAAGTCGAATGGACAGTTTTTTACAATAAATGAAAACCTAACCAAAAAATAATAAAAGTTATTAAAAATTGATTTTCGACTCAAATATCTTATAAAAACTATGATATATTGGCTTTAAAATAATTTCATCTTCTAAAAACTATTGTTTTCAAACCTTCTATAAAATTTTGATACAAATCCAATTGACAGTTTTTTTTACAAAAAATAGAAATCTAAACAAAAAAATTAATAAAAGTTGGTAAAAATTAAGTATCGACTCAAATATCTTTTCAAAATCTTGAGATATTAGTTTAAACTATTTTCATCTTTTAAATAAAAATATTGTTATCAACATTCAGTCAAATTTTGAAAAAAATCGAAAAGACAGTTTTTTCTACAAAAAATAAAAACTTAAAGGAAAATTAACCAAAAGTTGGTAAAAACTAATTTTCGACTCAAATGTCTTTTCAAAAACTTGAGATTTTGGCTTTGAACTAATTTTAAATTATAAAAAATATTGTTTTCAACATTCAGTGTAATTTTGAGAAAAATTTAATATACAGTTTTTTTTTACAAAAAATTAAAAACCTTACAAAAAAAACAATACCAAAACTTATTAAACATTTACTTTCGACTCAAACAGCTTTTTAAAAATTAAAAATATTGTCTTCAAACTTTTTTTATTCCACAGAAAATATTGTTTCCGATATTCATTTAAATTCTTATAAAAATCCAGGAGTCCGTTTTTTTCATAAAAAAAATAAATTCTGCAAAAAATAGAACGTTCATTTGGTAAAAATTGATATTCGGTTCTCGGTATCACGTGAACAGTAGAAGATATTGTCTTCAAATTAATTTAATTCATCCAATTTGTATTTATGTATGTACATATATAAGACATACAAACTTTTAAAAAATGCTAATCTCTAACAAAAACAGATTTCGAAATCAAACTATCTAATTATATGAAAACTATGTTGTTGGTAATTTTAAAATTTGTAAGAATAATTCAAATCACGACTTAAAATAAAACACGATAACCTAAAAACTTTTAAGTTTGTACGTTTGTAGTGTGAGTTGCATCCCATCCTTTTTTAGATTTAAAAAATGGATAACCCTAGATGAGGAACTCATAAACTACAGGGCGGATTAATTGTTCGCTAACGCCTCAAACAACTCGAAATATTCAGCACTATCAGAAACTAAAACCAGGGATAAGGCTTGGGTCAGGGCAAGCTTATTCACTGTACAGCAGTATGCGATTTGTACATTGTATATATTTTAAAGCTCCCTTTAAATAATTTTTGTTCATTTCAAAACAAAAAAACGTTCCTAAATAAATGTTACATTTTTATGTTGTTAAAAATATCATCGCGTCACACAAATAAAATATTATCACGCCGTCATTTTAATCGACAGATTTTAAGCACAAAATTAAAAACTACAAAAATATTTCAAGATTGCTTAAACTAGTCAAAATTCACAATAGAAAACAACTAAAACTTCAATTTATTCTTGAAGTTCTTAGCTTAATTGCTTACCCATTTCATTCAAATTACATTTTCAAAAAAGTGACATCAAAAATTCACTTCTTTGTCAACACAACGGGACCGATCTTGATACGAGATACCACAAAATTCACTTTTTTTTTCAATAATCGAACTTTTATTTGTACTCACTTTTTTAATGCACAATTAAAATAAATTTTCTTATTTTGCTCTAACGAACTTAACACTAAAGAAACCAAATTCAAATTTTCAAATTTTCAAATTAAACCGCCAAATAACATTACGAACACTGCAGAACAAACCAACCAATCAACCGATACGAGACGCGACGACGACCGACGACGATGGCCGAGCTACGGAATGAATGAAAAAGAAAATAATTTAACCGTAATTCACATTTTACAAGAAAAAACACTTTACCTCCCAATTAATCGATATTTTTAATGCATTAACTTAAACCTAACAACTAACTTCACATTTTGTTTAAACTTTTTTTTACCGCACATTGAAAATAAATATTTTTAATTAATTTTTTGGTTTCGAATTCGAGACAAACGCGAGCACAAGAATTACACAAACAATTAGGTACTGCCAGCCAAATACCAAAGATCAATGAAAAATGTTAAGAGAACAGGAAATGAACTAAAATGTGTCATGGCGGCGGAAGATGGCAGCGAAGAGAAGTTTAGTAATGGTCGTGTTCATTGGGTTCAAATGCATGGATTCTGAACTATTGGAATTATGGAAAACTAAGACCCCGATTACAAGAGTGGATCGAAACGAAATCGAAACGAATCCAAATTTGGATTTCTATCCTCAGAGACTGCAAGATTGAATTTAAATGAAGTCGTAATGAAATCTATAATAGAAAAGTGTTTCTCATTTTACAAATGCCAGATAAGACTTTAAATGAAAAATAACCAGAAAGCTTATATATTAGTTCAATGTATTGTAAACTAATTATATTTGCTTGTAATAAGCTAAATCGTCATTTGAAGAACTTGGTAAAGTATGCAATCAGGTTTTTGAGAGGTTTTTAACAAAACAAAACAGTCGATTTAATTTTTGTTGTAACCTTTTCTGAGCATTAAAATTTTATAAGATGAATTAATTTTTAAATTTGTTTAAGAAATTTAGATCAGAAATAAAACTTTCAGTAACAGTTTTTTTTTTAAGTTGTTACAAAATGTCAAAAACATTATTCTTTGTTGAATAAGATTATCCTAGAGATACTATCATGTTTTGTTTATAATATAATCGAGGTGAGAAATATTATTATCAGTTCTTCAATATTTATTAAGTTCCTATAGGAAGTTATTGTAATGGGTCCGATTTCTCAAATTGATCATTTTCACATTTCTCGGCGTTTCAAGGTCCCTAGAGTCGAAATAAAGATTTTTAGATGTCTGTGCATGCGTGTGAACAAACCTTCGAACGTTCGCGACGTTTTTTCGTCGTGCATAGCTCAAGATCCAGTAGAGATATCGACTTGAAATAAATATTGTTTACAGATAATAAAGCAGAAAGATGCGGAAGGGGCTCTCAAGAAAATGGGGTGGGTGGTTTTTTTACCATAGCAGTTTTAAAAAAGTGAAATTTTGGTTAACCCTAAATATATCACGAACCAATGATGCTTGAGACTTGAAATAAATGTTATGTAATATATTTTAACGTGAAACCAAACAAGTATATTTTTGGAAAAAATGCAATTAACTTTTCTCAAGTGGATTTCAAGCTTTTTGGTTACTAGAAAACAAGTTGTGAACATTTTGAACTCGGTGTCAACAAAAACAATATATGTACCATCTGGTGTTCCACAAGGGAACCATCTTGGTCCATTGTTGTTTTTGATTTTCATAAATAAATTTGCGGATGAATTTAAAATATTTGCAGCTGTTAAAAGTATCAATGATTGTGTATTAATACAAAATGATATTGATACTATAAACGATTGGTGTAAAAGTAATCATCTTTCGCTTAGCATCAATAAATGTAGTTGTCTTTTTCTCGATGTCATAATATTATTAATTATTATTGTAATATTTCAAACGTTATTTTTTGTAGAGTTTTGGATATTAAGGACTTCGGTGTAGTGTTCAATGACAAATTAAATTTCTCTGTTATTTCTAAAGCGAATTCAATGTTGGGCTTTCTTAAAAGAAATTGTGCCGAATTTTCGAATCTATATGCAATAAAATCCGTCTATATGTCTCTTGTACGTCTTCATTTGGAATATGCTTCAGTTGTATACAGTTTCAAAGAATGGTATTGATAAAGTTCAAAAGTCTTTTACAAAATTTGTAGTTCGACAACTTAAATGGAATTTAGATTCAATGCCATGTTATTCTACAAGATGTTCCGATTAACTTAATCTAATAAATGTGTATGTTCCCCAAAGATATTTAACTTCAAGACAATTGTTTTATATACAATATCATAGATTTAATTATGGTTTAAATGAACCAATTTCAAGATGCATGAAATCATTTAATGAATTTGAATTATATTTAGATATAAGCCTAGAAAGGAATGTTATTAAGCAATATTTAAATGATAAATTAATTAATAAGTATGTAGATAAAAGCAATCTCTAAGAGTTAACTTGATAGATGAAGTAAATAAATGAATAATTTAACGGTCTTTTTATAGATCAAAAAACAGACAAAATAAATTGTCACCTCGAAATTTTTATAAAAATGATTTCATCTATAAAACAATTTTGTGCAACGAGTAATAGCATTTAAACTTCTGGAAAAAAATCAGAGAAAAATCAAATTGACAGTTTTTTTTTAAATAAAAACCTAAAAAGAAACATTATCCAAAAAAATAAAAATGAATTTCGACAAAAACTTGAGATTATGGCTTCGAACATATTTTATCTTCATAGGAAATATTGTTTTCGGACAAATTTTGAGAAAAATCGAATTGACTATTTTTTTAAAACTTTTTAAAAATAAACTTTCGACACAAATATCTTTTTAAAACTTCAGTAGTTTTTTTATAAGAATCCAACAGTCCGTTGGTAATTTTATAACAGTCCGTTTGTCATAAAAAATTAAATCTACAAATCCATTTCTAAATATCTCCCAAAATATTTTCATTCATTCAATTTGTAAAAAATTAATAAATACTACTAAAATTGGTAAAAATTTGTTTTTGACTAAAAATCTATTTAAGAAAACTAGATGCTCAAACTAAACTATTTCTTTATATGAAAAATATTGTTATTAATCTAAAAATTTTTAATAATAATTTAACTGACAACTTTTTTAACCCAACAAGAAAACTACAAACTTTTATACAAGACAAATCGACAGACGGGATGGGAAGGTATCAGTGTGGGTCGCATCCCAGCCACATTTTTAGCTTTTTCACTTAGACAGTAAACTGTTTGTCCAAACTCCAAACTCTAAGCTTATTCTAAAGCAGAAGAGTTTAATAAAAATGTATCTATTCTAATACTTAAATGGAAGATATTTAGGAAGCTATTGGAATCTAATAAGTTAGGAGTTGTCCAAGTATTTTTACCATTCTTTGTTGTACCACAGCTCATCTTGAGCTTCATAACTAGTACATGTGTTTAATTTAAAGATGGATACTTACTATTTAATTCAAATAAAAATTCAATTTTCTTCAGTTGCCCTTAGGCATTAAATCAAATTTTAAGGCACTCATGTACAAACATTTCATCTTATGGTAAGTGTGTGGTATTTCTCTGATATTGTACGAGCAAAATCTCTTTCCCCATTTATTGGATGGGTTTTGCCTATAACTATGTTAGGGTTTTGCATGTTACTTGTTGCTGGAAGACTTCTTTATAATGAAGAAAAAGAAGTACAATCAATGATTTATTGTAAGTTTTTCAATATGTCGAACATGATTTCACTTTGCATCTGCAATCATTATGGGCCTATTTTCAGCCTTTCTTGTAAAAAAAATTACTAACATAATAGCTCCTGAAATTTTGTGTAATAGAGAACTAAGAATTAGGTGCAAAAGTTGTTCCATGTGAATTCTGTTTTTAAAATTCAAAATGGAATTCGTGTTGAAAAAGTAATTATACTACAGCTGCACACAGTTTAACTTTAATTGTATTTTATATTTTAGCTCAGTTGCATAATGGCATAGGCATTTCTTCCCCCAGAGATCCTGTACGCCCTATAATGACCAAGACTTATATTCAAGTATCATTTTGAGAAGGTGTTTTTAAAGGAACCTTTCACTTTGTGTATATGTGGTATTTAGTTCCACTTTATAAACTACGAGTAGAAGTTACTTCAAAATTAATGACTCTGTTTGTCAGTAATTTCTTTTGACTTATAATATACTTTGGTATCTCGAAAAACGCATTTATGTTAGTATGTTGAAAAGCATTTAATGGCCTACATTTTTCACGTTTTGAGAAAGTAATTTTGAATATAATATGAACAACTGTGTTAGATGTCAAAAAGGGTGGGGTGTTGAATATTTTCTTATCTATCTAAGCTGCTAGTCTGACAAATTGAACAAAAATAAAAAGAGTTATTAATTTATTTGTAAATTATTTTCAAACAAAATGAAGGTTAAATAAAAGCACTACTTTACCATACCACTAATATTGTTTCGTTTGCACCCAAGTGTATTCAAGGTATACAAATATTTCTTCCTCCGTCTAAAACAATTACAAATTTGATAGCATCTTTTAAGCTTGATTAACGTCCATTTAAATACAGTATTTTAGATATTCGTTTCGTAAAAGTAAATCCTACCTATAATTCTATGTTTTAACTGGGTTAGTAATAAAACAAAGCGAACAACATTAAAGTCCACTAAAAATGTCAAGATATTATTTTATTGCTTGTATACATTTTGCAAATCAGACAAAAACACTTGTTTCATATAAAAGTGTTGTATTTTGATGAATTCTAAAATTAACATTCAACTTGAACACAAAAAATATCAAGATAAATACAATAAGAATGAGAATAAGAATACAAAGAGATAGCAACTTTTCTACATAATAAAAGAGATATCTTTTATAAATCCCTGGTCATAAAATCGAAAGGACTTCTCTCACTTAAGTCAAATTCCTAATAGGCTCTTAGTCCGAACTTAAGCCATTCATTTTCTTGATTAAATATTTATAAAGGAACTCAAATTATTCGAAAAGATAGACAATAAAATGTGTACAAGAGCATACCTTACCTACCTACTCAAGCTTTGAAGGAAACCAGGCGTTGAAAAATATTTAATTTTTCAATTTAAAGTTTCGAGTATCGTCCTTAAAATCTTTACATGCATAAATAAAATTTGTCATTAAACAACGAAAAGCACGAATTGAATTTAGTCAAAGGGATACGCTGGGGACAAGGGTGTTTTTTGTGCTACAATTTGTTATTTACTGAATTATTAATTTTTCATTTAAATTATTTTTGATGGGAAAATAAACATTTTTCTGCTGATTAATGAAAGTGAAAGAAAGACATAAGAGATTTTGTTAAACTATTAGTAATATGAACGGTGTCCGAAGATTAGCCTTGTGTACGCTGCTGAATTTTAAAAGAATACATATTTAAAGTTAGAGACTTATTAACTTCCCATAGGAAGTTATTGTAATGGGTCCGATTTGTCAAATTGAAAATTTTGACATTTCTCGACGTTTCAAGGTCCCTAGAATCGAAATAAAAGATTTTTAGAAAGATGTCTGTGCGTGCGTGTGTACGTACGTTCGTACGTCCGTACGTCCGTACGTCCGTACGTTCGCGACGTTTTTTTCGTCGTCCATAGCTCAAGAACCAGAAGAGATATCGACTTCAAATAAATTTTGTTATACAGATAATAAGGCAGAAAGATGCAGAAAGGGCTCTCAAGAAAATTGCGTGGGTGGTTTTTTTACCATAGCAGTTTGAAAAAAAGGTGAAAATTTTGGCTAACCCTAAATATCTTACGAACCAAAAACGCTAGAGACTTGAATTAAATTTTATATAATATATTGTAACGTGACACCAAACAGGTATATTTTTTGAAAAAAATCAATATAACGGCTTTTTTTATAAATCAATAAAACTGAAAAAAAAATTTTGTCACCTCAAAAATTTTACGACTGAAATATGATTTCATCTCTAAAACAATTTTGTGCAACAAAAAAAAATGTTTTTGACATCTGATAAAATTTTGAGAAAAATCGAATTGACAGTTTTTTTTTACAAAAAATAAAAACCTAAAAAAAAATTATAAAAATTGGTAAAAATTGATTTTCGACTCAAATATCTTTTCAAAACTTTGAGATATTGGCTTTAATTTACTTTTATCTTTTAAAACATCTTGTTGTCAATTCAGTTAAAGTTTGAAAAAAATCGATTTGACAGTTTTTGTACAAAAAATTTAAAAACCGAAAAAAAATTAACAAAAGTTCGTAAAAAGTGATTTTCGACTCAAATATCTTTTAAAAACTTTGAGATAATAGGTTCTAACTAATTTTTTCTTATAAGAAATATCGTTTTCAACATTAGTGTAAATTTTGAGAAAAGTCGAGTTGACAGTTTTTTTACAAAAAATAAAAACCTGAAAAAAAATGTATAAAAGTTGGTAAAAATTGATTTTCGACTCAAATATCTCTTCAAAAATTTGAAATATTGGCTTCAAACTTATTTTATTTCAGAGAAAATATTGTTTTCAATATTCAGCAATTTTTATATAAAAATCCAACAGTCCGTTTTTTTCATAAAAAATAGTGCGCAAATTTGGTAAAAATACATATAGACAAACTTTTAAGCAAGACAAATCGACAAACGGGATGGGAAGTTATCTAATTAAGAGAATGATTCAAAAAAAAATGTTAATTTTATAAATGGGGAATTCATGATCAGAATCCCTTTAACTCATATAGAAAATCTGCCAGAATAGTAATAAAAAAACATGCTAATAGAAGAAGGTTTTGTAAAAATCAAAAGTTAAAAATAGCAAAACAAAGTTCATTTAACAAATGAAGCTTTTTCGTAAATTGATCGAGTCCAGTGCCAGCGGGAACGAGTGTATCCCAGGAATGTTTTTAAAAGAGCATACTAGTTTCGAAGACTCAACATGTCACTATAGACTCCTTCGTCCAGTATTTAATTGTTTAATCATGTAGTTCATAAGCTAAAATTAGTTTTTTTACCTTTTACCTTTTAACTGTTTTTTTTTTGTTTTTCATTTCACACTTAGCGGTTGATTTAGAAGTTTTAACCAAACAATTTACTTACCATATTTCGTTGAACCGAGCTTAGAGCTCACCTCAATTCTTTATTTACCTGAAGTTAAGATTTATTTATTCTAAACTGAGATAAACCTTTGGTGGAAACATAGCAAAACATAAATATCTTTTCTATTGTTTTCTCCTGCAAAATAAGCCCAGTTAGCCCATTTTCACTAACAACACTAAAAAATATCAACAGTAATAGATTGATTTTTCCCCAATGGAAAACACATGATTCCAAATGCACAACTACTCAACGAACACAACCATCGAGATACAAATGCAATATCAACCGTGCCAACATTTGAGATAGAATCACATAAGGTCTATTCGAGACTCGTATAAATGTCAAAAACCCCTCCGTAGTAAGATTCTATTTTAACTTTAATCGGAACGGTACGGTAATCGTACTACGGATATTGTTTTTGTTATTCGCGTAAAATCTTACTATACTATTGATAGATTTTCCAACAAAACACGGGTAATGGTTCGGTTACCGCGACATTAATAATGAATCTTTTCTGATAGAAATGGTGCGTCTATGCGTTCCTGCTAAAAGCCGTTGTAGAAAGCGAATATCATCGATTTAACGGAATTTTTGGTGGGTTTGCAGATAAATAAGTTTAAAACGATATTCATAAGGTAAATCGAAGAAATCTGCGTTGTACAGATTAAATTGTTTGAGATTGATAGCTCTGATGATTAGACCAGACTTGACTAGCGTGTTATAGTGGAGGCCTAACAAAGGTGGTATATAATAACTTTGTCAAATAGGGGTTCGAGAATTACTTAGACCAAAGTTTGATAACCAAAGGATTAGTCGGCCTTTTGAATAATAAAATCAGAATTGGCTCGAAAATTTAACTAAGTTTTTCAAATAACTCCTGGATCGCAACAGACATACAGAATGAACGGTAACATCGTACAGGCTGCGAGTTTGATAAGGAAGATGTTAACGCTTACGGGTGAATATAACATACCATATATAATCTGGTGAGTAATTTAATCAAAAACTTTGCTAAATCGGTAGTAATATCGTCCACTTCTTTTCCTTTCTCTAGAGAGTTTATAGCTTTGGACACAAATTCAGAAAGCTTGGTTGTAGTAGATGTGTCTTTTAGAAAGCCATGTTGTTGGGAAGAAAAAAAGGTTTACAATTAAAATAGAAAGCGTTGTAGATAATTTATTCGTGAGGCTTTACATAATATTGAAGAAAGCTTGGCTATGGGTCTGTTATTGTTGCACCTTTTTTTTATGAACAGGAACAATAAAGGAATATTTCCAATGGAAGATAGCTTGAAAAATATACAGGCAAAACAGAGCTGATTGTATGCTTCACTTTTTTAATAATACTGCAGGCAAACTATTTAGAATAGAAGAAAAATAATTTAAAAAAAAAAATAGATTAGGTGGGTCAACAATCCGTTGATAACTAGGGCCTAGTAGCTTACAACTCTCAACCATTCCTGTGCGCGAGTTGTCAGGGATAAAGGAAACCTACAATTTTAGGCCGAATCCAAACGGTTAACATGAGAAAGTATATTTCATGATAAGAATTTCTCTTGGAGAATTTGTCAATTCCTCGAAAAGGGCAGTAACCGTGTTGGGTTAAAAAAGTTGTTAGATGAATTATTCTTAAATTTTGTTAAATTACCAACATCATTTTTCATATAAAGAAATAGTTTAGTTTGAAAATCTAGTTTTGTTAAAAAGATTTTTAGTCGAAAATGGATGTCTACCAATTTTAGTAGCATTTTTAAATTTTTTACAAATTGAATGAATTAAATTAATTTGAGAGATATCGAGAAAAGAAAATCAATTTTTACCAAATGATCGTATTATTTTTTGTAGATTTTGTTTTTGTATGAAAAAACGGAATATTGGATTTAAAAATCAATAATAAATAAACATCGAAAATAATATTTTGTGTAAAACAAAAAATGTTGGAAGACAATATTTTCAATTTTTGAAAGATATTTGAGTCGAAAGTGAATTTTTAGGAAGTTATAGTGTTGTTTTTTTAAGTTTTTATTTTTTGTAAAAAAAACTGCCAATTAGATTTTTTCTCAAAATTTCACTGAACATTGACATCAATATTTTTTTAAAAAAGTAGTTAAGAGTAGTTTGAAGCCAATATCTTTAAGTTTTAAAAAGATATTTGATTCGAAAATCAATTTATACCAACTTTTATTAATTATTTTGTTTTGTAAAAAAATTGTCAATTAGTTGCGAGCCATAATCTTAAGTTTTTGAAAAGATATTTGAGTCAAAATTCAATTTTTACGAACTTTGAGAAATGTGTCTTTTAAGTTTTAATTCATTTGAAGTCGATATCTCTTCTGGTTCTTGAGCTATGGACGACGGAAAAACGTAGCGAACGTACGGACGTAAGGACGTACAAACGTACGTACACACGCACTCACAGACATCTTACTAAAAATATTTTATTTCGACTCTAGTGACCTTGAAACGTCAAGAAATGTCAAATTTTCAACAATAACTTCCTATGGGAGTTTAAAAATTTTAACAATTATAGCCGCTGTTTGCACTTTTGTATTTTTTAATTCCCTCACACTCGTAAGACTTATTTTTATGGTCACCAGAAAGATAAAGGTTAATACAAATAATAATTCTTAAAGATAGAAACAATCTTTAAGAGAGAATTCATAACTTATCGATGACATACCTTCCTGCCTTCTTTTGAAAATGAAACAAACACCCATCGATATCTCCTTAAAGTTATTAATTTTTTGGATACAAAAATGAAACCTCTTAGGTATTATGAAACATCACATAAAAGGTTTTCAACTGAATTACGTAAAATAACTCAGAATGTATCAAACAATTTGTACGTATTAATTTCATATTTGTTTGTCTTAAAGTCCAAATTCAAAATATTTACAAATCTTGAAATTGTCAACGATTTCTATATTTTACCCTCAAATATAAATATTATATAATATCCTCTAAACTGATTCTCTGATTTCACCCTCAAACTTCCAACAGCAAAAAATAAAACATACTAATTCCTTAAGATACATTATCTGTAAGTCCTTATAATTTTGGCGCCATTACTTTCAACAACCACCAACGGTCTCGGCACGGGCATTTTGCCAAATTATCTACCGGATATTTAGGTTGTCAAGACACAAAATACTGATAAATGAGTTTCATTCTATCATCTAACCAAAATGGCTTGTACTTGAACATAATTTCCACAGTATAAGATTGTGGTTTCGTATAATATCAGAAATGAGGATCCATTAGTGCCATAAATACCCCCACCGGATGTTACTTTTCTCAAGCGACCTACAAACCATAGTAAACATAGTCGTTTGGAAGAATGAATCAAAAAATTATGAAAGAAAAAAGTATGGATTAAGTAAATTTAAGTTTGAGGTAAATAATCTTGAAAATGACGACAAATTTAAATATTTCGTATCTAAATCACTTTAAGTTTCGTAGACACATAGGAATTATAATGTTACGAGTATATCATTAAGGGAAAAAGGTTTAAAGTATTTTTGTGATTTATCGCAACATTTTCAGTCAACGCCAGTGGTATGACTCAGGGCTTATGAACTATTCATGAATTAATATAGCATTGAACGTTATGCAATGCTGATTTTTGTTATGGACTAAATATAGATATAAGTGACATCCTTTTAATCGGAACTCTGGATTACAGAGATATTATGAATTCTGAATAATAGTTGTACTCATGTTACTCATCGAAATACTGAATTTTAGAACTAAATAGAGAAGCTGATTTTTGGGTATTACTAATTAATTATAGGGTATTCATTAAGGAAGTAAGAAAATCGAACTCTTCATTCTCACAGCCTCATTAAAATAAAAAAAAAATAAAAAAAGGAGTTTGTTCGTAGAATACTACATTAAGATGTGTTGAAGTTCGCCTAAATTATTTATATACCTGAATCGAGTTGAAATGAGCTTGATTCGCCTCGATTCCGGTCGGGGATCGGAGTCGAGTCAAAATTTGTGAACTATTCAGTTCTTCATTGTTTAATACGAATCAAACTATATCACTTACACTTCATAACAAACAGCGAAACACCGTTTGTATTTTAAAAAGTGCTGTCAAACTTAATCATTTTTAAATCTTCTTGTGCGGTGGAAACACCAAAAAGATTAATTTAATCTTTACATAGAAAAGCTTAATTATCTTTTCTATTGTTTTCTCTTGCAAAATAAGCCCTATTAGTCCATTTCCATTAACAAAACTAAATAATATCAACAGTGACAGATTGATTTTTTTCCCCAATGGAAAACAAATGATTCCAAATGCACAACTACTCAACGAACACAGCCATCGAGGTACAAATGCAATATCAATCGTACCAACATTTGAGAACGAAATCACATAAGATCTATTCGAGACTTATATAAATGTCATAAACCCATCTGTTGTAAGGATCTCCTTTATTTTGTATGGGTAGTATCCATACTGCGGATATTGTTTTTGTTATTCCAGTAAAAACCTATTTACATTTGATAGATTTTCCAAAAAAATGAACATTCAAACTTTATAATAAAAAAGAAATGTCATGCAAAAAATATTTTATGTACCCTGTAGATTTAAGATCTTTTTATGAATAAATTTACTTTATAATTTTAAAAGCATTTT
The DNA here is from genome assembly GCF_945859685.1 of Eupeodes corollae. Classification (NCBI taxonomy): domain Eukaryota; kingdom Metazoa; phylum Arthropoda; class Insecta; order Diptera; family Syrphidae; genus Eupeodes; species Eupeodes corollae. Next base: position 52,068,653 of record NC_079149.1, on the reverse strand, counting down.
CTTAATAACCTTACATCATAAAATAATTTTAAAGTCGAATTTGAGTCAAGGCCATACAAACCCGTTGGAAATGTGCAGTTTTATTGCCAGGAAGATAACCTTGCAGACCACTGTAATTGATAAACTGTTGGGCTTTTTGTTGACTTTATTTGTATTTAAGTTAATAACAACAGGATTTTACTTTAATTTTTGCTGGAGTGATTATTTTGCCTTCTTTGTTATATTTGGTGTTTATAAGCATTTCTAGGCAACTACGTATCAATTTTTCCACAAAAATACTAGTATGTAGTAGATGTACAAAAATACTTAATTATACCGAATCCAAAACCTTAAGTTTGATACCTCCTCTGATTTGCATACCAAACCGTAATTTTGTATGCCTGGAAAAAAAGCACGTGTTAAGGATCGTAGAGGATAGAAGACCATTATGGTCGGGAGCCTTATTCGTTGGGAAGTATTATTCGCTGATATCAATTTTAACCTTTTTGAAACAACAATAATGTGTTTGACTTTTAAAAATGTTATTTTCATTTGACAACGTTTTTTATCTTCAATAGGTATTGATTTTCAAAACCCACATGTATGGTGCATGTATTTATTCAGCTACCTATCTCACGTAAAACATTGTTAAGCGTTCAACAACTTTCAATTGAAAACTAGTAAGAGTACTACAGACTCAAACATTAAAAAAATCAAACAAACAAAACTTAAACACATCCTCCCGCAAAACTTTTTCAATATGGCAAAAGCACCCCAGAGAAAAACATGCAATTTGAATTCTGTTGTGTATCTATCCTCGTGAGAATATCCTTTTAGCTTCCCCCTATACAAGTGACATATCTATATACTTTTAAGCAACTTCAACCTCAAGCTCGTTAGATTGTCTGTAACTGAAAAAACAAGCGACACGCAAATTAAAATACCGGAACACCACCCATTCATGGTCTCCCTTGGGGGATTGTGCTATATTCTATTTTTTTTCGTTCAGCTTCAGCCTTGAAACGAGCGTCGACGAGGCTGGAGCTGTATTCCAAGGTGTACTTTCCGCAATTGAGTCGCTAGAGACGACAAGGAATGTCGGCTGTCGGTATATTGCCATTGAATCGAGCGTCCTAGTTAAATTGTTCACAATGAGGAGTGCCGGCGAAGGCGGGAAGTCGGACGACACAATTCCCAGATAAAAGGTAAAGGCTCAACACCATACTCGTACTGAGAAGATGATCAGGAAATACAAACTTAAATTTGTAAAAATACACGTAACTGCTGGTTTGTGCGGAAGAAGGGGATTTTGTAATATATTTCAATACATTTGGACATCAAGTCCTTACAAATGTCCTCATTTTCAAATATAAACATACAAAAAGAAGATATTTTTTATAACGTGTCTTCTTTTAGAATTTTGTAATAAAAAATGCTTACTCAGAAATAACTGGAATAAGTATAAAATGAAACAGTTTCAATGTCTTTGTTATAAATGTTTAATAAAAAATACCTGAGTCCTGAGAAGAATTTATTTTGTTGTTGTCTATCGAAGAGACATTTTTTTCTTTTTATAGAAAAGATTAAGGATTTGAATATTAAAGTGGATGAGATTCATCAAAGAAATAAACATTCGTTTATATTTTTGTTGACTAAAAATAAATACTTTGTAGATATTTTAATTTTTATTCTTCTTCGTGATTTGTGTTTCTTTTTCAAAAATTCGTCATTTTATTGTCAAGTAATTGTGGTTGTTTTTATTTTCCCATTCAATGGCTGTCAGGTTCTTAATGACTTCGTCTGCTAACTTGGTATGGACTCAGAGAAGCATCAAGAGTACAAAATGTGTTCATATTCATATACACAAAGTTAGAAAACAACTAAAAAGATATACAAAAAAACATTAAAAGCATTGACTTTGTTTTCAGGGCGTGGAAACGACGCCAAACTATTGATAGCAGGAAAATTTGAATGCGGCATTATAATCCAAAAAGAAGAAATCGGGAGTGTATCGGAATTCGGCTTTTTAAAATTACACTTTCAAAAAATCCCTCACTCCGTTTCGCCTCCAGATGGCTTCGTTTTTTGTAACATTTCGTTTGGGGATTAAAAGATGAAGAAAAATTATTTTTTTTGTTTAATATTTGAAAAGGAAACATTTTATTTCATTCCACTACAATAATGAATAAAAATGAAGCGTAATTTAGTTGAACTTCTCTAAGTAAAAAATGAAAGTGAATCCAAGGTAAATACTGAATCGAAGCTTTATACTTGCCGTTGTTTACGTTTCATTGAAGTGGTCTTTGGTAAACAACATTTTTTGTTTTTTGGTCTGACGTTAATACAAAAACCAAGTGGATGGTTTTCCAACTTGTGAACACGTAATAGCTATAGCTGCCCATGTAAAAAACAATGATTTTCTAAATTTATCCCGCAAACACTAAGCGATTGGCCTTGCAACTTCTTAATTGTCATTGCGAACGCAAGGAGTACCGGAAATTGCAATCGTTTGAGGTCAAACGGAAGATCAGTCGGAATCATTGGTATTTGAGGAATACATACATTTTCACCTACGTACTTTCCGTTAATAATAGGTGCCTCAATCAATTTCGGCATAAGTCTTTTCACCGCAAGCCGAGTACCGTTGCAAAGTCGCGATGGATTTAAATAACGCAATTTATCATAATAACTGAACCAACTTTGAGTTGCAAGTTATGCGGTGGAAATCCTGGTTACTACAGAGAGTTCAAAAACTCCGTTGGACACTTTACTACATCATCGGGATTTGTTATAGAATCAACGGATTTGTAGGTCACCAAATCACCAGCGAGTCGTTGGTAATAGTAATTAATCAAGTTGTTGCATCCTTGCACTGTTCCATTTCCAACAGATAATAGAAAAAAAATTTTAATTCAACAAATCGGAAGTTTTACAAATGCTTTCTATGGGAAGCTTAACTGAGTTCATAGCTTTTCTGTTGAAAATTTTCCTGAATTTGTCTAGTGTAAAGTTCACGGAGCCCGAGAACTTTCCAACCAATTTAAAACCGTGGAAATGTGTTCTGGAGTTATAGCGTCAGGAAGGAAAACCCGACTTATTTTTATATAGTAGACAATGGCGCAAAACAGCGCTAATTGGATTATAGGCTAGGTTGCCTTGAGATCGCCATTTCTAGACAATGTTTTTATAATTTCGATTTTGCAATCAAAACTAATTGTTTAAACAACAAAATCAGGATAATCACAAACGGGATGATAAAAAACGGTATTATAAGAAACCGGATAACAAAAAGCGAGATTATAAAAAATCTGGATTATAAAAAGAGATATTTTGAAAAACGGGTTTTTAAAATCGGGATTTTAAGAAATATGAATATAAAAAACCGGTATATCGAACCCAACCCGAAGAAATGAAATGAGTAATCGTTCAAATTTTAACAATGGAAGTAAAAAATAACGCACCAGCTAGAGTATCCAACAATCGTCACCACATTCAAAACAAATTTTACGTCTAAAATTGTACAGTTTTGGTTTCTGTTTCGAGTAACCTTCTTACTTAACCTATATTTTGTGTAAGATTTAAATAATTTGAAGTCTATATTTTTCTTTGTTGTCCTAATACTTGAGTCAAAAACTATTTCTTATCATTCGTGTTTTTTTTAAAAAAGTTGTCAGTTGATGTTTACTAAAAAAAATAATTTCAAACCCTATTGTTGTTAATGAGATTTTTAGTCGAAACCCAATTTTTACAAATTTTAGTATCATTTCCTGAAAGTTTTTACTTCATGTATAAACAAATATAATTTATTTTTTTTTCAAAGAAGATTTAGTACAGAATGAAATCATTTTGAAGTCCATATTTTTAATACCTTTATTAATTCACGAGAAACCGAGAATAAAACATCAATTTTTTAAAAATTTGCGTACTATTTTTTGTAGATTTTAATTTTTTTATAAAGAAAAACTGACTTTTGAATTTCTATAACAAAATTTACTGAATGTCAAAAACAATATTTTCTGTGGGATAAAATTATTTCGAAGCCAATATTTATAATTTTTGGAAAGATATTTGAGTCGAAAATCAATTTTTATCCATTTTTGGTTTTGTTTTTTGTTTTAGATTTTAATTTTTTATAAAAAAACCATTAGTTGTATTTTTTCCAAAAATATACTTGATTGATATCAATATATAATATAAATTTTAATTCAAGTAAAGTCAGAGTTATTGTTTCGTGAGATATTTTTGATTAACCAAAATTTTCACATAGTTTTTAAATTGCTATATTACTTTTTGAGATTCCTTGCTGCATCTTTCTGCATTATTATCTCTGTAACAAAATTTTATCCCAGCCCCTTTTTATTATATAATGTATTTATAAGCTTGTGTTCTTAACTACTGCTATTTTAGTAAAGGTTTTGATAAAGCCCAGCCTCACAGAACAATCTTCTCCATCTAGCTCGGTCCCTAGCTAGATTTCTCCAGTTTCGCGTTCCAAGTTAGGTGAGATCACTTTCCACTGGGTTCTGTGGGTGTGGATTCAAAGACGTTTTGGGCTGAGTCGTTGGATTTTTACCTTTCTGGCTAGGTCTACGTTACTGTACAGCTCGTTGTTCCATCTTTTCCTTCACTCCCCTTCTATGCGCACGGAACCGTAGATCACCCAAAGAACTTTTATCTCGAAACGACCCAAGGTTCTATCATTAGCTTTTGTCATAGTCCATGCGGCGCAGGTGTTATTTCCTGCTTTAATAGCGGAGACTAGGTAGATGAAGTCCTCAATTACCTCAAAGTTCTATCTGTCGCTCTGTCTCAATACTCACAAAAGCCCCATTGACATCACGCTGAGTTCTTTCGATTATGTGAATGTCATCATCATCAGCAAATGCTAGTAATTGGACAGACTTGTGAAAGATAGTGCCTCTAGTGTTGAGGTAGGAGCTCTGCACTATTCTTTCAAGTACGATGTTAAAAAAGTTGCATGTCACCACATACAATTGTTTAAAACCTTTTTTGGCATCTAAAGGTTTTGTTAAGTTGTGAATTCCCCATGGTCATCCTGCACAAACGGACGTGTTTGGCAGGGATACCAAAACTAGACATGGTTCTATACAGCTCGTAGATACTCCCATATGTTGCCTTGAAATCGATGAAAAGATGGAGGGTGTCGATTTGATGTTGTTGGGTTTTTTTTTTCCAGGATCTGCCGTAAAGTAAATTTTTGATCGACTGTGAAATTTCCTGATCTAAAACCAGACTGATAAGGACCTATCATAGGCTTTAGACGTTCACATATAACGGCAGAAAAGATTTTGTCATTTGGTCGTCCTGTTAAAACCACATATCGTGCACATCCATATCTTCCAATTCGGGATATATATGTTCATCACCATATCACGGTAGCGAACAGCCTTCACAGTAATTGTTTCACCGGCCTATAATGCCGTCAGCCCATAAATCGTAAAAAACAATCACTCTTTGTGTGTGCATCGGTTTTTCGCAAATTACTCTTATATTATAATTCGTATAAATGTGGCAATTCTGCTAATTGATTAGTCCAAAGATGTGAAAATGCGCCCCATCATTAAAAATGGTTTTCTTCAAAAATTGATCATCCACTCTTGACATTTATCGCCACCATTCTGACAGTTGACGCTGCTTGTAATGGTCAAGAGGCTTTCAATCTGGAGTCAATTTCATCTTTTAAGCGTGTAAATTCAGGTTCTTATGCATAATGTTCATCAACGACAAACTTGAAAGGTTCAATTGTTGGGCACGACGACAAGTTGAGATATACGGTTCAACAGGCACATTATCGCTATTTTCGTTAGAGGTAGGTACCCATTCACTTGAGCTTCTACTCAACTTCTTTTATAAGCAAAAACTACATTTAAAATTTAAATAATTTTTGGTTATATTCCTCTTCCTTCTTTTTTTTTGTCGGATGAAAATATGATGTGTGTGAAGTGAAATGGAGATAAGCTTGACTGAGAAGATTTTTTTTTTCAGACTTTTAGGAAGAATAATAAGCACGTGCAATTTTGAATTATCTTATATGTTTTTTAAGTCTTATAACAAAACATTTAAATTTTAACATGTGCCACTGAATAATTGGTTCATTTGTAAAATATTTCGATTCTGTTTTTACCGAAATAAAACAATATAAATATTCTGGCTACTTAAAATTAAAGAAAAAAAATATTTAAGAACCTTATAAAAAACAATTAGCCTCTTCCATGGCTGATGTCATTTAAAATGTGTCTATTGTTCGAAATTCATACTTTATAGTCGTTTAATTGTCATTCATATCAAATGTCGCTTGCAGCAAAAATATATTGCATGGTTATTTTAAACTTTATATACAAATACATAATTAATATATTTCTTTTTTTTTCATTTACTATTTTTCCTCCGAAATGCGGACATTATTTTAAATTTCCATCGTCAAGTTATATAGAAAACAATTCTTTGTTGTTTTTAAGTATATATAAGTTTGTTTTAAATTAAAATTAAATATATACGTAAAACTTTTATAAAGCTATGAGTCTTATTGAGTATGCACCTGAAACGGATTTATTTTATAGTGAAGTTTTTTAAATACGATCAATAATAATGAATGAAAAGTTTTCAATACAAAATTTTAATACATTAAATTTGTATTGTTCAAATTGTAAGAAATATTTATTCGCTGAAAGAGAATTATAGAAAATGCTCTTGGAAACATGACGACCAATATATTATTTCCGTGGCATGATGGTAAGTGCGTTGGACTTGGGTTTCAATACTGCCTCTTGCGAGTAATTGACAAATCCTCCAAGGGTAATTCCTGTGATGAAAAGTGATTTCTCACATAAGCCGTTCGGATTCGGCTAACAAATACTAACCAGAATATCTAGACGCATCCAGAAATAGTTGAGAGTTGTAAGTTCATAGGCCCTAGATCTCAACGGAATATTGGACCACCTATTTTATTTGAGGTTCAAAGTTAAAACTCGTTAAGTTTAGAAAGAATTTATAAGATACTAGCTGACCCGACAAACGTTACTCGGTGTCATAAATGATTTATAGAGAAATAACTTATTTTAAGTGTGTGAGGATGTGGTATATAAGTTGAACAGGTATAGAGCACTGCAAACGGTGACAGAATATTAAAATAACAAATGATCAAACAATTTTCTTTAATTTATTAAAATTTATTCTTTAAAATTATATACATATCGCTAATTATGACAATACTAAAAACAAAATTTTATCAATATTTTTTGTGATCCCATAAAACAAACAAACTGGATGTTTTGCCCACTCGAGAGCACGTCACGTATAGTTGCCCGTGTGGAAAACATGAAGTGATCAAATCTAAGCCGCAAACAGACATCGTTTGGCCTTGAGACTTATTGATAGTCATTGCAGATGCCAATCTAATTGGAAATTGAAGGCGTTTGAATTGAATTTGCAAATCTGTGAGTAAAATAGGGATTCACGGTAATAATATATAATATATATTTGCCTTTTAGAATTATGGCTTCGATAACTTCCCATAGGAACTTATTGTAATGGGTCCCATTTGTCAAATTGAAAATTTGACATTTCTCGACGTTTCAAAGTCCCTAGAGGCGAAATACAAGATTTCTAGAAAAATGTCGTGCGTGTGTACGAACGTTCGTTCGTCCGTAAGTTCGGTACGTTTTTTTAGTCCTCCATAGCTCGAGAACCATAGAGATAGCGACTTCAAATAAATTTTATCATACAGATAATAAAGCATAAAGATGCAGAAAGAGCTACACTTTAGAATTTCAGAAAGTAGTTAGCTTATAGCAAGCTTCAAACCACGATCAAGGGCTCATCATAAGTGCATGTGTTAGTTGTTAGTAAGATAATAATACAATTAAAGCCTAACACACGTACAAAATACAAAACAAAATTAACATTTAACATGAATTAATACAGGACAACGAAAGATAAAATAAAGACGCATACGATAGTGGAGCACTGGTTCCAAACAATGATTTTAATCCCACCTTATTTAAGTTATATAAAATGCTCATTCGACTTAAAGATTCATTCTTCCCATAGTTAGTTCTATGGAAGTCAATATGTATAAAATCAAAAGAAATTAGGTGATGAGTTCCACCTCGGTAATTCAAATGTAGGTACACAAGATAGCAAATAAGGTGCATCAATTTCACCGTTAATGAGTCGATGAAGAAATAATAAATCATTATTTACACGCCTTTGATGGAGAGATTGCAATTGAAGAAGGTGAATACAATTTTTATAGGGAGGCAGATCATAAGGATCTTCCCAAAGAAGACCCTTTAGGGCAAAGCGAATGAAATTATGTTAAATTGATTCAATACGTTTTCTATGAATTTCGTAATAAGGAGTCCATACCTGCGAAGCATATTCAAGATGAGGACGAACATGGCAATTATACAAAGAAAGTGTAACATAGGGATCATTGAACTCCTTTGCCCAGCGTTTTATAAAACCAAGCATAGAACTTGTCTTATTGACAATAAAATTAATGTGATGTGTAAACCCTAAGTTGGAAAAGAAATAAACATCTAAATCTTTAAATGTGAAAAGCGACAGAGTTTTTGCTGTGATATACAATAATCAAAAACACTAAGGATTCGTTTTTTTAGTAAAAGTTATCATTTGGCATTTTAAAGGGTTGAGGGCAAGGCTATTTTTCCCACACCAAAATGTGAAACTATCAATGTCGGCTTGTAAAAGGATATGATCAGGGGTGGACTTTATAATCTTATAAATCTTCATGTCATCAGCAATTGAGCGTAGACATGACGATACGTCGTTAATAGACAGAATGAACATAAAAGTGCCAAGGGGAACACAAGATTGAACAACAAAAGATTCTGAAAGACAATTTCTAAATTTAACCTCAGCGGATCTGTAGAAAAAATTGTGAAAAACCAAGAGCTTTGAGTTTAAATAAAATAATTTCGTGGCTTAGTTGGTCAAAAGCTTTAGAAAAGTCAGTGTATACACAGTCAACTTCATAACCTTTTTCTAAAGGGTTTGAACATATGCTGGAGAATAAGAGAATTTTTATAAATCAAAAAAACTGAAAAAAGAATTCTCACCTCGAAAATTTTACGAATAAAAAATGATTTTATCTCCAAAACGATTTTGTGCAACGAAAAATAACGTTTTTATAAAAATAAAAATCTAAGAAAAACATCACTCAAAGTTGGTAAACATTGATTTTTGTCTCAAATATCTTTTCAAAACTTTGGCTTTAAACAACTTCTTTCTTTTAAAAAACATTGTTTTCAACATTCACTAAATTTTTGAGAAAAATTTAATTGACAGTTTTTTTTACAAAAAATAAAAACCTAAAAAAAATAAAAAACAATATTAAAACTTGGTAAAATTTTTTGACTCAAATAGCTTTTCGAAAATTAAAAATATTGTCTTCCAACTTTTTTTTCCGCAGAAAATATTGTTTTTGAATATATGGTAGTTTTTTTTTATAAAAATCCAACAGTCGAAAAAAAAAGTACGCAAATTTGGTAAAAAATAATGTTTAGTTGTTAATATCTCTCAAATTAATTTGATTCACTCAATTTGTAAAAATTTAAGAAATGCTACTAAAATTGGTAAAAATTTCTTTTCGACTTAAAATCTATACTAAACTATTTCTTTATATGAAAAATATTGTTGGTAATTTTTAATAAAAATTCAACTGATGACTTTATTAACCCAACACAAAACCTACAAACTTTTAAGCAAGACATATCGACAAACGGGATGGGAAGTTATAAGTGTGGGTCACAGCCTAGCCTATTTTTTTTTAAATGTATAATAAAATAGATAATAGATCATTAAATACAATTTGTATGCTATAATTTTAAATTCTTAAGGTAATAAAGGATTATTTTAAGCTTTTCAATATTTTACAAATACTAACTGTCTCTAAAAGAATGCCATAACATAAACTACAAGTGTCAAACATTAGAAGACTCACTCTTATGCTTCTCATTGATTTTGTTTCGAATTTCAATGAAATTTTAAAAATTATTCAAACAACTATTTATTGTCATAAATTCTCTTTGTCAATCAAAATAAGTTTAAAAGTTATTTATATATATGTGCGTTAAAGCTCATTACAGTACAGTAAATCAATTTTCAACTTCCTCAAAATGATGTGTATTCAAATCATGATATGCAAATAATTAATTCCTTCAACCGATTGCTCTTCACTTCCTTGTACCTTCCTCTATTGTAAACAGGCATGTGTACCTAAATATATCTCTTAAGCTTTTCCCAAAATCGAGGAACTGTAACATCATAACTTACCTATCAACTTCAATATCCTCTTCTTGGAATCCATAATGCATTTGAAGAAAGTTCTTCACATTGGCTTTAGCCTCAAAATAGTTGTTTGCATTGTGTTTTGCAAATACGTAAAGTCATATATGTACTATATGTACCTATAGCCAAATAGTGCAGTTTGTCCGATTGGGAAAGTTGTCAAGGAAAAGCCGATACAAGCTACATACATAATAAATCAATGAATCGAATGACACATTCAGAACTACAATCAATGTAATATCAATCAATAATGTAATATTGTAATTTTGTTTGTGATAGTTTTGTCAGAAATTTGTGGGAAATTCAAAACCCACAAAACCAGAAAGCATCCATGTTTACAAACTATAAAGGATTTAAAGTCAATTGTATGTGTAGATAAAGTTCTTATGTTAACTTTAAGTTCTTCCTAATAAACCCAATTTAATGTTTAAAGTTTTAATTAATGATTGTGTCATTAGTAAATAAGTTAGTTAACTCAAATAAATCATCAAAGCAAAATAATATATTTTCAAAATTAAATCAAGAAGTTCCAGATAGGTAAGTAAAACTCAGGTTAATCGGAATTAACAAACCAAGACAAATGTTTCTCCAAATACCTTAAATGCTTTTTAATTGCAGGTCCTATGAAAGAAGATATCTAAGGTCTTTAAATTGGGGGAGATGAAAGTCCTCCGAAATCACCTTATTGAATTTTTTGTTCAATGGATTTGAAGAGCAAGGAAGAAGTGCAAATTAATCATACTAAAATATTTATTTTGGTATATTTTAAGCATATGATACATTGTTCTAGAGTATGTTTAAGATTTTCAAGCTCAAGAATCTTACCATAATATCTGCTCCTACAGCAGCATTGTCCTGTATGGACAGTGGTTCTGCCAGTACTCGGTATACGTATATGAATCCGAGACCCTGCTTATGTTTAGTAAAAGGCACTAGACCTCGCAGGAGTGGTCGAGAGTCTTACGAAGAATCGTTAGTCCCATATGTGAGGAAGGATGAACCCGGAGACACTACTAACATAAACTGTATGCAATCTATGAGCTCGAAAAACTCCGTTGGGATGAATAATTAGCTCGCATGAGCGAAGAGGAACCACCTCGTAGTAAACCAAATTTGTAGTAAATTTAGCATTAGGAGATGGCGACTCAGACCATGCTTTTTGAAGAGATGTCGAAGACCAGGATGCCCGAAGCCTTGGGGTGAATGACTGGATTGCGATCGAAATAATTGAAGAGACTTGTTGAATGAGGCCAAGACCGGCTGTCGAGCTGATTTTGATGGTAGAAGAAGGTCTGCTATTAGCAAACTCAATAAAAATATCAGCCCAATAAGATTTTCCATGACCAATCAAAACATTAATGACTGTACGGGGCGTTCAATATATTCTCGGTATCGGGGTAAAGCTGTGGTTATATATATAAATTGACTTATTTATCCAGTAATACTATTATTTTAGTGCATTCATGTAAAATTTCACATAAATGTGATTATTATTTACCGTTAAATCTCTATTTAAACAGAATCATAATGGCAACTGAGACGATGATGGTGAAAATTGAGCATCGCGCTGTAATTAAATTTCTCACTAAGCAAGGAAAAAATCAAAAAACTATTCATGAAGAAATGGTGGCAGTTTACCAGGGCTTCGCACCTTCATTATCAACTGTGCAAAAGTGGTCAAGTGAGTTCAAGAGAGGCAGAGAGAGCATTGAAGACGACCCCCGCTCCGGCGCCTCGGCTAGTGCTTGTACAGGAGAAAGCATAAAAGAAGTCGAAAAACTTGTTCTCGAGGACGCCCGAATAAAGGTGAAAATGATGGCAGAGATCACCAAGCTTTCGACTGGTTATATTCACACAATCCTTCATGACCATCTTAACCTTTCAAAGGTCAGTGCAAGGTGGGTGCCACGAATGCTCACAGGGGCTCAGAAAAAAGTGCGAACCGCATGCTGTAGAGAGCTTTTGGAGATGTGTAGTGAGAACGCGGACGGTGTTATGCATCGGATTGTTACTGGGGACCAAACATGGGTTCACCACTATGACCCTGAAAGCAAACAAGAGTCCATGCAGTGGCATAAAAAAGGAACAGACCCCCGAAGAAGTTCAAAGTCACTCCGTCTGCCGGGAAGCTCATGGCCACAGTTTTTTGGGACTCAAAGGGAAACTTACTCATTGAGTACAAAAAAAAAGGTGAAACCATCAACGCCAAATCCTACGTTCCACTTTGCATAATTTGCGGGAGGAAATTAAAAAGAAAAGACGGGGTAAACTCGCAGCGGGTGTGTTGCTTCTTCATGACAACGCTCCTGTTCACACGTTTTGAAGAAATTCAACATTCACCCTATAATCCAGACCTTGCCCCTAGTGATAACTTCCTGTTTCCGGATTTGAAAAAATGTCTTCGTGGAAAAAGATTTTCGGATGATGAAGAACTCAAGTCGGCAATAAATGGGTATTTTGCAGGGAAAGAGGAAACTTATTTTTTTGAGGGTTTAAAAAAGCTTATCTCAAGATGTAACAAATGCATTGATGTTAGGGGAGATTATATTGAAAAATAAAAACAATTTAAATTGAATTCGCATTTTCCTTCATATCGATACCGAGAATATATTGAACGCCCTATGTCTTCGATTAATTCTCAAATTTTATCGTTAAGTTCTTAAATTGGTTATGGAAAACCAAATTATTTTAAGGCCTCAAAGAAAATGTCTAAAGGCGTTCAATCATAAGACCTCGATTGGATGTAGTTATCACTTCTTCGAGAAGTAACACGGAAAGAAAAACTCGTTTTTAATGTGTTAAAAAGAGGTTTAGAAGTTTGTCATTTAGAAGCTGTAGGTAAATTAGAGAGAAAATGTTAAAAATGTTTATAATAAAAGGCACAAATCAATTTTCTATCAATTTTAAGTGGCCTGTTAGAATGTAAATATCACCACTGTAACATTGATTAACTAATTACATCCATTATTTAAAGGGTACTTTTTGAATGTGATAAGTCTATAATCTATATGTGAACGTGTTAACTAACTTTTTCAATCGAACATATTAATCGTCGAAACCAATAAATTATAGGTAAATTAATACAAAACCTTTCGTAGATGTTATCAACACCCAAATCTAATAATGATTATGATTATATTATTAGTCCGAACATTCAATTAATTTGATGTTAATTGGAAACATTTTTAATGAAATGATTACGAAAATTAAGTAAATGTGTTATACTAGTGTCACAAATGGGTTTTAAGTTTACTAACACAAAACGTAAGAACAGTAATAGAGAGTATAGCATAGTCCTTGCCACAGAAGACAACCAAGAGCTTCGGATGGTCTGGGTTTTAAGCCGGGAAACTTGGTAATTTCCTCATTTCCACTTACTTTTCAAGCTTTAATTGTTTTTATAACTTGTTTAACCTTTCTCAACTGATTTTTAATTTGTTCGTTTGGTCTTAACAAGAATAAGTTGAAGCCTGTGTAACACCCTATTTACAGAATAACGATTAATTTAAGGGATATATCGAAGAATTCGACGAAGCATTTAAACTTTATTAATCCGTTTTTGTGCAATTGCGTCTAATGCGTACGTCAAAATCTAGTGTCGTTTCTTTATAAAAAAAGTAAGCAGTATTGTTTTAATTGTGATTTTGTGTTCTGTCCCACGAACACAAAAATACTTATTTTTCTATTACATCACGTTTTTTAAAAATGCCCCTTTCAAAATATTGAAAACAACCTTAAATGGGGTTCTTACAACAAATTGTATGATAATTTTGCAAAGTAGTACTAATTTTTCTCTTCTAAATTTAATTCATATTAGTATCTTACTTAGTTTGTGGGAAGGCTCATTATTTTAATCTATATTAAGTCTTAAGCAAGAGCCTTGAATTTAATACTTTCTTAGTTTTGAAGTTAATTATTAAAGCTGATGTCGAATCCAAACTACTTCCTCGAGTTAAAAAGTTTTCAACATTCACCCCTATCACAGAGTCCCTCGTAGCGAGTTGCCGCCGAAAATTTTGTTAAGCTACGAATACGAATACATTTACATCATAAGCCCTGAACGAAATCATGGCTGAATATCACAAACACGCTTCAGCTTCGGGTTCGTCTGCGTTACGGTGGGCCTGCTTCGAATGAAATTTCTATTTTTTCATGCCTCCAAAGAGCAAATATTTTTTTGTTGACATTTTTGTACAGCTGTTGAGCTGTCAGACAAAGCAAATGTTCAGATAATTGAACTAGAGCTTCCGTTTGGAGTCGCATTATGTTACATTACGTTCTTTTCCTAAAGATTGTTAAACGAAAAGTGAGGTCGAAGCTTCATTGTGATAGCATGCATTGAATTCCTATGGCTGAACTCGTAAACATCACATGAAGCGTGTTTGTAATTCAGCCATCAAAAAATCATTGCCACACAGAAATACTAATTTCGGAGTGTCAAAATCAGATGATTTGCGTCAAAATAAGAAAAATAAATACAAGCAAATTTTTCATCTTTCCATTAAGTTCTTCGTTTTTGTTTTTATCTTTAAAAATGGATTATATTACCGTAGCAATTTTTGCAATAAATGAAAAAATACACGATAACCCCTTGGATCTTGATTACATATTTTAAACATTCCACTGCTTACAAAGAAAATTTGATTTGCAGATTTAAAACAAACTTTCGGGTAAATAAGGCAGCGTTTATATACATATATGTATGTTTATTGGAGATCCTGGATCAAGAACTCGACCCTTGCGTGTTTTCTAGTTCAATCCCACCTATCAGCAGATTGGCAGCAGTTTTGAGATTCATTGAGGAAGGAGGGTACCAATACGGCGTTGGAAAAGATTTTGAGATCGGAATGGCCCAGTCAACCTTTTCCACAAATCTTAAAATTGTGCAAAATATTTTGGAAAGAAAATAGTGCCTGATTTTGATTAAATTGGAAATGACGGAGGTTGAGAAACGTTAAGCAAAGATTGACTTTAAAACAAGATGCGAGTGAGTTTTATAGACGCAAGGTGCCCGTTATCAAACCATGATTCTCATGTGCGGAATTTAAGTTCAGCGAAAGCATATTTTGAAAGCAAATATCGTGATGGAGAAAGAAACGCTTGGATTTTGAATACAAACTTATATCTCAGATAAATAACGCTAATGTCTGGATTTTTTACAGGTGATGCCGGATACCCACTTGAACCCTGGGCTATAACTTCATTTCGTTCCGCTGAGGTCAGGAGTCCTCAAAGCAGCTTCCATTTGAAGCACAGCAAAACTCGGAATATGGTGGGGAGAGTTCCTAGGCGTTATAAAAAATCGGTCACGGTGCATACTCGAAGCATGCCAGCTCCACTATTCAACGCAAATACCTGCACAAATTATAAATGTAGCACGTGCCTTGCATAATATTTGCATTCACTTTAAAGTCGAAGATGATTTTAATCGAAGCTGAAAATGAAGACGAGCTTCCGAATCTCAATGGTGTAGCAACCCCAATAAGGGACAATATTATAAGAAGCTTAATTCAAAACCATGTTTTTCATTGCAAACGAAGTTAATTTTTTATTTAAGATATTTATGTAAGAACATAACGTACAGGTATAGTTAAAGAATAAAACAAAATAAGTAAAGTAAATATTACACAACAAAATAAAAAGCTTTTGATTTAATGATAATCATCAGGAAATTCTTGACTTGAATCCAGCTTATATCACCCCTTATATCTATCTATTTCAATGTTTACTTTGGGCTGTATCTTTTTTTCATGAATTTGAACCATTTTCATTTTAATCTCAATTTTTGTCTCTTTTTTCCTCTATTTCAGAGAGTTTTTCTATTCCTCTGTAAATTCGGCGCAAACTGCTTGAAATTCCTTCAGAACTTTTTTTAATCTCTAAATGCTCCAGTTTTGACATAGAATTCTTGTTGCATCTTTATTTGTTCTTTAAAACAGCTGGATGAATCATATGATTGACGCGAAGTTGTTGGAAGACTCCGAGCCGCCTTGGAACATTTCTTACATCAACTACGCCTGATGACATCGAAACATCGGCGAATTGGTTCGCTTCACAAGGTTCATTAGATTCTAAAGGCTCCGAAGAATTTTCAAGGCCATTCAGTCTTATGACACCTTCTTCAAGGCTGCTAAAAGAATGCATTCTATTTCCTCCGGCACCTGTATCTTTGCATTTTGTTTGTTCTCGACCATTTTTCTCTTGATGTATGCCTTCCAATATATCCACACCTAAGAATTTAAATAAATTATAAAAAAGTTTGGACTTATCTATTTAATTTACTTTTCTCCAGCTAGAGGTGTCCTTAGAAGGGTGGCCTAGGCTATTTAATTTTGTTTTTACTGCTCCCCAAAAGTAATCCACTTCCTCCTTAGGGATTTTCGAAAATTTTTGGGCAATTTGAGGTTTTTCTTGAAACATTTCATAAAGATTTTGGAACTGAATTTAAAAAAATAAAAATATAATTAAACATTTTCACATTAAAACAATAGCAAAACTTACATGATTTTTTCGTTTTCAAAACTCCGATCAAAATAACTGTTCGTAACAAAAACTGCCAAACTTAATATTCATTCGGGGTTAGTCATACCACTTTTCACGAACTCCGAATTTTTGGGGTTCGTATACTACGGATCTATTTCGACGGGGCCTGTGATAAGGCTGATTATTTATCTATTTTTTAATATATCAAAATCTTGATTCATTGTAATAAAATAGTTTTTACAACATTTTCGATACAAGTTCTTGTAGCTTGTAAAGTTACTAAAAAATGATCTTGCCTTTTTCTGTTGAAAGCCGTTTTAGCATAAATGGTTAAGCGTTTCTTTCAGATTTTTGTAAGGCAGGTAAAATCTAAGAACTTATGAATATTTTTCGACTATTGCATAAAATAAGATAAATATTTCAACAGAATATTGAAAAAAGGGATTTTAGATTTGGAAAACCATACATTGAATTTTTAAAAGTAATGTTTCAAAAATCTCACGTGATACATTAATTTTAATGTCGGTTTTGATTTAAGCCAACCAAAGCCCGTTGAAAGGTACAATTTCATTTCCAGCGTGTTATCATAAGCGAATACCAGAGACAAAACTTTTCGACAAAAATTGTATTGAAAATACATCAAAACTTTAAGATATACGTATTGCATTTAACAGAGTTAAACCACAACTTTTTTTGTATAGAAATTTCTATTTTCACAACTTATAAATTCAGAAACTTCAAATTTCCAATATTTTCTAAAATTGTGTGGTTTTCGAACTGCTACAATTTATATTTAAAAATGTTAAATTAATCGTAAAACCGAATACTATGAAGATACATCAGTGCTTTTTTTTTTTGAAAAACCATTACTTATGTTAATTGGATCTGGGGTTTTGTTTCTGTGTTATTAATTAAGTTTTAAAACTGAATCATCTTGAAATGCAAACAAATTGATTTTCCAATGTAATGCAAATCGATCCAACATAAAATGTATGTACTTAATATTTATTCATATTTTACTTGCTTCAAAAGGACCTTTTATATGAAGTCGTTGCGTTTCAAGAACCTCAATCAATAAAATGTTTTTTCTTTAACCTCAGATAAAATTTGCATTGCTGACTAACTGATGAACGATGTAGATACTACCTAACCTATTCCCTCACATTAACATACAATATTCTGCATTCATTTACACATAAGAATACGAAATGATGTTGAAAAATAGGATTTTTACCCCTAGATCTACACACATATGTACATGCATAAGTACTTTCACTATACAGTTCATAAGGATAAAGTAAATATTTTCAAAAAATTTCCTCTACCTAAGGGATTACTTCTGCAGAACAAATAGAATTCTTTCCCACACACATACTTC
The DNA here is from genome assembly GCF_945859685.1 of Eupeodes corollae. Taxonomy (NCBI): domain Eukaryota; kingdom Metazoa; phylum Arthropoda; class Insecta; order Diptera; family Syrphidae; genus Eupeodes; species Eupeodes corollae. The sequence goes on along the minus strand of NC_079149.1, from coordinate 52,050,481 downwards.
CTTATGGTCCTTACAATACGATAGTACGTACCTTACCTTACCTATAGATTTCCTGTTGATGCAATGCACTTGAATTTCTCAATTTACTTGATGTTCTGAAGAATTCCTCAGAGCAAACTGATCTGTGTTGAAAATATGCAAAGAATTTATGGTTTATTTACAATAATTTCAAAAAGAGAACATTTTCAGACAACTTTGATGAATAGATATGCTTTAACTTATTCCTGCATGGCAAGGGACTCTTTTGAGGCACAAACAACAAATTGCACGAATGGAACACCAATCGAAAAGCAACATGAATCTTTATTGTGTTTTAGAGAAGTGACATGCTTAACAAATTGGTTTGGTTTTGGTAATTTAGTTTCGAGATTACTTTTAAAACAATTGAAGGAACATTTTAACATTCTAAAGAAAACCTATCAAGCCACATGCCATGCGTTGTTTTTTAATTTTGTTTCGGTAATTACTTAGAAGACATTTCGCCTACGCATTCCAGAATTCCAAAGTGAGCTGCATAAGGATGAAGGTACTTGAGAAAGTTTCAAACTAGAAAACCTCTAGCATCCTTCGAAACACTCACGTTGATAAAGTGTTCCTTCGTTTAAGGTTAATTAGTTATATTTAGTTCATCAACTCAAATACAGAAGTTTCGACAGGAAAAACTTCCCAGCAGACAATTTCAGCACCATAAAGGATGGGATAGGTAATAATCAAGGAAAGCTCAAGTGCAGGAAAACGCAAACAAGTCATTATCAAACTAAAAAGTAGGTTCCTACCTACATATAAATATATGTAGTGTAAGGTAAAGAATTTACAAAATTTATCATAACACACATACAAACATACTTAAAACCTCTATATTATCAGTACAGACATAGATAGACATAGGACATATAAATTTATCTAAAAGTTATTCAATTAAACTTTAAAATAATTACCCACCTAGCAAGATACATGTAGGTTGGAGCCATTCAGTTCGTTTAAGTATAAAGACGGGATGCTTGAAAGATCGATCGATTCTATGAAATAAAGTTTTCAACTTTAATATACATAGGCTGCTTACTTTATTGGTTTTGCATGTTAAGGCTGCTGAATAAAATGCATGATTACATCTCAAGTAATGTACACAGGTTATTAAATAATTCTATTTTCTTTTTAATTGTTCAAGTTAATTATTGAATATTTTCTCTGAAGAATATAGAAATACTTGATTGGGATACATTTTCAGTTGAACTGATTTTCAAAAGTTATAAAATAATTTACATTTTATATTTAACTATTAGCAGAAAAGATTGAGCTCAAAATAAAAACGCCACTTGAATTCGAAAAGAAAAAAATTATTATACAAAAGAATTCATATGTTTTCTGTCTAGTTTAATAAAGGTTCCATTTTTCAATTTTCGACAAGATTAAAATGTTTGTGGTATTTCTTCTGAAGAATTTTCGTAGATATTTCTTTCGTTGTTAGTCATATGACAAAAGCTTTACAACAAGATAACTATTAAAATACTGAAACACTATTGTTACCTTTTATTTACAATTAGTGATGTTATTTAAAAACAAAAACTAGCAAGTGGTTATTTTTTTATGTAATTTTATACATTAAAAAACGTTTAAAAATTTAGAGAGCGATATGAAGACTCACCAATACCGCAGAGTTGCTAGTTCGCTTAAGCTGTTTAAAGGTTCATATCAAAGCTTCCAACGTGGGGGTTGAAGGGATTACAACGTTTAAATCATACAAATGTATTGTTGAAATGAAGGTTCGTTAACGCAAACGTTGCGACTATTACGCCAATTTTACGATAGAGGTGGTGGCCTTTCACAGTCGACTCTTCAACGTTTGGTGGGCATATTTGAGACAAGCGGTTCAGTAAACAATCACCCAACACCTGTCTGTTCATGGAACGTATGATCGCCCCGCGGTATGAGAAATTGTACAGCAGAACCCGAGGCAGTCTGTTCCTCGCCGCTCAAGAACAAGAACTTAGCCTTTCGAAGACTTCAACTTGGTGAATTTTGGGTCGAGGCCCAGGAGCTCAAAGTTCATAACCAAAGACAACGCCAGCCGTTTGTTCGTGGACAGGACCCCAAATTTGGCTGAAAAATCATCACGCAAGGTTCAGCAGGTGATAATGTATCCTCGAAAAGTTACCGTTGGGTGTGGATTTTGGGCCGATGGGTAATTGGTCCGAACGTGAGTGAGGCGGTCACCTTTAACAGCGAGCGCTACCTAACGATGATAACAAATTTCTTATGGCCCGAATTGGACCATATGGACCTAGACGACATGTGGTTCCAGAAGGCCGGCTCTACGTGCAACACAGTCAACCGATGCCCTAAAGGTGAACAAAACACAGTCCATCGCTCAAATTCAACCGGATCTATGCGGAAGAGTCATTCAAAATTGGACCACTTGGATCCGTACCACAGTAAGAAGCCCAGAAAGGCATTTGAGAGATGTCATATTCCACACTTGGTATACATACGCCTTTCAAATAAAACAAATAATTTTGTTAATACCTAATACACAGCTTGTTTTATTCCATTTCAACATCTTCCCGCCTTATATATAAAAATAATACAAAATATTGAGTTCTAACTCATTTCTTCATCAAGTTCTCAAGAGTCAGAACTCTGATTTTCGATTTATTAGACCCTCAAATTTCTTCTTTTGATATCACCACACTTGATCAATGTAAATCAGTTGTGTTACCCTGTAGTATTGAACTTTCCTAAAAGTGAGTGATTAAACCTGCGATACTTATGGATTGGCTTGTTCTTGCGATACAGAGTCTTTGATAAAACTAAATAGGTTGGTTTTTGGAATATTTTTGAATTTTTCAAGATTATTGGAGACGTGTCAGTCTAAGAATTTTCTTCTAGTGTAATGCTGGACAGTGGCATAAGAAGTTGGCAGTGTCTTGCTGTTTTTTTGACAGTCGCTGCCTTCCACAGGAAGTCTGAAAGAGTTGACAATATTTAGTGTCTTGGAGAAAAAACTTGCACCTACATGAGCATCCATTCTTGAACCGTTGGAATACATGGATATTGACGCCTCATCCATGTGTGGAACATTGTCCATCCATTTATTTTTATCAGCAAAATATAGTGCTAAAAGGTTTATTGAAGTACAGAGAAGGTCTCATTTAGTCTGTGCTTGAATTGTTGTTCGCTATGCTATTCTGTGGAATCTGCGAAACATTATTTCCAGCCTCATTTTCGAAGAACAATTGTAGAATCGTCCGCAATCTGCATACCAAAATGACACTCTCCGTTGATGCTTCACCGCTTTTCTAACTCGACAATAAAGCGTGCAAATGTTTATAGCTCCAGTTGATTCAATTTTGTCTGTTAACGTTTTGCCGATGAAAAAGATAATTATTCCCCAAAATTCGTTATCCTTTTTAAGCTGCTCGAGGCTCCAAGTGGATAATCCTCACTCTATAATTGTGTTAAAACAAACATTTACAGTTCATATTTTAAATCGAAACGTAAACACAGACGGTATACAAACAAATATTTATCAACATTTGTGACTGCTTTTATTTTACCATTGCTCTGATTCGGGGTGAAAATCATTTTCACTTAAAGAGTTTCAATTAAGAGGAACATTAGTTTTAAGTTAAGAAGAAGAAGGATCAAATCATTACACTTAAAAATAAAGTTTTTCCCAACTGTGGAGTTTTTTGTATTATTTTATTATGGTCAGTGTTTAAGCAAAGTCCAACAGACAGCCTGCCTGTGTATGGAAGGAGTACTTCGCTCTACCCCCTCCGCTTCACTTGATGTTCTGTTCCATCTAATACCGCTGGACGTTTTCAGCAAGCAAACGGCTGCTAATACAGCCATACGGCTTCAAGCCTCCTCTCTGTGGATCAATAATAGAATTGGCCACACCACTATTTTGAATTTTTTCAGAACTATAAACAGTAATATTGACTACGCCATACCCCAGCCTCAGTTTAATAACTATAGCTTCAAAGTGACTATACCTCCCAGGTCTTCTTGGGAGAATACATCATGTTTGAACGATGATCCTTTAAACTTTTATACGAACGGATCAAAAACGGAGGATGGAGTTGGTGGAGGCGTATACTCAGATAGACTAAACTTAAGTCTCTCCATTCGTCTTCCCGATCATTGTAGCGTGTTCCAAGCTGAAAGCCTGGCTAAAAAAGAAGTCCTATCATGGCTTGGAGAAAACGTTATATCAACTAATGATATACGCATCTTCTCAGATAAGCACGCTGCGTTAAAGTCCCTAGGATCATTCTCCACTAACTCACTAACAACCCTAAATTGTCAATCATCTCTTACGGAGATGGCTTTACAACTTTACCTCTGCTGGCTCACAATGATAGCATAGGGATATCCTTAGCTACATGTAAACTCATGCTAAAGCAAGATACCATAGAGAAAACACACTTCAGGTGGAATAACACCACCACCTGTTTAGCGACTAAACTAATTTGGCCTAATGTTAGCGCAAGGCGCTCAAAACGATTAATCTCTCTGAGTAGATTGCACATTAGCTACGTTATAGGTGTCCTGACTGGGCACTGGTTAATAGGAAGGCATGCTATTCGACTTAGAGCCCCTGCAAATGATTTTTGTAGGAGTTGCAGGGACGAGGAGGAGGAGACAATCTCTCATCTTCTGTGTACAATGCACATGCCCTGCCTTATCACAAAGACGTAGAATCCACCTTGGAGACTACTACTTCAACGATAACAGTGATTTAAAAAATTCTGACATTATTTTTCTCCTACGCTTCATTCGGAGGTCCAATTGGTTCGTTGAGTTAAGTTGATCAACTGATCCATGTGGTATCGCAACGGACCATACTTTGGTCTAAGTGTGTTGGTCTTCCCAACCAACAGCCACTTTAACCTAACCTAAACTAAGTGTTTTAAATGTTAACCTAGTGAGATCGAGTTAATTTCCTAAATAAAGTTTCACACTTTTTGGTACAACAGTCACATCCCTTTCTGTCGAGAACAAAAGTGAAGTCCGCAAGCATACCAGTCTTAAGAACTTTCTGTACAAACTTGAGTACAGAATGCGCTTTGGTTTTTTCATTTCGACTAAAATCTGTTTTTGAAAAACACGCTATTTGGGTTACAGCTTATATCGTTTTCTAAAGGTATAATACTGCCTTTTTTTAGAGATTTCGAAACAGAAACAGCTGTCAGTTTCCTATAATTTCAAAAAAAATTACTATTGGAACACCTTGTGATGACAACTTTTTCTATCTTACTATATCAATACTTCTATGAATACAAAATATATTTTCAATACGTATGTAAATATGTACAAGATATAGCTTTAAAATCGTTAAACCTACTACCCATTTAAATTCACTTTTTATCGAATCGATATAAAGTCGGTAAACCTGAAAACAATCTATACATAGTGTCAATAAAAGACTCTGCTCCGAGTATCAACTTATATTGCTGATATGTATTTGAATAAAGTGCTTATATGTAAAGAATTTATATCAAAAACTCAAACACCGCATCATATGATACAAAAAAAAAGAAACACATAGAAAATCTATTCTCGTGTTGCATAAAATTGTGGTAGCACTATAGGATCAGTATGGGCAAAGCTGCAGCTATACAATGTCCCAACAAAGGGTTTATAGGTAGGTAAAGAAAATAGGTATATCAATATCGTTACAAATTGTTAACATATCCACTTTCAAATTCTATAGACTTTTATTTTCAATGTAATACAAAAAAAAACAGGATAAATGCAAGCTAAAACTGAACCTTTATAAAAACTTCTATATCTATCTATGCAAATGCTGATGTTACATCAACGAGCTACCAAACCTAAACCTATAGTTCATGGTGCACTGCTCACTCGTTGCAATTCACCCAGTGTCCTCTTATTCCTATAAATGATTCATATATTTTAGGTGTAGGATTTACCATGAGTTCAATAACAACATACACATGCAACTTATGTATGCAGTATAGTATATAGATATTTTAATATGGCGTAGATTGTTTAGTTTATTGGGATTAACATCAAGAGTATACAACGCAACACGAGCGTGACAGACGAAAATAAATGAATGGCAGAGAATTTTGAAGATAAGGGATGGGCCAACAGGTGCTGTATTTTGTTGATTTCATGAAATAAAGCCAAGTGAAATAAGACCAACTTTTAGAAATTGGGCTTACTTCACTTTAGAAAAACCGCAATAACGCCAATTTTTAGCAGTTGGCCATAATGCACTTTGACAACCAACTTATTCTATGCTATTCGTATACGATATAAAAACTTCATAAAACTAGCCTAAATAACCATAACGTACAACTAACTTAATGGTCCCAAACGGACACTCTATGTTAAACTATAACACTTAATACTAATGCCTTTCGGCCCTAAGATCTATTTTACTTCAATTTATATTATTTATTTATTTTTGTATTTATTAGAACAATTGAAAAAAAACTAATATCGATAACCTTTTTTATTTTTACTTAAAAACTACTAAAATAAGGTCCATAATATAAAACTTAAGGCTAACTTAAACTACCTATATTATCTATAAACTACTTAAAACTAGAACAACCACAGCAGCAAATCTAACTACTCGTATCAAACTTTTTTGTTTGTCATATTTTGTTGTGTTTTTTTTTTAAATTATTTTTTTTTATTCCATGTTTTTTTAAATGTTTTTTTTTACTTAAAACTAAACCCTTAAACTATAAAACAAGTATCTAAGCCGGCCAAGGCTTAAAACCCTATCCCGACTACCCACTATTAAAGCCGATTGACGCCACCAAAACTGGTTCTCCTGCTTCACCCTATCAGTTCGGTCCCGTTCGGACACACCAATTGTACAGGAGTCGCCTATCCACGGTTCGTCGTCTGACGTGGTACATTAGCGGAACTGCCAATCTATCCTGTATCAGACCGCATCTATCTAAAAAGAGGAATGCCTCTGGTGGAATGAAGCTGCTCAAGCGTGCACTTTCAAAATACTCATCGTTCAAATAGAACGCCCCAAATATTGAATTGTTGGTCGAAGACATAGCTCTTGCAATGTGACCTCGAACGAGTCTTATCACGAAATTGTCAATTCTGTTGATTCGAGCCCCGTTGTATAGGACCTCGTTGGAATAGTAATGCACGTAAGAAGATTCGGCTGTTCGATAGAAGGCTGTTCTCCACCTGGGAAGGGGCAACGTTGAACCACACAGGACAACCATAAACGATCATCGGCCGTATGAGGGCCATGTAGCATATTACCTTCGCTCTGGGGTCCGGCCGACTGCTCAAAAACAGCCGTTTCGTCAGAGCGAAAGTTCTTTTGGGCCTAGTCAGAGCAACATTTATATGTATGTCGAAATATAAATACTAATCTAACCAGATAACGAGGTACTTCACTACACTTTTGCTCTCTAATGGCTGCCCGTGAAAATCAACGATGACCATCTTGCGCCAATTCTTGCACGTATCCCCCGTGGCCCTAGCCAACGGAGTCCGGAACAGAATTCTCTCCGACTTCTGGACATTTATTTTTAGTTTCCAGTCGTCGCAATCTTGTCGAAATCACGCTGCAATAGAATTATAATAACCTCAACCCTTCGCGCCGTTCTGTACGAAATTAGATCGTCGGCGTACGCAATTGCCTTTGTAAGAATACCTATCAGATCGCTGGTGTAAATGCTGTAGAGAATCGGTGAATTCACCGCTCCCTGTTGAAGACCATTTTTAATTGAGAATATTGTGGTAGAAGTTACATTGCCACTTTTGACAACAAACTTTCTACCGTTAAGCATATCATAAAGTATATACAATGGCTTGGTTATGCCAAGCCTGCTCAGCTTTAGGTAAAGACCCTCTAACCATACGGTGTCAAAGGCCTTTTCCAAATCAACCAGAACAGCACCTGTGCATTGTTCTTTTGATTTATTCCATTGGATATCAGAAACGAGTTTAGACGCAGCATGAATTGTGTCATGACTCGCCTTGAACCCGAACTGTTTATCCGGAATTATTTTGTTGTCCGCAGCCCACTTAGTCAGTCGGAAACTTTGCTGATACTCGGAAAAAGACTTATCGACCTAAGATTTGACGGGTTTGAGTTGTCCTTTCCCTTTTTCGAGATAGGATGAACCACAGCGTCATTGAACCGCATGAAACCGCGGTTCTCAGATCACCATTGTGTCATATCATTTCGAACGTAAAAGTGATTAAGTAGGGCTCAGTTTTCCAGGTCGTGGTTGGGGCGAATGCTAACATTCACCATGTACACTTGCTGTAAAGCAGCTCCCATCGCTTCCACTTTTTTCTTTGGATCTTCAATTATGTAAAAGTCATTGTTAAAGATGGCTTCTTCTGGACCTATTTGCGCTGTAATGAGTACGTTTTTGTTCTCTTCGGTTGTTTAGAGTTTCAGACTTGGAAGGTCATTGTCGTTTTTTTAACTTCCCATAGGAATTATTGTAATGGGTCCGGTTTGTCAAATTGAAAATTTTGACATTTCTCGACGTTTCAAGGTCCTAAAAGTCGAAAAAAAAGATTTTTAGAAAGATTTCTGTGCGTGCGTGTGTTTTTTTTCGTCGTCCATAGTTCAAGAACCAGAAGAGATATCGATTTCAAATAAATTTTGTTATACAGATAATAAGGTAGAATGATGCAGAAAGGACTTTCAAGAACATTGCGTGGGTGTTTTTTTTACCATAGTACACTCAGAAATCCTAAGAGTTGTCGTAACCTCTTACCATAGCTACCATATCCTCATATTGGCTATTGTCAAAACGCAGACGTAGCTATCATGTCCTTTTGGTTGGAGCTATCACTAACAAAGTTATTGTAAGTTACGATACATCTTGTAGAGCTACTATATCCTCATATTGGCTATCGTACAAAACATAGACGGTGACTCTTTGCTATCACACATGTAGTTCTGGTAAGGTACGATACATCTTGCATCGGTTCTGTTAGCAAAATAAAGCTACTACATCCGCATATTAGCAATCGTATTCAAGTGGACGTTACCACTGCTAAATGAGTCGGATATGACAGCTCTTGCGATTTGGTAATATACCTTCATTTTTTTTTCTTTAAAATAACAGCTGAATGAATGTGTTGCTACAAGTTTTGAAAGAGTGATGACAGCTCTGGTTGGGTCGCGGTGGTCGTAATTTGCGTTTATAAATTGTTTATTACCGTAGCCGGATTTTAAAATCAAAATTTCTGAGTGTAGTTTGAACAAAATTTGAAAATTTTGGTTAACCCTAAATATCTTACGAACCAAAAACGCTAGAGATTTAAATTAAATTTTATATAACGTGATATCAAAGAAGTATACTTTTTGTAAAAAAAATTCATGTAACGGTTTTTTTATAAATCAAAAAAAAACTTGTTACCTCCAAAATTTTACGACTAAAATGTGATTTCATCTCAAAAACAATTTTTTACAACGAAGAATAGTGTTTTTGACGTCTGATTAATTTTTGAGAAAAATAGAATTGAAAGGTTTTTTTATAAAAAATAAAAATCTAAAAAAAAAACATTACTCAAAGTTGGTCAAAATTGAATATCGATTCAAATATCTTTTCAAAACTTGAAATTTAGGCTTCAAACTTATTTTATCTTATAAGAAATATTGTTGTCAACATTCTGAAAAATGTTGAAAAAATCGAACTGACAGTTTTTTTACAAAAAAATAAAAATCTAAAAAAAAAATTAATAAAAGTTTTTAAAAATTGATTTTCAACTCAAATATCTTTTTTTTTTCAAACTTTGAGATATTGGCTTGAATTAACTTTTATCTTTTGAAAAATATTGTTTTCAACATTCCGTAGAATTTTGAAAAAAAAATCGATTTGACAGCTTTTTACAAAAAATTTAAAACCGGAAAAAAATTAATAAAAGTTGGTAAAAAATGGTTTTCGAGTCAAATATCTTTTCAAAAATTTTAGATAATAGCTTCTTACTAATTTTTACTTATACGAAATATTGTTTTCAACATTAGGACAAATTTTGAGAAAAATCTAATTGACAGTTTTGTTACAAGAAATAAAAACCTAAAAAACAAATATATAAAAGTTGGTAAAAATTTACTTTCGACTCAAATAGCTTTTCACAAATTAAAAATACTGGCTCCAAACTTATTTTATTTCACAGAAAATATTGTTTACGATATTCAGGCATACGTAATAAGTTTCTATATACTAAAGTATTGCCTGCAAAAAGAAAATACATTTTAAATTAGTAGATTTTAGTTAGCCCATATCTTGTACTAATACTTCAAGTATTATAAGGGTACATATTGTTTATACTTAGTGCTTTCGAGTAGCAAAATTCTGAAATAATTAGTACTTTTAAAACCCGATCCAAAAAATAATATTTTTACCGCTCACATAAAGACACCATTTAACTTGTATGGCTCGATGTCGTTTTTTCCCTCCAATTTAATCAAAAGATTGCTCTTTTTCCTAATCTTTACTAAACACATTTTTTTTGTTCTCAATTTGATCCCACATATAAGTAGCAGAAGATAAAATACAACAAATTCAATAACGTCCTTAAAGTCCTAATCTAAAAGAGATTCTCATCCTTCAAAACGAAACTCAATTATGTCATAACTGAGTGTCATGTCGTTAAAGTGAAATCCATCAACCTCTGTGTCAATCTCTTCTTCCATCCAAAAATAGCAATTGCATTAATAAAAATAAGTTTAGATCCGATTTTCAAAAGTTCTGTGTGAATTTTTTTGATAACCTTTGTCATAGAAGAATGTTGACTTCTCTTTTATTTCTGTTTTTAATCTTTGTTATAAGGCGTACCGGGTCTTGAATTAAACTCTCATCTCACAAAAGGTGCTCCTCATTTGTTTCTCTGAGGTTTTGTTAATTCAAAATATGAAATCTTAGAATATTTTATAAGACAATTATTATTGATTTATAGCTAAAGCTTGATTTGATCACATGAATTTAAATTTAAGCATTTTAAGAGCTCAAGTAGGAGCACTGTGCAGAATGTTACAGTTGTGACAGCATTAACATCCTGAAAGGGAATGAAATTTTAAATAAAATCATATGAAGATTATTTTTAGTTAAGAAAAAAACGCTTGAACTAATTTAAACTGAAAAAACGAGATTGTTACTTATTAAGTAGTAGACAGAACGATTTATTTTTATATTTTCAGGAAATTCACACCTGCTATTTAAGAACTGAACTTTTCTATAACATTCATTGCGACAATCAGCGTTGCCAAAGTGGCACCATCGTGAACTCGTAGCACTTTTCAATTTGAGTGGCACTCCAGGCTGAAATGCGACCCACACTGATAATTTCCTATCCGTGCTCATCTGTATTTTTTTAAATTTTAACAAAACATTAATAACATAACAGCATATTTTGTGAAATAAAAAATTAAATGTCAATATCTTTCTTAGTTCTCAATACTTGAGTCCAAAACCCTTTGTTAAATTTTGTTTTGGAGATTTTCGTGTTTAAAAAAAAAAATGTGTAGTGAATTATTCTTCAAAATTATAAGATAGTAGTAATCTTTTGCACATAATGTTTAATGAAATTTTTGGTTGAAAACCACTTTTTACCAATTTTAACGAAATATCGAGAATCGAACACAAAATTTCAAAATTTTTTGAAGTATTGTTAATAGATTCTAATTTTTATAAAAAAAAAAACTTTTGGGTTTAAAACTGTATGGAATGTCGAAAACAATATTTTATTCGAAATGAAATTAGTTTTTCATTGCTTAAGTAAAAAAAACACAAACTTAATTATCTTTAAAGTCATTTCTACATCTTTATGTGCTACTATTAGGTTAGGTTGGATTGGCTGTCCAGATGTCATTGACTCACCTAGATCTCAAGGGCCCATTGTGATACCACTAATGAGGTTACTCTTGGGAGAGTAATGAACTTAAACAAACCATTTTGCACTTTTAATGAAGTTAGAGAGACATTTTGTGTCCATCGTGTCCTGTTCACTGGTATTATCGAAGAAGGGATTACCGATAAAGTTATTCTTTTTAATGTTTCCTCTTCCTCCTCGTCCATGCAGCTTCTACAGAAGTCATTTGTGTAGACCCCTAGCCTCAGAGCATGTCTTCCTATGAGACACTGCCCTGTTATTACTCCAATTGTAGAGCTTTTTCTGCTCAGGGATATCAAGCCTTTTGACCGTTTTAAGTCTATACTTTGCCATTATTTGCTTGGTTGCTAGGCAGGTGGTACTCTGTGACCATCTAGCATTTGTTGTTTCTAGAGCATATTGCTTGAGAAGATATTTGCATGTAGCAAGTGGTGTTCCTATGTTATGTTTTTGTCTAACATTAGGCAGAAGTGTTCCGTTTTCGGCAAGCTCATCAGCTTTGAAATGTCCCGGAATGTCTCTGTGGCCCGGCACCCAAATGAGATGAATATTTAACTGTTCCGTCATCTCATTCAGGGATGATCGGCAATCGAGGACTATTTTAGAGTTTGTGGAGACAGAGAGCGGCTTGGCTGTCCGAGAAGATTCTTATATCCTTGCAAGATATTACGTTTTCTTTGAGCCAGGATAATGCTTCTTTAATCGCCATTACTTCTGCCTGAAATACACTACATTGATTGGGAGTTTGTATGATAGACTAAAATTCAGTTGTTCCGATTAGATATCACTTCCAACTCCGTAATCGGTCTTTGAACCTTCTGTATAGAAGTGTACCGCATCGTCTTCCAGGGGTCTCTCTTCTTGCCAGGAGGATCTTGAAGGGATGGACACATGGAAGCTTTTACCGAATACCATTTTTGGGTGGTATAGTCTCAGCGATCTGGGATAGATCTGAAATTGTCTAGAACAGTAGTATGTCCAGTATTGTTACTGTTCCATTGAGAAGTGGCCCTAAGCCTCATATAGAGTTGGCTGTCACCATTTTGAACAAGATGTCAAGAGGTGTTAGGTTTAAAGGCACTTCCAGTGCTGCGGTTGGTGTTGAGCTAAGGGCTTCTGTGATACACATACCTGCTGACCGCTGGACTTTGATGAGCTTATTTAGATTTACCATCCTGTCCAGTGCGGTCCAACATACGACAGATCCATAAATGAGTATCGGTCTGATTACCGAAGTGTATAGCCAGTGGGTTATTTTTGGGGAGAAGCCCCATTTCGATCCTATGGTAGCCTTTTTTCTCTTTCATCAATATTTGCCTTCCAATCTAGTTTATTGTCTAAAATGAGACCTAAATATTTAGCTTGGTCGGAAAAGCTTAATAATACTCCTTTAATCTTGGTTGGGCTAATCTGAGGAATTTTCTACCTTCTCGAAAAGAGTGTCCTGTTTTATGTGGATTGACGTCCAATCCACATTGCTTAGCCCATTTTGTTAGCCTATTTAAGGTATTTTGTAGGAGTTCCGAAGGAACTTCATATTAATCGCCCTGAAACCCTCTGCTTCCAATGATGTTAGTAGGTCGTTTACTACCATGTTCCATAAAAGAGGCGAAAGGACCCCACCTTGGGGGTACCTGGATTCACTGATCTCGTGGTAGTAAAACTTTTCATGCTAGAAGTTATTGTCCTGCTTTTGAGCATGAGAATTATAAGATCTACGAAAGATTTATGTGCTATTATTAATAAAACAACATTTATTTGAAGTTGTTATCTCTATTTTGTCTTTAAATATTAAAGAAGACGAAAAATAGTATACTGTTCGTAGTAACATAATATGTATTCACGATCACATAGACATCTTTCGAAGATTCTTTAGTTAAGATCCTAGTGACCTTGAAATGTCAACATATGACAGAATTTTCAATTCAACAAATCCACCGATTCCAATAACTTCAAATAATAAGTTAAAAAATTGTATTTGTCATGATTTAACAAAGTTTTGAGCTGATTCCTTGATATGTGGCTGTGGCACATATCGTGACTTTTTTCTTAAGTCTTAAAGAGAAATAAATAAAATTAAAAATGACATTCATTTGAAATCTTTGGATTTTTTTATGTCTAAAATGGCACTTTCTATTGTCAGCATTTGCCCTTACAAATAAATCTACGGTAACGCTGGATACATGTATACATTCTCAGCATAGTGTGGAACCCTTAAAACGAGTAGCTGGTAAAAATCCTTCGCATCCTTCATATTAAATTCATTCAAGGCTATAAAAGACTAAAGCAGCACAATAATATTTCTTGCCGTCGCGTCGCTTTGCGTCGTTGTCTTCGTCATCGTATATTGAATTTTTTTCCGGATTACCTTTTTGAACGGAACGGGACACGACGAAGCTGTGTGGTGCGGCGAAGAATGAAATTTCCACTTTAAGCACTTCTGCAACACGGATTGTTTTGTTACCCCTTTTTGGGTCGTCGAAATTGGTGTGATTCTTTTGGGTGTTGGATATTTGAGGTGTTTGGTAGTCAGGGTATGTGACACTGTAAATTCATCGTTTGAATTTTTTTCATCTCATTTTTCAAAGGTAAATTTGAATAACGGAGAAACGAAATTGAGTCCTTCATTCAAGTTCCATTTCTATACACGAGTCACAAAAACGCTTGGCTTAACTTCTTAACAAGTCGTTTCAGTTTGATTACTGTTTTGTTAGATTTAAATTATTGAAAACTTGAAGAAGTACCTAACTATGTAGTTGGTGTTTGTCTTGGTGAGAAAAACTCACGTTTTTCCTTGTGTGCAGGAAAACAAATTTGCCTGAGTGAGTACCTACCTAGAATAAGGAATAGAAAATTTCGAAAAACATTTTGTATTGAAAAAAGGGTTTTCTGTTTATTCCAAACAAACAACTGTAGATTATATGTGCACTGAATAACAAATTAATATATTCTTCTATATAATGTTGATCCGTTAAAGTTAAGACGTGAGGTCACAAATGTTTCAAGACAAAAATGAATAATACAAAGGATGTTTTTGATTGACTCAATGAACTGTGTGGTTTTTGCAACGAAATTGAATTTAAGAGTATTATTTTCACGAAATCTTAAAACCGTTAACAATAAGCATTTTCGGAAAACTGTTACGGATTTTCTAAGAAGTGTCTTTTACTAGATTTTCGTAGAATAGTTAATTTTTGAGAACCTTTTCCATCACTCTGGAAAATATCTGATGTCGTAAAGATAAAGTCAGCTATACTAGATTTGGCACACTATACGTAATTGAGTCTTAAAAGCCGAAAGCCCTTCGTTTAGTCTACATAGAGACTATCCGTAGCAAGATAGAACTTGCGAACCTTTATAAAGTTTTCAAAATGTTTAGGAGATAAAACGTAAAAACAAAGTAAAGGATATGATATCGAAACCTTCTTAAAATTTAAATGTGTTTTTTTTACTTTTAAAATAAAATAGGAAATATATGTTGCATATATCTTATTATCTATACTTATTCCATAACTTTAAACAGCAGAACATGTGTCAAGCCTGACAGTTTTGATTTATTTGAAATTAATAATCAAAGTTTACGACCTTGTAAATCTTGACGATTTTCGGCTATGTTACGTTTTTGCCTAGAGCTCTTTCGAAAAAAAATTGTAGTGGATTTAAAACAAGGCCATTTGCTGGCCGAAGGAACTAAGGACTTACTCATACTAGACGGAAAAAGTTTACTCCCCGTTTGAATTGGATTAAGTTCGTAATTTTTGAGTAAATTCTCAACATTTTCATTTGAAAACTTTGCTCAACATGTTGAAAATTCTGACAGTTAGGAACAACAGAAATCCGGAAACTGAAATGTAAACTATGTTAGAAAATCTAATAGCAGTTGTGTATTTTAACCCCAAACCATAGCATACCCACGATACATACACATCGTGTCATGGATAGGAACAAGCTTTTTTCGTTTCTTATTTGACGTTATTTTCAAATTTGTTAATTCCTCCCAAGGGGCAGTACCCGTGAAAAACCTTTAGATGGCATAGGCAGGGATCGCTTGGCAAAAATCCTCATTCAAACCTTCCAAGTGGGTGCCAGGCGGGCAATGATCACCTTAGTAGTCCTGTGAGTTTTTGGCAGGATGGTGATTAGCTAAGGTTGTGTTGGGTCGCCGAATTGTTGTAACTCCTCATGAGTGCAACGTTCGGAAACCCAATTCAATCACAGTTTAGAGGATCCTAATTTCAGTGGTGATGTGAGCGTACTTTGTACGAAAACCTTGCCGAAGAATGAAAGGCTGGGGGATAAACCAGCCACTAACGAGCTCTTTCGGACGCTGTGGCAAGGTCCGTCATATTTCTGTCTTACCCCGGCAAGCGGCTCTGCCGGGGCTGTCTTTCCGCAATACTAGTGGGGACAAAATGAAAAAGTCAAATAGGAAAATAATAAAACAAAAAAAAAATCGCGTCAAGGCTACCAATGCGGTGGAGCCAACTCAGGGGTGTGAACGAGTTGTCAACCCTGTGGTTGCCACTAGTACCGGTACTCTTTCTCCTTCTACTAGTCGCAACCTTTACTTGAAGGAATTACCCGTCAGTAAAACATCTGTGACGCTCGGCTGTCCCAAGGGCGTCAATTCCAGTGGGCTAGTGGCTTTCTTAGCAGTAATACCAAACCGACTTGCAGCGATTCAACGTCAAAGCGCAATAGGTCTTTCGAGGGTGACAAGCCTGAACCGAAAAGGCATTCAGTTTGAGCTCAAAGATGTGGCAAATACATCTACGGGTTTTTGGCAATCACCGTAATACAAACTGGGAGCGATATAGGGAGGTACTAGCACAACTGGTTGATCGCAACCTTCTCACCGAAGCCTTCAATGAATCAATGAGAACTTCATGCCCTGTAACCATTTTAAAGGGTAAAAACTACTAGAACTATTCAGAAAGAGCTTTCGCAAACTCTTCAATAGATCTAAGTACTCTATAGATCTCCTTTTGACTGGGACTTATACAAACAAGCTCTAAAGCTTCTTAGAGAAACTTTTGTGATAAATAATAAAATACTTCAGAAGCCTCAAGACTCAGGAAACTTCTCTCAAAAATTCCAACAATACCCAATACCACGTGGACTATCACAGATGAAGAATCTCCTAATCTGTTATTAGGCAACCACTTTGCAGGTAGCTCTTACATACTCAACGACTTAACATCAGAGTCACACGCTTCTACAAGCAATTTAGTTGATTTAATAACGAGGGAAAAACTGCAATGGGCCATAGACAGCTTTGATCCATATAAATCTATTACAAAAATGCTCAGACATGATCATTCCGCTATTGGAAATCATTCTGACAAGCTGTTTAAGGTTGAGATATATTCCCAAAGCCTGGAGAATGGCAAAAGCAGTCTTCATTCCTAAAGCAGGGAAACCCTCCCACGTTAACCCTAAAGATCTACGACCAATCAGCCTATCATCCTTCCTTCTTAAAACCTTGGAAAGATTGATTGAAATTTACATCAGACATAACTTAAAACCATGTCTCATTTTCACAGCTCAACATGCTTACTCTAAGGAAAATCAGTAGAATCAGCACTTTATTCGCTGGAACGTATTATTGAATATTCCCTCAAATACAAAGAATATAACCTAGTACCTTTCCTAGATATTGAAGGTGCTTTCCACAACGTCAGTTCCCAGGCGATCACAACAGCAATGGATAAGCTAAAATTAGATCTTATAAGTCTCATGCACAAAAGCAGGACAATAACTTTTAGCATGAGAAGTTTTACTACCACCAGATCGGTGAATCGAGGTACCCCCCAAGGTGGGGTCCTTTCACTTATTTTATGAAACATGGTAGTTAACGACCTACTAACATCATTGGAAGCAGAGGGTTTTAGGGTGATAGCCTATTCTGACGACGTTGCAATATCTGTA
The DNA here is from genome assembly GCF_945859685.1 of Eupeodes corollae. Lineage (NCBI taxonomy): Eukaryota > Metazoa > Arthropoda > Insecta > Diptera > Syrphidae > Eupeodes > Eupeodes corollae. The sequence continues at coordinate 52,032,685 of NC_079149.1, read as the reverse complement.
TCTGGGAAACACCCCCATGTTCTCTCGGAACTCCTACAAAATGCCTTAAATAGGCTATCAAAATGGTCTAAGCAATGTGGCTTGGACGTCAATCCACATAAAACAAAGTACAAAATTCCTCAGATTAGCCCACCCAAGATTAAAGGAATACCATTAAGCTTTTCCAACCAAGTTATATATTTATTAGAATTCAAATATTGATGAAAAAGTAAAAAAGGCTACCATAGGATCAAAATTGGACTTCTAACCCACTATCTATACACTTCGGTAATCAGACCGATACTCATTTATGGATCTGTCGTATGTTGGACCGCACTGGACAAGATGGTAAATCTAAATAAGCTCATCAAAGTCCAGCGGTCAGCAGGTATGTGCATCACAGAAGCACTTAGCTCAACACCAACCGCAGCACTGGCAGTGCTTTTAAACCTAACACCTCTTGACAACTTCTCCAAAATAGTGAGAGCCAACTCATGTGTAAGGCTTAAAGCCACCTCTCAATGGAACAGTTACAATACTGGACATACTACTGTTCTAGACAATTTCAGATCTATCCCAGATCGCTTAGACTATACCACCCCAAAAATGGTATTCGGTAAAAGCTTCCATGTGTCCATCCCTTCAAGATCCTCCTTTGAAGAAGAGAGACTCCTGGAAGACGATTCGGCACACTTCTACACAGATGGTTCAAAGCCCGATTACGGAGTTGTAGTTGGTATCTATTCGGAACAACTGAATCTCAGTCTATCATTCAGACTTCCCAATCAATGTAGTGTATTAAAGGCAGAAGTAATGGCGATTAAAGAAGCATTATCCTGGCTCAAAGAAAACGTAATATCTTGCAAGGATATAAGAAACTTCTCGGACAGCCAAGCCGCTCTTAAATCTCTCGCGTCTGTCTCACAAACTCTGAAATAGTCCACGATTGACGATCATCTCTGAATGAGATGACAGAGCAGTTTAATATTTATCTCATTTGGGTGCCGGGCCACTGAGACATTCCGGAAAATTGCAAAGCTGATGAGCTTGCCAAAAACGGAAGACTTCTGCCTAATGTTATACAAAACATAACATAGGAACATAACTTGCTACATGCAAATATCTTCTCTAACAATATGCTCTAGAATCAACAAATGATAAATGGTCACAGAGTACCACCTGCCTACCAACCAAACAAATATGGCAAAGTATAGACTTAAAACGGTCAAAAGGCTTGATATCCCTGAGCGGAAAAAGTATAAGCTCTACAATTGGAGTAATAACAGGGCACTGTCTCATAGGAAGACATGCTCTGAGGCTAGGGTAATCCCTTCTTCGATAATACCAGTGAACTGGACACGATGGACACAAAATGTCTCTCTAACTTCATTAAAAGTGCAAAATGGTTTGTTTAAGTTCATTACTCTCCCATGAGTTACCTCATTAGTGGTATCACAATGGGCCGTTGAGGTCTAGGTGAGTTAATGACATCTAGACAGCCACTCCAACCTAACCTAACCTAGGCAGGGATCGAACCAAAGACCTCTGGCATGACAGTCCAACGCAGTAACTATCGTGCCATGGGTACTACAAATATACCTATTAGCGTGTCTTAAATCAGATTAAAGGATACTCTGATTGTTTAGGAGCTTAGTACACGTATTAATTTGATAGAATCAAGAATAATGGGTAGAGGTAAGGGCCTAACCAAGAAGAAAACAGGGTGAATTCTTGCTTACCGGAATCTCGGTAAAAACATCAGTTTTATAGCCAGCAAATTTAGAAGAAGTTCAAAGGATCATACAACTACCTCAAGGACCCATAGAGGTGTAAAACAAATTACAAAGGAAGAGTCAAGAAAGCCATATCATTTCAGAAAAGGCGGGTGATAATAAGAGCAGCTTTGAATTCCAGGCTTTCCATTAGTACAATCGGGGCAGAAGCTCGACTGTTACTTGGGTGATACAAAGGCAGATTATATACGATGCCAAAAACTGAATGCTGGGCGCAAGGGCCAACCCCTTAATTATGCAACTTATCACATCAGGTGAAATCAAGCTTGGTATACCTTCGTCTTTTCCGATGAAAAAAAAAAATGATTTGAACGGACCTGATGGATATAGCTGCTATTTTCATGATTTAAGAAATGAAGAAATCTATCTTAAAAAACGAAACAGCAAAAAGGTTGTGTAATGGTATGAGGAGCAATCTATTACTATTACGGGACCGTGGACCTGATTTTTCGATACTGCCATTTCTTTCGTTTAATTTTAACGCCCAAAAGTTCGATAGAATTACCAAAATCAAACAACAAAATTTTATTAAAATGACATTTTTAATTTTGGCGAAAAGACCTAACGCCAAATCAATCGTTTCATGAATGTGCCCTTATTAGTATTGGGATTTCGTCTCTATGGGTCTTTGTTAAAATGAGCTTCAACCACCGTTAAACTAAGTTGATTTTACGTTTAAAATATAATCCTGTCAGAAAAATGGATGTGATATCATTGTTTTCCAATCTTTGATTTTTTACGTAAACTTAGTTTTCTAAAAAATAGGGCCTCCCACTTCGCGTGGCGGACATAGAAGTCCTGCACCAATACTTTTCCTCCTAGACTAAATTGATCTTGATCTTTGTGTCATATTTATTCAGTGTTTATAAATTTGACTCGAAAATTAAACGTTTCAACTAGACTCACAATAAAAAAGGAGCTTAAACCATTAAGCTTGACTAAACTTGCAATTATAAATTAAACCACTTTGTTTTGAAGTAATTAAGTCAAGTCAAAATGTGGACAGGGACAATACACAAAAGTTGTTTAGCAGTTAAAACACAGACTTTAAGTCTACCATAAGGACAAATGAAAATTTTAGTCTCCTTGTTTTCTTACATTATTATTCCACTGAAGAATTTACATCATTATTTCATAAGATTTGTGCGTTTATTGCTAAACAAAGTAGAAATTAAATATAACCTTGGATTCTATAATAAATATACAAATATTCTATTCAAATGTATACATATAAACTATTTTGTACATGCGTATATCATACTCGAAATTATGTATAAAAAATAAATATTTATCGCTATAATAAAGTTTCCGGTGATTAGCACCAATATTAGTTTTTCATGTTTATGATTCCAATTTGTCTGGGATCAAGACAACCATTAACTCGAAAAAAAGACAAATCTTGCAAAATGATAGTATAAATGTTCAAGTTGCATTCATTGAAAGATTCGCCACTTAAAAACCCAATATAAATAATGAATTAAAACAAGCAAACAAAAAATCTTATAATTTTTAAATTATTTCAAAAATGAGAAGTTATTAAATTTAGTTCAATCAACCTGTAGTATCGGGCCTTTTTAAGTTCATTAATTTCAGTAAGAAGAAGAACCCCATCAGGTGCAGTACTCTGTATTTCGTTCTGGAAGTGAAAATTTCCGAAAACGAATATTTTGTACTCTCTATTTCTTAAACGGAATGAAATCTACTACGTACAGATTGCTAATTCGAAAAAAATATATTTTCCTACTTGCATTTAATTTCCATATGTCAAAAACATCGAAATATTAAGCATCTATTTTATTTCTATAACAAAACTGACTTGAAATGTTAGTTTTAAAAAATCTGTCATAATAATGTTTAACCACTTATTTATTTTAAAAAAAAATTACAAACTAAGCAAAAGCAATTTGAAATTTTGGTAGAAATTATGTGTGCGCAAGGTAAATTTGAAAACATCTAACGCCAAACGAACTTCAAACAATTTGTGGCAAAAGCTTTCAACACAATTTTGACGTTTACATACATATATGTATTTTATATGGAAGAGGACCCTTCAAAAGATCTTAATTTATTTTTGAATCGTTTTAAACAGCTAATCAACAATTCCTTCTATTTCATCAAAAAAAGGACTAATATAAAATTTAAGCCATGGATAAATAATTTGCTCTTAAAATCTATACGTTTTAAAAATAAATTATTTAAAAATGTCGAAAACATCCGCAATACAAATTTAAAATTAGCAAGGAAGTTAATTATTAAATTCATCAGACAGTTGAATATGGAGATGCATGTATCTCAATTGCAAAAGAAATTGCAAATCTATTCAACAATGATTTTACTAATGTTGGCAAAACTTCCTTTCCTCGTGATATCACAAACTCTTGTGAATCTTGTAATATCTTTAGCTCTTCAAATGTAGTACATAGTGGAAATAGTTTCTTCTTCGAAACAATAAATGGCCTTGAAGTACTGAAAACTATAAATACACTGAATAAATCAACCTCAGTTGGCGTTGATGGCGTTTCTAATACAATGTTAAAAAAAAACTGCTTTATATTTAGTAGATGTTTTGACGCATATTTTTAATAAAAGTGTTTCTTTCAGGTGTCTTCCCAAATGGCTTAAAATCTGCTTGTGTTATACCCATTTTCAAAAAAGGGAGCAAAAAGGATGTAAAAAAACTACAGACCTATCAATTTCAAAAATTTAAAAAAAAAATTATAAAAATTATAATCTTAATATATATCTCACAAGCAAGAATTACTTTAACAGTTTGGTTCTAGATCGGGAATGTCAACAGAAGATGCTTTATTGAATTTTTGCTGTTCAATACAAAAAGGAGTGGACGAAAAAATGAAATGTGCTGCGGTTTTTGTTGACATTACAAAAGCCTTTGATATGGTCTGTCACTCTATCCTTTTGAAAAAATTGCATGATGTGGGTTTCTAGAATTCATCTACAATAGGTTTGAATCCTTCCTGTGTAAAAGATCTCAGATAGTCAGAGTAAGTAACGATCTTACATGGATGTTAACTTGGGTGTCCCACAAGGGTCAGTTCCTGGGCCCATTCTTTTCTTGGTTTATATAAATTCCATCTTCAATCTGAAATCAAGAAATACAGAGTAGGGCCCATATCATTCCTTAATGCGAGTTACAGTTTTTATGCCGAATCCGAACAGCTAATTTGAGAAATCACTTTTCATGACAAGAATTACTCTTGAAGGATTTGCCAATTCCTCGCTAAAGGCAGTACCCGTGAAATAAAAAGTATAGCACAGGCAGTTCTACGCATTAATCCTTATTACTCCAAGGTTTAAACCTTATAATGTATTTAAATTTGAAGTTTTAAGAATGAATTTTGTTTTGAATTTGTAAAGCTTCTGATATAATTCAACAATAACCTATAACTGCCGGATTATACTTTCGTTCAAATTATAATCCATACCTTCTTGACTATAAATCATTATCTACATTTATTATGTGGTTTTATGACTAAGAAAAACAATTTATTTTATTTAAGAACATTGGCCTACAAAAATGTGTCGAAATGTCAATAAATATGTCATTTTAATAAGAACATAAACGATTAAATTATTTATTCAGGATTCCGAGAAAAAATATAACTCGCGGCTTTGGCAACGTGGTGACAGAAAATCAAAATACCAAGTAGAGACATTCCACTGGTAAGTATATATGATTTAGTTGGTAAGAGTTCTACAGTGAAAAACAACAAAAATAAACCAAAAGTAACGCTGTTCTAGGTTCACGCCCGCTACTTTTATTATTTTCGAAAATAACTTTTTAAGTTAAAATGGTAAATCTTAAGGAAATGTTAGTATTTGGAGAACAATTACATTTTCACCCTTTTCAACGCCAGTCGACGCGACGTGCCGTTTAAAATATTAGCACTAATAATATAAACCCAAAATAACTGAAATGACGTCATGTCCCGTAACTTAATCGAAGGGCATCTTAATTTCGGATAAGCATTTTTGGCACGCTTAAATTCAATAGGAGCTTATATGATGGGACATCGGACATCTTTAATAATCTAAAATTAATGCAAACTTTAAGTTGTATATAAAATATTGCATTCTTTTATAAGACTGTTCACAAACCAATACCAATATTGAATTAATTAAATCTAATAATACATACTAGCTGACCGAACTAGGCGTTGCTGTGGCTAACGTTTTTTGCGATTGTACATTGTTGTACACTATTTAAGGGGAACGGTAGGAGAACATCAGACATGTGCACCACCATGCTTTTTTACATAGATGTCATTTGTAAAAAAAACATGGCGACCTTTATGACTGATTTTCTAATACCGTTATCCCTTATTACAATGAAATTATTATTTAAGAACGAAGATGGAAACGTGAACGTTCTTATTAAAATGTAAACACAATTGATCAAAATTTTCGCAAAGTTGATTTAAAGGAAAAATCAATGCAAAAGAAATTAATTTAAAATATATAATTATTTGTATTCAAGTTAAAATGAGTATATTACAAAGTTTTTAGTGCATAACATTTTTGACAGTTAAACTTATAAATGATCGAATAGTTTAAAAATTAAAATCCTCAAACAATAATATTTATTATTTTGAATTATAAATGCTTTTAATTTAAATTTAATTTAGCAATAATCAGTGTGAAATATTTGTAGTTTTTCCTACACGCGAACAACCAAAATATAGCTATCCATGAGAAAAACATGGACTTTCCAAATCTAAAACAACAAATGTGAATTGTTTGGCCTTGAGGCTTATTTCTAGACATAACAAAAGCTAAATGAATTGGAAACTATAACCTTTTAAAGGGTATGGTGGAATCTAAAGGAATCACTGGAATACGTCGCAACAGGACCACTTTCTCCATTCAACTTTCCAGTTTAAATGGTTCAGTAATATTTCCCGTCATCTTTTTGATGACCAAATGTGTAGCTGTGTAGTGTGGATTCAAATTACGCTTGAAAATAATATTTAGAGGAACCCATCTTTATCGAAGATTATGTGGAGGCATTCCAGGTATAACTAGTGAATTTAAAAAATCAATAGGAAAATTTACACGATTGATTTAAGAGACATCAGATCGCCTGGTATAACAACTCTGGTAATTGGAAGGTAATTCAGTGAACATTAACATTTTTGGCTGCCAAAATAGCCCTATGACTGAGCCAGTTTGATTCAAGTAATTACTCTGTAGATCCGAAAAGATACTCTGAATCAATTAATTTTGTTCCTTTTTCAACACTTCGCCTAAGGAATGATTGTTTTAAGCATGCGTTAATCTCATCCGTGAGAGTAAAGTCTGTCCGAAAAGTTTATAAAAACTGGCATAGTTCTATTTGGTGCAAAACGTTTGGAAGTTTGGTAATGCGCCATTTATTGAATACTTACTTAATGTAGCTCCAAACTGACAGATAATTGTGACTGTCAAATAACTTGCAATAAAACAGTATTGCGATCATAAATTGAGATGTTAGCTATCCTTTCTTTCAAGTTGGATAAAAATTCACAAGGTGTACAAATTTGACTAGAATCGGTTAGGTAGTTAAGGAGCCCATCGTGGACAATCATCATGAGACGTAATTTATATATACTAAATTGTCACGCAATAAATTATTTTAAAGAAATAAATCTCCAGGATAATCTTATTCAACAAAGAATAATGTTTTTGACATCTTGTAACAACTTAAAGTTGTTAGTTAAAAATAGTTACTGAAAATTTAATTTCTGATTAAAATTTCTTGAAAAAATATAAAACTTAATTCAAGTTATAAAATGTTGATGCTTAGAAAAAGTTATAACAAAATTAAATCGACTGTTTTGTTTTGAACCTGACAAAAACACCACACAAAATTGGTTTAACGTCCCGAAAATCTTGGAAAACAGCTTGATTGTCATTTTTCATTTAAAGTCTATCCGGCTTTTGTAAAATTAGAAACAACTTTCGATTATGGATTTCATTACGACTTCATTTAAATTCAATCTTGCAGTCTCTGAGGATAGAAATCCAAATTTGGATTCGTTTCGATTTCTCAATCCACTCTTGTAATCGGGGTCTTAGTTCACCATAATTCCAATAGTTCGGAATCCATGCATTTGAACCCAATGAACACGACCATTACTTCTCTTCGCTACCATCGGCCGCCATGACATATTTTAGTTCATATCCTCTCCTCTCAACAATTTTCGTTGATCTTTGGTATTTGGCTGGCAGTACCTCTATTTGTGTAATTCTTGTGTTCTCGTTCGTCTCGAATTCGAAACCAAAAAATTAATTAAAAATATTTATTTTCAATGTGCGGCAAAAAAAATTTAAACAAAATGTGAAGTTAGTTCTCAAGTTTAAGTTAATGCAATAAAAATACCGATTAATTGGGAGGTAAAGTGATTTTTCTTGTAAAATGTGAATTACGGTTAAATTATTTTCTTTTTCATTCATTCCGTAGCTCGGCTCGGCCTTCGTCGTCGGTCGTCGTTGCGTCGCGTCGGTTGATTAGTTGGTTGGTTTGTTCTGTAGTGCTGGTAATGTTAATTGGCGGTTTAATTTGAAAATTTGAATTCGGTTTCCTTCCGGTGTTAAGTTCGTTAGAGCAAAATAAGAACATTTATTTTAAATGTGCATTAAAAATTGCGTGAATCATGTGGTGTCTCGTATCGCAATCGGTCCTGGTTGTTTTAGCAAAGAAGTGAATTTTTGATGTGAATTTTTCGAAAATATATTTTGAATGAAAATGGGTAAGCAATTAAGCTAAGAAGTTCAAGAATAAATTGAGGTTTTAGCTGTTTTCTATTGTGATTATTGTGATATTTAACTAGTTTAAGCAATCTTGAAATATTTTTGTAGTTTCTAATCCTGTGCTTAAAATATGTCGATTAAAAAGACGGCGTGATAATATTTTATTTATGTCGCCATGATATTTGGTTGGAAGTTGGTTAAAATGTTTAATTACTCCTTTCATAAGAATAAAGAAACAACAGTATTTAAAGGGAGCTTTAAAATATACGCAATGGACACATTTTAAGGTATTTGGCTTTCCGTTTAAAAGAGTTTTTACTTTATGCTGCTGTAGAGTGGATAAACTTGCCTTACATGTATCCGTGATTTAAATTTCTGATAGTGCTGAATATTTCGAGTTGTTTTAGGCGTAAGGAAAGAATTAATGCGCCCTTTATTTTGCTCTCTTAATATAATGAGTTCCTTATCTAGGGTTATCTATTTTGCGGTTTCAAAAGTAAATCTAAAAAAAGGCTGGGATACGACCCCACTGATAACTTCCCATCCCGTCTGTCGATTTGTCTTGCTTAAAAGTTTGTCTATATGTTTCAATTTTTACCGAATTTTGCGCAATATTTTTGTAGATTTTATTTTTTATAAAAAAAAGGACTGTTGGATTTTTATATAAAAATTACTGAATATCGAAAACAATGTTTTCTGTGAAATAAAGAAAGTTTGAAGCCAATATTTTTAATTTTTGAAAAGCTATTTTAGTCGAAAATCAATTTTTAGCAACTTTGGTAAATTTTTTTTAGGTTTTTAATTTTTTGTGAAAAAACTGTCAATTCGATTATTTCAAAATTGTACTGAATGTTAACAACAATATTAAAAAAAAAAAACAAAAGTAGCTTAAATCCAAAATCTACAATTTTTTAAATGATATTTGAGTCGAAAATCAATTTTTACCAACTTTTATACATTTTTTTTTAGGTTTTTATTTTTTGTAAAAAACTGTCAAATCGATTTTTCTCAAAATTTATCCTAATGTTGAAAACAATATTTCTTTTAAGTAAAAATTAAAAAAAAAGCTATTATCTCAAATTTTTGAAAAGATATTTGAGTCGAAAATCAATTTTAACCATCTTTTATTAACTTTTTTTTTTAGGTTTTTATTTTTTCGTAAGAAAACTGGCAATCGATTTTTATAGCAGCCTAAAAATATCAGTACAGATACTGACCCACAATTTTCATGGATATTTTATTCCAGTTTCCAGGAAACTTATTCTCCGAGCTGCTGAAAAGAATATTTATCAATATCAAAACACAACTTTTATCAGAGAAGATTTAGCCACATACAACTTAACCTTTTCAAAACCATCAGTGATGAACCTTTTTTTCTCAAATAGTTTTTCCAAAAATGTTGCACCTACATATGCTTAATGCAACATAATTATGTAATTATGTTGTTGTCTTAAAGCCAACTTCTTTAATACTTTAAGTTTTTTCAGCCTTTTGTCCGTGTTGATGAATACAAAAACTACAATTCAATACTTAAGTGAAACAATTAACTTTTGGTTGCTGTTTCAGAACTTTTATATAAGATGTAAGACACACCCTTCCATCATTTTATGGTTGTGTAACCGATTTTATTTAAAAAAAATGAATTAAATTAAATAAATTCGAAAAATAAACACGACATTCAAACTAATTTCTTTATTGACATTTAATAAATAATTGAATTGTCAAGTTGACAGCTGAGGACATTCGGAATAGGGATGGGCAAAATTGAAAAGTAGTAGAATATAAGTAGGAACCTTAGCGACAAACTCAAGAGAATCATGAGAATGTTGCCAAGTTAACAAACTCAGAGCGAAAGTCAAGGGAAATATGAAAAACCTTCTCTCTCAATTGAAAAGTGCAGAATTGAGAAAAACTCACACTAGGCAGAAAAAAAACGTTTTAACTGAAAAAGATTTTTAGTTTATGAATTTGGTAACAAAGACCTTTGTAAGTATGCGTTAAGAACAAAGAAATATTAGCGAGCTTTCGAGCCTTCGGAGGTACTTACATTGCTCAAAAGCCTGGTTATTTCTTTTTCCTTTCGACCATAGCAACGATCAGTTTATTCATATTGCAAATTTAAAATTTGAATATATACATATACATATGTATATATAGAAGTTGAATTCAAATTCAATTTAAAATTTAAAATTAAAAGGAAAAGACGGTATACGTCCATCACATTTATACTGAGAAAAAATTATAAAATAAAAAGGAGGTAAGAAACCGGAAGGAAAATTTGTAGATTTTCTTGTTAAAATAATAAGTTTTTTTTTAAAACAGGCATTTTCCTACAGGCAACTTGAAAAGCCTAAAATTCCCTCTACAAGTCCTTAGGGACTTGAAGTAACCAATAATTATCAGGCGCGCAGAATATTAGTAGCTGTCTAATCATCATTAAACAGGATAACCAGGTTATTAAGTAACCTGGTCGAAATTTTATGAAATTAATCATCATAATCATAAACAAAGAAGATAGCTTGATGAATCTTTACAGCGTTGAATATGGCGTCGACCTGCTGGCTACTGAAAGGCCATCGTATCCAAGAACCGGCTCCTTTCTGGACCTTTTGCTGTACGACACCAGACTGACAGTTACAGACAAAGTGGGTAATCACCCGCGAAACTGCTTACAGACAGTCGAGTACGACAGTGATCACTGCGGACTGGCGGCTGTAATGCAGATTCCGAACGAACGCGTGGAGTTGGAGGAATACGTTCCAACGCATTCTTACAATTACAGTAAGATGCGTTGGCCTCGTTTCACCAACGCATTAGCGAGAGAACTTCGTTCGAGTGACATAGCCCCACCAAACAACAGAAACCTGACAAATACAGAAATTGACCAACATTTACAACAGATGGACGAAACAATAAAACGAACGATGGAACGGACAATCCCAAAGTACAGAGAACGGGACCAAATGGACGCGTACAGAAACGCGACAATTGACGCACTGCGAAAGCACAAGAGTGGCTTACTGACAAGACTCAAAAATTTGTACAGACGACTTACAGACCCACACGACTTGGAGGTTAGGACACTGAAGTCGTCAATAAAAAATGTCAATCTGTTGATTAAGGAGAACTACAGGCTATCAATTAACAAGTACTGGGACCGCAAGATCCGGTCAGTTAATTCGAGTGACCCTGGTATGTTCCCCAAAATCAATAAGATATTCAGAAAAAAAAACGACAATGACCTTCCGTGTCTTAAACTCCAAAGAACCGAAGAGAACAGAGACGTACTCAGGACAGCGCAAATAGATCCAGAGGAAGCCATCTTTGACGATGACTTTTACATAATTGAAGATCCGAAGGAAAAAGTGGAGGCGGTGGGAGCTGCTTTCCAGCAAGTGTACAAGGTGAATGTTAGCATTCGCCCCAACCACGACCTGGAAAACAGAGCCCTACTTAATCACTTTTACCTTCGAAATGATATGACACAATGGCGATCTGAGAACCGCGGTTTCATGCGGTTCAATGACGATTCCTTGGCAAATGCCATAATCGCCGAGCAAACGGGACCAAGTCCCTTGTTAGTGACGAAGGTTGAGCTTCAGCTCATCTTTAATTCAATAAAAAACAAAAAGTCAGCAGGTGTCGATGGTATATCCAACGTTGTACTTAGACATTTACCGATGGAAGCAATTGACATTTACACCACGCTCTTCAATAATGCACTGAATAATGCATATTATCCAGTGCATTGGAAGACCGCTGTGGTTCATCCTCTCCCGAAAAAGGGAAAGGACAACTCCAACCCGTCAAATCTTCGGTCGATAAGTCTTCTTCCGAGCATCAGCAAAGTTTTCGAAAAGATCATTAATAGGGCTCTGACTAAGTGGGCTGCGGACAGCAAAATTATTCCGGATAAACAGTTCGGGTTCAAGGCGGGTCATGACACAATTCATGCTGCGTCTAAACTCGTTTCTGATATCCAATGGAATAAATCAAAACAACAATGCACAGGTGCTGTCCTGGTTGATTTGGAAAAGGCCTTTGACACCGTATGGTTAGAGGGTCTTTACCTAAAACTGAGCAGGCTTGGCATTAGCAAGCCATTGTTGTATATACTTTATGATATGCTTAACGGTAGAAAGTTTGTTGTCAAAAGTGGCAATGTAACTTCTACCACAACATTCTCAATTAAAAATGGTCTTCAACAGGGAGCGGTGAATTCGCCGATTCTCTTCAGCATTTACACCAGCGATCTGATAGGTAGTCTTACAAAGGCAATTGCGTACGCCGACGATCTAATTGCGTACAGAACGGCCCGAAAGGTTGAGGTTATTAGAATTCTCTTGCAGCGTGATTTCGACAAGATTCAGCGATATTGCGACGACTGGAAACTGAAAATAAATGTCCAGAAATCAGAGACAATTCTGTTCCGTACTCCGTTGGCTAGGGCCACGAGGGATACGTGTAAGAATTGGCGCAAGATGGTCATCGTTGATCTTCACGGGCAGCCATTGGCGAGCAAAAGTGTAGTGAAGTACCTCGGTATCTGGTTAGATCAGTATTTATATTTCGACAGGCATATAAATGCTGCTCTGACCAGGGCCAGAGGAGCCTTTGCTCTGACGAAACGATTGTTTTTTAGCAGTCGGCTTGACCCCAGAGTGAAGGTAATTTGCTACATGGCCCTCATACGGCCAATGATCGTTTATGGTTGTCCTGTGTGGTTCAACGTTGCCCCTTCCCAGATGGAGAAGTTTCGGGTGTTCGAGCGGCAGTGTTTACGACGCTGTACCGGCTTATATCGAACAGCCGAATCTTCTTATGTACATTACTATTCAAACGAGGTCCTATACAACGGAGCTCGAATCAACAGAATTGACAATTTCGTGATAAAACTCGTTCGAGGTCACATTGCAAGAGCTATGACTTCGACCAACAATTTAATTTTCGGGGCGTTCTATCCGAACGACGAGTATTTTGAGAGTGCACGCTTGAGCGGCTTCATTCCCCCAGAGGCATTCCTCTTTTTAGATAGATGCGGTCTGATACAGGATAGATTGGCAGTTCCGTTAATCTACCACGTCAGACGAAGAACCGTGGATAGGCGACTCCTGTACAATCGGGACGTCATGGCACAAGGCGGAGCAGAGCTCCTTCGGTTCAGTAGGGCTGTGTCCGAACGGGACCGAACTGATAGGGTGAAGCAGGAGAACCAGTTTTGGTGGCTTCAATCGGCACTTGATAATGGGTAGTCGGGATGGGGTTTAAGCCTTGGCCGGCTTACATACTTGTTTTATAGTTTTAGGGTTTAGTTTTAAGTAGAATAGGCATGGTGGCACGAAAAAAAAAAAAAAAATAAAAAAAAAAAAAAAAAAAAAAAAAACAAAAAATAAAAAAAAAAAAAACATTAAAAAACATTAAAAAAAAAAAAAAAATATAAAAAAAAAAAAAAAAGACAACGAAATATGAAAAACAAAAATGTTAGATAGTTAGATTTGCTGCTGTGGTTGTTCTAGTTTTAAGTAGTCTATAGGTAGAATAGGTAGTTTAAGTTAGTTTTTAAGTTTTATTTAAGGACCTTATTTTAAGTAGTTTGTAAGTAAAAATAAATAAAAAAAAAGGTTATTGATATTAGTTTTTTCAAAATTTTCTAATAAAAACAAAACAAATAAAATTTAAATTGAAGTAAAATAGATCTTAAGGCCGAAAGGCATTAGTAATTAGTGTTATAGTTTAGCTTAGAGTGTCCGTATGGGACCATTAAGTTAGTTGTAAGTTATGGATAATTAGGCTAGTTTTATGAATTTTTGTCTAGCTTTAAGATAGGTTTAAGAATGAATTAATAAAAATGAATTTAAAAAAAAAAAAAAAAAAAAGAAGATAGCTTAGTTGGTTAGCTCGTTGTTTGAAGTGTTTAACAAGCCAAGGTCCTACAGTTCAAATCCCGCTAGCTGCAATTTCATTTTTTTATATAATTTAAATTTTTTTATATAATTTATTTTTTTTTTAAATCTTAATCAATTAGTTTTTTTTAATTGTGCAAATTGAAATAAAAGTGCAAGTAAAAAGTAATAAAAATTATAGTGTCATAATAAAAAAAAAGAAAAGCAAAATTATAGTACTATAAGATCAAAAAAAAAAAAAAAGAAAAGAAGTGTTAAGTAATCTTGCGGGAGTAAGAGAATAAGGAAAAATAGAAGTTATAGCAACAACGAATTCAACACCGATCGACAAGCAGCAGTGGCCACTTCTACTTCGTTTCCGGTGAGTCTTTAAACAATTTGATATAATTTAAATATTAACTTACGCCAGATTACTAAATAATACATATATCTCGTACATGAATTCATCCCGAATAATTTAATACAGGGATTAATCTATAATTTTTGTTTCACTTTTATTAAACTTTTATTTTCAATTTTTTTAACTTAATAAAGTAAGCTTTAAATAGTAAAAGATATGAAAGTAACGTAACTTAAAATCTAAACATACAATAAGAAGAAAATGAAAGTCAATAAAGTTAAATAATGTATATTATAAATTTGAAATGAAGTGGTAAATTTTTTTATTAAGAGATGAGTGTGGCTAAACTTGAAAGATGAAGAGAAATTAAATAAGGGCACCAATATTAAGGGTCGTCTAGGCGAGTAAGACGACAATGGAAGGGAGGGTAAAGTAATATCACTCGCGTACCTACTAATACCTATAGGTACCCTAGACTGGTATGATTTATTTTTGTAACGATTAGGAGGTCAAAGAACCACCCCAACCGACGAGCTACAGTGGTACCAGCATACCAGCATCGACCTTTACGCCAACAAAGTCGTTACAAAATGGCGCCCATAACGTGTAGCCGCTATCAGGGATAGCGAAGCTAGAGACATTTTTTTGAGCCACATCAAATTTTTACATTTTAATTATTAGTCAATTTTATTAACATTTCTTTTAGCTTACAATAGTATTTTTTTTTTCAAATTGAAAGGCCAGTTTAATTTAATTTAAATTTCTTGTGAGTCACGATAACTCGAAAGTACATTTTGGTATCGGTTGCCACCGGAAGTTTAAATTGATATGGCAGTTTCAAAAGAACAAAACACAAGAAGGAACTTAAGGTTCGAGTCTTTGATAAATCAAAGATTGGTTTTCAAACGACCGAATAAATTAGCCCTTGCTTGGAGATTTTGATGGAAGCGAAAGCGTCCTCAAAAGTGCTTCCAACAGAATACTCATTTTTAAACTTAACTAGGATAAATTATTTTTGCCAGAGTCATCGCAGATGAAAGGTTCGTCCGTTGGTGTCCTGGGAAAGAGATTTTGTCTAAATATTATTTTTTTATAGTTTCAGATACATACCACTAGAATACTTAAATTTTGATTTCATTTCGGCTCGTAGAACAATGGTGTCCTTTAAATCCTTTCAACACATCTTTTATATAGTGAAGTCACACTCATCTCCTTACGTTTTATGAAATTTTCTGAAAAAGAAATCCAAATAATTATCAATTTATAGATAATACTTTTAAAATAAGTTGTTTAATTTAATAATCATTTAGTGATTAAACTATAATTGTATCGCACAGCGACACAAAATTAGTTTGAATTTTAATAATTTGCAAGCCTGCTGGAGAGAACAATACATTTTGAAAAACAGAGTCGAGTCTTTTTTAGAATTAGTAGTTAAAATTACATTTATCTTTTTTTGAAAACGAGGAGGCTCAATAGCATGAGCCAGGAAAATCCCAGAACAAGTGTAGCTAGTAGTTGGAATAATCTTCGAGCTATATCTGAAGCAACTTTCGAGGATTTTGTAAGGCGGTTTAATACTACAATTGACCGATTCAATTTAGACAATTCTTTAGATTTTTCGCGGGAGTTGAATACGATAATCGTAGATAATAGTCCGGAAATGTCAAATAATAGGGAATCGATACAAGGTGTAGCGAATGAAGGCGCTAATCAAGAAGAAAACAATGCCTTACAGGATAATGACAATCTTAATAGACGTCAAGAAAATATAGATAGGGCCCGCACGATGGATCAAGAAGACCTACTCGATAGGATAGATAGAAGTTTGCTGGACAATCAAATGCGAATTTTCCAGCAGATGAAAGAATTTATGGAAAGCGTCAATAAACGCATAGAGAGTTTCGAGAAATCTCATAATGTACAAAATACTATAGAAGCACCGGTAAGCGGTTCTTCGTCTCACGAGAGACAGGCCACTAGATCGCCGTTAGAAAGACAATTTGCTAATTTGTCTGTGAGCAATTCCAATGCCGTAGACAAATGTCGTCTAGATCGCTGGTGTATCCAATACGATGGGTCTTCAAACATTGGAGATTTTCTATTTAAAGTTAACCGCATGCAAAAGTCTTCAGGTTATTCAGACGAGCAAATCGTTGCAAATTTGCATGTCCTCTTGAAGGACAACGCCAATAAATGGTATTGGAGATACTTGAAAAAAAATACTGAAGCTAGTTTGGAGGAAGTCAAAGCTGAAATGCGTAGGGAGTTCGGTCGACCTGAGGGTGACGTCGACATTTACATGCGACTACTCACTCGGAAGCAAGGTTTTAAGGAACCTTTCGACGAGTATTACAACGCAGTCGTTACAATCAATGACCGTATGAAAGAGCCGTTTGACAGCAAAAAGTTGTTAGAGGTGCTCAGAAATAACGCAAAAGATAAACTTGGGGAAATTTTGTTGTCTTCGGATGTCAAAACTTTGGAGCAACTAAGGTTGAAAGCCAGACAGGCAGAGAAATTTCTAGCCAAAAGATGCCCCAAGGCAGTACACGAGGTAGTCTTGGAAGAAGACGATAAGTCGGAAATAAATGATGAAGAAATTTCCGCTATCCTTCACGGAAATAGATCAAGCAGTACTTTTTGCTGTTGGAACTGCGACGATAAAGGGCATTCCTTTTATAACTGTCCTTCTCATACGAGGAATTTATTTTGTTTCCTTTGCGGGGCTAAGGGAGTTTCTACTCCTGAGTGCAATAATAAGCACTCGGAAAACTTTCGTCGGGACGAAAAGAAGGGCGGGGAGAACCGTCCCACGAAAAATCTTGCAGGCCCTTCAAAACAATAAATAATAATAATAGCATACTCACTGAAAAAGATTCGCATTCCAAGCAACATCTAGGAAAAGACGGCTTCAGTGAATCACCCATGAAAACTTCAAACTCAGATCCAATCCAAACTTTAAAAAATGTTGAAAATCAAGAAATCTCTAGCCATCCAGTTCTCCATTTCTCACATAATTCTTTGCATGAACGAAAATTAAATTATGCAAAAGTCAGAGCTAAAATTTTTGGAAAGAAAGAAACTTTAGTTAGCCGAAAAATTCAAAAGTGTAGAGACCGATACAAGAATCGTAAGGCTTACCGTAAATTAATTGTAGACTCCATAATTTCGTTAGAAGGCGATAGTAGGATGTACGTTAACGTACGTCTTAACGAAGAATCTTATTTCGCACTGTTAGACAGCGGGGCATCAATTTCAGCTTTGGGCAAAGATTGTTTTGACTTAATTGAAAGAATTGGTGCCAAAGTTAAGCCTTACAGAAATCATGTCCGCACGGCTGATGGTAGTTCACACGACATTGTCGGGTATTGTGATATCGTCACCAAATACAATGGTATTGCAAAAACTCTTTGCTTTTATTTAATCCCGAACTTAACCCAAAACGTCTACTTGGGAATGAATTTTTGGAGAGAGTTCAACTTAGTTCCACAAATCAGTGAAATCGCCTGTGTTGCTCAAGATCAAGAGCAAGAATTCAACTTCAAGGAAGAAGCAGAATTGATTGAGTTATCTGCGGAACAAAGAGCTAAGTTAGAATCAGTTAAAAGAATGTTTCCCAACTTTGTTGAGTTAGGTTTAGGAAAAACTCACCTAGGTCTTCACGTTGTCGATACAGGGGACGCAACGCCAATCAAGTCCCGGCATTACCCTTTGTCTCCGGTTCGGCAAGAAGAAGTGTACAAAGAGTTAGACCGCATGCTGGAATTAGACGTTATCGAGGAGAGTAACTCTCCGTGGTGTTGCCCATTGGTTTTGGTTAGGAAACCCGGCAAAGTTCGTCTTTGTCTCGATTTTAGGAAAGTTAATGCGGTGACAGTTAAGGACGCTTACCCAATGCCACACGTAGACGGTCTTTTAAGTCGCATCAAGGATACACATTTTATCTCAGGTATAGATCTCAAGGATGCGTATTGGCAAATTCCTTTAGAGGAACAATCACGACCAAAAACGGCTTTTGCGGTTCCCGGTAGACCACTATACCAATTTAAGGTTATGCCTTTCGGTCTAAGCAATGCTGCTCAAACCTTATGCCGTACTCTCGACAAGGTCTTGCCATCGCGCCTGAGAGAAAATGTGTTCCTATACCTCAATGACCTCTTAATATGTACCGCTGACTTCGAAAGTCATATTAGTATCCTAAAAGAAGTAGCATCGTGCTTACGCCGGGCAAACCTAACCATAAACCTCGATAAGAGTAAATTCGGCATGCGGGAAATAAAATACTTGGGATACATAGTGGGACAAGGAACGTTGAAAACGAACCCGGAAAAAATCGAGGCGATGGTAAATTTTCCTGTACCTAACTCACAAAGGCAAGTTCGACGATTCTTAGGCCTCACGGGGTGGTATCGTCGCTTTATAAGGAACTATTCAGAATTAGCAGCACCACTTACTGATTGTCTTAAGAAAAAAAAATTTGAATTCAGTGCCGAAGCGCTTAACAGTTTCAACCAGCTGAAAGAAGCTCTCTCTTCAGCCCCGGTTTTGAGTCAACCCGATTTCAAAAAGCCCTTCGTCATTCAATGCGACGCTTCATCAGAGGGAATCGGTGGAGTTCTTTTTCAACTTGATGAGAGTCAGAATGAACGGCCTATCGCTTTCATGTCTAAGAAACTCAACAAAGCTCAAAAAATTACACAGTGACTGAATTAGAATGCCTTGCTGCAGTCTTGAGCATAAGGAAGTTTCGTGCCTATGTTGAGGGATCACCTTTCAAAGTGATTACAGATCATTCAAGTCTTAAGTGGCTCATGTCACTCAAAGATTTGAGTGGAAGGTTAGCACGGTGGAGCCTTGAACTACAAGGGTTCGACTTTTCTATTGAGCATAGAAAGGGATCACTCAATGTTGTACCTGACGCCTTGTCGCGAGTAGACATGGAAGGCATACTGATTCAGCCATCCGAGGTAAGCTGCGAAGAGATTTCAGCAAATGTAGTAGGAGAAGAAGTGGACTTGAACGCTGACGATTTTGACTCGGAGCAATATTCCAAATTGAGAAAGAACATCACCGATAACCAAGAGTCTTTACCGGACCTAGTTGTTTCGGGCAAATATGTATATAGGCGCGTTCGGTTTAGAACTGGAGAATGGGGAGAAGAGGATTCCCGGTGGAAGCTTTGGCTCCCAGATTCTTTAACTAAACAAGTCATACAGATGTCGCATGAAACTAAATTAACTTTACATAGTGGGTTTAGTAAAACTTACGCACGAATTCGTGAAAAGTACTATTGGCCAAAAATGATTTTGGATATAAAAAGGTATGTTAATGATTGCGACATCTGTAAAACAGTAAAAGCTCCCAATGTAACTCTTCGTGCTCCAATCCAGAACCAGACTATAACAGAAAGACCAATGCAGCGTTTATTTATAGATCTTTTAGGCCCTTATCCAAGGACAAAACGAGGAAATATTTATATCCTAATTGTGTTAGACATAGACAAACCATATAAAGACCGGAAACAAATCTGTCATTCTGGTTTGCCTACAAGCTGAAACGTCTACTTACACGCACCCTTAGGTCTAACATCAATTCACCGCTGCTAACATCAATTCACCACCCTCTAAAGTCAATTCACCACGAAAATAAGGAATAGTGCTGAGAAATTCTTTAGGGGTGGCACCTAGTGGCTACGGCGACATTAGCTATTGCATTTTTTGGGAAGAGTACGATAGCTCAGGCGACAAAGTTTGATGACGGATTTGTATAGAACAGTTAAAAACAAGTATTTTTTACTACGGGAGCGGGTCTGTTTCCCCCCATTTAGGAGGTAGGGACATTTTAAAAAAATATGTAAGTTAAATGGAAACAAAATAATGGTAATACTTACAACTAAGTTTTATAAATTTTTCAAAGCCAACACTTTTGTCTATTAGCTTTTTTTGAAATCAAGTCAAAACTATGCAAATTAGAATAGTTCCTTGAGATATTACATTTTTAAATAAATATTTATTAATCGAAACATCTCAGATGCCAACTTAAGACTAAAATCGAAAAACATTTTTGCTGTTAACTGTCGTTAAATATTGTTTAAGAAAGACCTTATGATTTCTTATACATGAATCACTTATTAAGAAAACAACATGTTCCTACGCGATTCTATTGAAATGTAACATAATATTTAATATCATATTTTATGATCGAGAGGATCGTGCTTAATGCTTATTATTATATTTTGGTTCATATTTTCTAATTAATAATGGAATAGATGTGTTAATTTGCATAGTTTTTGAAAAAAAATTGTTTTAAGCTCAAAATTTGGCCAAAAAAGGTAAAAAAAAGTTTTGAAGTGTAATTTTTAATACTTAAATTATCTATTATTGTTTTTAGAATTCATTGTTCATATTTGTTTTTGATCAAAAACTGAAAACCAGATGATTTTATGTCTTCTTGTTCTTGAGAAAATTACCAAAAAAATATGTTTCAATTGAATTATTGTTTCCTTCCTTGAGTATTTACATACGTAGTCTTATTTTGATAGGAATAATCGAATATTTATTAAAGTATACCCAAGATAAATAATTTTTTTTAAATAGAGCTTATTTAAATGCTAAAGAAACTTTTGTAAGAAGAAGTGGCAAGAAATTGTTAATTTTTTATATATTTAAATACTATATTTAAAAGTGTGTACTACGTATAATACACTTTTCAATTCATTTGTTGTATTATGTAAAGAAAACCTGAAATATATTAGCGAAAATGTAAAACATTATTTTTTTTTAATTTTGAATCTAATATAGAGTTCTGATTGAGGTAAAATTAAACGTTCCAAAAATTATATTTTTGAATGTTATAATAATTCTTTTTTTTATCGAATTTAAAAACTATGACTATTTTATAAAAGAATTTTGATAATTACAAAACAGTGACCAAGTTTTAACAATTTCAATATAAGTTTAGTTTTTCAAATAAAAATAAATAATAAAAGTGTGACATCACCTCAACATCACACATAACTTAAATGTTTATTTCTTCGAGGTGAGTTTGAAAACGTCAACAAAAATTCCAATGTTCGCATTTTTAAACTTTTTCAATAGGAAAATACGAACATTGGAACTCACTCGGAGGTGCTTATTTAAGTTGTTTTGTTTTTTACTAAAAAGTATGAACGCAAAGTTCCTACTCACACTTCAAGGATTCCAGGAAGGTATAAACCATTCCTGTAGGTACATTATTGTACCAAGGACACGACCGAATGAGTTCCAATGTTTGCATTTTTAAACATTTTCGATAGGAAAATGCAAACATTGGAACTCATTCGGTAGTGTCCTTGGTACAATAATGTACCTACAGGAATGGTTTATACCTTCCTGGAATCCTTGAAGTGTGAGTAGGAACTTTGCGTTCATACTTTTTAGTAAAAAACAAAACAACTTAAAAAAGCACCTCCGAGTGAGTTCCAATGTTCGCATTTTCCTATCGAAAATGTTTAAAAATGCAAACATTGGAACACATTCGGTCGTGTCCTTGGTACAATAATGTACCTACAGGAATGGTTTATACCTTCCTGGAATCCTTGAAGT
Organism: Eupeodes corollae; assembly: GCF_945859685.1. Lineage (NCBI taxonomy): Eukaryota > Metazoa > Arthropoda > Insecta > Diptera > Syrphidae > Eupeodes > Eupeodes corollae. The sequence continues at coordinate 52,010,337 of NC_079149.1, read as the reverse complement.
GTGAGTAGGAACTTTGCGTTCATACTTTTTAGTAAAAAACAAAACAACTTAAAAAAGCACCTCCGAGTGAGTTCCAATGTTCGCATTTTCCTATCGAAAATGTTTAAAAATGCAAACATTGGAACACATTCGGTCGTGTCCTTGGTACAATAATGTACCTACAGGAATGGTTTATACCTTCCTGGAATCCTTGAAGTGTGAGTAAGAACAATGCATTCACACTTTTTTGTAAAAATCTAAAAAACTTTTAAGAACATGACCAAGTGAGTTCCAATGTTCGTATTTTGCGGCATTTTAGTAAACAAAACAATTCGTCGTAGAAGTCAAATTCTCACCACAGCTATTGTAATAAAAAAAAAAACATCTGTCAAAACAAGTAAATACACCGCATCGAATTGTTGTTGCATTTCAAATTTCAAAATGGACGTCATGACAAATTACAAATACAACAATGTAAACAAATGGGTGTTGGAGGGTAAAACGTACGAAAGATTCCGGTCTTTATATGGTTTGTCTATGGTGTTAGACCACTTTTCGAAATTTGTCTTTTTAACAGCATTGTCAGTAGCTACATCGGCCAAAATAATTAGGTTCTTAGAATGTGATGTATTCCATCAGTTCGGAACGCCTGAAATATTGCATTCTGACAACGGCCGACAATTTGTTTCGAAAGAATTCGCAAATTTCTTGAATGCTTATGGGGTCAAACATCTCAAAACTGCTTTGTATTCACCGCAAGCGAATAACTCGGAAAGAGTGAATAGAAATATCCTCAGTAAACTAAGGATACTCATTTCCAAGGAGCAGAACGACTGGGACTTACAACTGTCAAGCATAGCGTGTGCATTAAGGTCGGACGTGCACGATTCAATTGGGTGTCAACCCTACTTTGCACTTTTTAATCAAAATATGATTACGCACGCCTCGACTTATAAAATTTTACGGGATATAAATTCATTAAACAATCACGATATAATGTATTTACCGAAAGAAGCTAAAGTAAGTCTAGCACATCACAAAATTAAAACTAATTTAGATAGAGCATATCAAAAATCGAAAAATACATACAATTTACGTGCAAAGCCGGTTCTGTTTAGGGTAGGACAGGAAGTGTTCCACCGCAACTTTGCTCAAAGCAAATTTGTGCAAGGTATCAATGCTAAACTGCTACCCAAGTTTCTAAAATCCAGAGTGAAAAGAATCGTTGGTTCGTGTATGTACGAACTTGAAACCAGAGAAGGAAAACCCATAGGGATTTTTCATGCCAAGGATATCCGGCAGTAACCTGAAAAACAAAAAAACTTTTCACAAAGAATGTCTTATCATTCCTAAAATGTACAAAAATACTTATCTGATAGTAGCCCGGCTTGAGACATCAGGGAGTTAGGTACGGCTCCCACGTTAAATTTAATTTAGGCATAGGTCAATGACTAAAAACAATGCGACCGAGTTGGCGTCAGAGAATGATGCAATTTCAATCTAGTTGCTAGTCGCACTTAAAAATTATTACTTATTGAACACTAAGTTTACACTGATGAAAACACTCGTGGGTTCATATGCGTAGTTTCCAACAATTCATTGTTAGAAACCAGCATAGCCCTGTAACCGATTTTATTTAAAAAAATGAATTAAATTAAATAAATTCGAAAAATAAACACGACATTCAAACTAATTTCTTTATTGACATTTAATAAATAATTGAATTGTCAAGTTGACAGCTGAGGACATTCGGAATAGGGATGGGCAAAATTGAAAAGTAGTAGAATATAAGTAGGAACCTTAGCGACAAACTCAAGAGAATCATGAGAATGTTGCCAAGTTAACAAACTCAGAGCGAAAGTCAAGGGAAATATGAAAAACCTTCTCTCTCAATTGAAAAGTGCAGAATTGAGAAAAACTCACACTAGGCAGAAAAAAAACGTTTTAACTGAAAAAGATTTTTAGTTTATGAATTTGGTAACAAAGACCTTTGTAAGTATGCGTTAAGAACAAAGAAATATTAGCGAGCTTTCGAGCCTTCGGAGGTACTTACATTGCTCAAAAGCCTGGTTATTTCTTTTTCCTTTCGACCATAGCAACGATCAGTTTATTCATATTGCAAATTTAAAATTTGAATATATACATATACATATGTATATATAGAAGTTGAATTCAAATTCAATTTAAAATTTAAAATTAAAAGGAAAAGACGGTATACGTCCATCACATTTATACTGAGAAAAAATTATAAAATAAAAAGGAGGTAAGAAACCGGAAGGAAAATTTGTAGATTTTCTTGTTAAAATAATAAGTTTTTTTTTAAAACAGGCATTTTCCTACAGGCAACTTGAAAAGCCTAAAATTCCCTCTACAAGTCCTTAGGGACTTGAAGTAACCAATAATTATCAGGCGCGCAGAATATTAGTAGCTGTCTAATCATCATTAAACAGGATAACCAGGTTATTAAGTAACCTGGTCGAAATTTTATGAAATTAATCATCATAATCATAAACAAAGAAGATAGCTTAGTTGGTTAGCTCGTTGTTTGAAGTGTTTAACAAGCCAAGGTCCTACAGTTCAAATCCCGCTAGCTGCAATTTCATTTTTTTATATAATTTAAATTTTTTTATATAATTTATTTTTTTTTTAAATCTTAATCAATTAGTTTTTTTTAATTGTGCAAATTGAAATAAAAGTGCAAGTAAAAAGTAATAAAAATTATAGTGTCATAATAAAAAAAAAGAAAAGCAAAATTATAGTACTATAAGATCAAAAAAAAAAAAAAAAGAAAAGAAGTGTTAAGTAATCTTGCGGGAGTAAGAGAATAAGGAAAAATAGAAGTTATAGCAACAACGAATTCAACACCGATCGACAAGCAGCAGTGGCCACTTCTACTTCGTTTCCGGTGAGTCTTTAAACAATTTGATATAATTTAAATATTAACTTACGCCAGATTACTAAATAATACATATATCTCGTACATGAATTCATCCCGAATAATTTAATACAGGGATTAATCTATAATTTTTGTTTCACTTTTATTAAACTTTTATTTTCAATTTTTTTAACTTAATAAAGTAAGCTTTAAATAGTAAAAGATATGAAAGTAACGTAACTTAAAATCTAAACATACAATAAGAAGAAAATGAAAGTCAATAAAGTTAAATAATGTATATTATAAATTTGAAATGAAGTGGTAAATTTTTTTATTAAGAGATGAGTGTGGCTAAACTTGAAAGATGAAGAGAAATTAAATAAGGGCACCAATATTAAGGGTCGTCTAGGCGAGTAAGACGACAATGGAAGGGAGGGTAAAGTAATATCACTCGCGTACCTACTAATACCTATAGGTACCCTAGACTGGTATGATTTATTTTTGTAACGATTAGGAGGTCAAAGAACCACCCCAACCGACGAGCTACAGTGGTACCAGCATACCAGCATCGACCTTTACGCCAACAAAGTCGTTACAAAATGGCGCCCATAACGTGTAGCCGCTATCAGGGATAGCGAAGCTAGAGACATTTTTTTGAGCCACATCAAATTTTTACATTTTAATTATTAGTCAATTTTATTAACATTTCTTTTAGCTTACAATAGTATTTTTTTTTTCAAATTGAAAGGCCAGTTTAATTTAATTTAAATTTCTTGTGAGTCACGATAACTCGAAAGTACATTTTGGTATCGGTTGCCACCGGAAGTTTAAATTGATATGGCAGTTTCAAAAGAACAAAACACAAGAAGGAACTTAAGGTTCGAGTCTTTGATAAATCAAAGATTGGTTTTCAAACGACCGAATAAATTAGCCCTTGCTTGGAGATTTTGATGGAAGCGAAAGCGTCCTCAAAAGTGCTTCCAACAGAATACTCATTTTTAAACTTAACTAGGATAAATTATTTTTGCCAGAGTCATCGCAGATGAAAGGTTCGTCCGTTGGTGTCCTGGGAAAGAGATTTTGTCTAAATATTATTTTTTTATAGTTTCAGATACATACCACTAGAATACTTAAATTTTGATTTCATTTCGGCTCGTAGAACAATGGTGTCCTTTAAATCCTTTCAACACATCTTTTATATAGTGAAGTCACACTCATCTCCTTACGTTTTATGAAATTTTCTGAAAAAGAAATCCAAATAATTATCAATTTATAGATAATACTTTTAAAATAAGTTGTTTAATTTAATAATCATTTAGTGATTAAACTATAATTGTATCGCACAGCGACACAAAATTAGTTTGAATTTTAATAATTTGCAAGCCTGCTGGAGAGAACAATACATTTTGAAAAACAGAGTCGAGTCTTTTTTAGAATTAGTAGTTAAAATTACATTTATCTTTTTTTGAAAACGAGGAGGCTCAATAGCATGAGCCAGGAAAATCCCAGAACAAGTGTAGCTAGTAGTTGGAATAATCTTCGAGCTATATCTGAAGCAACTTTCGAGGATTTTGTAAGGCGGTTTAATACTACAATTGACCGATTCAATTTAGACAATTCTTTAGATTTTTCGCGGGAGTTGAATACGATAATCGTAGATAATAGTCCGGAAATGTCAAATAATAGGGAATCGATACAAGGTGTAGCGAATGAAGGCGCTAATCAAGAAGAAAACAATGCCTTACAGGATAATGACAATCTTAATAGACGTCAAGAAAATATAGATAGGGCCCGCACGATGGATCAAGAAGACCTACTCGATAGGATAGATAGAAGTTTGCTGGACAATCAAATGCGAATTTTCCAGCAGATGAAAGAATTTATGGAAAGCGTCAATAAACGCATAGAGAGTTTCGAGAAATCTCATAATGTACAAAATACTATAGAAGCACCGGTAAGCGGTTCTTCGTCTCACGAGAGACAGGCCACTAGATCGCCGTTAGAAAGACAATTTGCTAATTTGTCTGTGAGCAATTCCAATGCCGTAGACAAATGTCGTCTAGATCGCTGGTGTATCCAATACGATGGGTCTTCAAACATTGGAGATTTTCTATTTAAAGTTAACCGCATGCAAAAGTCTTCAGGTTATTCAGACGAGCAAATCGTTGCAAATTTGCATGTCCTCTTGAAGGACAACGCCAATAAATGGTATTGGAGATACTTGAAAAAAAATACTGAAGCTAGTTTGGAGGAAGTCAAAGCTGAAATGCGTAGGGAGTTCGGTCGACCTGAGGGTGACGTCGACATTTACATGCGACTACTCACTCGGAAGCAAGGTTTTAAGGAACCTTTCGACGAGTATTACAACGCAGTCGTTACAATCAATGACCGTATGAAAGAGCCGTTTGACAGCAAAAAGTTGTTAGAGGTGCTCAGAAATAACGCAAAAGATAAACTTGGGGAAATTTTGTTGTCTTCGGATGTCAAAACTTTGGAGCAACTAAGGTTGAAAGCCAGACAGGCAGAGAAATTTCTAGCCAAAAGATGCCCCAAGGCAGTACACGAGGTAGTCTTGGAAGAAGACGATAAGTCGGAAATAAATGATGAAGAAATTTCCGCTATCCTTCACGGAAATAGATCAAGCAGTACTTTTTGCTGTTGGAACTGCGACGATAAAGGGCATTCCTTTTATAACTGTCCTTCTCATACGAGGAATTTATTTTGTTTCCTTTGCGGGGCTAAGGGAGTTTCTACTCCTGAGTGCAATAATAAGCACTCGGAAAACTTTCGTCGGGACGAAAAGAAGGGCGGGGAGAACCGTCCCACGAAAAATCTTGCAGGCCCTTCAAAACAATAAATAATAATAATAGCATACTCACTGAAAAAGATTCGCATTCCAAGCAACATCTAGGAAAAGACGGCTTCAGTGAATCACCCATGAAAACTTCAAACTCAGATCCAATCCAAACTTTAAAAAATGTTGAAAATCAAGAAATCTCTAGCCATCCAGTTCTCCATTTCTCACATAATTCTTTGCATGAACGAAAATTAAATTATGCAAAAGTCAGAGCTAAAATTTTTGGAAAGAAAGAAACTTTAGTTAGCCGAAAAATTCAAAAGTGTAGAGACCGATACAAGAATCGTAAGGCTTACCGTAAATTAATTGTAGACTCCATAATTTCGTTAGAAGGCGATAGTAGGATGTACGTTAACGTACGTCTTAACGAAGAATCTTATTTCGCACTGTTAGACAGCGGGGCATCAATTTCAGCTTTGGGCAAAGATTGTTTTGACTTAATTGAAAGAATTGGTGCCAAAGTTAAGTCTTACAGAAATCATGTCCGCACGGCTGATGGTAGTTCACACGACATTGTCGGGTATTGTGATATCGTCACCAAATACAATGGTATTGCAAAAACTCTTTACTTTTATTTAATCCCGAACTTAACCCAAAACGTCTACTTGGGAATGAATTTTTGGAGAGAGTTCAACTTAGTTCCACAAATCAGTGAAATCGCCTGTGTTGCTCAAGATCAAGAGCAAGAATTCAACTTCAAGGAAGAAGCAGAATTGATTGAGTTATCTGCGGAACAAAGAGCTAAGTTAGAATCAGTTAAAAGAATGTTTCCCAACTTTGTTGAGTTAGGTTTAGGAAAAACTCACCTAGGTCTTCACGTTGTCGATACAGGGGACGCAACGCCAATCAAGTCCCGGCATTACCCTTTGTCTCCGGTTCGGCAAGAAGAAGTGTACAAAGAGTTAGACCGCATGCTGGAATTAGACGTTATCGAGGAGAGTAACTCTCCGTGGTGTTGCCCATTGGTTTTGGTTAGGAAACCCGGCAAAGTTCGTCTTTGTCTCGATTTTAGGAAAGTTAATGCGGTGACAGTTAAGGACGCTTACCCAATGCCACACGTAGACGGTCTTTTAAGTCGCATCAAGGATACACATTTTATCTCAGGTATAGATCTCAAGGATGCGTATTGGCAAATTCCTTTAGAGGAACAATCACGACCAAAAACGGCTTTTGCGGTTCCCGGTAGACCACTATACCAATTTAAGGTTATGCCTTTCGGTCTAAGCAATGCTGCTCAAACCTTATGCCGTACTCTCGACAAGGTCTTGCCATCGCGCCTGAGAGAAAATGTGTTCCTATACCTCAATGACCTCTTAATATGTACCGCTGACTTCGAAAGTCATATTAGTATCCTAAAAGAAGTAGCATCGTGCTTACGCCGGGCAAACCTAACCATAAACCTCGATAAGAGTAAATTCGGCATGCGGGAAATAAAATACTTGGGATACATAGTGGGACAAGGAACGTTGAAAACGAACCCGGAAAAAATCGAGGCGATGGTAAATTTTCCTGTACCTAACTCACAAAGGCAAGTTCGACGATTCTTAGGCCTCACGGGGTGGTATCGTCGCTTTATAAGGAACTATTCAGAATTAGCAGCACCACTTACTGATTGTCTTAAGAAAAAAAAATTTGAATTCAGTGCCGAAGCGCTTAACAGTTTCAACCAGCTGAAAGAAGCTCTCTCTTCAGCCCCGGTTTTGAGTCAACCCGATTTCAAAAAGCCCTTCGTCATTCAATGCGACGCTTCATCAGAGGGAATCGGTGGAGTTCTTTTTCAACTTGATGAGAGTCAGAATGAACGGCCTATCGCTTTCATGTCTAAGAAACTCAACAAAGCTCAAAAAATTACACAGTGACTGAATTAGAATGCCTTGCTGCAGTCTTGAGCATAAGGAAGTTTCGTGCCTATGTTGAGGGATCACCTTTCAAAGTGATTACAGATCATTCAAGTCTTAAGTGGCTCATGTCACTCAAAGATTTGAGTGGAAGGTTAGCACGGTGGAGCCTTGAACTACAAGGGTTCGACTTTTCTATTGAGCATAGAAAGGGATCACTCAATGTTGTACCTGACGCCTTGTCGCGAGTAGACATGGAAGGCATACTGATTCAGCCATCCGAGGTAAGCTGCGAAGAGATTTCAGCAAATGTAGTAGGAGAAGAAGTGGACTTGAACGCTGACGATTTTGACTCGGAGCAATATTCCAAATTGAGAAAGAACATCACCGATAACCAAGAGTCTTTACCGGACCTAGTTGTTTCGGGCAAATATGTATATAGGCGCGTTCGGTTTAGAACTGGAGAATGGGGAGAAGAGGATTCCCGGTGGAAGCTTTGGCTCCCAGATTCTTTAACTAAACAAGTCATACAGATGTCGCATGAAAATAAATTAACTTTACATAGTGGGTTTAGTAAAACTTACGCACGAATTCGTGAAAAGTACTATTGGCCAAAAATGATTTTGGATATAAAAAGGTATGTTAATGATTGCGACATCTGTAAAACAGTAAAAGATCCCAATGTAACTCTTCGTGCTCCAATCCAGAACCAGACTATAACAGAAAGACCAATGCAGCGTTTATTTATAGATCTTTTAGGCCCTTATCCAAGGACAAAACGAGGAAATATTTATATCCTAATTGTGTTAGACCACTTTTCGAAATTTGTCTTTTTAACAGCATTGTCAGTAGCTACATCGGCCAAAATAATTAGGTTCTTAGAATGTGATGTATTCCATCAGTTCGGAACGCCTGAAATATTGCATTCTGACAACGGCCGACAATTTGTTTCGAAAGAATTCGCAAATTTCTTGAATGCTTATGGGGTCAAACATCTCAAAACTGCTTTGTATTCACCGCAAGCGAATAACTCGGAAAGAGTGAATAGAAATATCCTCAGTAAACTAAGGATACTCATTTCCAAGGAGCAGAACGACTGGGACTTACAACTGTCAAGCATAGCGTGTGCATTAAGGTCGGACGTGCACGATTCAATTGGGTGTCAACCCTACTTTGCACTTTTTAATCAAAATATGATTACGCACGCCTCGACTTATAAAATTTTACGGGATATAAATTCATTAAACAATCACGATATAATGTATTTACCGAAAGAAGCTAAAGTAAGTCTAGCACATCACAAAATTAAAACTAATTTAGATAGAGCATATCAAAAATCGAAAAATACATACAATTTACGTGCAAAGCCGGTTCTGTTTAGGGTAGGACAGGAAGTGTTCCACCGCAACTTTGCTCAAAGCAAATTTGTGCAAGGTATCAATGCTAAACTGCTACCCAAGTTTCTAAAATCCAGAGTGAAAAGAATCGTTGGTTCGTGTATGTACGAACTTGAAACCAGAGAAGGAAAACCCATAGGGATTTTTCATGCCAAGGATATCCGGCAGTAACCTGAAAAACAAAAAAACTTTTCACAAAGAATGTCTTATCATTCCTAAAATGTACAAAAATACTTATCTGATAGTAGCCCGGCTTGAGACATCAGGGAGTTAGGTACGGCTCCCACGTTAAATTTAATTTAGGCATAGGTCAATGACTAAAAACAATGCGACCGAGTTGGCGTCAGAGAATGATGCAATTTCAATCTAGTTGCTAGTCGCACTTAAAAATTATTACTTATTGAACACTAAGTTTACACTGACGAAAACACTCGTGGGTTCATATGCGTAGTTTCCAACAATTCATTGTTAGAAACCAGCATAGCCCTGTAACCGATTTTATTTAAAAAAATGAATTAAATTAAATAAATTCGAAAAATAAACACGACATTCAAACTAATTTCTTTATTGACATTTAATAAATAATTGAATTGTCAAGTTGACAGCTGAGGACATTCGGAATAGGGATGGGCAAAATTGAAAAGTAGTAGAATATAAGTAGGAACCTTAGCGACAAACTCAAGAGAATCATGAGAATGTTGCCAAGTTAACAAACTCAGAGCGAAAGTCAAGGGAAATATGAAAAACCTTCTCTCTCAATTGAAAAGTGCAGAATTGAGAAAAACTCACACTAGGCAGAAAAAAAACGTTTTAACTGAAAAAGATTTTTAGTTTATGAATTTGGTAACAAAGACCTTTGTAAGTATGCGTTAAGAACAAAGAAATATTAGCGAGCTTTCGAGCCTTCGGAGGTACTTACATTGCTCAAAAGCCTGGTTATTTCTTTTTCCTTTCGACCATAGCAACGATCAGTTTATTCATATTGCAAATTTAAAATTTGAATATATACATATACATATGTATATATAGAAGTTGAATTCAAATTCAATTTAAAATTTAAAATTAAAAGGAAAAGACGGTATACGTCCATCACATTTATACTGAGAAAAAATTATAAAATAAAAAGGAGGTAAGAAACCGGAAGGAAAATTTGTAGATTTTCTTGTTAAAATAATAAGTTTTTTTTTAAAACAGGCATTTTCCTACAGGCAACTTGAAAAGCCTAAAATTCCCTCTACAAGTCCTTAGGGACTTGAAGTAACCAATAATTATCAGGCGCGCAGAATATTAGTAGCTGTCTAATCATCATTAAACAGGATAACCAGGTTATTAAGTAACCTGGTCGAAATTTTATGAAATTAATCATCATAATCATAAACAAAGAAGATAGCTTAGTTGGTTAGCTCGTTGTTTGAAGTGTTTAACAAGCCAAGGTCCTACAGTTCAAATCCCGCTAGCTGCAATTTCATTTTTTTATATAATTTAAATTTTTTTATATAATTTATTTTTTTTTAAATCTTAATCAATTAGTTTTTTTTAATTGTGCAAATTGAAATAAAAGTGCAAGTAAAAAGTAATAAAAATTATAGTGTCATAATAAAAAAAAAGAAAAGCAAAATTATAGTACTATAAGATCAAAAAAAAAAAAAAAGAAAAGAAGTGTTAAGTAATCTTGCGGGAGTAAGAGAATAAGGAAAAATAGAAGTTATAGCAACAACGAATTCAACACCGATCGACAAGCAGCAGTGGCCACTTCTACTTCGTTTCCGGTGAGTCTTTAAACAATTTGATATAATTTAAATATTAACTTACGCCAGATTACTAAATAATACATATATCTCGTACATGAATTCATCCCGAATAATTTAATACAGGGATTAATCTATAATTTTTGTTTCACTTTTATTAAACTTTTATTTTCAATTTTTTTAACTTAATAAAGTAAGCTTTAAATAGTAAAAGATATGAAAGTAACGTAACTTAAAATCTAAACATACAATAAGAAGAAAATGAAAGTCAATAAAGTTAAATAATGTATATTATAAATTTGAAATGAAGTGGTAAATTTTTTTATTAAGAGATGAGTGTGGCTAAACTTGAAAGATGAAGAGAAATTAAATAAGGGCACCAATATTAAGGGTCGTCTAGGCGAGTAAGACGACAATGGAAGGGAGGGTAAAGTAATATCACTCGCGTACCTACTAATACCTATAGGTACCCTAGACTGGTATGATTTATTTTTGTAACGATTAGGAGGTCAAAGAACCACCCCAACCGACGAGCTACAGTGGTACCAGCATACCAGCATCGACCTTTACGCCAACAAAGTCGTTACAGTTGCTTTTATCAGGATTCACTTAACCTTAACCTATCAGTTGAACTTTATATTAGATGGCCTTGAGGCTTTTAATACATACTATAAAAAGACAGTCACTGCTTGACTTCCTTATATCAAAAGATTTATTCTCTAACTTATGGAATCTCACTGGAATGTCGATTTTCTTGAAGTTGGTCTACATCAATGATTAAAACAGAACCTTAAAGTCGTCCTTACATTGGGTAAGCTATGAATTATTTATACAATTAAATGTTGCTGTAACCGAATGAAACTTTCTCTAAGCAGAACGAAGGAAAAAGGAAGATAATTTTTTATAGGCTTTTTGCCAAGGTTTTTGCTACTGTTTGCACTATACGAGTATATAGATAAACAAAGTGGATTGTGTAATGATTGGCCGTTAAGATTTAAGGATTTCTATATATAGTTGGGCCAACTTTCACTTACTTGTATATTATATGATGACAACCATTTCTAGGTCCTGCTAAACAGGCTATATAAGAGTTATTTTCTTGCCTATTCTTCTTTTCCAATTAGGTTTAGTTTTTACAATTCCAGGGAGAATTTCGTAAGGGTGAACCCGCATTGAATGTAGGGTAAGATTTGTTAAAGTTGATAAATGTATTTTGTTAAATGAAATACATATCCTTTTCATTTGTTAACAAAAAGGCTAGGTGTAAAGAGAGAGGGGGTAAATATGTAGCAAGTGGAGCTAACTCCTTTTTTTGTTGTTGGTTTACTTTCTTTTATCGTTGAATCCTTTTATTCAATTATATACATGTTTACATTTAGGTGGTATTTGTACTATGTACAGTGTACACACATTTTTAAAACTTCTTTTTTTTTGTGTTGTTAAGAAAATTCAATTTCTTCGAAATAAAGTGACAAAGGATTCAATAAGACATGATGATGGAAACAAACTTTAAAGAATGCTTAACCATCATTTCGGTACTTTCTTTTTCCTTTTTTTGTTGCCTTTATTGAACTGAAATTGAATTTTTAGGATTTTTGTTTAATTTAGGAAAAGGAAAATACATACACATATATACAGCAATATAAGACACTGTATACACATCCGATTAAAGGATTAAGCTGGTTTCTTATTGAAAAGATATGCGATAGTGCGAGAAGGTACGTAAGGGCGTAATAAGGTTCATCGAAATTGTAAGGAACTGGTAGAAGGTTTCTCTTTTTTGAATGAATAAAGGAAGTTACACAAAATACAAATGTAGGGCTTTAAAACTCAATAATATTGTGGAAACAAATTGCATACATTAATGTTGGTATTAAATGGTAATTTAAGCCCTTAAGCCAACAACAGACTATTGTCTAGTAGAGAGAGAGATAATTTCTTTATTTTAAGATATAAATTATTAACAAATGTTTTTCTGTAATCAATTAAGGACATGGCAGGAGCGAAGTTTCAACACCCCTTCTCGCTCCAGATGTTTCCGATTGGTCAAATTCGAATTCCTAAAAGATTCGTAAAATTAAGGAAAACATCTTTTAAAAGTGGGTTTGTCAAAATATCCGCTCTCATTTTATTTGATGGACAGTATCTTAGTTCGATGATCTTCGTCTTCGTAGCCAAATTAGTTCTCGACTTTCATGTGAAGCCGCTACATACTCCGCTTCGGTTGAAGACAAAGCTACTAAAGTCTGTTTACTACTTTACCAAGCTATGATACTTACTGCGAATTAGAATACATACCCACTGGTTGATTTTCTATCCTTTGAATCACCAGCCAAGTCAGCATCTACATAGCATACCAAAGTTTTGTCTTCATTTGTTTGAAGCCTTAAAGATTTGTCAACAGTCGTCGCCAGGTATTGCATAACCCTTTTTACAGCTTTCCAGTTACGTTCAGTTGGAGATTCTATTCTTCTGCTCAACAAATTAACAGCTAAGGATACATCTGGTCTGGTTTGCGGTATAAGTTTTTATTTGGTAACTTCGGACTTGTTTCTTCACTTGGACTCAAGAAACCTTTTTCAATTGGTGTTAAAGTTAATTTTGAATCTTCAAGTTTGTAGGTTTTTTTGTAGGTTGTTTAATTTTGTACTTTTGGCTTAGTTTGAACGATCCATCTTTTTCCCGTTCGATCTCTATACCGAGATAATGTTTCGCTTCACCCAAGTCTTTCATCTTTACATGCTTTTGGAGTTCTTTGTATATGGTATTTATAAGTTCTTCAGAAAATCCAGCCACCAGAATGTTGTTAACATAAATCAACATAAATGTTGTTTGGCCATTGATTTCTTTTCCTGAAAACAGACACGGATCAGCTGTCGATGCCTTGAATCACATTCCAAGTAAGATCTCTGTTGCTCTCTTGTTCAATTCCCGGGCAGATTGTTTTAGACCATATATGCTTTTATTAAGTCAAAGTACCCTTTTCTTATGACCCAACATTTTGCACCCTTTGGGTTGGTCCATGAGAATGTCTTCGCTCATGTTGCATTCAAGTAAGCATTTTGCACATCAAAACGCCGAACATGCAAACGTCTCAACTGTGTAACCACTAGAAGAGTTCTTAAAGGTCTAATCGTAATCTTCACGGAATTTTAAAAAAAATTCTCTTGCAACAAGTCGGGCTTTATGAGTACTAATGCTTGCGTCTACATTTAGTTTGGTTTAAAATACAAATTTACAACTTACTGTTCTTATTCCATTTCGTTCATTGACTTGATTTCCTCTTGCATACTTCATCCCAGGATTCTGGTTCTTTCGAAATACTAACAAGGGCTTTGTACGACAGACGTATTGGAGGAATGCTTTTATTTGAATGCTTTGAAATTCGAATTTCCTGATTTTCTGTCTGATCTTGAATGTCTACACCGACTTGGGCTACTGACTCTTATATAACAAAGGGCTCATATTCTTCAAATACTTGCTGCTCCTCAAGCGAGTCATTAAATGAGATGCTTTCGTCTTTTCTCAGTCTTATTGAAACATGTTCTGAATTTTCTTTCGTAGAAGTATCTTTCTTTTCATAATTGTGTACAGTTTTGGATTATTAACTTTTTGTGTGTTGATAATTCTTGATTTCATTTTCGATACTTTTCAAGGTTCTGGATGTCCAAACTGTATTAGAATTCGGATCAAGTATACGATATCCTTTTGATTTGAGATCATATCCAACAAGAACGCCTTCTTCTCCCTTGTCATCCCACTTCTTCCTCTTCTGTTTTGGTACTAAGATAAACGATTTGGATCCAAACACTCTAATATGGCTCAGATCAGGTTTCTCTCCAGTAAACAACTCAATTGGAGTCTTACCTAGACTTTTATTGGGTAGCCTATTCTGCAAATAGGCTGCTGTTGAACGGCTTCTCCCACAAACGATTTGGAAGATTTGCATCAAGTAACATACACTTCGCTGCTTCAGTTAGGGTTCGGTTCTTGCGTTCCTTTCCTCTTCAGAAATTCTTCCATGTCTTTAGATACGTATTCCTTTCCATTGTCGGATCGCAGAATGCAAGGTTTTCTACCAAACTTGTTGAACATAGCTGCGACGTAACCCTTTATTATATCACTAGCTACTTCATCTTTCGATTTTAGCAAATGCACCACTGTGTAACCAGAAAAATCGTCAATCAGTGTTAACAAAATATCGGTTACTTCTTGGAGTTGATGTCTACTGGATCTCTATGTCCAAGTCGACGATGCCACTGATGAATACACATTGAATTGTCAGCTTTACAGGACAATTTAATAGAATGTTCAGTTTCCAGCTTGTAAAGACTGTAATTTCGCTTTGCTACAGCAATCATTCGGGATCCATTATGGATTTGACAAACCGAAAGCAATCCCCCATCAAGCTCAGGTACAATTAAGACTTCAGGTACTAGGCAATTTAACCAGCCACATCCGATTCCTGAAGACATCACTGACGAGCCATTAGCAAGATATATTTTTATGTTATCATTTTGAATCGAATCAAAGAAGTTTTTATCGTTGGTCATATGGATTGTAGCTCATTGCTTTCAAAACGTCTTTGATATTCGTCTAACATCTTACCAGTGACATATTCAATTGTTAAGTCTGCCTCATTTCGACCTTCGAGTGCAGTAATAAGCCCAGAAGCTCTCAACAAACTTACAATATTGAATAGCATCTATATGGTCACTCATCTTACCACTAGTATAGTGAATGCCACATAATTTTCTTCTTAAGTAGAGGCAACTTCCAAAAGTTGACCTCTCGTATTTCTTAGAGAAAACTTCCCAAATAATAAACGCATCTTCTAGATGGGCAATGTGCATCAATTGACCATCCTCTGCTGGTTTCGTTTTGCTAACAACATCCCAAAGTTCATCTCTTATAAGGAAGGCTTGATTTTTCGTCTTCAAGAAAATATAATTTACTCCATTTAAAAGAGAAACATTCGCTTTCAAATCCATCATAAGATTTGCAGATTATACTTTTAAAATGTTTAAAATAATTAGCAAATTTTAAACACAAAAGAGTGATTAGGAAACTTTGTTTGAACCTTCAAATGCAATAACTTTATGTAAAATCTAGTTAACCAGGGGTGGATTAGTATGCAGATTTTCACTAAGGCATAACACTAGTGAAAATCTGTAATTGAAAAGTTCAAACTGTCCGAATTCTGTTTAAATTAGTTTTGAACATTAGAATGTTGGGTGAATTCAGATTGGATTTTAGCAACATTCGTTTCTTAAGAAAGAACTTTTATGCCACATATGTCCACACTGCATCAAACCAGCTGTTTTGGCATTGAGTGAAACTCAAACAGGTGAGGATTCCGATCATTCGGAATTTAATCTAAATGGGTACAACTTAGTGCCATTATTTTTTCCTCATCATGGATTAGCCGTGTATATATCATCCACACATGTTTTTTATATCGAAGTCCAAATCTGGACAGAAAGTCAACTTTTAACGAATTTGATGCTCAGTTTTACTCTATTCAAAGAATTGTTGCTCAATATCCTCACACTGAAATCGTCATTGCGGACGATTTCAATGTACACAATTCTTCTTGGCTTCGTTATTCTGGCCAGTCAACACCGGAAGGTAGGTATGATGATACCTTTACCTAGTTAAATCGATGAGCCAACTCGAATCCCTGACGTTGCAGGTAAATCCGCCAACACCCTAGACTTGTTTCTTCCCTCTGACCCTAATAAATACACAATCAGTGTATTACCGCCATCAGACCATTGTATAGTATCTGCAAAATTTTCATCTCAAAAAACCCATTTAAAGAAAAAACTCCTATAAGAACCGTTTGGCAATATGAGAAAGCCAACTGGGACAGTCTCAATGAATGCTTCATAAACTTTAATTGGTCACTATGCTTCCTCGACAGTGACATGGATTCCAGCGCAGATATGGTAACAAATTTAATTCTTTGTGGAATGACAAATTTTATCCCGAATAGGGTGAAATCTATCAAACCCAAAGGGAACTCATGTTTTGATTCGAGCTGTAAAGTGGTTATTAGGTTCAGAGATGTAAGTTTCCTTTGTTTTAAAGCCAACCCTACTGAGGAAAACCGGAATAAGTTCAAACAAGCTAAAAAGACCTGTAATGGTCATTTTCGACGAACCAAATTTTTGCATTATCAGAAATTAAGGAAAAAAATACTACAATGTCACAAAGGTCGTAAAAATTTCAGGTCATTTGTAAAAAACGTACGAAACACCTCATCCTCGGTTCCAACGCTCGTCCACAATGACACTCCCTATGTAAGCTCGATTGATAACGCCAATTTGCTTCCACCACAGTTTGCTGTGAATTCGACGCTACCGGAAAGTGTCATGAGTCCTCCTGTTTTTAAAAGCGTAAATGATTCTCTGGGACGAATCTTCTTTCACACTCGTACAGTCGCAAGAGTACTGAATGACCTTGACACGCACAAATCCGCTGGCCCGGATAGTATTCCCTCTATTGTTCTAATGACTTGTTTTTTAACGCTTGCAGAACCACTGCATAAGCTTTTCCATCTGTCCTATTCTACATGTCCTTTCCCGAGTGGATGGAAAATTGCATTTGTCCAGCCTGTCCCTAAAAGGCGAATCCTCCTTCCCCTCAAACTATCGTTCAATTGCACTTTCGTCCCTTCTTTCTAAGGTCATGGAAACGCTGATTAATTTTCAGCTTAAGAAATATCTTGAAGAACGGAAGCTTCTTAATGACCAATAGTATGTCTTTCGTAGCAATAGGTCCACTGGTGATCTCATGGTTCACCTCACCGAACAGTGGAACAAATCTTTACATCGTTTTGGAGAATGTTCACTTATCGAAAATGCTTGCTTTTGGTATTGATGAATCACTTCTTCGTTGGATAAGAAATTTCCATTTTAACCGTTCAATACAAGTTGTATTAGATGGTTTCAAGTCTGAAATTCATAAAATAAATGCTGGTGTCCTCCAATGCTCCCTTTTGTCTCCGACGCTCTTCCTTATTCTTATAAATGATCTCTTGTCTGTCACTTCTAATCCATTAAATTGTTTCGCCGACGACAGCACCTTTAGCTTTTCATATTCGTTTTAAGATTCTTATCCTTGTCCTTCGGATCTGGAACTTCAACGGCAGCGTATGATAAGCTCATTAAATTCTGATCTCGACAGCATTGTACAATGGGGAATCAAAAACCGTGTAGAAAACTCAATGCTGTCTCCTGTCGTTAAAGCGTAACCCACCCCCGATGTCGCTATCCGGGGAGCGGCACTTGCATCGAGGAAACTAATCAAATTTCAGTACTCGGTATGATTATCATTACAAAGCCTTCTTTCGTCCAAAACCTGAATATAACTCGCATATTTGGGCAGTTGCCCCTAAAACAAGTCTAAGTATTTTGGACAGGATCCAAAAAAAGCGCTTTGAAAATGATAGGTGATAGAACTATAACCGAAACAATTACGTCACTTGAACACCCCTGCAATGTTTCATGCCTTTCGTTGTTCTACCGATATTTTTATAAACAGTGTTCTATCGAATTAGGCGGTTGCATTCACCCCCTAAAATAATTCAGCCGTAATACTACTTCCAGGAATGCAATCAGTTTAACCTTGAGCTCATTTTTGGACGTTTTGTCAAGTAAAGAAATTCTTTTTTTAACCGCACATCGAGAATATGTAATGCTTTACCCAGCTCTGTTTTTCCCTATCATTTTGATATTCAAAACCTTACGACCAATGTTCATCGGTATCTCCTCTTTAATCGATCCCTATTTTACTAAAGCTGGCTCTGTGTTTAAACCTCTTGAGTGACCATTTCTTATAAAAAAAATTAGAAACGAACAGCCATTTTTGTTTCATAATCTGAAAAATATTAATATTCACATTACGGCAGATCCTGGAAAAAACTCAAGAACACCAAATAGACACCCACCATCTCTTCATCGATTTCAAGGCCGCATATGACAGCATCTACAGGAACAGCTGTATAGAGCCATGTCTAGTTTTGGCATCCCTGCCAAACTCGTCCGTTTGTGCAGGATGACCATGGAGAATTCACGCTGCTCCATAAAGGTTGGAAACAACTTAACAGATCCTTTTGATGTCAAAAAAGGCTTTAGACAAAGTGATGCGTTGTCATTCGATTTTTTAACATCGTGCTTGAAAGAATAGTGCAGAGCTCACACGTCAACACTAGAGGTACTATCTTTCAAAAGTCTATCCAATTACTGGCATATTCTGATGACATTGACATAATCGGAAGAACTCAGCGTGATGTCAATGGGGCTTTTGTGAGTATTGAGGCAGAAGCGGCAAAAATGGGTTTAACGGTTATTGAGGGTAAAACAAAGTATATACTGTCGTCTAGAAAGGACATACAACACCGACGTTTTGGTCAAAACGTCACAATCGACAGACGTAACTTTGAGGTAGTCAAGGACTTCGTCTACCTAGGCTCCGCTGTAAACGCAGAAAACAACACCAGCGCTGAGATCAAACGCAGAATAACTCTTGCTAACCGCTGTTTCTTTGGACTAAGAAAGCAATTGAGAAGTAAAGTCCTCTCTCGAGGGACCAAAGTGTTGCTATATAAGACCCTTATCATCCCCGTCCTGCTATACGGTGCAGAAGCATGGACAATGATAAAAGCGGATGAAAGCACCTTGGGTCGCTTCGAGAGAAAAGTTCTTCGTGTGATCTACGGTCCTGTATGCATCGAAGGGGAGTGGAGGAGAAGATGGAACGACGAACTGTACGGGCTGTACAGCGACGTAGACTTAGCCAGAAGAGTAAAAGTCCAACGACTAAGATGGTTGGGCCACGTAGAGCGCATGGAAACCAATGCTTCGGCCCGGAAAGTCTTCGAATCCGCAACCACAGGACAGCGCAGTAGAGGAAGACCGCGGATCAGGTGGCGCGCACAAGTGGAAGGTGACCTCACCCAACTTGGAGCGCGAAACTGGAGACATCTAGCTAGGGACCGAGCTAGATGGAGAAGTTTGTTGGGTGAGACCCTAGTTCACACAGGACTGTAGCGCCACCTTAAGTAAGTAAGTAATCTGAAAAAAATAAAATAAACCGTCAAACAAAAATTTCTAAAAACTTTAGTACCGTTGTATGAGAGGAGACTTATGTCTGTATATAATGAGTTTTCTAGTTAATAAGCAAAGAATAAAGAAAAATCTAGCAGGCATTTCAGTGCTTAAAACATTTGGACTAAAACCAAAGTATATTTTGAACTTCACAGTCGAAATGGTGTCTTTGTTTCAAACACAAGTCAATAAAGCCAAGAAGTTAAGAGATAAACGATTTCTATAAGAAAACAAAAACTTTTTATTCCATAAAGATACTCAAGACAATCGTAGGCAAATTAGCACTTTCACAAGTCTAAAGTCTACACTTCTAATAAAGTGTTCTTGTCACATTCTATTATTTTTGTTTATAACTACTTTTTGCATTTTCAAAAAAAATCAAAAACAAAAACAAACATAAAAATAAAAATAAAACTTAAAACAAATAATTTTAAGAAAAAAAGTAATTTGGCTTTCGACTATAATCCAATTTTTATCTTGTTTTGCAGTTTCATCCTCTCCCATAAAATACTTCTTTTTCAAAAATGTAAAGTTTTCATGTTGAGTATTTTTGTTTCTTTTTCTTATTTTCTTTACCCATTCTGGCAAAATTCAAGAAAAATAGAACTTTCTCTGGAGGGAAAAGTAGATGAGAGAAAAAAGTTAATAGAATTCAAAAATGTAAATGTTCCCTTACGACCAACGACAAACTCACTCGAAAAGTTTTTTCCTCTCTTCCCGAGGGCATTTTCTTGTTTACAAAACATAAAAAAAGATATGTCCTTTCTCTGTTGATATATAAAACTATTTTGATGTCAAACAATTTTGTCTTTGATTATTTTCAATCAATCGGAATTCTAAAGTTGCTTCATTTGAGACTTTTAGTTAAAGGAAAAAATCAATATAGTCATCCACGGCGTATACGTACTTTTTTGTGACTAGTAACTCAACTTTAAATTTCGTTTTCTAAGCAAATATTTTAAATGTTTTACGAGTCAACAAGTTTATAGAATATTTTATGTCCTATGTACATTGTCCTTGTTTATGTCTTTCATATCCTAACAACATAAGTTTACCTATGTGCATCGATTTCCCAAACAAAGTACAAAACACGATTAATCTAAGTGATAAAATAAACACAGTTGCTCATTGAAGTATGCAGTGGTTTATGATTTAACCTTCACTTAGATACTTTGTATTTAACAACTTATTTTTATCAAAAATTGTTAAAGAGATTTTGATGTTAAAAATTTAAATGCTCGTATGAATTTATTTTAAAGTTACGTAAAACTCGTATAGAGAGAAATATTAAGAATTCATTGTTGTATATTTAAAGTTCAGTATGAAATTTTCCTTCTAAATTAGTTCATACAAAAATACTTTTGGTTGTGAAAGGCAATAATTAAAAGACTTTTATGTGCTCAATATTTTAATAATATGTATTTAAAATGAGATAAAAGTATAATGAACATTTAAAATACATGCATATATGGTGTTTATTTGAATAATGTCTAGGTTTAACTTTAAGAGAGACCTTAATTCATATGAATTAATGAATTTATAGAACGTCTTACTTTGTGCGTAATTTATTCTCATACGTTTCATATGTTTCTTTTTCCTTCTTAACTTTCCCTTAAAATGGATGTTTTAATGGATTTTATAATGGATAAGGATATTTTTGTGTGTTGTAGATTAAGGTAATAATTTATTCTTAACGTAAACAAAGCAGACCTTTATTCTTATAAGGTATTTTACAAATTTAATGCTTAGATAAGCTATTCAAATCTAGAATATTTTATAACTATATAAATCAATATTAATATTAGTTTATAATTTATAATGCATACGAGTAGACCCTTTTTTATTGATATACATAAGGCTTTAGAGATTTAAGAATTTTTCAAAAAACTTTATGTATTTTTTATGAGATTTATGTACTAAATGAGGGTAGATAGTTACTTTAACTTAAGCTCATCCTTTTATAAATAAATAAATCATTTCAAATAATAAAAGCTTTGACTTACACTTGATGATGAAAAATTTTAAAATTGGAATAAATTTATCAACAATAAAATACATTTTTCACTATTACTTACTTAAGGTGGCGCTACAGTCCGGGGCGGACCTGGGCCTCAACCAACAAGCGTCTCCAGCCAGCTCGGTCCCTAGCTAGCTGTTTCCAGTTTTGCACGCCAAGTTGGTTGAGGTCCTCTCCCACCTGCGTGCGCCACCTGAGTCGCGGTCTTCCTCTACTGCACCGTCCCTCGGGATTGGATTCGAAGACCTTCCGGGCTGGAGGGTTGATGTCCATCCGCTCTACATGACCTAGCCATCTAAGCCGTTCGACTTTAATTCTGCTAACTAGGTCAGTGTCGCTGTACAGCCCGTACAGTTCGTCGTTATATCTTCTCCTCCATTCTCCATCTATGCATACGGGACCAAAAATCACCCGAAGAATTTTTCTCTCGAAGCATCCTAAGACGCTCTCATCTTTCTTTGACAGCGTCCAGGCCTCAGCGCCATAAATGAGAGCCGGGATGATGAGTGTCTTATAGATGGTGATTTTACATGCTCGAGAGAGGACTTTACTTCTCAATTGCCTTCTAAGTCCAAAGAAGCAGCGATTTGCAAGAGTTATTCTTCGTTTGAATTCAGCGCTGGTGTCGTTGTCTGCATTAATAGCGGTGCCTAGGTAGACAAAGTCCTTAGTTACCTCAAAGTTATAGCTGTCCATGGTGACGTTTTGTCCAAGACGTCGTCGTTCAGTGTCCTTTTTTGATGACAGCATATACTTGGTCTTGCCCTCATTGACCACTAAACCCATCTTCTTCGCTTCCGTGGCAATGCTCAAAAACGCTCCACTGATATCACGCTTTGATCTTCCAATAATGTCAATATCATCTGCGTATCCAAGTAATTGGATGGACCTTTGGAAGATTGTGCCTCTGGTGTTGACGGTTGAGTTTTGCACAATTCTTTCCAGAAGGATGTTGAAGAAGTCGCATGACAGTGCATCGCCTTGCCTAAAACCTTTTTTGACATCAAATGCATCGGTGAGATCTTTTCCGACCTTGATAAAGCAGCGTGCATTCTCCATCGTCATTCTGCACAAACGGATAAGTTTGACAGGGATGCCAAAACTAGACATTGCTCGGTAGAGCTCACTATTATTGGTATTTAATAAATTTATTAAAAAGAAAGAAAACTTTTTTCTATTTGGTCACATGACTGGCAAAAGAAAAGTAGGAGAAACTTCATCAGAAGAAAACTCAAGTTTGGCACCGTAAAGCAACAGAAACCCAAAAGCATTTAAACACCACAATAAAATGGCTATGTCTCAATCTGATTTTGAACAAATAAGATTCACAGGTCTAAAAAAAAAATTGTTGGTGCCTTTAATTTTGCAGCTGATTTTATATGTACTTTTAACGCTGATTTCAAAACTGAAAACCATTTTCCCTAGCAGCTCTAGTTTTTGAGTTACAGAAATATTAACGACAAAATTTGATTTAATCAGAACAGAAAATCCATTACTGAATTTCTGAAGAAAGCATACAATGCTTTGGTATCAAACTTGGTGATCAAGATAAATCTTGGGCACCACATGTAGTTTGCAAAACATGTACTCAACATCTACGTCAGTAGAGAAATGGGAAAAGGAGGAGTCTGAAATTTGGTGTGCCTATGGTTTGGAGAGAACCAGCAAATCACTATGATGACTGTGATTTCTGTCTAGTGAATACCAGAGGCATCAATAGTAAGAACCGAAGCCAGTGGACGTATCCTGATTTAGACTCTGCTCGAAGGCAGATTCCGATGAAGTTTCTATACCAACATTTCATCACCTACCAGATCTTTCGGAGGATGAAATACTTCTCTGCGACACAGATAAAGACAGTGAATATGAGGAAAATGTATCAAGTCCCCAACGATTTAAAGAAAGTGAATTAAGTGATCTCATCAGGAATCTTAAACTCTCAAAAAATTGTTCTGAGTTATTTGCATTTCGGCTAAAAGAAAAAAATCTACTTGATGAAGGAACAACAATAACTTTTTATCGTAAAAAGGAAGCAGAGTTGCTTACATTCTATTCTCAGGAAGAGAATCACGATGTTAAAGGTCTCTTAACAAAAATGGGCCTTCCCCAGTATGAACCAGATCGATGGCGTCTGTTTATTGACATTTCCAAGCGAAGTTTGGAATGTGTGCTTTTACACAATGGTAACGAATTGGGATCAATACCTATTGCTCACTCAACCCAAATAAAAGAAGAGTACAAGAATATAGCTATAGTCTTGGAAAAGATTAAGTATCACGAACATGGATGGGTTATTTGTGTTGATTTAAAAATGGTTAACTTCCTCCTTGGACAGCAAGGTGGATACACAAAATATATCTGCTTCTTGTGCCTTTGGGATGGCAGAGCTAAACAAGATCACTGGGTAAAAACAGACTGGCCTGAAAGAGAAAACATGGTTGTTGGAGAAAAAAATGTTACTAATGAGCCCTTGGTTGATCGGAATAAAATAATACTACCTCCACTTCATATAAAACTTATTTTAATTAAGAAATTTGTTAAGACTCTAGATAAGGATTCATCATGTTTTCAATTCATATCTACAAAGATGAAAGGATTAAGCATTAAAAAAAAATAAAGGACACAAATTTTGTTGAATCTATGAATGAAAAAGTACGCAGTTCACGCATCTCAATATCCACAAGGGGACATGGAAATCTCCTGATCAATCAACCGTCAACCAGATTGACCACATTGCGATCGACGCACGACACTTCTCCAGTATCCAGGATATCCGAACATTCCGAGAGGCCAACATTGACTCGGACCACTACCTCGTTGTAGCCAAGGTACGGCTACGGATATCCCGATCCAAGCCAAAACAAGGAAGTAATGTGAGAAGATTCGACGTTAGACGGCTACAATCGCCAGAGACTGCCATGTCCTTTTCCGATCGAGTCTCTAATAACGTCTTAAGGAGTCCTGCGTTAAGCATTGAAAACCAGTGGCAACATTGCCTTGCAGCCATCAGAGATGCCGCCTCTGAAGTGCTAGGTTTCACACGGCCACCACAGTGAAACCCCTGGTTTGACGACGAATGCCGGCAAGTGCACGCAGCGAAACAAGAGGAATACAAAACGGCACCGCACAAAAGGACTAGAGCTGCTCGCGAGCTCTACGAGCAGAAGAGGAGAGAGGAACACCGGCTTCTTAGATGGAAAAAAAGAGAACATGAGAAGCGCGCGATCGAGGAGATAGAGGGATGTCACAACAGAAATGAGGTTCGTAAATTTTACCAAAAGGTAAAAAAACCTGCCAAGGGTACCAGCCACGAACCGAAGCCTGTAAAGACGATCAGGGGAACATCGTAGTAGAACCGCAGACCATGCTGAGAATATGGAAAGATCACTTCTCCAAATTATATAACGGCGATGACGAACCGAATTCCGCTGTAAGGGAGATAGAACCACTCAACCTCGGCGACGCAGATCAACAATTCCGCCTACACGACCTTGACGAAGTGAAGATAGCTATATCTAAACTTAAGTCAAACAAAGCTGCTGGAGCTGACGGCATCGCTGCCGAACTATTCAAAGCAGCAGGCGATGACTTGGTACGGAGCATGCACCAACTCATCTGCAAAACATGGTCGGAAGAAAGCATGCCCGATGAGTGGAATCTCAGCATAGTGTGCCCGATAAATAAGAAAGGAGACCTTCTAAACTGCGCCAACTACAGAGGCATCAGTCTCCTTAACATTGCGTATAAGATCCTCTCTGCCGTATTATGTGAACGTCTGAAGCCATTCGTCAACAACCTGATTGGTCCTTATCAGTGTGGCTTCAAACCAGGAAAGTTTACTATCGACCAAATATTCACACTACGGCAGATCTTGGAAAAAAACCCAGGAGATTCAAATCGATACCCACCATCTCTTTATCGATTTTAAAGCCGCGTATGACAGCATCTATAGGGAAGGGCTCTACAGAGCCATGTTTAGTTTTGGCATCCTTGTAAAACTTATCCCTTTGTGCAGAATGACGATGGAGAATGCACGCTGCTCTATCAAGGTCGGAAAAGATCTCACCGATGCATTTGATGTCAAAAAAGGTTTTAGGCAAGGCGATGCACTGTCATGCGACTTCTTCAACGTCGTTCTGGAAAGAATTGTGCAAAACTCAACCGTCAACACTAGAGGCACAATCTTCCAAAAATCCATCCAATTACTTGGATACGCAGATGATATTGACATTATTGGAAGATCAAAGCGTGATGTCAGTGGAGCGTTTTTGAGCATTGCGACGGAAGCGAAGAAGATGGGTTTAGTGGTCAATGTGGGCAAGACCAAGTATATGCTGTCATCAAAAAAGGACACTGAACGACGACGTCTTGGACAAAACGTCACCATGGACAGCTATAACTTTGAGGTAGTTAAGGACTTTGTCTACCTAGGCACCGCTATTAATGCAGACAACGACACCAGCGCTGAAATCAAACGAAGAATAACTCTTGCAAATCGCTGCTTCTTTGGACTTAGAAGGCAATTGAGAAGTAAAGTCCTCTCTCGAGCATGTAAAATCACCATCTATAAGACACTCATCATCCCGGTTCTCATTTATGGCGCTGAGGCCTGGACGCTGTCAAAGAAAGATGAGAGCGTCTTAAGATGCTTCGAGAGAAAAATTCTTCGGTTGTTTTTTGGTCCCGTACGCATAGATGGAGAATGGAGGAGAAGATACTGACCTAGTTAGCAGAATTAAAGTCGAACGGCTTAGATGGCTAGATCATGTAGAGCGGATGGACATCAACGCTCCAGCCCGGAAGGTCTTCGAATCCAATCCCGAGGGACGGCGCAGTAGAGGAACACCGCGACTCAGGTGGCGCACGCAGGTGGGAGAGGACCTCAACCAACTTGGCGTGCGAAACTGGAAACAGCTAGCTAGGGACCGAGCTGGCTGGAGACGCTTGTTGCTTGAGGCCCAGGTCCGCCCCGGACTGTAGCGCCACCTTAAGTAAGTAAGTAGTATGAATGAAAAAGAACGAAAAGCGTGGACATCTTTTGTGTAAGTTGTCGAAAACTTTCTAGGCAACAAGAAGGCTTCAAATTATAAGGATTTGGTTCATAACATGCTGACTGCTTTTTGTGAGCTTGGATGCAACATGAGCATCAAGGTGCATTACTTGCAAAACCATTTGGATCAGTTTCCTGAAAACTTGGGAGACTTGAGTGAAGAGCAAGGTGAGCAATTTCACCAGGATATAAAGACAATGGAAGAAGAATACCAGGGCAAGTGGGATACGCACATGATGTCAGATTACTCCAGTATATCAAATCAGCAGTACAAAATATGTTGTATTTTAAATGTACTTGGTATCTTGTTAATGGAATTGTTTTTTTTTTATATTTGTATGTTAATGTCAATAATTGTAATTTTGTAATTTTATTTATTAGCGTAAATTTATCGTTTTTTTTTTACAAAATGGTAATTGCACAATTTACATAGATATGGTTTCAATACCTTACTGATGTCAATAATATGTTTGGGAAAAAAAATTAAAAGAACGTGATCAAATATAATTGGAAGGAAAAGCTAATGTTAAAACCTTCATCAATGATTACATAGTAAATATGTTTAAATTAAGGTGGGAACGAGAGTAGAGATGGTAGTTTTTCTAAACAAATTATTTGCAAGATACATTTATTTTACAGATTGTGTAACAAAATAAATAAATAAAATAAATAGAAATAATGCTAACAATTGTATATAAATATCACAGTACAATACTATTTTTATTAATAGTTAAATCAGTCTTTTCATTTTGATAGAAGTAAATAAATAAATGAATAAATAAATAAACAAATAATAAAAATAAATAAATAAATAAATTAATTAATAAATAAATGAATAAATAAATAAATAAATACATTTATATATAAATACATAAAAATAAATATGTAGTTAAATAAATAAATAAATAAATAAATAATTAAATAAATAAATAAATAAATAAATAAATAAATAAATAAATGAATAAATAAATAAATAAATTAATAAATACATAAAAACAAGATATTAAATTCACAAAAACAAAGTATATATATAAATGAACAAACAAATAAATAAATAAATGAATACGTAAACAACTAAATTAATAAGTTAACAACTATGTACTTTATAAATAATAGATGGACTAATAAATAATAAATAATTAAAGTAACTAGAACAAATGTATCATATACATAAATATAGAACGAAATGTAAATAACTGTTTTTATTAATTTAATAAACGCATCTATAAATCACTTGTTTTTTATTTTTTATATTTTTATTTCTTTTTTATTTTAAGAATTTAACCAAAATCGAGATTAGAAATTAAGAAATTTTCTGGTGTTTGGCATGAAAGAATGCATTTTACATTTAACTTTGAAATTCTATCTTGGACTAGCTCAATATTAGTGACAGAATGAAGATCCTGCGTTGAGAAGTGCCAAGGCAAGTTGAGCATCATTTTTAAAATTTTGTTTTGAGCTATTTGCAATTTTTTTATATGTGTTTTTGCACATTTACTCCATACTGGAGAGCCATAAAACATAATTGCTTGAAATATGGATTTAAATATAAGTATTTTATTTTCAATACTTAATTTGGATCTTCGATTTATGAAAGGGTAAAGCGTTTTTATTGTAACGTTGATTTTATTTACAACTTGACTTACATGGAATCCAAAAGTAAGTTTAGAGTCAAGGAATACCCCGAGGTACTTAGCGGAATCACCCCATTCAATTATTTTACCATCGATATGGATGTTGTTATTGGGTAAGAGGCAAGACTTTCTTTTCCTTGTGAAAAAGATAGCCTGAGTCTTATCACCATTGATTTTTATTTTCCAATCATTGAAATATGAATTAATTACATTTAGATCGTATTGCAGCTTGGTTTCAATAACGGAAGCTAGTGAATCTGATACGTAAATGCACGTGTCATCAGCAAAAATACCCTTTTCACAGTATCTTAAATTCGGGAAATCGGATGTATACAGTATGTATAAAATTGGCCCAAGAACAGACCCTTGAGGTACTCCTGCATTTATGTGAAATAAATCGGAAAGTTCATTGTTCACAGTAACTTGAAACTGCCTCTCGAAAAGGAAGGACTTTACAATTTTTGTTATGTATAAAGGAAAATTTAAAGTTTTTAATTTATGTATGAGCCCTTTATGCCAGACGGAGTCAAATGCCTTTTCAATATCTAAAAGTACCAAACCGGTACTTTTTCCAGAGCTTAAGTTATTTTTAACATATTGAGTTGTTCTGTTAATTTGTTGAACAGTACTGTGAAAAGGCCTAAAGCCAAACTGTTCTGGAAGCAGTAGATTATTTTGATTTATATGGATTAACATTTTAGATTTAATCAATAATTCAAAGCATTTGCTGAGTGAACTTAATAAACTTATTGGTCTATAGTGAGTGGGCTCGCAAGCACCTTTGCCGGGTTTTAATAAAGGAATAATTTTTGCTTTTTTCCATGTCGAAGGAAAATAACTAATTTTTAAACAACTATTAAATAATTTCTTCAAAAACCTAACTCCACTCTTTGCGAGATTTTTTAAATAAAGATTTTTTATAGCATCAAATCCCACAGATTTTCTTGCATTTAAATTTATCAAAACATCACGAATATCTTTTTTGGAAATAAAATCATTCCTTTGTTCAATAATGCTATTTTCAATATACAGAAGAGATTCATCAACGATAGTTTCTAACTGATGATAACTTATCGAGTTATTTTGGTTCGAGTGACTGGAGTAAAAAGCATTGGCTAAAGCATTCGCTTTTTCTAAGTTCGATACTTTAATAGTGTTGTCACTTCTGAGAGCAGGAATATTAGTTTGCTTTTTTTTAATGATTTTTGTTATATTCCAGAACGGTTTACTTGCATATTGCAGACTTTGAAGTTTTTGGTTCCAAGAATTATTTCTGTGAGTGTTAATCAACTTTTTTATTAGTGAATTAAGTTCTTGAACCTCAGAGAGCAAGCCACAATCTCTTACTCTCATCCATCTTGTTCGTAAACTATTTCGTATCTTAATCAATCGAACTATTTCTAAAGGCAACTTATTTGAGCTTTCACAACGTAAAGTTATTTTTGGTACAACTTCATTGATACTTTCATGAATAGAGTTTGTGAAATAAGTAATACTTTCGTCAATGCCATTCTCACTCACTTCCTCAGAAAGAAAGTTTGGCATAGATTGAATTTTGTTGCTTAAATTGCGTTTACAAAGATTCCAATTGACGTTTTTTAAATCAAAAATTGTATTTAAATGACAAAACGGTGACCCAAAAACCCCTAATTCAACTGGTAAGTGATCTGAGCAAAGTTCTTTTAGAACTATGGGTTGACTAAATAGTCTGGGCATGTTAGTTAGATAAATATCCAATGTTGAAGGATTGCCACGATTATTTGTAGGGTAGTAAGTTGGTTCAGGTGGATATAAAATATCAAATGAATGCCTTGTATTTAAATCAAAAAGTAGATTACCCCACGTATTGGCTCTGAGACAATTCCAATGTCTATTTCTGCTATTAAGATCACCACCAATTAAATATGTACCATTTAAACTAATAAGTTTCCTAATATCATTACTAAAATCAAAGCGCTTTTGCGGTGATGCAGCTCCTCCCGGAAAGTAAGTTGAATACATTTTTATAGATGACCCATTATTAAAAGGAATTTCAATTCCAATATTTTCAATTAACTTAGTATTAATTCTAGGCAAAACTTTATGACAAATATTTTTTTTAACAACGACGGCAACACCACCACCTCTACTCTCATTCCTGTCAAAACGATAACAACAATAATTCCTATTAGATAATTTATCACTAAAACTAAGCCAAGTTTCTGAAACTAGGCCAACATCTATATTATATTTGCTCATAAAAGCAAAAAATTCAATATATTTGTTTCGAACACTTCTAGCGTTCCAACATATTATTTTTAGTGTTACATTGTTCATTTTGAATTGTATAAATACTTAACTGCTAATTGTGCAATTACATTAAATTGATCTGCCTTAGTAATACATTTACTCAGTAAAGTGATCATCTCTGCTGTAAGCTTGTTAATCTCTTCTAAAGAGAAAAGCTCGCTAGTGTCTGTACTTGATGTGTTTTTTGTTGTTGCTACCCAAGCATTTGATTGCATTGGAGCAACAACTCCAGTTGATTGCGTTGTGTCAGCCATAATATTTTGACGATGAGGTTTTAGTGGGGGGAAATCAGAAGTGTTAGGAATGAATTCACGATGAGTTTGATACGCACTTGAAATGGGTGGTATATTACGTTTTGAATGTCTCATAGATAATCGCTGCCTCATTTGAAGAAAGTTCTTTCGGCCTATGCAATCGGGGTCAGTGGCCTTATGAGTTTCGTTGCAATTAGCACACTTAATCTTGTTTGAATCACATTTGCTTGTCTCATGATTTTCGGAGCAGATAGCACAATGGGTTTTTATATGAGAATTCTTTTCTCCGTGGCCAAACATTTGGCAATTGACACATTGAGTGAATTTATGTTTTTGTTTTCTAGCAAATTCCCATTTAACCTGCGTTTTGAATAAAGTTTTAAAGTTTTTCTTGAGGTCAGCAAGTCGGATAGAACCACTTTCAAGAAAAACTAAATAGAATACATCTATATATAGTTGGTGTTGTTTTTTTATCATTTTTAAGTTCATACACTTAAGGCCAAGATTAACAAGCTCTTGTTGAAGGCTATTAATTGGGATCTCATCGAGCCCATAAAGAACAACTTTAAATTGCTTTTCAGATCGAAGATCATGAGTGAAAAACTGCCAATTATTATTTGTTAACAATTCACAAACTTTTTTATGAATATCAACTGAACCGCACTTAATTTGTATGCCAATTGAAACTTTTTTTGTAAAATAGTCTTCAATTTTATACTTAACTAGTAAGGCATGCACACTTTGAAGGCTTTGTTGCAAAACACAAATCGTAGGGGTTTTAGTTTTTTTAACTGGAGGTGTTATAATTTCATCTTCAATGTCTAGATCTTGATCCGTATCAGGATGACATTGTAAGGGAGTATAAAACCCGTATCTGTTAGTGTCGTTAGTATTCATTTTCCGGTTTTTATTGTTGAAAGACAAAATGTCTTCAACGTTAGAAGGGGATCTATTTCTTTTAAGAATTTTGCTTTTCTTTTGTTCGCACCGCACGGAAGATCGTCTTATCAGTGTTTGCAACACCCTTCCCTATTAAGGAGGTCGAATTTATTAAAGAATAGTTTCAAAAGTATCGGCACCAAAACATGTGTATACCTGTGATTGATAAGGAACTCCAAAAGGAACTTCCACTTGCCGTCGCCAATTTAGCTACGAAAGATGACGTCATCAAAGTAAACAAGGACCTGAGTCTTTTGCGACAGAAAAATCATGATTTGACAGAAAAGGTCCACCATTTTGATGCCCGTTGTCGACTTCTTGAAGAGGAGTTGGAGCATCAGAGTCGTGGAATCAAAAGAAGCACAGGTGGTTTTATCCAATGCGATCTTAGCAAACAAGCACAACTTAAACGTCGAATCCTCCTTGCTTATCGCAAAGTGACCAAAGCAAGAACAATAGAAACAGTTTAGATAAAAAATAACACTTTAATTATTTGTGATAAAACTTTTTATTTGGATGATGCTAATAATCTAAAATATTAAGAAATTGATGGAGAAACTGAGCTGCAAAATATTTTCGGTGGTCTTAACTTTGAAAATGTCAAACAAACTACAACAGAAATGGAATAGATCACATCATTTGCATTCACCAGGGTGGCACATGAAACACCAAATTGTAGTAGATTTTCAAAAAATTGAGAATTAAATGCCGTCAGTCCTATTACTAATATATCTTGTAAGATTTTATCCTATAATATCTCTGGACTAAATAATAAAGTGTTATTTGTAGATTTTTTTAATTATGTTAAAAATTACGATATATTTTTTCTATATGAAACTCATGTTACCAAAGATAAAATACTGAAATTTAAAAAACTATTTTGTAGGCTATAAGCTTGTTTGGATTGAAGCAATTAAAACTAATATTAAGGGTCGTACGATTTCGAAGAAATAGAAGAAACGATAGCAGTAAATCTCATTCATCAAACCAATATGTATCTTTTACTCTGCTACATTAATTGTAACAATTGGGATCATGATTTTGAGAAGTAACATCACACCACGCAATTCATAGCGAGTAGAAGTGTCTTATTGTTCGGGAACTAGCAACGCACACTTCAATACATGTTAAAACATCTCTAATCCGGCGATTAATCATGTAAACAGGAAATCGAAAGACAGAATATGTAATAAAAACGGCTCTGATATGTTAGAGTTACTACAAATGTATGACCTAGTCTAGTAGTGCTTAATGGATGTACTGATGGAGATGAACAGGGTTGCTATACCTTCATAAGAGATCAAGGGCAATTAGTCAATGACTACTGTACAGTGAGCAGATTAAAAAATTTGAAGGGCAGTGTAAAACCTTCTCGGATCACATGCATATTACAGTTGAATTTACAAGAGAATCATCAACCCGACACACTAATCTCAAATTACTACCGAGACTCAAATGAAAGAATGAGGAATCAGACTACTATAAGCGTGCTTTGAACAATTTAATTGAAACAAATTAACTGGAAACGGAATCTACGGACATTATGGCTAGTCAATTAACAGAATTTGTATGAATCCCAACAACGAACAAAATATCAAACACGAGTTCACCGTTTAAACAACAATGGTTTGATAATGACTTTTTGAAGGCACGCCAAAGATCTTTTGCACTTCTGAAAATCGTCCGCATTTCGCATAATCTCGATTTAAGGAAATTGTACAATGACTGCAACACCTACTACTACAATTTTATGCCTACACATGAAAATAGAATTTGAAAACAACAATGAACTTAATCTAGGTCAAACTAAAAACTGAAAAGAATTTTGGAAAATCGACAGAAATATTAACGGTACCAGCTACAGAATAGGTTCAGGGTTATCAGCTGAATCACTTTCAATCCATTTCAAATATCTTCAAAATTCGCAATTCATAAAAGAGGCGCTTTTGATATTGCTGACAACTATCGAGGCATATCATTTATGAACGCATTAGCCAAAATATTCTGTGGTATACTTGTGGAGGGACTTGAAAAATGGCTGGAGAGGAAAACTATTCTTTCATATCTTCAAGCTGGTTTAAGAAAGAACTATTCTACAACAGAACAGATTTTTACACTTTCTTCAATCGTTAAATAAGAAAGTATACTCTTTCTTCGTAGATTTCAAAACAGCTTTCGATCGGGTGAATCGTAATGCACTGTTATATAAGCTCTCGCAGTTGGGTATTTCATCAAAACTTCTTTCTGTGATTAAGGAAATGTACAATGGAACAAAAGC
Source organism: Eupeodes corollae (assembly GCF_945859685.1). Taxonomy (NCBI): domain Eukaryota; kingdom Metazoa; phylum Arthropoda; class Insecta; order Diptera; family Syrphidae; genus Eupeodes; species Eupeodes corollae. The sequence goes on along the minus strand of NC_079149.1, from coordinate 51,976,072 downwards.
AGCCGTATGAGATGGTGGAATATTCTCAGATTGGTTTGAAACAACCATTCGAGTAAAGCAAGGATGTCTTCTCAGCGCGTTACTGTTCTCCCTTTTTATTAATGACATTGTTGAAGATGCCTGGAGGCATAAGGATATCTAATTCGGTTGTTAATGTTTTATTATACGCCGACGATCTTGTTATTCTGTCTGAATCATCAGAAAACCGATTAGCAACTTTCTGCAACAGATGGGGACTAACGTTTAATACGGAAAAATCATAGATCATGGTGTTTTTTTGAGCTCCTCCCTAAGTCAAAACGTGAAAAGGTGGTACTACAATAGAAATCCACTAGAAATAACGAATGAAATTAAATATCTAGGCCTAAAACTTACCCACAATTTGAACTTCTAACAGTTCACAAAGCTTGTTCAATTCTACATGAAAAGTGTTTACTAATAGTAGAATAATTCTTTCCACCAAGTATAAGATATACGAAGCGGTAGTAAAGTCAACGCTCTGTTACGCATATTGTCAAGTCTGGGGTGCAGATGAATATGAATCAATTGAACAATTCCAGAGAAATTTCTTAAAAAAATTTTTCAACTTACCTCGAAACATACCAAACTATGCAATCTACTTGGAAACAGGATTACCAAAATTCCAACAAGTACCCTTAAAGCGCAGACTAATTTTATTATTAAGACTTTAGCCCATGACGACTCAAAGATGACATAAAAAATTATCTCATACGAGTTGAGGAATAAAGACTGGTTGGCTGCTAAGTGGGAAAACTTAGGAACTGCTTATGATGAAACACTTCATATTGACTTTAATAACCCCAACAACTTAAAGGAACAGCTGTACCGTATAATTAGAAAGAATGAGGACTTGACTCGAGCAACATTTGTTCTAAATGGTCGTGAATCCGACGGTAGATTGTTATACTCTCAGCTTAACTACAATCTTGAGAAGAGAAACTATTTTAACGATACCTAAACATACCGAGAGATTTCTTTAATTTTTAAAGCGAGATATGAACTACTCAGCCTAAACGGATGCCCTTATAACGGGAGCTTTGATCAGTTCTGTACAATATGCAACCTTAAATTAAAAGAGGACTGCTTCCATTTTATAAGCATATGCATAATATTTAAGCCACACCGACGTTTCTCATTTGGTAAAAATACCCTTTCAATGCAAGACACCCTTAAAATACTAAACGAGTGCGACTGGAAAACAACCAGGCTGTCGGCTTGGCCGTAGCTTTAAAATTCATGTATAAATTTAAACTTAAGCAATTATTGAATTAATAAATGAATTTGTTACTTACTTACTTACTTACTTAATCGAGACGCGTACTCAAGAAAACCACAACTCTTTTCAATTATTTTGTAATTTTATAGTATATACAGTGGTGGACAAGAACACTTGTTTGGTGAAATGAAAAATTTTGTATTTAAATGTTTTTGTTGCCCTGAAAGCTGCAAGTTTATTTTATTTATATGCATTATGGTGGGATATATGTTTTTACCGAAAAGAACATTGTACTTGTAAAAAGGGAATTGAAAAATTTGTTGAAAAAACTTCTTTTACCTGGACATTTTTTTAGCACACTTTAAGTTTTAAATGCATAACTTTTAATGAATGCAACTTATCAGTATGGAGTATTTAGTAGGGAATCCTTTGTTTTTTATGACTGTACCGATTCTTCTAAACAAAATTTCAACCAAAGCCACACATCGTTGCTTTGGAATGCCAAACCATGCATCCTGAATGAACTGCCATAATTCTTGTAAATTTGTCGGCTCTATTTTTGTCGAATTGATGTTCCACATTATTTCACAAATTTTCGATCGGGTTATGATCGGGTGATTACACTGGCCACTTAAGAACGTTAAATGTTCTTCTGAAAATGGAATCATACTCGTATATTGAACCAGAATACTTTTGTACACATGTTGGTCCATTTTGTTGTCAATTTTTACTATAGGGCCAACAAAATGCAGCCTAAACCATATAATTCCCACCACCATGTTTGACCGTTTTAACTGTATATCGAGAATTGTGTTGCATCTTCTGTGAACGTCAACATACTTTTTGCCATCTGAACCAAACCGACAGAATTTGAATTCGTCGCTCCAAAGCACGTTTTTTTCAAAAACTGAGTGGTTTGTTCAAATTTGTATTTGCAAATTTAATCTGGATTTCAAGTTTTTTTTTTTAAGTTGCTTTTGATGGCAACACAACCACTTTTTTTTCGGCGTTAATCGTCATTAATGATATGTTGACATCATACATTTTTTTCAGTTCGTTGCGGATGGCACAGGAGCATTGAAACAGATACTTGGCTAACAAACGATAAATTACTTTGTCTTCTTTTGGTGTGCTCTTCCTTTTACGAGGAAATTGCTCGATGTTTTGAATGGTTCCAAATTCTTCAAAATGCCGAAATGCATTGTAAACCATTTTTCTGGAGCATCCGACAACTTGGGTATGTCAGAAACTGTGCTTCCCTGGTCTTTGATCTTCGAAATTATTTTTCGTTTATGTTCTGAGCACCATTGTCCTTTTTCCATGACTATTTAAGTACATTTTGATTTATTTAATAAGTTAGTATCAACAAATACCTAAAAATCCTTAAATATCGAAAAGTGCATTTTTGTTCAATTGATCGAATTAAAAAATGTATTAGGACTAATAATATGCTAAATTTATGTACAGCTAAAAAAAATTCAATTAAAAACTTAACTTAACAGTTTTTAATATTTAAAATGATTTATTTTTATTCCGAACATATTTCTAATGCTCATGCAATAGTATGTAAGTAAGTGTAGTACCCGTGGCATGATGGTTAGTGCGATGGACTGTCATCAAGGGGCCACTTGCAGGGAATTGACAAATCCTTCAAGAGTAATTCTTGTCATAAAAAAGTGCTTTCTCAATTTACCCGTTCGGATTCGGCCTTCCATTCCTAAAAAATTCGCATTTTAAGTGTGCAAATGGATTTTTGTCCATAACTTGTTGTAAAATTGGTCTTATTAAAAAAAAAGGCAGAGCAATGGAAAGGGATTGATTCCTAGATCACAATCCTGAAATTTCAGGACCCTCTGGGACGCATATTAAGCAAGATATTCGCATTTAAAGTTCGAACATAGATTTTTGCCCATAACTTGTTGTAGAGTTGGTCTTATTCAAAGATAGGCACACCAATGGAAAGGGAATGATTCCTAGATTACAATCCTGAAATTTCAGCCATCTAGGTGGTCTAGATCAAGAAATATTGGAGTTCAAAAATTGTCCACTAGGTGCCGACTTTTATGCCTTTTAGATGCGTTTTAAGCGAGATATTCGCATTTAAAGTTCGAACATGGATTTTTGCCCATAACTTGTTGTAGATTTGGTCTTATTCAAAGATAGGCACACCAATAGAAAGGGAATGATTCGTGCCGACTTTTATGCCTTTTAGATGCGTTTTAAGCGAGATATTCGCATTTAAAGTTCGAACATGGATTTTTGCCCATAACTTGTTGTAGAGTTGGTCTTATTCAAAGATAGGCACACCAATGGAAAGGGAATGATTCCTAGATCACAATCCTGAAATTTCAGCCATCTAGGTGGTCTAGATCAAGAAATATTGGAGTTCAAAAATTTTCCATTAGGTGCCGACTTTTATGCCTTTTAGATGCGTTTTAAGCGAGATATTCGCATTTAAAGTTTGGACATGGATTTTTGCCCATAACTTGTTGTAGAGTTGGTCTTATTCAAAGATAGGCACACCAATGAAAAGGGAATGATTCCTAGATCACAATCCTGAAATTTCAGCCATCTAGGTGGTCTAGATCAAGAAATATTGGAGTTCAAAAATTGTCCATTAGGTGCCGACTTTGATACCTTTTAGATGCATTTTAAGCGAGATATTCGCATTTAAAAATCGAACATGGAGTTTTGCCCATAACTTGTTGTAGAGTTGGTCTTATTCAAAGATAGGCACACCAATGAAAAGGGAATGATTCCTAGATCACAATCCTGAAATTTCAGCCATCTAGGTGGTCTAGACAAGAAATATTGGAGTTCAAAAATTGTCCATTAGGTGCCGACTTTTATGCCTTTTAGATGCGTTTTAAGCGAGATATTCGCATTTAAAGTTTGAACATGGATTTTTGCCCATAACTTGTTGTAGAGTTGGTCTTATTCAAAGATAGGCACACCAATGAAAAGGGAACGATTCCTAGATCACAATCCTGAAATTTCAGCCATCTAGGTGGTCTAGATCAAGAAATTTTGGAGTTCAAAAATTGTCCTCTAGGTGCCGACTTTTATGCCTTTTAGATGCGTTTTAAGCGAGATATTCGCATTTAAAGTTTGGACATGGATTTTTGCCCATAACTTGTTGTAGAGTTGGTCTTATTCAAAGATAGGCACACCAATGGAAAGGGAATGATTCCTAGATCACAATTCTGAAATTTCAGCCATCTAGGTGGTCTAGATCAAGAAATATTGGAGTTCAAAAATTGTCCACTAGGTGCCGATTTTTATGCCTTTTTGATGCGTTTTAAGCGAGATATTCGCATTTAAAGTTTGAACATGGATTTTTGCCCATAACTTGTTGTAGAGATGGTCTTATTCAAAGATAGGCACACCAATGGAAAGGAAATGATTCCTAGATCACAATCCTGAAATTTCAGCCATCTAGGTGGTCTAGATCAAGAAATATTGGAGTTCAAAAATTGTCCATTAGGTGCCGACTTTGATACCTTTTAGATGCGTTTTAAGCGAGATATTCGCATTTAAAGTTTGGACATGGATTTTTGCCCATAACTTGTTGTAGAGTTGGTCTTATTCAAAGATAGGCACACCAATGAAAAGGGAATGATTCCTAGATCACAATCCTGAAATTTCAGCCATCTAGGTGGTCTAGATCAAGAAATATTGGAGTTCAAAAATTGTCCATTAGGTGCCGACTTTTATGCCTTTTAGATGCGTTTTAAGCGAGATATTCGCATTTAAAGTTCGAACATGGATTTTTGCCCATAACTTGTTGTAGAGTTGGTCTTATTCAAAGATAGGCACACCAATGGAAAGGGAATGATTCCTAGATCACAATCCTGAAATTTCAGCCATCTAGGTGGTCTAGATCAAGAAATGTTGGAGTTCAAAAATTGTCCACTAGGTGCCGATTTTTATGCCTTTTTGATGCGTTTTAAGCGAGATATTCGCATTTAAAGTTTGAACATGGATTTTTGCCCATAACTTGTTGTAGAGATGGTCTTATTCAAAGATAGGCACACCAATGGAAAGGAAATGATTCCTAGATCACAATCCTGAAATTTCAGCCATCTAGGTGGTCTAGATCAAGAAATATTGGAGTTCAAAAATTGTCCATTAGGTGCCGACTTTGATACCTTTTAGATGCGTTTTAAGCGAGATATTCGCATTTAAAGTTCGAACATGGATTTTTGCCCATAACTTGTTGTAGAGTTGGTCTTATTCAAAGATAGGCACACCAATGGAAAGGGAATGATTCCTAGATCACAATCCTGAAATTTCAGCCATCTAGGTGGTCTAGATCAAGAAATATTGGAGTTCAAAAATTGTCCATTAGGTGCCGACTTTTATGCCTTTTAGATGCGTTTTAAGCGAGATATTCGCATTTAAAGTTTGGACATGGATTTTTGCCCATAACTTGTTGTAGAGTTGGTCTTATTCAAAGATAGGCACACCAATGAAAAGGGAATGATTCCTAGATCACAATCCTGAAATTTCAGCCATCTAGGTGGTCTAGATCAAGAAATATTGGAGTTCAAAAATTGTCCATTAGGTGCCGACTTTGATACCTTTTAGATGCATTTTAAGCGAGATATTCGCATTTAAAGTTCGAACATGGAGTTTTGCCCATAACTTGTTGTAGAGTTGGTCTTATTCAAAGATAGGCACACCAATGAAAAGGGAATGATTCCTAGATCACAATCCTGAAATTTCAGCCATCTAGGTGGTCTAGATCAAGAAATATTGGAGTTCAAAAATTGTCCATTAGGTGCCGACTTTTATGCCTTTTAGATGCGTTTTAAGCGAGATATTCGCATTTAAAGTTTGAACATGGATTTTTGCCCATAACTTGTTGTAGAGTTGGTCTTATTCAAAGATAGGCACACCAATGAAAAGAGAACGATTCCTAGATCACAATCCTGAAATTTCAGCCATCTAGGTGGTCTAGATCAAGAAATATTGGAGTTCAAAAATTGTCCATTAGGTGCCGACTTTGATACCTTTTAGATGCGTTTTAAGCGAGATATTCGCATTTAAAGTTCGAACATGGATTTTTGCCCATAACTTGTTGTAGAGTTGGTCTTATTCAAAGATAGGCACACCAATGGAAAGGGAATGATTCCTAGATCACAATCCTGAAATTTCAGCCATCTAGGTGGTCTAGATCAAGAAATATTGGAGTTCAAAAATTGTCCACTAGGTGCCGATTTTTATGCCTTTTTGATGCGTTTTAAGCGAGATATTCGCATTTAAAGTTTGAACATGGATTTTTGCCCATAACTTGTTGTAGAGATGGTCTTATTCAAAGATAGGCACACCAATGGAAAGGAAATGATTCCTAGATCACAATCCTGAAATTTCAGCCATCTAGGTGGTCTAGATCAAGAAATATTGGAGTTCAAAAATTGTCCATTAGGTGCCGACTTTGATACCTTTTAGATGCGTTTTAAGCGAGATATTCGCATTTAAAGTTTGGACATGGATTTTTGCCCATAACTTGTTGTAGAGTTGGTCTTATTCAAAGATAGGCACACCAATGGAAAGGGAATGATTCCTAGATCACAATCCTGAAATTTCAGCCATCTAGGTGGTCTAGATCAAGAAATTTTGGAGTTCAAAAATTGTCCTCTAGGTGCCGACTTTTATGCCTTTTAGATGCGTTTTAAGCGAGATATTCGCATTTAAAGTTTGGACATGGGTTTTTGCCCATAACTTGTTGTAGAGTTGGTCTTATTCAAAGATAGGCACACCAATGGAAAGGGAATGATTCCTAGATCACAATTCTGAAATTTCAGCCATCTAGGTGTTCTAGATCAAGAAATATTGGAGTTCAAAAATTGTCCATTAGGTGCCGACTTTTATGCCTTTTAGATGCGTTTTAAGCGAGATATTCGCATTTAAAGTTCGAACATGGATTTTTGCCCATAACTTGTTGTAGAGTTGGTCTTATTCAAAGATAGGCACACCAATGGAAAGGGAATGATTTCTAGATCACAATCCTGAAATTTCAGCCATCTAGGTGGTCTAGATCAAGAAATATTGGAGTTCAAAAGTTCTCCTCTAGGTGCCGACTTTTATGCCTTTTAGATGCGTTTTAAGCGAGATATTCGCATTTAAAGTTCGAACATGGATTTTTGCCCATAACTTGTTGTAGAGTTGGTCTTATTCAAAGATAGGCACACCAATGGAAAGGGAATGATTCCTAGATCACAATCCTGAAATTTCAGCCATCTAGGTGGTCTAGATCAAGAAATATTAGAGTTCAAAAATTGTCCATTAGGTGCCGACTTTTATGCCTTTTAGATGCGTTTTAAGCGAGATATTCGCATTTAAAAATCGAACATGGATTTTTGCCCATAACTTGTTGTAGAGTTGGTCTTATTTAAAGATAGGCACACCAATGGAAAGGGAATGATTCCTAGATCACAATCTTGAAATTTCAGCCATCTAGGTGGTCTAGATCAAGAAATATTGGAGTTCAAAAATTGTCCATTAGGTGCCGACTTTTATGCCTTTTAGATGCGTTCTAAGCAAGATATTCGCATTTAAAGTTCGAACATGGATTTTTGCCCATAACTTGTTGTAGAGTTGGTCTTATTCAAAGATAGGCACACCAATGGAAAGGGAATGATTCCTAGATCACAATCCTGAAATTTCAGCCATCTAGGTGGTCTAGATCAAGAAATATTGGAGTTCAAAAATTGTCCATTAGGTGCCGACTTTTATGCCTTTTAGATGCGTTTTAAGCGAGATATTCGCATTTAAAGTTCGAGCATGGATTTTTGCCCATAACTTGTTGTAGAGTTGGTCTTATTCAAAGATAGGCACACCAATGGAAAGGGAATGATTCCTAGATCACAATCCTGAATCCTGTTTTAAGCGAGATATTCGCATTTAAAGTTCGAACATGGATTTTTGCCCATAACTTTTTGTAGAGTTGGTCTTATTCAAAGATAGGCACAACAATGAAAAGGGAATGATTCCTAGATCACAATCCTGAAATTTCAGCCATCTAGGTGATCTAGATCAAGAAATATTGGAGTTCAAAAATTGTCCATTAGGTGCCGACTTTTATGCCTTTTAGATGCGTTTTAAGCGAGATATTCGCATTTAAAGTTCGAACATGGATTTTTGCCCATAACTTGTTGTAGAGTTGGTCTTATTCAAAGATAGGCACACCAATGGAAAGGGAATGATTTCTAGATCACAATCCTGAAATTTCAGCCATCTAGGTGGTCTAGATCAAGAAATATTGGAGTTCAAAAATTGTCCATTAGGTGCCGACTTTTATGCCTTTTAGATGCGTTTTAAGCGAGATATTCACATTTAAAGTTCGAACATGGATTTTTGCCCATAACTTGTTGTAGAGTTGGTCTTATTCAAAGATAGGCACACCAATGGAAAGGGAATGATTCCTAGATCACAATCCTGAAATTTCAGCCATCTAGGTGGTCTCGATCAAGAAATATTGGAGTTCAAAAATTGTCCATTAGGTGCCGACTTTTATGCCTTTTAGATGCGTTTTAAGCGAGATATTCACATTTAAAGTTCGAACATGGATTTTTGCCCATAACTTGTTGTAGAGTTGGTCCTATTCAAAGATAGGCACACCAATGGAAAGGGAATGATTCCTAGATCACAATCCTGAAGTTTCAGCCATCTAGGTGGTCTCGATCAAGAAATATTGGAGTTCAAAAATTGTCCATTAGGTGCCGACTTTGATACCTTTTAGATGCGTTTTAAGCGAGATATTCGCATTTAAAGTTTGGACATGGATTTTTGCCCATAACTTGTTGTAGAGTTGGTCTTATTCAAAGATAGGCACACCAATGGAAAGGGAATGATTCCTAGATCACAATCCTGCAATTTCAGCCATCTAGGTGGTCTAATTCAAGAAATATTTGAGTTCAAAAATTGTCCATAAGGTGCCGAATTTGATACCTTTTAGATGCGTTTTAAGCGAGATATTCGCATTTAAAGTTTGGACATGGATTTTTGCCCATAACTTGTTGTAGAGTTGGTCTTATTCAAAGATAGGCACACCAATGGAAAGGGAATGATTCCTAGATCACAATCCTGAAATTTCAGCCATCTAGGTGGTCTAGATCAAGAAATTTTGGAGTTCAAAAATTGTCCTCTAGGTGCCGACTTTTATGCCTTTTAGATGCGTTTTAAGCGAGATATTCGCATTTAAAGTTTGGACATGGATTTTTGCCCATAACTTGTTGTAGAGTTGGTCTTATTCAAAGATAGGCACACCAATGGAAAGGGAATGATTCCTAGATCACAATTCTGAAATTTCAGCCATCTAGGTGGTCTAGATCAAGAAATATTGGAGTTCAAAAATTGTCCATTAGGTGCCGACTTTTATGCCTTTTAGATGCGTTTTAAGCGAGATATTCGCATTTAAAGTTCGAACATGGATTTTTGCCCATAACTTGTTGTAGAGTTGGTCTTATTCAAAGATAGGCACACCAATGGAAAGGGAATGATTTCTAGATCACAATCCTGAAATTTCAGCCATCTAGGTGGTCTAGATCAAGAAATATTGGAGTTCAAAAGTTGTCCTCTAGGTGCCGACTTTTATGCCTTTTAGATGCGTTTTAAGCGAGATATTCGCATTTAAAGTTTGGACATGGATTTTTGCCCATAACTTGTTGTAGAGTTGGTCTTATTCAAAGATAGGCACACCAATGGAAAGGGAATGATTCCTAGATCACAATCCTGAAATTTCAGCCATCTAGGTGGTCTAGATCAAGAAATATTGGAGTTCAAAAATTGTCCATTAGGTGCCGACTTTTATGCCTTTTAGATGCGTTTTAAGCGAGATATTCGCATTTAAAGTTCGAGCATGGATTTTTGCCCATAACTTGTTGTAGAGTTGGTCTTATTCAAAGATAGGCACACCAATGGAAAGGGAATGATTCCTAGATCACAATCCTGAAATTTCAGCCATCTAGGTGGTCTAGATCAAGAAATATTGGAGTTCAAAAATTGTCCATTAGGTGCCGACTTTTATGCCTTTTAGATGTGTTTTAAGCGAGATATTCGCATTTAAAGTTCGAACATGGATTTTTGCCCATAACTTGTTGTAGAGTTGGTCTTATTCAAAGATAGGCACAACAATGAAAAGGGAATGATTCCTAGATCACAATCCTGAAATTTCAGCCATCTAGGTGATCTAGATCAAGAAATATTGGAGTTCAAAAATTGTCCATTAGGTGCCGACTTTTATGCCTTTTAGATGCGTTTTAAGCGAGATATTCGCATTTAAAGTTCGAACATGGATTTTTGCCCATAACTTGTTGTAGAGTTGGTCTTATTCAAAGATAGGCACACCAATGGAAAGGGAATGATTTCTAGATCACAATCCTGAAATTTCAGCCATCTAGGTGGTCTAGATCAAGAAATATTGGAGTTCAAAAATTGTCCATTAGGTGCCGACTTTTATGCCTTTTAGATGCGTTTTAAGCGAGATATTCACATTTAAAGTTCGAACATGGATTTTTGCCCATAACTTGTTGTAGAGTTGGTCTTATTCAAAGATAGGCACACCAATGGAAAGGGAATGATTCCTAGATCACAATCCTGAAATTTCAGCCATCTAGGTGGTCTCGATCAAGAAATATTGGAGTTCAAAAATTGTCCATTAGGTGCCGACTTTTATGCCTTTTAGATGCGTTTTAAGCGAGATATTCACATTTAAAGTTCGAACATGGATTTTTGCCCATAACTTGTTGTAGAGTTGGTCCTATTCAAAGATAGGCACACCAATGGAAAGGGAATGATTCCTAGATCACAATCCTGAAATTTCAGCCATCTAGGTGGTCTCGATCAAGAAATATTGGAGTTCAAAAATTGTCCATTAGGTGCCGACTTTGATACCTTTTAGATGCGTTTTAAGCGAGATATTCGCATTTAAAGTTTGGACATGGATTTTTGCCCATAACTTGTTGTAGATTTGGTCTTATTCAAAGATAGGCACACCAATGGAAAGGGAATGATTCCTAGATCACAATCCTGCAATTTCAGCCATCTAGGTGGTCTAATTCAAGAAATATTTGAGTTCAAAAATTGTCTATTAGGTGCCGACTTTGATACCTTTTAGATGCGTTTTAAGCGAGATATTCGCATTTAAAGTTTGGACATGGATTTTTGCCCATAACTTGTTGTAGAGTTGGTCTTATTCAAAGATAGGCACACCAATGGAAAGGGAATGATTTCTAGATCACAATCCTGAAATTTCAGCCATCTAGGTGGTCTAGATCAAGAAATATTGGAGTTCAAAAATTGTCCATTAGGTGCCGACTTTTATGCCTTTTAGATGCGTTTTAAGCGAGATATTCACATTTAAAGTTCGAACATGGATTTTTGCCCATAACTTGTTGTAGAGTTGGTCTTATTCAAAGATAGGCACACCAATGGAAAGGGAATGATTCCTAGATCACAATCCTGAAATTTCAGCCATCTAGGTGGTCTCGATCAAGAAATATTGGAGTTCAAAAATTGTCCATTAGGTGCCGACTTTTATGCCTTTTAGATGCGTTTTAAGCGAGATATTCACATTTAAAGTTCGAACATGGATTTTTGCCCATAACTTGTTGTAGAGTTGGTCCTATTCAAAGATAGGCACACCAATGGAAAGGGAATGATTCCTAGATCACAATCCTGCAATTTCAGCCATCTAGGTGGTCTAATTCAAGAAATATTTGAGTTCAAAAATTGTCTATTAGGTGCCGACTTTGATACCTTTTAGATGCGTTTTAAGCGAGATATTCGCATTTAAAGTTTGGACATGGATTTTTGCCCATAACTTGTTGTAGAGTTGGTCTTATTCAAAGATAGGCACACCAATGGAAAGGGAATGATTCCTAGATCACAATCCTGAAATTTCAGCCATCTAGGTGGTCTCGATCAAGAAATATTGGAGTTCAAAAATTGTCCATTAGGTGCCGACTTTGATACCTTTTAGATGCGTTTTAAGCGAGATATTCGCATTTAAAGTTTGGACATGGATTTTTGCCCATAACTTGTTGTAGAGTTGGTCTTATTCAAAGATAGGCACACCAATGGAAAGGGAATGATTCCTAGATCACAATCCTGCAATTTCAGCCATCTAGGTGGTCTAATTCAAGAAATATTTGAGTTCAAAAATTGTCTATTAGGTGCCGACTTTGATACCTTTTAGATGCGTTTTAAGCGAGATATTCGCATTTAAAGTTTGGACATGGATTTTTGCCCATAACTTGTTGTAGAGTTGGTCTTATTCAAAGATAGGCACACCAATGGAAAGGGAATGATTCCTAGATCACAATCCTGAAATTTCAGCCATCTAGGTGGTCTAGATCAAGAAATATTGGAGTTTAAAAATTGTCCATTAGGTGCCGACTTTGATACCTTTTAGATGCGTTTTAAGCGAGATATTCTCATTTAAAGTTTGGACATGGATTTTTGCCCATAACTTGTTGTAGAGTTGGTCTTATTCAAAGATAGGCACACCAATGGAAAGGGAATGATTCCTAGATCACAATCCTGAAATTTCAGCTATCTAGGTGGTCTAGATCAAGAAATATTGGAGTTCAAAAATTGTCCATTAGGTGCCGACTTTGATACCTTTTAGATGCGTTTTAAGCGAGATATTCGCATTTAAAGTTTGGACATGGATTTTTGCCCATAACTTGTTGTAGAGTTGGTCTTATTCAAAGATAGGCACACCAATGGAAAGGGAATGATTCCTAGATCACAATCCTGAAATTTCAGCCATCTAGGTGGTCTAGATCAAGAAATATTGGAGTTCAAAAATTTTCCATTAGGTACCTACTTTTATGCCTTTTAGATGCGTTTTAAGCGAGTTACTCGCATTTAAAGTTTGGACATGGATTTTTGCCCATAACTTGTTGTAGAGTTGGTCTTATTCAAAGATAGGCACACCAATGGAAAGGGAATGATTTCTAGATCACAATCCTGCAATTTCAGCCATCTAGGTGGTCTAATTCAAGAAATATTTGAGTTCAAAAATTGTCTATTAGGTGCCGACTTTGATACCTTTTAGATGCGTTTTAAGCGAGATATTCGCATTTAAAGTTTGGACATGGATTTTTGCCCATAACTTGTTGTAGAGTTGGTCTTATTCAAAGATAGGCACACCAATGGAAAGGGAATGATTCCTAGATCACAATCCTGAAATTTCAGCCATCTAGGTGGTCTAGATCAAGAAATATTGGAGTTCAAAAATTGTCTATTAGGTGCCGACTTTGATACCTTTTAGATGCGTTTTAAGCGAGATATTCGCATTTAAAGTTTGGACATGGATTTTTGCCCATAACTTGTTGTAGAGTTGGTCTTATTCAAAGATAGGCACACCAATGGAAAGGGAATGATTCCTAGATCACAATGCTGAAATTTCAGCCATCTAGGTGATCTAGATCAAGAAATATTGGAGTTCAAAAATTGTCCATTAGGTGCCGACTTTGATACCTTTTAGATGCGTTTTAAGCGAGATATTCGCATTTAAAGTTTGGACATGGATTTTTGCCCATAACTTGTTGTAGAGTTGGTCTTATTCAAAGATAGGCACACCAATGGAAAGGGAATGATTCCTAGATCACAATCCTGAAATTTCAGCCATCTAGGTGGTCTAGATCAAGAAATATTGGAGATCAAAAATTGTCCATTAGGTGCCGACTTTTATGCCTTTTAGATGCGTTTTAAGCGAGATATTCGCATTTAAAGTTTGGACATGGATTTTTGCCCATAACTTGTTGTAGAGTTGGTCTTATTCAAAGATAGGCACACCAATGGAAAGGGAATGATTCCTAGATCACAATCCTGAAATTTCAGCCATCTAGGTGGTCTAGATCAAGAAATATTGGAGTTCAAAAATTGTCTATTAGGTGCCGACTTTGATACCTTTTAGATGCGTTTTAAGCGAGATATTCGCATTTAAAGTTTGGACATGGATTTTTGCCCATAACTTGTTGTAGAGTTGGTCTTATTCAAAGATAGGCACACCAATGGAAAGGGAATGATTCCTAGATCACAATCCTGAAATTTCAGCCATCTAGGTGGTCTAGATCAAGAAATATTGGAGTTCAAAAATTGTCTATTAGGTGCCGACTTTGATACCTTTTAGATGCGTTTTAAGCGAGATATTCGCATTTAAAGTTTGGACATGGATTTTTGCCCATAACTTGTTGTAGAGTTGGTCTTATTCAAAGATAGGCACACCAATGGAAAGGGAATGATTCCTAGATCACAATCCTGAAATTTTAGCCATCTAGGTGGTCTAGATCAAGAAATATTGGAGTTCAAAAATTGTCCATTAGGTGCCGACTTTGATACCTTTTAGATGCGTTTTAAGCGAGATATTCGAATTTAAAGTTTGGACATGGATTTTTGCCCATAACTTGTTGTAGAGTTGATCTTATTCAAAGATAGGCACACCAATGGAAAGGGAATGATTCCTAGATCACAATCCTAAATTTTCAGCCATCTAGGTGGTCTAGATCAAGAAATATTGGAGTTCAAAAATTGTCCATTAGGTGCCGACTTTGATACCTTTTAGATGCGTTTTAAGCGAGATATTCGCATTTAAAGTTTGGACATGGATTTTTGCCCATAACTTGTTGTAGAGTTGGTCTTATTCAAAGATAGGCACACCAATGGAAAGGGAATGATTCCTAGATCACAATCCTGAAATTTCAGCCATCTAGGTGGTCTAGATCAAGAAATATTGGAGTTCAAAAATTGTCCATTAGGTACCTACTTTTATGCCTTTTAGATGCGTTTTAAGCGAGTTACTCGCATTTAAAGTTTGGACATGGATTTTTGCCCATAACTTGTTGTAGAGTTGGTCTTATTCAAAGATAGGCACACCAATGGAAAGGGAATGATTCCTAGATCACAATCCTGAAATTTCAGCCATCTAGGTGGTCTAGATCAAGAAATATTGGAGTTCAAAAATTGTCCATAAGGTGCCGACTTTGATACCTTTTAGATGCGTTTTAAGCGAGATATTCTCATTGAAAGTTTGGACATGGATTTTTACCTATAACTTGTTGTAGAGTTGGTCTTATTCAAAGATAGGCACACCAATGGAAAGGGAATGATTCCTAGATCACAATCCTGAAATTTCAGCCATCTAGGTGGTCTAGATCAAGAAATATTGGAGTTCAAAAATTGTCCATTAGGTGCCGACTTTTATGCCTTTTAGATGCGTTTTAAGTGAGTTACTCGCATTTAAAGTTTGGACATGGATTTTTGCCCATAACTTGTTGTAGAGTTGGTCTTATTCAAAGATAGGCACACCAATGGAAAGGGAATGATTCCTAGATCACAATCCTGAAATTTCAGCCATCTAGGTGGTCTAGATCAAGAAATATTGGAGTTCAAAAATTGTCCATAAGGTGCCGACTTTGATACCTTTTAGATGCGTTTTAAGCGAGATATTCTCATTGAAAGTTTGGACATGGATTTTTGCCCATAACTTGTTGTAGAGTTGGTCTTATTCAAAGATAGGCACACCAATGGAAAGGGAATGATTCCTAGATCACAATCCTGAAATTTCAGCCATCTAGGTGGTCTAGATCAAGAAATATTGGAGTTCAAAAATTGTCCATTAGGTGCCGACTTTGATACCTTTTAGATGCGTTTTAAGCGAGATATTCGCATTTAAAGTTTGGACATGGATTTTTGCCCATAACTTGTTGTAGAGTTGGTCTTATTCAAAGATAGGCACACCAATGGAAAGGGAATGATTCCTAGATCACAATCCTGAAATTTCAGCCACCTAGGTGGTCTAGATCAAGAAATATTGGAGTTCAAAAATTTTCCATTAGGTGCCGACTTTGATACCTTTTAGATGCGTTTTAAGCGAGATATTCGCATTTAAAGTTTGGACATGGATTTTTGCCCATAACTTGTTGTAGAGTTGGTCTTATTCAAAGATAGGCACACCAATGGAAAGGGAATGATTCCTAGATCACAATGCTGAAATTTCAGCCATCTAGGTGGTCTAGATCAAGAAATATTGGAGTTCAAAAATTGTCTATTAGGTGCCGACTTTGATACCTTTTAGATGCGTTTTAAGCGAGATATTCGCATTTAAAGTTTGGACATGGATTTTTGCCCATAACTTGTTGTAGAGTTGGTCTTATTCAAAGATAGGCACACCAATGGAAAGGGAATGATTCCTAGATCACAATCCTGAAATTTTAGCCATCTAGGTGGTCTAGATCAAGAAATATTGGAGTTCAAAAATTGTCCATTAGGTGCCGACTTTGATACCTTTTAGATGCGTTTTATGCGAGATATTCGAATTTAAAGTTTGGACATGGATTTTTGCCCATAACTTGTTGTAGAGTTGATCTTATTCAAAGATAGGCACACCAATGGAAAGGGAATGATTCCTAGATCACAATCCTAAATTTTCAGCCATCTAGGTGGTCTAGATCAAGAAATATTGGAGTTCAAAAATTGTCCATTAGGTGCCGACTTTGATACCTTTTAGATGCGTTTTAAGCGAGATATTCGCATTTAAAGTTTGGACATGGATTTTTGCCCATAACTTGTTGTAGAGTTGGTCTTATTCAAAGATAGGCACACCAATGGAAAGGGAATGATTCCTAGATCACAATCCTGAAATTTCAGCCATCTAGGTGGTCTAGATCAAGAAATATTGGAGTTCAAAAATTGTCCATTAGGTACCTACTTTTATGCCTTTTAGATGCGTTTTAAGCGAGTTACTCGCATTTAAAGTTTGGACATGGATTTTTGCCCATAACTTGTTGTAGAGTTGGTCTTATTCAAAGATAGGCACACCAATGGAAAGGGAATGATTCCTAGATCACAATCCTGAAATTTCAGCCATCTAGGTGGTCTAGATCAAGAAATATTGGAGTTCAAAAATTGTCCATAAGGTGCCGACTTTGATACCTTTTAGATGCGTTTTAAGCGAGATATTCTCATTGAAAGTTTGGACATGGATTTTTGCCCATAACTTGTTGTAGAGTTGGTCTTATTCAAAGATAGGCACACCAATGGAAAGGGAATGATTCCTAGATCACAATCCTGAAATTTCAGCCATCTAGGTGGTCTAGATCAAGAAATATTGGAGTTCAAAAATTGTCCATTAGGTGCCGACTTTTATGCCTTTTAGATGCGTTTTAAGTGAGTTAAGCGCATTTAAAGTTTGGACATGGATTTTTGCCCATAACTTGTTGTAGAGTTGGTCTTATTCAAAGATAGGCACACCAATGGAAAGGGAATGATTCCTAGATCACAATCCTGAAATTTCAGCCATCTAGGTGGTCTAGATCAAGAAATATTGGAGTTCAAAAATTGTCCATAAGGTGCCGACTTTGATACCTTTTAGATGCGTTTTAAGCGAGATATTCGCATTTAAAGTTTGGACATGGATTTTTGCCCATAACTTGTTGTAGAGTTGGTCTTATTCAAAGATAGGCACACCAATGGAAAGGGAATGATTCCTAGATCACAATCCTGAAATTTCAGCCATCTAGGTGGTCTAGATCAAGAAATATTGGAGTTCAAAAATTGTCCACTAGGTGCTGACTTTTATGCCTTTTAGATGCGTTTTAAGCGAGATATTCGCATTTAAAGTTTGGACATGGATTTTTGCCCATAACTTGTTGTAGAGTTGGTCTTATTCAAAGATAGGCACACCAATGGAAAGGGAATGATTCCTAGATCACAATCTTGAAATTTCAGCCATCTAGGTGGTCTAGATCAAGAAATATTGGAGTTCAAAAATTGTCCATTAGGTGCCGACTTTGATACCTTTTAGATGCGTTTTAAGCGAGATATTCGCATTTAAAGTTTGGACATGGATTTTTGCCCATAACTTGTTGTAGAGTTGGTCTTATTCAAAGATAGGCACACCAATGGAAAGGGAATGATTCCTAGATCACAATCCTGAAATTTCAGCCATCTAGGTGGTCTAGATCAAGAAATATTGGAGTTCAAAAATTGTCCATTAGGTGCCGACTTTGATACCTTTTAGATGCGTTTTAAGCGAGATATTCTCATTCAAAGTTTGGACATGGATTTTTGCCCATAACTTGTTGTAGAGTAGGTCTTATTCAAAGATAGGCACACCAATGGAAAGGGAATGATTCCTAGATCACAATCTTGAAATTTCAGCCATCTAGGTGGTCTAGATCAAGAAATATTGGAGTTCAAAAATTGTCCATTAGGTGCCGACTTTTATGCCTTTTAGATGAGTTTTAAGCGAGATATTCGCATTTAAAGTTTGGACATGGATTTTTGCCCATAACTTGTTGTAGAGTTGGTCTTATTCAAAGATAGGCACACCAATGGAAAGGGAATGATTCCTAGATCACAATCCTGAAATTTCAGCCATCTAGGTGGTCTAGATCAAGAAATATTGGAGTTCAAAAATTGTCCATTAGGTGCCGACTTTGATACCTTTTAGATGCGTTTTAAGCGAGATATTCGCATTTAAAGTTTGGACATGGATTTTTGCCCATAACTTGTTGTAGAGTTGGTCTTATTCAAAGATAGGCACACCAATGGAAAGGGAATGATTCCTAGATCACAATCCTGAAATTTCAGCCATCTAGGTGGTCTAGATCAAGAAATATTGGAGTTCAAAAATTGTCCATTAGGTACCTACTTTTATGCCTTTTAGATGCGTTTTAAGCGAGTTACTCGCATTTAAAGTTTGGACATGGATTTTTGCCCATAACTTGTTGTAGAGTTGGTCTTATTCAAAGATAGGCACACCAATGGAAAGGGAATGATTCCTAGATCACAATCCTGAAATTTCAGCCATCTAGGTGGTCTAGATCAAGAAATATTGGAGTTCAAAAATTGTCCATAAGGTGCCGACTTTGATACCTTTTAGATGCGTTTTAAGCGAGATATTCTAATTGAAAGTTTGGACATGGATTTTTACCTATAACTTGTTGTAGAGTTGGTCTTATTCAAAGATAGGCACACCAATGGAAAGGGAATGATTCCTAGATCACAATCCTGAAATTTCAGCCATCTAGGTGGTCTAGATCAAGAAATATTGGAGTTCAAAAATTGTCCATTAGGTGCCGACTTTTATGCCTTTTAGATGCGTTTTAAGTGAGTTAAGCGCATTTAAAGTTTGGACATGGATTTTTGCCCATAACTTGTTGTAGAGTTGGTCTTATTCAAAGATAGGCACACCAATGGAAAGGGAATGATTCCTAGATCACAATCCTGAAATTTCAGCCATCTAGGTGGTCTAGATCAAGAAATATTGGAGTTCAAAAATTGTCCATAAGGTGCCGACTTTGATACCTTTTAGATGCGTTTTAAGCGAGATATTCGCATTTAAAGTTTGGACATGGATTTTTGCCCATAACTTGTTGTAGAGTTGGTCTTATTCAAAGATAGGCACACCAATGGAAAGGGAATGATTCCTAGATCACAATCCTGAAATTTCAGCCATCTAGGTGGTCTAGATCAAGAAATATTGGAGTTCAAAAATTGTCCACTAGGTGCTGATTTTTATGCCTTTTAGATGCGTTTTAAGCGAGATATTCGCATTTAAAGTTTGGACATGGATTTTTGCCCATAACTTGTTGTAGAGTTGGTCTTATTCAAAGATAGGCACACCAATGGAAAGGGAATGATTCCTAGATCACAATCTTGAAATTTCAGCCATCTAGGTGGTCTAGATCAAGAAATATTGGAGTTCAAAAATTGTCCATTAGGTGCCGACTTTGATACCTTTTAGATGCGTTTTAAGCGAGATATTCGCATTTAAAGTTTGGACATGGATTTTTGCCCATAACTTGTTGTAGAGTTGGTCTTATTCAAAGATAGGCACACCAATGGAAAGGGAATGATTCCTAGATCACAATCCTGAAATTTCAGCCATCTAGGTGGTCTAGATCAAGAAATATTGGAGTTCAAAAATTGTCCATTAGGTGCCGACTTTGATACCTTTTAGATGCGTTTTAAGCGAGATATTCTCATTCAAAGTTTGGACATGGATTTTTGCCCATAACTTGTTGTAGAGTAGGTCTTATTCAAAGATAGGCACACCAATGGAAAGGGAATGATTCCTAGATCACAATCTTGAAATTTCAGCCATCTAGGTGGTCTAGATCAAGAAATATTGGAGTTCAAAAATTGTCCATTAGGTGCCGACTTTTATGCCTTTTAGATGAGTTTTAAGCGAGATATTCGCATTTAAAGTTTGGACATGGATTTTTGCCCATAACTTGTTGTAGAGTTGGTCTTATTCAAAGATAGGCACACCAATGGAAAGGGAATGATTCCTAGATCACAATCCTGAAATTTCAGCCATCTAGGTGGTCTAGATCAAGAAATATTGGAGTTCAAAAATTGTCCATTAGGTGCCGACTTTGATACCTTTTAGATGCGTTTTAAGCGAGATATTCGCATTTAAAGTTTGGACATGGATTTTTGCCCATAACTTGTTGTAGAGTTGGTCTTATTCAAAGATAGGCACACCAATGGAAAGGGAATGATTCCTAGATCACAATCCTGAAATTTCAGCCATCTAGGTGGTCTAGATCAAGAAATTTTGGAGTTCAAAAATTGTCCTCTAGGTGCCGACTTTTATGCCTTTAAGATGCGTTTTAAGCGATATATTCGCATTTAAAGTTTGGACATGGATTTTTGCCCATAACTTGTTGTAGAGTTGGTCTTATTCAAAGATAGGCACACCAATGGAAAGGGAATGATTCCTAGATCACAATCCTGAAATTTCAGCCATCTAGGTGGTCTAGATCAAGAAATATTGGAGTTCAAAAATTGTCCATTAGGTGCCGACTTTGATACCTTTTAGATGCGTTTTAAGCGGGATATTCGAATTTAAAGTTTGGACATGGATTTTTGCCCATAACTTGTTGTAGAGTTGGTCTTATTCAAAGATAGGCACACCAATGGAAAGGGAATGATTCCTAGATCACAATCCTGAAATTTCAGCCATCTAGGTGGTCTAGATCAAGAAATATTGGAGTTCAAAAATTGTCCATTAGGTGCCGACTTTGATACCTTTTAGATGCGTTTTAAGCGAGATATTCGCATTTAAAGTTTGGACATGGATTTTTGCCCATAACTTGTTGTAGAGTTGGTCTTATTCAAAGATAGGCACACCAATGGAAAGGGAATGATTCCTAGATCACAATCCTGAAATTTCAGCCATCTAGGTGGTCTAGATCAAGAAATATTGGAGTTCAAAAATTGTCCATTAGGTACCTACTTTTATGCCTTTTAGATGCGTTTTAAGCGAGTTACTCGCATTTAAAGTTTGGACATGGATTTTTGCCCATAACTTGTTGTAGAGTTGGTCTTATTCAAAGATAGGCACACCAATGGAAAGGGAATGATTCCTAGATCACAATCCTGAAATTTCAGCCATCTAGGTGGTCTAGATCAAGAAATATTGGAGTTCAAAAATTGTCCATAAGGTGCCGACTTTGATACCTTTTAGATGCGTTTTAAGCGAGATATTCTCATTGAAAGTTTGGACATGGATTTTTACCTATAACTTGTTGTAGAGTTGGTCTTATTCAAAGATAGGCACACCAATGGAAAGGGAATGATTCCTAGATCACAATCCTGAAATTTCAGCCATCTAGGTGGTCTAGATCAAGAAATATTGGAGTTCAAAAATTGTCCATTAGGTGCCGACTTTGATACCTTTTAGATGCGTTTTAAGCGAGATATTCTCATTCAAAGTTTGGACATGGATTTTTGCCCATAACTTGTTGTAGAGTAGGTCTTATTCAAAGATAGGCACACCAATGGAAAGGGAATGATTCCTAGATCACAATCTTGAAATTTCAGCCATCTAGGTGGTCTAGATCAAGAAATATTGGAGTTCAAAAATTGTCCATTAGGTGCCGACTTTTATGCCTTTTAGATGAGTTTTAAGCGAGATATTCGCATTTAAAGTTTGGACATGGATTTTTGCCCATAACTTGTTGTAGAGTTGGTCTTATTCAAAGATAGGCACACCAATGGAAAGGGAATGATTCCTAGATCACAATCCTGAAATTTCAGCCATCTAGGTGGTCTAGATCAAGAAATATTGGAGTTCAAAAATTGTCCATTAGGTGCCGACTTTGATACCTTTTAGATGCGTTTTAAGCGAGATATTCGCATTTAAAGTTTGGACATGGATTTTTGCCCATAACTTGTTGTAGAGTTGGTCTTATTCAAAGATAGGCACACCAATGGAAAGGGAATGATTCCTAGATCACAATCCTGAAATTTCAGCCATCTAGGTGGTCTAGATCAAGAAATTTTGGAGTTCAAAAATTGTCCTCTAGGTGCCGACTTTTATGCCTTTAAGATGCGTTTTAAGCGATATATTCGCATTTAAAGTTTGGACATGGATTTTTGCCCATAACTTGTTGTAGAGTTGGTCTTATTCAAAGATAGGCACACCAATGGAAAGGGAATGATTCCTAGATCACAATCCTGAAATTTCAGCCATCTAGGTGGTCTAGATCAAGAAATATTGGAGTTCAAAAATTGTCCATTAGGTGCCGACTTTGATACCTTTTAGATGCGTTTTAAGCGGGATATTCGAATTTAAAGTTTGGACATGGATTTTTGCCCATAACTTGTTGTAGAGTTGGTCTTATTCAAAGATAGGCACACCAATGGAAAGGGAATGATTCCTAGATCACAATCCTGAAATTTCAGCCATCTAGGTGGTCTAGATCAAGAAATATTGGAGTTCAAAAATTGTCCATTAGGTGCCGACTTTGATACCTTTTAGATGCGTTTTAAGCGAGATATTCGCATTTAAAGTTTGGACATGGATTTTTGCCCATAACTTGTTGTAGAGTTGGTCTTATTCAAAGATAGGCACACCAATGGAAAGGGAATGATTCCTAGATCACAATCCTGAAATTTCAGCCATCTAGGTGGTCTAGATCAAGAAATATTGGAGTTCAAAAATTGTCCATTAGGTACCTACTTTTATGCCTTTTAGATGCGTTTTAAGCGAGTTACTCGCATTTAAAGTTTGGACATGGATTTTTGCCCATAACTTGTTGTAGAGTTGGTCTTATTCAAAGATAGGCACACCAATGGAAAGGGAATGATTCCTAGATCACAATCCTGAAATTTCAGCCATCTAGGTGGTCTAGATCAAGAAATATTGGAGTTCAAAAATTGTCCATAAGGTGCCGACTTTGATACCTTTTAGATGCGTTTTAAGCGAGATATTCTCATTGAAAGTTTGGACATGGATTTTTACCTATAACTTGTTGTAGAGTTGGTCTTATTCAAAGATAGGCACACCAATGGAAAGGGAATGATTCCTAGATCACAATCCTGAAATTTCAGCCATCTAGGTGGTCTAGATCAAGAAATATTGGAGTTCAAAAATTGTCCATTAGGTGCCGACTTTTATGCCTTTTAGATGCGTTTTAAGTGAGTTACTCGCATTTAAAGTTTGGACATGGATTTTTCCCCATAACTTGTTGTAGAGTTGGTCTTATTCAAAGATAGGCACACCAATGGAAAGGGAATGATTCCTAGATCACAATCCTGAAATTTCAGCCATCTAGGTGGTCTAGATCAAGAAATATTGGAGTTCAAAAATTGTCCATAAGGTGCCGACTTTGATACCTTTTAGATGCGTTTTTAAGCGAGATATTCTCATTGAAAGTTTGGACATGGATTTTTACCTATAACTTGTTGTAGAGTTGGTCTTATTCAAAGATAGGCACACCAATGGAAAGGGAATGATTCCTAGATCACAATCCTGAAATTTCAGCCATCTAGGTGGTCTAGATCAAGAAATATTGGAGTTCAAAAATTGTCCATTAGGTGCCGACTTTGATACCTTTTAGATGCGTTTTAAGCGATATATTCGCATTTAAAGTTTGGACATGGATTTTTGCCCATAACTTGTTGTAGAGTTGGTCTTATTCAAAGATAGGCACACCAATGGAAAGGGAATGATTCCTAAATCACAATCCTGAAATTTCAGCCATCTAGGTGGTCTAGATCAAGAAATATTGGAGTTCAAAAATTGTCCATTAGGTGCCGACTTTGATACCTTTTAGATGCGTTCTAAGCGATATATTCGCATTTAAAGTTGGGACATGGATTTTTGCCCATAACTTGTTGTAGAGTTGGTCTTATTCAAAGATAGGCACACCAATGGAAAGGGAATGATTCCTAGATCACAATCCTGAAATTTCAGCCATCTAGGTGGTCTAGATCAAGAAATATTGGAGTTCAAAAATTGTCTATTAGGTGCCGACTTTGATACCTTTTAGATGCGTTTTAAGCGAGATATTCGCATTTAAAGTTTGGACATGGATTTTTGCCCATAACTTGTTGTAGAGTTGGTCTTATTCAAAGATAGGCACACCAATGGAAAGGGAATGATTCCTAGATCACAATCCTGAAATTTCAGCAATCTAGGTGGTCTAGATCAAGAAATATTGGAGTTCAAAAATTTTCCATTAGGTGCCGACTTTGATACCTTTTAGATGCGTTTTAAGCGAGATATTCGCATTTAAAGTTTGGACATGGATTTTTGCCCATAACTTGTTGTAGAGTTGGTCTTATTCAAAGATAGGCACACCAATGGAAAGGGAATGATTCCTAGATCACAATGCTGAAATTTTAGCCATCTAGGTGGTCTAGATCAAGAAATATTGGAGTTCAAAAATTGTCTATTAGGTGCCGACTTTGATACCTTTTAGATGCGTTTTAAGCGAGATATTCGCATTTAAAGTTTGGACATGGATTTTTGCCCATAACTTGTTGTAGAGTTGGTCTTATTCAAAGATAGGCACACCAATGGAAAGGGAATGATTCCTAGATCACAATCCTGAAATTTTAGCCATCTAGGTGGTCTAGATCAAGAAATATTGGAGTTCAAAAATTGTCCATTAGGTGCCGACTTTGATACCTTTTAGATGCGTTTTAAGCGAGATATTCGAATTTAAAATTTGGACATGGATTTTTGCCCATAACTTGTTGTAGAGTTGATCTTATTCAAAGATAGGCACACCAATGGAAAGGGAATGATTCCTAGATCACAATCCTAAATATTAAGCCATCTAGGTGGTCTAGATCAAGAAATATTGGAGTTCAAAAATTGTCCATTAGGTGCCGACTTTGATACCTTTTAGATGCGTTTTAAGCGAGATATTCGCATTTAAAGTTTGGACATGGATTTTTGCCCATAACTTGTTGTAGAGTTGGTCTTATTCAAAGATAGGCACACCAATGGAAAGGGAATGATTCCTAGATCACAATCCTGAAATTTCAGCCATCTAGGTGGTCTAGATCAAGAAATATTGGAGTTCAAAAATTGTCCATTAGGTACCTACTTTTATGCCTTTTAGATGCGTTTTAAGCGAGTTACTCGCATTTAAAGTTTGGACATGGATTTTTGCCCATAACTTGTTGTAGAGTTGGTCTTATTCAAAGATAGGCACACCAATGGAAAGGGAATGATTCCTAGATCACAATCCTGAAATTTCAGCCATCTAGGTGGTCTAGATCAAGAAATATTGGAGTTCAAAAATTGTCCATAAGGTGCCGACTTTGATACCTTTTAGATGCGTTTTAAGCGAGATATTCGCATTTAAAGTTTGGACATGGATTTTTGCCCATAACTTGTTGTAGAGTTGGTCTTATTCAAAGATAGGCACACCAATGGAAAGGGAATGATTCCTAGATCACAATCCTGAAATTTTAGCCATCTAGGTGGTCTAGATCAAGAAATATTGGAGTTCAAAAATTGTCAATTAGGTGCCGACTTTGATACCTTTTAGATGCGTTTTAAGCGAGATATTCGAATTTAAAATTTGGACATGGATTTTTGCCCATAACTTGTTGTAGAGTTGATCTTATTCAAAGATAGGCACACCAATGGAAAGGGAATGATTCCTAGATCACAATCCTAAATTTTCAGCCATCTAGGTGGTCTAGATCAAGAAATATTGGAGTTCAAAAATTGTCCATTAGGTGCCGACTTTGATACCTTTTAGATGCGTTTTAAGCGAGATATTCGCATTTAAAGTTTGGACATGGATTTTTGCCCATAACTTGTTGTAGAGTTGGTCTTATTCAAAGATAGGCACACCAATGGAAAGGGAATGATTCCTAGATCACAATCCTGAAATTTCAGCCATCTAGGTGGTCTAGATCAAGAAATATTGGAGTTCAAAAATTGTCCATTAGGTACCTACTTTTATGCCTTTTAGATGCGTTTTAAGCGAGTTACTCGCATTTAAAGTTTGGACATGGATTTTTGCCCATAACTTGTTGTAGAGTTGGTCTTATTCAAAGATAGGCACACCAATGGAAAGGGAATGATTCCTAGATCACAATCCTGAAATTTCAGCCATCTAGGTGGTCTAGATCAAGAAATATTGGAGTTCAAAAATTGTCCATAAGGTGCCGACTTTGATACCTTTTAGATGCGTTTTAAGCGAGATATTCTCATTGAAAGTTTGGACATGGATTTTTACCTATAACTTGTTGTAGAGTTGGTCTTATTCAAAGATAGGCACACCAATGGAAAGGGAATGATTCCTAGATCACAATCCTGAAATTTCAGCCATCTAGGTGGTCTAGATCAAGAAATATTGGAGTTCAAAAATTGTCCATTAGGTGCCGACTTTTATGCCTTTTAGATGCGTTTTAAGTGAGTTAAGCGCATTTAAAGTTTGGACATGGATTTTTGCCCATAACTTGTTGTAGAGTTGGTCTTATTCAAAGATAGGCACACCAATGGAAAGGGAATGATTCCTAGATCACAATCCTGAAATTTCAGCCATCTAGGTGGTCTAGATCAAGAAATATTGGAGTTCAAAAATTGTCCATAAGGTGCCGACTTTGATACCTTTTAGATGCGTTTTAAGCGAGATATTCTCATTGAAAGTTTGGACATGGATTTTTACCTATAACTTGTTGTAGAGTTGGTCTTATTCAAAGATAGGCACACCAATGGAAAGGGAATGATTCCTAGATCACAATCTTGAAATTTCAGCCATCTAGGTGGTCTAGATCAAGAAATATTGGAGTTCAAAAATTGTCCATTAGGTGCCGACTTTGATACCTTTTAGATGCGTTTTAAGCGATATATTCGCATTTAAAGTTTGGACATGGATTTTTGCCCATAACTTGTTGTAGAGTTGGTCTTATTCAAAGATAGGCACACCAATGGAAAGGGAATGATTCCTAAATCACAATCCTGAAATTTCAGCCATCTAGGTGGTCTAGATCAAGAAATATTGGAGTTCAAAAATTGTCCATTAGGTGCCGACTTTGATACCTTTTAGATGCGTTTTAAGCGATATATTCGCATTTAAAGTTGGGACATGGATTTTTGCCCATAACTTGTTGTAGAGTTGGTCTTATTCAAAGATAGGCACACCAATGGAAAGGTAATGATTCCTAGATCACAATCTTGAAATTTCAGCCATCTAGGTGGTCTAGATCAAGAAATATTGGAGTTCAAAAATTGTCCATTAGGTGCCGACTTTGATACCTTTTAGATGCGTTTTAAGCGAGATATTCGCATTTAAAGTTTGGACATGGATTTTTGCCCATAACTTGTTGTAGAGTTGGTCTTATTCAAAGATAGGCACACCAATGGAAAGGGAATGATTCCTAGATCACAATCCTAAATTTTCAGCCATCTAGGTGGTCTAGATCAAGAAATATTGGAGTTCAAAAATTGTCCATTAGGTGCCGACTTTGATACCTTTTAGATGCGTTTTAAGCGAGATATTCGCATTTAAAGTTTGGACATGGATTTTTGCCCATAACTTGTTGTAGAGTTGGTCTTATTCAAAGATAGGCACACCAATGGAAAGGGAATGATTCCTAGATCACAATCCTGAAATTTCAGCCATCTAGGTGGTCTAGATCAAGAAATATTGGAGTTCAAAAATTGTCCATTAGGTACCTACTTTTATGCCTTTTAGATGCGTTTTAAGCGAGTTACTCGCATTTAAAGTTTGGACATGGATTTTTGCCCATAACTTGTTGTAGAGTTGGTCTTATTCAAAGATAGGCACACCAATGGAAAGGGAATGATTCCTAGATCACAATCCTGAAATTTCAGCCATCTAGGTGGTCTAGATCAAGAAATATTGGAGTTCAAAAATTGTCCATAAGGTGCCGACTTTGATACCTTTTAGATGCGTTTTAAGCGAGATATTCTCATTGAAAGTTTGGACATGGATTTTTACCTATAACTTGTTGTAGAGTTGGTCTTATTCAAAGATAGGCACACCAATGGAAAGGGAATGATTCCTAGATCACAATCCTGAAATTTCAGCCATCTAGGTGGTCTAGATCAAGAAATATTGGAGTTCAAAAATTGTCCATTAGGTGCCGACTTTTATGCCTTTTAGATGCGTTTTAAGTGAGTTAAGCGCATTTAAAGTTTGGACATGGATTTTTGCCCATAACTTGTTGTAGAGTTGGTCTTATTCAAAGATAGGCACACCAATGGAAAGGGAATGATTCCTAGATCACAATCCTGAAATTTCAGCCATCTAGGTGGTCTAGATCAAGAAATATTGGAGTTCAAAAATTGTCCATAAGGTGCCGACTTTGATACCTTTTAGATGCGTTTTAAGCGAGATATTCTCATTGAAAGTTTGGACATGGATTTTTACCTATAACTTGTTGTAGAGTTGGTCTTATTCAAAGATAGGCACACCAATGGAAAGGGAATGATTCCTAGATCACAATCTTGAAATTTCAGCCATCTAGGTGGTCTAGATCAAGAAATATTGGAGTTCAAAAATTGTCCATTAGGTGCCGACTTTGATACCTTTTAGATGCGTTTTAAGCGATATATTCGCATTTAAAGTTTGGACATGGATTTTTGCCCATAACTTGTTGTAGAGTTGGTCTTATTCAAAGATAGGCACACCAATGGAAAGGGAATGATTCCTAAATCACAATCCTGAAATTTCAGCCATCTAGGTGGTCTAGATCAAGAAATATTGGAGTTCAAAAATTGTCCATTAGGTGCCGACTTTGATACCTTTTAGATGCGTTTTAAGCGATATATTCGCATTTAAAGTTGGGACATGGATTTTTGCCCATAACTTGTTGTAGAGTTGGTCTTATTCAAAGATAGGCACACCAATGGAAAGGTAATGATTCCTAGATCACAATCTTGAAATTTCAGCCATCTAGGTGGTCTAGATCAAGAAATATTGGAGTTCAAAAATTGTCCATTAGGTGCCGACTTTGATACCTTTTAGATGCGTTTTAAGCGAGATATTCGCATTTAAAGTTTGGACATGGATTTTTGCCCATAACTTGTTGTAGAGTTGGTCTTATTCAAAGATAGGCACACCAATGGAAAGGGAATGATTCCTAGATCACAATCCTGAAATTTCAGCCATCTAGGTGGTCTAGATCAAGAAATATTCTAGTTCAAAAATTGTCCACTAGGTGCTGACTTTTATGCCTTTTAGATGCGTTTTAAGCGAGATATTCGCATTTAAAGTTTGGACATGGATTTTTGCCCATAACTTGTTGTAGAGTTGGTCTTATTCAAAGATAGGCACACCAATGGAAAGGGAATGATTCCTAGATCACAATCCTGAAATTTCAGCCATCTAGGTGGTCTAGATCAAGAAATATTGGAGTTCAAAAATTGTCCATAAGGTGCCGACTTTGATACCTTTTAGATGCGTTTTAAGCGAGATATTCTCATTGAAAGTTTGGACATGGATTTTTACCTATAACTTGTTGTAGAGTTGGTCTTATTCAAAGATAGGCACACCAATGGAAAGGGAATGATTCCTAGATCACAATCTTGAAATTTCAGCCATCTACGTGGTCTAGATCAAGAAATATTGGAGTTCAAAAATTGTCCATTAGGTGCCGACTTTGATACCTTTTAGATGCGTTTTAAGCGAGATATTCGCATTTAAAGTTTGGACATGGATTTTTGCCCATAACTTGTTGTAGAGTTGGTCTTATTCAAAGATAGGCACACCAATGGAAAGGGAATGATTCCTAGATCACAATCCTGAAATTTCAGCCATCTAGGTGGTCTAGATCAAGAAATATTGGAGTTCAAGAATTGTCCATTAGGTGCCGACTTTGATACCTTTTAGATGCGTTTTAAGCGAGATATTCGCATTTAAAGTTTGGACATGGATTTTTGCCCATAACTTGTTGTAGAGTTGGTCTTATTCAAAGATAGGCACACCAATGGAAAGGGAATGATTCCTAGATCACAATCCTGAAATTTCAGCCATCTAGGTGGTCTAGATCAAGAAATTTTGGAGTTCAAAAATTGTCCTCTAGGTGCCGACTTTTATGCCTTTTAGATGCGTTTTAAGCGATATATTCGCATTTAAAGTTTGGACATGGATTTTTGCCCATAACTTGTTGTAGAGTTGGTCTTATTCAAAGATAGGCACACCAATGGAAAGGGAATGATTCCTAGATCACAATCCTGAAATTTCAGCCATCTAGGTGGTCTAGATCAAGAAATATTGGAGTTCAAAAATTGTCCATTAGGTGCCGACTTTGATACCTTTTAGATGCGTTTTAAGCGGGATATTCGAATTTAAAGTTTGGACATGGATTTTTGCCCATAACTTGTTGTAGAGTTGGTCTTATTCAAAGATAGGCACACCAATGGAAAGGGAATGATTCCTAGATCAAGAAATATTGGAGTTCAAAAATTGTCCATTAGGTGCCGACTTTAATACCTTTCAGATGCGTTTTAAGCGAGATATTCGCATTTAAAGTTTGGCCATTTATTTTTGCCCATAACTTGTTGTAGAGTTGGTCTTATTCAAAGATAGGCACAATCCTGAAATTTCAGCCATCTAGGTGGTCTAAATCAAGAAATATTGGAGTTCAAAAATTGTCCATTAGGTGCCGACTTTTATGCCTTTTAGATGCGTTTTAAGCGAGATATTCGCATTTAAAGTTTGGACATGGATTTTTGCCCATAACTTGTTGTAGAGTAGGTCTTATTCAAAGATAGGCACACCAATGGAAAGGGAATGATTCCTAGATCACAATCCTGAAATGTCAGCCATCTAGGTGGTCTAGATCAAGAAATATTGGAGTTCAAAAATTGTCCATTAGGTGCCGACTTTGATACCTTTTAGATGCGTTTTAAGCGAGATATTCTTAAATAAAGTTTGGACATGGATTTTTGCCCATAACTTGTTGTAGAGTTGGTCTTATTCAAAGATAGGCACACCAATGGAAAGGGAATGATTCCTAGATCACAAATCTGAAATTTCAGCCATCTAGGTGGTGTAGATCAAGAAATATTCTAGTTCAAAAATTGTCCACTAGGTGCCGACTTTTATGGCTTTTAGATGCGTTTTAAGCGAGATATTCGCATTTAAAGTTTGGACATGGATTTTTGCCCATAACTTGTTGTAGAGTTGGTCTTATTCAAAGATAGGCACACCAATGGAAAGGGAATGATTCCTAGATCACAATCCTGAAATTTCAGCCATCTAGGTGGTCTAGATCAAGAAATATTGGAGTTCAAAAATTGTCCATTAGGTGCCGACTTTGATACCTTTTAGATGCGTTTTAAGCGAGATATTCGCATTTAAAGTTTGGACATGAATTTTTGCCCATAACTTGTTGTAGAGTTGGTCTTATTCAAAGATAGGCACACCAATGGAAAGGGAATGATTCCTAGATCACAATCCTGAAATTTCAGCCATCTAGCTTGTCTAGATCAAGAAATATTGGAGTTCAAAAATTGTCCATTAGGTGCCGACTTTGATACCTTTCAGATGCGTTTTAAGCGAGATATTCGCATTTAAAGTTTAGCCATGGATTTTTGCCCATACCTTGTTGTAGAGTTGGTCTTATTCAAAGATAGGCACACCAATGGAAAGGGAATGATTCCTAGATCACAATCCTGAAATTTCAGCTATCTAGGTGGTCTAGATCAAGAAATATTGGAGTTCAAAAATTGTCCATTAGGTGCCGACTTTGATACCTTTTAGATGCGTTTTAAGCGAGATATTCGCATTTAAAGTTTGGACATGGATTTTTGCCCATAACTTGTTGTAGAGTTGGTCTTATTCAAAGATAGGCACACCAATGGAAAGGGAATGATTCCTAGATCACAATCCTGAAATTTCAGCCATCTAGGTGGTCTAGATCAAGAAATATTAGAGTTCAAAAATTGTCCATTAGGTGCCGACTTTGATACCTTTTAGATGCGTTTTAAGCGAGATATTCGCATTTAAAGTCTGGACATGGATTTTTGCCCATAACTTGTTGTAGAGTTGGTCTTATTCAAAGATAGGCACACCAATGGAAAGGGAATGATTCCTAGATCACAATCCTGAAATTTCAGCCATCTAGGTGGTCTAGATCAAGAAATATTGGAGTTCAAAAATTGTCCATTAGGTGCCGACTTTGATACCTTTTAGATGCGTTTTAAGCGAGATATTCTCATTCAAAGTTTGGACATGGATTTTTGCCCATAACTTGTTGTAGAGTAGGTCTTATTCAAAGATAGGCACACCAATGGAAAGGGAATGATTCCTAGATCACAATCTTGAAATTTCAGCCATCTAGGTGGTCTAGATCAAGAAATATTGGAGTTCAAAAATTGTCCATTAGGTGCCGACTTTTATGCCTTTTAGATGAGTTTTAAGCGAGATATTCGCATTTAAAGTTTGGACATGGATTTTTGCCCATAACTTGTTGTAGAGTTGGTCTTATTCAAAGATAGGCACACCAATGGAAAGGGAATGATTCCTAGATCACAATCCTGAAATTTCAGCCATCTAGGTGGTCTAGATCAAGAAATATTGGAGTTCAAAAATTGTCCATTAGGTGCCGACTTTGATACCTTTTAGATGCGTTTTAAGCGAGATATTCGCATTTAAAGTTTGGACATGGATTTTTGCCCATAACTTGTTGTAGAGTTGGTCTTATTCAAAGATAGGCACACCAATGGAAAGGGAATGATTCCTAGATCACAATCCTGAAATTTCAGCCATCTAGGTGGTCTAGATCAAGAAATTTTGGAGTTCAAAAATTGTCCTCTAGGTGCCGACTTTTATGCCTTTTAGATGCGTTTTAAGCGATATATTCGCATTTAAAGTTTGGACATGGATTTTTGCCCATAACTTGTTGTAGAGTTGGTCTTATTCAAAGATAGGCACACCAATGGAAAGGGAATGATTCCTAGATCACAATCCTGAAATTTCAGCCATCTAGGTGGTCTAGATCAAGAAATATTGGAGTTCAAAAATTGTCCATTAGGTGCCGACTTTGATACCTTTTAGATGCGTTTTAAGCGGGATATTCGAATTTAAAGTTTGGACATGGATTTTTGCCCATAACTTGTTGTAGAGTTGGTCTTATTCAAAGATAGGCACACCAATGGAAAGGGAATGATTCCTAGATCAAGAAATATTGGAGTTCAAAAATTGTCCATTAGGTGCCGACTTTAATACCTTTCAGATGCGTTTTAAGCGAGATATTCGCATTTAAAGTTTGGCCATTTATTTTTGCCCATAACTTGTTGTAGAGTTGGTCTTATTCAAAGATAGGCACAATCCTGAAATTTCAGCCATCTAGGTGGTCTAAATCAAGAAATATTGGAGTTCAAAAATTGTCCATTAGGTGCCGACTTTTATGCCTTTTAGATGCGTTTTAAGCGAGATATTCGCATTTAAAGTTTGGACATGGATTTTTGCCCATAACTTGTTGTAGAGTAGGTCTTATTCAAAGATAGGCACACCAATGGAAAGGGAATGATTCCTAGATCACAATCCTGAAATGTCAGCCATCTAGGTGGTCTAGATCAAGAAATATTGGAGTTCAAAAATTGTCCATTAGGTGCCGACTTTGATACCTTTTAGATGCGTTTTAAGCGAGATATTCTTAAATAAAGTTTGGACATGGATTTTTGCCCATAACTTGTTGTAGAGTTGGTCTTATTCAAAGATAGGCACACCAATGGAAAGGGAATGATTCCTAGATCACAAATCTGAAATTTCAGCCATCTAGGTGGTGTAGATCAAGAAATATTCTAGTTCAAAAATTGTCCACTAGGTGCCGACTTTTATGGCTTTTAGATGCGTTTTAAGCGAGATATTCGCATTTAAAGTTTGGACATGGATTTTTGCCCATAACTTGTTGTAGAGTTGGTCTTATTCAAAGATAGGCACACCAATGGAAAGGGAATGATTCCTAGATCACAATCCTGAAATTTCAGCCATCTAGGTGGTCTAGATCAAGAAATATTGGAGTTCAAAAATTGTCCATTAGGTGCCGACTTTGATACCTTTTAGATGCGTTTTAAGCGAGATATTCGCATTTAAAGTTTGGACATGAATTTTTGCCCATAACTTGTTGTAGAGTTGGTCTTATTCAAAGATAGGCACACCAATGGAAAGGGAATGATTCCTAGATCACAATCCTGAAATTTCAGCCATCTAGCTTGTCTAGATCAAGAAATATTGGAGTTCAAAAATTGTCCATTAGGTGCCGACTTTGATACCTTTCAGATGCGTTTTAAGCGAGATATTCGCATTTAAAGTTTAGCCATGGATTTTTGCCCATACCTTGTTGTAGAGTTGGTCTTATTCAAAGATAGGCACACCAGTGGAAAGGGAATGATTCCTAGATCACAATCCTGAAATTTCAGCTATCTAGGTGGTCTAGATCAAGAAATATTGGAGTTCAAAAATTGTCCATTAGGTGCCGACTTTGATACCTTTTAGATGCGTTTTAAGCGAGATATTCGCATTTAAAGTTTGGACATGGATTTTTGCCCATAACTTGTTGTAGAGTTGGTCTTATTTAAAGATAGGCACACCAATAGAAAGGGAATGATTCCTAGATCACAATCCTGAAATTTCAGCCATCTAGGTGGTCTAGATCAAGAAATATTGGAGTTCAAAAATTGTCCATTAGGTACCGACTTTGATACCTTTTAGATACGTTTTAAGCGAGATATTCGCATTTAAAGTTTGGACATGGATTTTTGCCCATAACTTGTTGTAGAGTTGGTCTTATTCAAAGATAGGCACACCAATGGAAAGGGAATGATTCCTAGATCACAATCCTGAAATTTCAGCCATCTAGGTGGTCTAGATCAAGAAATATTAGAGTTCAAAAATTGTCCATTAGGTGCCGACTTTGATACCTTTTAGATGCGTTTTAAGCGAGATATTCGCATTTAAAGTCTGGACATGGATTTTTGCCCATAACTTGTTGTAGAGTTGGTCTTATTCAAAGATAGGCACACCAATGGAAAGGGAATGATTCCTAGATCACAATCCTGAAATTTCCGCCATGTAGGTGGTCTAGATAAAAATATTGGAGTTCAAAAATTGTCCATTAGGTGCCGACTTTGATACCTTTTAGATGCGTTTTAAGCCAGATATTCGCATTTAAAGTTTGGACATGGATTTTTGCCCATAACTTGTTGTAGAGTTGGTCTTATTCAAAGATAGGCACACCAATGGAAAGGGAATGAATCCTAGATCATAATCCTGAAATTTCAGCCATCTAGGTGGTCTAGATCAAGAAATATTGGAGTTCAAAAATTGTCCATTAGGTGCCGACTTTGATACCTTTTAGATGCGTTTTAAGCGAGATATTAGCATTTAAAGTTTGGACATGGATTTTTGCCCATAACTTGTTGTAGAGTTGGTCTTATTCAAAGATAGGCACACCAATGGAAAGGGAATGATTCCTAGATCACAATCCTGAAATTTCAGCTATCTAGGTGGTCTAGATCAAGAAATATTGGAGTTCAAAAATTGTCCATTAGGTGCCGACTTTGATACCTTTTAGATGCGTTTTAAGCGAGATATTCGCATTTAAAGTTTGGACATGGATTTTTGCCCATAACTTGTTGTAGAGTTGGTCTTATTCAAAGATAGGCACACCAATGGAAAGGGAATGATTCCTAGATCACAATCCTGAAATTTCAGCCATCTAGGTGGTCTAGATCAAGAAATATTGGAGTTCAAAAATTGTCCATTAGGTGCCGACTTTGATACCTTTTAGATGCGTTTTAAGCGAGATATTCGCATTTAAAGTTTGGACATGGATTTTTGCCATAACTTGTTGTAGAGTTGGTCTTATTCAAAGATAGGCACACCAATGGAAAGGGAATGATTCCTAGATCACAATCCTGAAATTTCAGCCATCTAGGTGGCCTAGATCAAGAAATATTGGAGTTCAAAAATTGTCCATTAGGTGCCGACTTTGATACCTTTTAGATGCGTTTTAAGCGAGATATTCGCATTTAAAGTTTGGACATGGATTTTTGCCCATAAATTGTTGAAGAGTTGGTCTTATTCAAAGATAGTCACACCAATGGAAAGGGAATGATTCCTAGATCACAATCCTGAAATTTCAGCCATGTAGGTGGTCTAGATCAAAAAATATTGGAGTTCAAAAATTGTCCATTAGGTGCCGACTTTGATACCTTTTAGATGCGTTTTAAGCGAGATATTCGCATTTAAGGTTTGGACATGGATTTTTGCCCATAACTTGTTGTAGAGTTGGTCTTATTCAAAGATAGGCACACCAATGGAAAGGGAATGAATCCTAGATCACAATCCTGAAATTTCAGCCATCTAGGTGGTCTAGATCAAGAAATATTGGAGTTCAAAAATTGTCCATTAGGTGCCGACTTTGATACCTTTTAAATGCGTTTTAAACGAGATATTCGCATTTAAAGTTTGGACATGGATTTTTGCCCATAACTTGTTGAAAAGTTGGTCTTATTCAAAGATAGGCACACCAATTTAAAGGGAATGATTCCTAGATCACAATCCTGAAATTTCAGCCATCTAGGTGGTCTAGATCAAGAAATATTGGAGTTCAAAAATTGTCCATTAGGTGCCGACTTTGATACCTTTTAGATGCGTTTTAAGCGAGATATTCGCATTTAAAGTTTGGACATGGATTTTTGCCCGTAACTTGTTGTAGAGTTGGTCTTATTCAAAGATAGGCACACCAGTGGAAAGGGAATGATTCCTAGATCACAATCCTGAAATTTCAGCAATCTAGGTGGTCTAGATCAAGAAATATTGGAGTTCAAAAATTGTCCATTAGGTGCCGACTTTGATACCTTTTAAATGCGTTTTAAACGAGATATTCGCATTTAAAGTTTGGACATGGATTTTTGCCCATAACTTGTTGAAAAGTTGGTCTTATTCAAAGATAGGCACACCAATGGAAAGGGAATGATTCCTAGAACACAATCCTGAAATTTCAGCCATCTAGGTGGTCTAGATCAAGAAATATTGGAGTTCAAAAATTGTCCATTAGGTGCCGACTTTGATACCTTTTAGATGCGTTTTAAGCGAGATATTCGCATTTAAAGTTTGGACATGGATTTTTGCCCGTAACTTGTTGTAGAGTTGGTCTTATTCAAAGATAGGCACACCAGTGGAAAGGGAATGATTCCTAGATCACAATCCTGAAATTTCAGCCATCTAGGTGGTCTAGATCAAGAAATATTGGAGTTCAAAAATTGTCCATTAGGTGCCGACTTTGATACCTTTTAGATGCGTTTTAAGCGAGATATTCGCATTTAAAGTTTGGACATGGATTTTTGCCCATAACTTGTTGTAGAGTTGGTCTTATTCAAAGATAGGCACACCAATGGAAAGGGAATCATGATTTCTAGATCACAACACAATCCTGAAATTTCAGCCATCTAGAAGGTCTAGATCAAAAAATATTGGAATTCAAAAATTGTCCATTAGGTGCCGACTTTGATACCTTTTAGATGCGTTTTAAGCGAGATATTCGCATTTGAAGTTTGGACATGGATTTTTGACTATAACTTGTTGTAGAGTTGGTCTTATTCAAAGATAGGCACACCAATGGAAAGGGAATGATTCCTAGATCACAATCCTGAAATTTCAGCCATCTAGGTGGTCTAGATCAAGAAATATTGGAGTTCAAAAATTGTCCATTAGGTGCCGACTTTGATACCTTTTAGATGCGTTTTAAGCGAGATATTCGCATTTGAAGTTTGGACATGGATTTTTGCCCTGCTTGTTGTAGAGTTGGTCTTATTCAAAGATAGGCACACCAATGGAAAGGGAATGATTCCTAGAT
This sequence comes from Eupeodes corollae, assembly GCF_945859685.1. Lineage (NCBI taxonomy): Eukaryota > Metazoa > Arthropoda > Insecta > Diptera > Syrphidae > Eupeodes > Eupeodes corollae. Next base: position 51,937,728 of record NC_079149.1, on the reverse strand, counting down.
CACAATCCTGAAATTTCAGCCATCTAGGTGGTCTAGATCAAGAAATATTGGAGTTCAAAAATTGTCCATTAGGTGCCGACTTTGATACCTTTTGGATGCGTTTTAAGCGAGATATTCGCATTTAAAGTTTGGACATGGATTTTTGCCCATAACTTGTTGTAGAGTTGGTCTTATTCAAAGATAGGCACACCAATGGAAAGGGAATGATTCCTAGATCACAATCCTGAAATTTCAGCCATATAGGTGGTCTAGATCAAGAAATATTGGAGTTCAAAAATTGTCCATTAGGTGCCGACTTTGATACCTTTTAGATGCGTTTTAAGCGAGATATTCGCATTTAAAGTTTGGACATGGATTTTTGCCCATAACTTGTTGTAGAGTTGGTCTTATTCAAAGATAGGCACACCAATGGAAAGGGAATGATTCCTAGATCACAATCCTGAAATTTCAGCCATCTAGGTGGTCTAGATCAAGAAATATTGGAGTTCAAAATTGTCCATTAGGTGCCGACTTTGATACCTTTTAGATGCGTTTTAAGCGAGATATTCGCATTTAAAGTTTGGACATGGATTTTTGCCCATAACTTGTTGTAGAGTTGGTCTTATTCAAAGATAGGCACACCAATGGAAAGGGAATGATTCCTAGATCACAATCCTGAAATTTCAGCCATCTAGGTGGTCTAGATCAAGAAATATTGGAGTTCAAAAATTGTCCATTAGGTGCCGACTTTGATACCTTTTAGATGCGTTTTAAGCGAGATATTCGCATTTAAAGTTTGGACATGGATTTTTGCCCATAACTTGCTGTAGAGTTGGTCTTATTCAAAGATAGGCACACCAATGGAAAGGGAATGATTCCTAGATCACAATCCTGAAATTTCAGCCATCTAGGTGGTCTAGATCAAGAAATATTGGAGTTCAAAAATTGTCCATTAGGTGCCGACTTTAATACCTTTTAGATGCGTTTTAAGCGAGATATTCGCATTTAAAGTTTGGACATGGATTTTTGCCCATAACTTGTTGTAGAGTTGGTCTTATTCAAAGATAGGCACACCAATGGAAAGGGAATGATTCCTAGATCACAATCCTGAAATTTCAGCCATCTAGGTGGTCTAGATCAAGAAATATTGGAGTTCAAAAATTGTCCATTAGGTGCCGACTTTGATACCTTTTAGATGCGTTTTAAGCGAGATATTCGCATTTAAAGTTTGGACATGGATTTTTGCCCATAACTTGTTGTAGAGTTGGTCTTATTCAAAGATAGGCACACCAATGGAAAGGGAATGATTCCTAGATCACAATCCTGAAATTTCAGCCATCTAGGTGGTCTAGATCAAGAAATATTGGAGTTCAAAAATTGTCCATTAGGTGCCGACTTTGATACCTTTTAGATGCGTTTTAAGCGAGATATTCGCATTTAAAGTTTGGACATGGATTTTTGCCCATAACTTGTTGTAGAGTTGGTCTTATTCAAAGATAGGCACACCAATGGAAAGGGAATGATTCCTAGATCACAATCCTGAAATTTCAGCCATCTAGGTGGTCTAGATCAAGAAATATTGAAGTTCAAAAGTTGTCCATTAGGTGCCGACTTTGATACCTTTTAGATGCGTTTTAAGCGAGATATTCGCACTTAAAGTTTGGACATGGATTTTTGCCCATAACTTGTTGTAGAGTTGGTCTTATTCAAAGATAGGCACACCAATGGAAAGGGAATGATTCCTAGATCACAATCCTGAAATTTCAGCCATCTAGGTGGTCTAGATCAAGAAATATTGGAGTTCAAAAATTGTCCATTAGGTGCCGACTTTGATACCTTTTGGATGCGTTTTAAGCGAGATATTCGCATTTAAAGTTTGGACATGGATTTTTGCCCATAACTTGTTGTAGAGTTGGTCTTATTCAAAGATAGACACACCAATGGAAAGGGAATGATTCCTAGATCACAATCCTGAAATTTCAGCCATCTAGGTGGTCTAGATCAAGAAATATTGGAGTTCAAAAATTGTCCATTAGGTGCCGACTTTGATACCTTTTAGATGCGTTTTAAGCGAGATATTCGCATTTAAAGTTTGGACATGGATTTTTGCCCATAACTTGTTGTAGAGTTGGTCTTATTCAAAGATAGGCACACCAATGGAAAGGGAATGATTCCTAGATCACAATCCTGAAATTTCAGCCATCTAGGTGGTCTAGATCAAGAAATATTGGAGTTCAAAAATTGTCCATTAGGTGCCGACTTTGATACCTTTTAGATGCGTTTTAAGCGAGATATTCGCATTTAAAGTTTGGACATGGATTTTTGCCCATAACTTGTTGTAGAGTTGGTCTTATTCAAAGATAGGCACACCAATGGAAAGGGAATGATTCCTAGATCACAATCCTGAAATTTCAGCCATCTAGGTGGTCTAGATCAAGAAATATTGGAGTTCAAAAATTGTCCATTAGGTGCCGACTTTGATACCTTTTAGATGCGTTTTAAGCGAGATATTCGCATTTAAAGTTTGGACATGGATTTTTGCCCATAACTTGTTGTAGAGTTGGTCTTATTCAAAGATAGGCACACCAATGGAAAGGGAATGATTCCTAGATCACAACCCTGAAATTTCAGCCATCTAGGTGGTCTAGATCAAGAAATATTGGAGTTCAAAAATTGTCCATTAGGTGCCGACTTTGATACCTTTTAGATGCGTTTTAAGCGAGATATTCGCATTTAAAGTTTGGACATGGATTTTTGCCCATAACTTGCTGTAGAGTTGGTCTTATTCAAAGATAGGCACACCAATGGAAAGGGAATGATTCCTAGATCACAATCCTGAAATTTCAGCCATCTAGGTGGTCTAGATCAAGAAATATTGGAGTTCAAAAATTGTCCATTAGGTGCCGACTTTGATACCTTTTAGATGCGTTTTAAGCGAGATATTCGCATTTAAAGTTTGGACATGGATTTTTGCCCATAACTTGTTGTAGAGTTGGTCTTATTCAAAGATAGGCACACCAATGGAAAGGGAATCATTCCTAGATCACAATCCTGAAATTTCAGCCATCTAGGTGGTCTAGATCAAGAAATATTGGAGTTCAAAAATTGTCCATTAGGTGCCGACTTTGATACCTTTTAGATGCGTTTTAAGCGAGATATTCGCATTTAAAGTTTGGACATGGATTTTTTGCCCATAACTTGTTGTAGAGTTGGTCTTATTCAAAGATAGGCACACCAATGGAAAGGGAATGATTCCTAGATCACAATCCTGAAATTTCAGCCATCTAGGTGGTCTAGATCAAGAAATTTTGGAGTTCAAAAATTGTCCATTAGGTGCCGACTTTGATACCTTTTAGATGCGTTTTAAGCGAGATATTCGCATTTAAAGTTTGGACATGGATTTTTGCCCATAACTTGTTGTAGAGTTGGTCTTTTTCAAAGATAGGCACACCAATGGAAAGGGAATGATTCCTAGATCACAATCCTGAAATTTCAGCCATCTAGAAGGTCTAGATCAAAAAATATTGGAATTCAAAAATTGTCCATTAGGTGCCGACTTTGATACCTTTTAGATGCGTTTTAAGCGAGATATTCGCATTTGAAGTTTGGACATGGATTTTTGACTATAACTTGTTGTAGAGTTGGTCTTATTCAAAGATAGGCACACCAATGGAAAGGGAATGATTCCTAGATCACAATCCTGAAATTTCAGCCATCTAGGTGGTCTAGATCAAGAAATATTGGAGTTCAAAAATTGTCCATTAGGTGCCGACTTTGATACCTTTTAGATGCGTTTTAAGCGAGATATTCGCATTTGAAGTTTGGACATGGATTTTTGCCCTGCTTGTTGTAGAGTTGGTCTTATTCAAAGATAGGCACACCAATGGAAAGGGAATGATTCCTAGATCACAATCCTGAAATTTCAGCCATCTAGGTGGTCTAGATCAAGAAATATTGGAGTTCAAAAATTGTCCATTAGGTGCCGACTTTGATACCTTTTGGATGCGTTTTAAGCGAGATATTCGCATTTAAAGTTTGGACATGGATTTTTGCCCATAACTTGTTGTAGAGTTGGTCTTATTCAAAGATAGGCACACCAATGGAAAGGGAATGATTCCTAGATCACAATCCTGAAATTTCAGCCATATAGGTGGTCTAGATCAAGAAATATTGGAGTTCAAAAATTGTCCATTAGGTGCCGACTTTGATACCTTTTAGATGCGTTTTAAGCGAGATATTCGCATTTAAAGTTTGGACATGGATTTTTGCCCATAACTTGTTGTAGAGTTGGTCTTATTCAAAGATAGGCACACCAATGGAAAGGGAATGATTCCTAGATCACAATCCTGAAATTTCAGCCATCTAGGTGGTCTAGATCAAGAAATATTGGAGTTCAAAAATTGTCCATTAGGTGCCGACTTTGATACCTTTTAGATGCGTTTTAAGCGAGATATTCGCATTTAAAGTTTGGACATGGATTTTTGCCCATAACTTGTTGTAGAGTTGGTCTTATTCAAAGATAGGCACACCAATGGAAAGGGAATGATTCCTAGATCACAATCCTGAAATTTCAGCCATCTAGGTGGTCTAGATCAAGAAATATTGGAGTTCAAAAATTGTCCATTAGGTGCCGACTTTGATACCTTTTAGATGCGTTTTAAGCGAGATATTCGCATTTAAAGTTTGGACATGGATTTTTGCCCATAACTTGCTGTAGAGTTGGTCTTATTCAAAGATAGGCACACCAATGGAAAGGGAATGATTCCTAGATCACAATCCTGAAATTTCAGCCATCTAGGTGGTCTAGATCAAGAAATATTGGAGTTCAAAAATTGTCCATTAGGTGCCGACTTTGATACCTTTTAGATGCGTTTTAAGCGAGATATTCGCATTTAAAGTTTGGACATGGATTTTTGCCCATAACTTGTTGTAGAGTTAGTCTTATTCAAAGATAGGCACCAATGGAAAGGGAATGATTCCTAGATCACAATCCTGAAATTTCAGCCATCTAGGTGGTCTAGATCAAGAAATATTGGAGTTCAAAAATTGTCCATTAGGTGCCGACTTTGATACCTTTTAGATGCGTTTTAAGCGAGATATTCGCATTTAAAGTTTGGACATGGATTTTTGTCCATAACTTGTTGTAGAGTTGGTCTTATTCAAAGATAGGCACACCAATGGAAAGGGAATGATTCCTAGATCACAATCCTGAAATTTCAGCCATCTAGGTGGTCTAGATCAAGAAATATTAGAGTTCAAAAATTGTCCATTAGGTGCCGACTTTGATACCTTTTAGATGCGTTTTAAGCGAGATATTCGCATTTAAAGTTTGGACATGGATTTTTGCCCATAACTTGTTGTAGAGTTGGTCTTATTCAAAGATAGGCACACCAATGGAAAGGGAATGATTCCTAGATCACAATCCTGAAATTTCAGCCATCTAGGTGGTCTAGATCAAGAAATATTGGAGTTCAAAAATTGTCCATTAGGTGCCGACTTTGATACCCTTTAGATGCGTTTTAAGCGAGATATTCGCATTTAAAGTTTGGACATGGATTTTTGCCCATAACTTGTTGTAGAGTTGGTCTTATTCAAAGATAGGCACACCAATGGAAAGGGAATGATTCCTAGATCACAATCCTGAAATTTCAGCCATCTAGGTGGTCTAGATCAAGAAATATTGGAGTTCAAAAATTGTCCATTAGGTGCCGACTTTGATACCTTTTAGATGCGTTTTAAGCGAGATATTCGCATTTAAAGTTTGGACATGGATTTTTTGCCCATAACTTGTTGTAGAGTTGGTCTTATTCAAAGATAGGCACACCAATGGAAAGGGAATGATTCCTAGATCACAATCCTGAAATTTCAGCCATCTAGGTGGTCTAGATCAAGAAATATTGGAGTTCAAAAATTGTCCATTAAGTGCCGACTTTGATACCTTTTAGATGCATTTTAAGCGAGATATTCGTATTTAAAGTTTGGACATGGATTTTTGCCCATAACTTGTTGTAGAGTTGGTCTTATTCAAAGATAGGCACACCAATGGAAAGGGAATGATTCCTAGATCACAATCCTGAAATTTCAGCCATCTTAGTGGTCTAGATCAAGAAATATTGGAGTTCAAAAATTGTCCATTAGGTGCCGACTTTGATACCTTTTAGATGCGTTTTAAGCGAGATATTCGCATTTAAAGTTTGGACATGGATTTTTGCCCATAACTTGTTGTAGAGTTGGTCTTATTCAAAGATAGGCCCACCAATGGAAAGGGAATGATTCCTAGATCACAATCCTGAAATTTCAGCCATCTAGGTGGTCTAGATCAAGAAATATTGGAGTTCAAAAATTGTCCATTAGGTGCCGACTTTGATACCTTTTAGATGCGTTTTAAGCGAGATATTCGCATTTAAAGTTTTGACATGGATTTTTGCCCATAACTTGTTATAGAGTTGGTCTTATTCAAAGATAGGCACACCAATGGAAAGGGAATGATTCCTAGATCACAATCCTGAAATTTCAGCCATCTAGGTGGTCTAGATCAAGAAATATTGGAGTTCAAAAATTGTCCATTAGGTGCCGACTTTGATACCTTTTAGATGCGTTTTAAGCGAGATATTCGCATTTAAAGTTTGGACATGGATTTTTGCCCATAACTTGTTGTAGAGTTGGTCTTATTCAAAGATAGGCACACCAATGGAAAGGGAATGATTCCTAGATCACAATCCTGAAATTTCAGCCATCTAGGTGGTCTAGATCAAGAAATATTGGAGTTCAAAAATTGTCCATTAGGTGCCGACTTTGATACCTTTTAGATGCGTTTTAAGCGAGATATTCGCATTTAAAGTTTGGACATGGATTTTTGCCCATAACTTGTTGTAGAGTTGGTCTTATTCAAAGATAGGCACACCAATGGAAAGGAAATGATTCCTAGATCACAATCCTGAAATTTCAGCCATCTAGGTGGTCTAGATCAAGAAATATTGGAGTTCAAAAATTGTCCATTAGGTGCCGACTTTGATACCTTTTAGATGCGTTTTAAGCGAGATATTCGCATTTAAAGTTTGGACATGGATTTTTGCCCATAACTTGTTGTAGAGTTGGTCTTATTCAAAGATAGGCACACCAATGGAAAGGGAATGATTCCTAGATCACAATCCTGAAATTTCAGCCATCTAGGTGGTCTAGATCAAGAAATATTGGAGTTCAAAAATTGTCCATTAGGTGCCGACTTTGATACCTTTTAGATGCGTTTTAACCGAGATATTCGCATTTAAAGTTTGGACATGGATTTTTGCCCATAACTTGTTGTAGAGTTGGTCTTATTCAAAGATAGGCACACCAATGGAAAGGGAATGATTCCTAGATCACAATCCTGAAATTTCAGCCATCTAGGTGGTCTAGATCAAGAAATATTGGAGTTCAAAAATTGTCCATTAGGTGCCGACTTTGATACCTTTTAGATGCGTTTTAAGCGAGATATTCGCATTTAAAGTTTGGACATGGATTTTTGCCCATAACTTGTTGTAGAGTTGGTCTTATTCAAAGATAGGCACACCAATGGAAAGGGAATGATTCCTAGATCACAATCCTGAAATTTCAGCCATCTAGGTGGTCTAGATCAAGAAATATTGGAGTTCAAAAATTGTCCATTAGGTGCCGACTTTGATACCTTTTAGATGCGTTTTAAGCGAGATATTCGCATTTAAAGTTTGGACATGGATTTTTGCCCATAACTTGTTGTAGAGTTGGTCTTATTCAAAGATAGGCACACCAATGGAAAGGGAATGATTCCTAGATCACAATCCTGAAATTTCAGCCATCTAGGTGGTCTAGATCAAGAAATATTGGAGTTCAAAAATTGTCCATTAGGTGCCGACTTTGATACCTTTTAGATGCGTTTTAAGCGAGATATTCGCATTTAAAGTTTGGACATGGATTTTTGCCCATGACTTGTTGTAGAGTTGGTCTTATTCAAAGATAGGCACACCAATGGAAAGGGAATGATTCCTAGATCACAATCCTGAAATTTCAGCCATCTAGGTGGTCTAGATCAAGAAATATTGGAGTTCAAAAATTGTCCATTAGGTGCCGACTTTGATACCTTTTAGATGCGTTTTAAGCGAGATATTCGCATTTAAAGTTTGGACATGGATTTTTGCCCATAACTTGTTGTAGAGTTGGTCTTATTCAAAGATAGGCACACCAATGGAAAGGGAATGATTCCTAGATCACAATCCTGAAATTTCAGCCATCTAGGTGGTCTAGATCAAGAAATATTGGAGTTCAAAAATTGTCCATTAGGTGCCGACTTTGATACCTTTTAGATGCGTTTTAAGCGAGATATTCGCATTTAAAGTTTGGACATGGATTTTTGCCCATAACTTGTTGTAGAGTTGGTCTTATTCAAAGATAGGCACACCAATGGAAAGGGAATGATTCCTAGATCACAATCCTGAAATTTCAGCCATCTAGGTGGTCTAGATCAAGAAATATTGGAGTTCAAAAATTGTCCATTAGGTGCCGACTTTGATACCTTTTAGATGCGTTTTAAGCGAGATATTCGCATTTAAAGTTTGGACATGGATTTTTGCCCATAACTTGTTGTAGAGTTGGTCTTATTCAAAGATAGGCACACCAATGGAAAGGGAAAGATTCCTAGATCACAATCCTGAAATTTCAGCCATCTAGGTGGTCTAGATCAAGAAATATTGGAGTTCAAAAATTGTCCATTAGGTGCCGACTTTGATACCTTTTAGATGCGTTTTAAGCGAGATATTCGCATTTAAAGTTTGGACATGGATTTTTGCCCATAACTTGTTGTAGAGTTGGTCTTATTCAAAGATAGGCACACCAATGGAAAGGGAATGATTCCTAGATCACAATCCTGCAATTTCAGCCATCTAGGTGGTCTAGATCAAGAAATATTGGAGTTCAAAAATTGTCCATTAGGTGCCGACTTTGATACCTTTTAGATGCGTTTTAAGCGAGATATTCGCATTTAAAGTTTGGTCATGGATTTTTGCCCATAACTTGTTGTAGAGTTGGTCTTATTCAAAGATAGGCACACCAATGGAAAGGGAATGATTCCTAGATCAAATTTCAGCCATCTAGGTGGTCTAGATCAAGAAATATTGGAGTTCAAAAATTGTCCATTAGGTGCCGACTTTGATACCTTTTAGATGCGTTTTAAGCGAGATATTCGCATTTAAAGTTTGGACATGGATTTTTGCCCATAACTTGTTGTAGAGTTAGTCTTATTCAAAGATAGGCACACCAATGGAAAGGGAATGATTCCTAGATCACAATCCTGAAATTTCAGCCATCTAGGTGGTCTAGATCAAGAAATATTGGAGTTCAAAAATTGTCCATTAGGTGCCGACTTTGATACCTTTTAGATGCGTTTTAAGCGAGATATTCGCATTTTAAAGTTTTGGACATGGATTTTTGCCCATAACTTGTTGTAGAGTTGGTCTTATTCAAAGATAGGCACACCAATTTAAAAAGAATGATTCCTAGATCACAATCCTGAAATTTCAGCCATCTAGGTGGTCTAGATCAAGAAATATTGGAGTTCAAAAATTATCCATTAGGTGCCGACTTTGATACCTTTTAGATGCGTTTTAAGCGAGATATTCGCATTTAAAGTTTGGACATGGATTTTTGCCCATAACTTGTTGTAGAGTTGGTCTTATTCAAAGATAGGCACACCAATAGAAAGGGAATAATTCCTAGATCACAATCCTGAAATTTCAGCCATCTAGGTGGTCTAGATCAAGAAATATTGGAGTTCAAAAATTGTCCATTAGGTGCCGACTTTGATACCTTTTAGATGCGTTTTAAGCGAGATATTCGCATTTAAAGTTTGGACATGGATTTTTGCCCATAACTTGTTGTAGAGTTGGTCTTATTCAAAGATAGGCACACCAATGGAAAGGGGAATGATTCCTAGATCACAATCCTGAAATTTCAGCCATCTAGGTGGTCTAGATCAAGAAATATTGGAGTTCAAAAATTGTCCATTAGGTGCCGACTTTGATACCTTTTAGATGCGTTTTAAGCGAGATATTCGCATTTAAAGTTTTGGACATGGATTTTTGCCCATAACTTGTTGTAGAGTTGGTCTTATTCAAAGATAGGCACACCAATGGAAAGGGAATGATTCCTAGATCACAATCCTGAAATTTCAGCCATCTAGGTGGTCTAGATCAAGAAATATTGGAGTTCAAAAATTGTCCATTAGGTGCCGACTTTTGATACCTTTTAGATGCGTTTTAAGCGAGATATTCGCATTTAAAGTTTGGACATGGATTTTTGCCCATAACTTGTTGTAGAGTTGGTCTTATTCAAAGATAGGCACACCAATGGAAAGGGAATGATTTCTAGATCACAATCCTGAAATTTCAGCCATCTAGGTGGTCTAGATCAAGAAATATTGGAGTTCAAAAATTGTCCATTAGGTGCCGACTTTGATACCTTTTAAATGCGTTTTAAGCGAGATATTCGCATTTAAAGTTTGGACATGGATTTTTGCCCATAACTTGTTGTAGAGTTGGGTCTTATTCAAAGATAGGCACACCAATGGAAAGGGAATGATTCCTAGATCACAATCCTGAAATTTCAGCCATCTAGGTGGTCGAGATCAAGAAATATTGGAGTTCAAAAATTGTCCATTAGGTGCCGACTTTGATACCTTTTAGATGCATTTTAAGCGAGATATTCGCATTTAAAGTTTGGACATGAATTTTTGCCCATAACTTGTTGTAGAGTTGGTCTTATTCAAAGATAGGCACACCAATGGAAAGGGAATGATTCCTAGATCACAATCCTGAAATTTCAGCCATCTAGGTGGTCTAGATCAAGAAATATTGGAGTTCAAAAATTGTCCATTAGGTGCCGACTTTGATACCTTTTAGATGCGTTTTAAGCGAGATATTCGCATTTAAAGTTTGAACATGGATTTTTGCCCATAACTTGTTGTAGAGTTGGTCTTATTCAAAGATAGGCACACCAATGGAAAGGGAATGATTCCTAGATCACAATCCTGAAATTTCAGCCATCTAGGTGGTCTAGATCAAGAAATATTGGAGTTCAAAAATTGTCCATTAGGTGCCGACTTTGATACCTTTTAGATGCGTTTTAAGCGAGATATTCGCATTTAAAGTTTGAACATGGATTTTTGCCCATAACTTGTTGTAGAGTTGGTCTTATTCAAAGATAGGCACACCAATGGAAAGGGAATGATTCCTAGATCACAATCCTGAAATTTTCAGCCATCTAGGTGGTCTAGATCAAGAAATATTGGAGTTCAAAAATTGTCCATTAGGTGCCGACTTTGATACCTTTTAGATGCGTTTTAAGCGAGATATTCGCATTTAAAGTTTTGGACATGGATTTTTGCCCATAACTTGTTGTAGAGTTGGTCTTATTCAAAGATAGGCACACCAATGGAAAGGGAATGATTCCTAGATCACAATCCTGAAATTTCAGCCATCTAGGTGGTCTAGATCAAGAAATATTGGAGTTCAAAAATTGTCCATTAGGTGCCGACTTTGATACCTTTTAGATGCGTTTTAAGCGAGATATTCGCATTTAAAGTTTGGACATGGATTTTTGCCCATAACTTGTTGTAGAGTTGGTCTTATTCAAAGACAGGCACACCAATGGAAAGGGAATGATTCCTAGATCACAATCCTGAAATTTCAGCCATCTAGGTGGTCTAGATCAAGAAATATTGGAGTTCAAAAATTGTCCCATTAGGTGCCGACTTTGATACCTTTTAGATGCGTTTTAAGCGAGATATTCGAATTTAAAGTTTGGACATGGATTTTTGCCCATAACTTGTTGTAGAGTTATTCTTATTCAAAGATAGGCACACCAATGGAAAGGGAATGATTCCTAGATCACAATCCTGAAATTTCAGCCATCTAGGTGGTCTAGATCAAGAAATATTGGAGTTCAAAAATTGTCCATTAGGTGCCGACTTTGATACCTTTTAGATGCGTTTTAAGGGAGATATTCGCATTTAAAGTTTGGACATGGATTTTTGCCCATAACTTGTTGTAGAGTTGGTCTTATTCAAAGATAGGCACACCAATGAAAAGGGAATGATTCCTAGATCACAATCCTGAAATTTCAGCCATCTAGGTGGTCTAGATCAAGAAATATTGGAGTTCAAAAATTGTCCATTAGGTGCCGACTTTGATACCTTTTAGATGCGTTTTAAGCGAGATATTCGCATTTAAAGTTTGGACATGGATTTTTGCCCATAACTTGTTGTAGAGTTAGTCTTATTCAAAGATAGGCACACCAATGGAAAGGGAATGATTCCTAGATCACAATCCTGAAATTTCAGCCATCTAGGTGGTCTAGATCAAGAAATATTGGAGTTCAAAAATTGTCCATTAGGTGCCGACTTTGATACCTTTTAGATGCGTTTTAAGCGAGATATTCGCATTTAAAGTTTGGACATGGATTTTTGCCCATAACTTGTTGTAGAGTTGGTCTTATTCAAAGATAGGCACACCAATGGAAAGGGAATGATTCCTAGATCACAATCCTGAAATTTCAGCCATCTAGGTGGTCTAGATCAAGAAATATTGGAGTTCAAAAATTGTCCATTAGGTGCCGACTTTGATACCTTTTAGATGCGTTTTAAGCGAGAAAGCGAGATATTCGCATTTAAAGTTTGGACATGGATTTTTGCCCATAACTTGTTGTAGAGTTGGTCTTACTCAAAGATAGGCACACCAATGGAAAGGGAATGATTCCTAGATCACAATCCTGAAATTTCAGCCATCTAGGTGGTCTAGATCAAGAAATATTGGAGTTCAAAAATTGTCCATTAGGTGCCGACTTTGATACCTTTTAGATGCGTTTTAAGCGAGATATTCGCATTTAAAGTTTGGACATGGATTTTTGCCCATAACTTGTTGTAGAGTTGGTCTTATTCAAAGATAGGCACACCAATGGAAAGGGAATGATTCCTAGATCACAATCCTGAAATTTCAGCCATCTAGGTGGTCTAGATCAAGAAATATTGGAGTTCAAAAATTGTCCATTAGGTGCCGACTTTGATACCTTTTAGATGCGTTTTAAGCGAGATATTCGCATTTAAAGTTTGGTCATGGATTTTTGCCCATAACTTGTTGTAGAGTTGGTCTTATTCAAAGATAGGCACACCAATGGAAAGGGAATGATTCCTAGATCACAATCCTGAAATTTCAGCCATCTAGGTGGTCTAGATCAAGAAATATTGGAGTTCAAAAATTGTCCATTAGGTGCCGACTTTGATACCTTTTAGATGCGTTTTAAGCGAGATATTCGCATTTAAAGTTTGGACATGGATTTTTGCCCATAACTTGTTGTAGAATTGGTCTTATTCAAAGATAGGCACACCAATGGAAAGGGAATGATTCCTCGATCACAATCCTGAAATTTCAGCCATCTAGGTGGTCTAGATCAAGAAATATTGGAGTTCAAAAATTGTCCATTAGGTGCCGACTTTGATACCTTTTAGATGCGTTTTAAGCGAGATATTCGCATTTAAAGTTTGGACATGGATTTTTGCCCATAACTTGTTGTAGAGTTGGTCTTATTCAAAGATAGGCACACCAATGGAAAGGGAATGATTCCTAGATCACAATCCTGAAATTTCAGCCATCTAGGTGGTCTAGATCAAGAAATATTGGAGTTCAAAAATTGTCCATTAGGTGCCGACTTTGATACCTTTTAGATGCGTTTTAAGCGAGATATTCGCATTTAAAGTTTGGACATGGATTTTTGCCCATAACTTGTTGTAGAGTTGGTCTTATTCAAAGATAGGCACACCAATGGAAAGGGAATGATTCCTAGATCACAATCCTGAAATTTCAGCCATCTAGGTGGTCTAGATCAAGAAATATTGGAGTTCAAAAATTGTCCATTAGGTGCCGACTTTGATACCTTTTAGATGCGTTTTAAGCGAGATATTCGCATTTAAAGTTTGGACATGGATTTTTGCCCATAACTTGTTGTAGAGTTGGTCTTATTCAAAGATAGGCACACCAATGGATTCCTAGATCACAATCCTGAAATTTCAGCCATCTAGGTGGTCTAGATCAAGAAATATTGGAGTTCAAAAATTGTCCATTTAGGTGCCGACTTTGATACCTTTTAGATGCGTTTTAAGCGAGATATTCGCATTTAAAGTTTGGACATGGATTTTTGCCCATAACTTGTTGTAGAGTTGGTCTTATTCAAAGATAGGCCACACCAATGGAAAGGGAATGATTCCTAGATCACAATCCTGAAATTTCAGCCATCTAGGTGGTCTAGATCAAGAAATATTGGAGTTCAAAAATTGTCCATTAGGTTGCCGACTTTGATACCTTTTAGATGCGTTTTAAGCGAGATATTCGCATTTAAAGTTGGTCATGGATTTTTGCCCATAACTTGTTGTAGAGTTGGTCTTATCAAAGATAGGCACACCAATGGAAAGGGAATGATTCCTAGATCACAATCCTGAAATTTCAGCCATCTAGGTGGTCTAGATCAAGAAATATTGGAGTTCAAAAATTGTCCATTAGGTGCCGACTTTGATACCTTTTTAGATGCGTTTTAAGCGAGATATTCGCATTTAAAGTTTGGACATGGATTTTTGCCCATAACTTGTTGTAGAATTGGTCTTATTCAAAGATAGGCACACCAATGGAAAGGGAATGATTCCTCGATCACAATCCTGAAATTTCAGCCATCTAGGTGGTCTAGATCAAGAAATATTGGAGTTCAAAAATTGTCCATTAGGTGCCGACTTTGATACCTTTTAGATGCGTTTTAAGCGAGATATTCGCATTTAAAGTTTGGACATGGATTTTTGCCCATAACTTGTTGTAGAGTTGGTCTTATTCAAAGATAGGCACACCAATGGAAAGGGAATGATTCCTAGATCACAATCCTGAAATTTCAGCCATCTAGGTGGTCTAGATCAAGAAATATTGGAGTTCAAAAATTGTGCATTAGGTGCCGACTTTGATACCTTTTTAGATGCGTTTTAAGCGAGATATTCGCATTTAAAGTTTGGACATGGATTTTTGCCCATAACTTGTTGTAGAGTTGGTCTTATTCAAAGATAGGCACACCAATGGAAAGGGGAATGATTCCTAGATCACAATCCTGAAATTTCAGCCATCTAGGGTGGTCTAGATCAAGAAATATTGGAGTTCAAAAATTGTCCATTAGGTGCCGACTTGATACCTTTTAGATGCGTTTTAAGCGAGATATTCGCATTTAAAGTTTGGACATGGATTTTTGCCCATAACTTGTTGTAGAGTTGGTCTTATTCAAAGATAGGCACACCAATGGAAAGGGAATGATTCCTAGATCACAATCCTGAAATTTCAGCCATCTAGGTGGTCTAGATCAAGAAATATTGGAGTTCAAAAATTGTCCATTAGGTGCCGACTTTGATACCTTTTAGATGCGTTTTTAAGCGAGATATTCGCATTTAAAGTTTGGACATGGATTTTTGCCCATAACTTGTTGTAGAGTTGGTCTTACTCAAAGATAGGCACACCAATGGAAAGGGAATGATTCCTAGATCACAATCCTGAAATTTCAGCCATCTAGGTGGGATAGATCAAGAAATATTGGAGTTCAAAAATTGTCCATTAGGTGCCGACTTTGATACCTTTTAGATGCGTTTTAAGCGAGATATTCGCATTTAGAAGTTTGGACATGGATTTTTGCCCATAACTTGTTGTAGAGTTGGTCTTATTTCAAAGATAGGCACACCAATGGAAAGGGAATGATTCCTAGATCACAATCCTGAAATTTCAGGCCATCTAGGTGGTCTAGATCAAGAAATATTGGAGTTCAAAAATTGTCCATTAGGTGCCGACTTTGATACCTTTTAGATGCGTTTTAAGCGAGATATTCGCATTTAAAGTTTGGTCATGGATTTTTGCCCATAACTTGTTGTAGAGTTGGTCTTATTCATAAGATAGGCACACCAATGGAAAGGGAAGATTCCTAGACCACAATCCTGAAATTTCAAGCCATCTAGGTGGTCTAGATCAAGAAATATTGGAGTTCAAAAATTGTCCATTAGGTGCCGACTTTGATACCTTTTAGATGCGTTTTTAGCGAGATATTCGCATTTAAAGTTTGGACATGGATTTTTGCCCATAACTTGTTGTAGAATTGGTCTTATTCAAAGATAGGCACACCAATGGAAAGCGGAATGATTCCTCGATCACAATCCTGAAATTACAGCCATCTAGGTGGTCTAGATCAAGAAATATTGGAGTTAAAAAATTGTCCATTAGGTGCCGACTTTGATACCTTTTAGATGCGTTTTAAGCGAGATATTCGCATTTAAAGTTTGGACATGGATTTTTGCCCATAACTTGTTGTAGAGTTGGTCTTATTCAAAGATAGGCACACCAATGGAAAGGGAATGATTCCTAGATCACAATCCTGAAATTTCAGCCATCTAGGTGGTCTAGATCAAGAAATATTGGAGTTCAAAAATTGTGCATTAGGTGCCGACTTTGATACCTTTTAGATGCGTTTTAAGCGAGATATTCGCATTTAAAGTTTGGACATGGATTTTTGCCCATAACTTGTTGTAGAGTTGGTCTTATTCAAAGATAGGCACACCAATGGAAAGGGAATGATTCCTAGATCACAATCCTGAAATTTCAGCCATCTAGGTGGTCTAGATCAAGAAATATTGGAGTTCAAAAATTGTCCATTAGGTGCCGACTTTGATACCTTTTAGATGCGTTTTAAGCGAGATATTCGCATTTAAAGTTTGGACATGGATTTTTGCCCATAACTTGTTGTAGAGTTGGTCTTATTCAAAGATAGGCACACCAATGGAAAGGGAATGATTCCTAGATCACAATCCTGAAATTTCAGCCATCTAGGTGGTCTAGATCAAGAAATATTGGGGTTCAAAAATTGTCCATTAGGTGCCGACTTTGATACCTTTTAGATGCGTTTTAAGCGAGATATTCGCATTTTAAGTTTGGACATGGATTTTTGCCCATAACTTGTTGTAGAGTTGGTCTTATTCAAAGATAGGCACACCAATGGAAAGGGAATGATTCCTAGATCACAATCCTGAAATTTCAGCCATCTAGGTGGTCTAGATCAAGAAATATTGGAGTTCAAAAATTGTCCATTAGGTGCCGACTTTGATACCTTTTAGATGCGTTTTAAGTGAGATATTCGCATTTAAAGTTTGGACATGGATTTTTGCCCATAACTTGTTGTAGAGTTGGTCTTATTCAAAGATAGGCACACCAATGGAAAGGGAATGATTCCTAGATCACAATCCTGAAATTTCAGCCATCTAGGTGGTCTAGATCAAGAAATATTGGAGTTCAAAAATTGTCCATTAGGTGCCGACTTTGACACCTTTTAGATGCGTTTTAAGCGAGATATTCGCATTTAAAGTTTGGACATGGATTTTTGCCCATAACTTGTTGTAGAGTTGGTCTTATTCAAAGATAGGCACACCAATGGAAAGGGAATGATTCCTAGATCACAATCCTGAAATTTCAGCCATCTAGGTGGTCTAGATCAAGAAATATTGGAGTTCAAAAATTGTCCATTAGGTGCCGACTTTGATACCTTTTAGATGCGTTTTAAGCGAGATATTCGCATTTAAAGTTTGGACATGGATTTTTGCCCATAACTTGTTGTAGAGTTGGTCTTATTCAAAGATAGGCACACCAATGGAAAGGGAATGATTCCTAGATCACAATCCTGAAATTTCAGCCATCTAGGTGGTCTAGATCAAGAAATATTGGAGTTCAAAAATTGTCCATTAGGTGCCGACTTTGATACCTTTTAGATGCGTTTTAAGCGAGATATTCGCATTTAAAGTTTGGTCATGGATTTTTGCCCATAACTTGTTGTAGAGTTGGTCTTATTCAAAGATAGGCACACCAATGGAAAGGGAATGATTCCTAGATCACAATCCTGAAATTTCAGCCATCTAGGTGGTCTAGATCAAGAAATATTGGAGTTCAAAAATTGTCCATTAGGTGCCGACTTTGATACCTTTTAGATGCGTTTTAAGCTAGATATTCGCATTTAAAGTTTGGACATGGATTTTTGCCCATAACTTGTTGTAGAGTTGGTCTTATTCAAAGATAGGCACACCAATGGAAAGGGAATGATTCCTAGATCACAATCCTGAAATTTCAGCCATCTAGGTGGTCTAGATCAAGAAATATTGGGGTTCAAAAATTGTCCATTAGGTGCCGATTTTGATACCTTTTAGATGCGTTTTAAGCGAGATATTCGCATTTAAAGTTTGGACATGGATTTTTGCCCATAACTTGTTGTAGAGTTGGTCTTATTCAAAGATAGGCACACCAATGGAAAGGGAATGATTCCTAGATCACAATCCTGAAATTTCAGCCATCTAGGTGGTCTAGATCAAGAAATATTGGAGTTCAAAAATTGTCCATTAGGTGCCGACTTTGATACCTTTTAGATGCGTTTTAAGCGAGATATTCGCATTTAAAGTTTGGACATGGATTTTTGCCCATAACTTGTTGTAGAGTTGGTCTTATTCAAAGATAGGCACACCAATGGAAAGGGAATGATTCCTAGATCACAATCCTGAAATTTCAGCCATCTAGGTGGTCTAGATCAAGAAATATTGGGGTTCAAAAATTGTCCATTAGGTGCCGACTTTGATACCTTTTAGATGCGTTTTAAGCGAGATATTCGCATTTTAAGTTTGGACATGGATTTTTGCCCATAACTTGTTGTAGAGTTGGTCTTATTCAAAGATAGGCACACCAATGGAAAGGGAATGATTCCTAGATCACAATCCTGAAATTTCAGCCATCTAGGTGGTCTAGATCAAGAAATATTGGAGTTCAAAAATTGTCCATTAGGTGCCGACTTTTGATACCTTTTAGATGCGTTTTAAGCGAGATATTCGCATTTAAAGTGTTGGGACATGGATTTTTGCCCATAACTTGTTTGTAGAGTTGGTCTTATTCAAAGATAGGAACACCAATGGAAAGGGAATGATTCCTAGATCACAATCCTGAAATTTCAGCCATCTAGGTGGTCTAGATCAAGAAATATTGGAGTTCAAAAATTGTCCATTAGGTGCCGACTTTGACACCTTTTAGATGCGTTTTAAGCGAGATATTCGCATTTAAAGTTTGGACATGGATTTGTGCCCATAACTTGTTGTAGAGTTGGTCGTATTCAAAGATAGGCACACCAATGGAAAGGGAATGATTCCTAGATCACAATCCTGAAATTTCAGCCATCTAGGTGGTCTAGATCAAGAAATTATTGGAGTTCAAAAATTGTCCATTAGGTGCCGACTTTGATACCTTTTAGATGCGTTTTAAGCGAGATATTCGCATTTAAAGTTTGGACATGGATTTTTTGCCCATAATATGTTGTAGAGTTGGTCTTATTCAAAGATAGGCACACCAATGGAAAGGGAATGATTCCTAGATCACAATCCTGAAATTTCAGCCATCTAGGTGGTCTAGATCAAGAAATATTGGAGTTCAAAAATTGTCCATTAGGTGCCGACTTTGATACCTTTTAGATGCGTTTTAAGCGAGATATTCGCATGTAAAGTTTTGGACATGGATTTTTGCCCATAACTTGTTGTAGAGTTGGTCTTATTCAAACATAGGCACACCAATGGAAAGGGAATGATTCCTAGATCACAATCCTGAATTTCAGCCATCTAGGTGGTCTAGATCAAGAAATATTGGAGTTAAAAAATTGTCCATTAGGTGCCGACTTTGATACCTTTTAGATGCGTTTTTAAGCGAGATATTCCGCATTTAAAGTTTGGACATGGATTTTTGCCCATAACTTGTTGTAGAGTTGGTCTTATTCAAAGATAGGCACACCAATGGAAAGGGAATGATTCCTAGATCACAATCCTGAAATTTCAGCCATCTAGGTGGTCTAGATCAAGAAATATTGGAGTTCAAAAATTGTGCCATTAGGTGCCGACTTTGATACCTTTTAGATGCGTTTTAAGCGAGATATTCGCATTTAAAGTTTGGACATGGATTTTTGCCCATAACTTGTTTGTAGAGTTGGTCTTATCAAAGATAGGAACACCAATGGAAAGGGAATGATTCCTAGATCACAATCCTGAAATTTCAGCCATCTAGGTGGTCTAGATCAAGAAATATTGGAGTTCAAAAATTGTCCATTAGGTGCCGACTTTGATACCTTTTAGATGCGTTTTAAGCGAGATATTAGCATTTAAAGTTTGGACATGGATTTTTTGCCCATAACTTGTTGTAGATTTGGTCTTATTCAAAGATAGGCACACCAATGGAAAGGGAATGATTCTAGATCACAATCCTGAAATTTCAACCATCTAGGTGGTCTAGATCAAGAAATATTGGAGTTCAAAAATTGTCCATTAGGTGCCGACTTTGATACCTTTTAGATGCGTTTTAAGCGAGATATTCGCATTTAAAGTTTGGACATGTATTTTTGCCCATAACTTGTTGTAGAGTTGGTCTTATTCAAAGATAGGCACACCAATTAAAGGGAATGATTCCTAGATCACAATCCTGAAATTTCAGCCATCTAGGTGGTCTAGATCAAGAAATATTGGAGCTCAAAAATTGTCCATTAGGTGCCGACTTTGATACCTTTTAGATGCGTTTTTAAGCGAAATATTCGCATTTAAAGTTTGGACATGGATTTTTGCCCATAACTTGTTGTAGAGTTGGTCTTATTCAAGATAGGCACACCAATGGAAAGGGAATGATTCCTAGATCACAATCCTGAAATTTCAGCCATCTAGGTGGTCTAGATCAAGAAATATTGGAGTTCAAAAATTGTCCATTAGGTGCCGACTTTGATACCTATTAAATGCGTTTTAAGCGAGATATTCGCATTTAAAGTTTGGACATGGATTTTTGCTCATAACTTGTTGTAGAGTTGGTCTTATTCAAAGATAGGCACACCAATGGAAAGGGAATGATTCCTAGATCACAATCCTGAAATTTCAGCCATCTAGGTGGTCTAGATCAAGAAATATTGCAGTTCAAAAATTGTCCATTAGGTGCCGACTTTGATACCTTTTAGATGCGTTTTAAGCGAGATATTCGCATTTAAAGTTTGGACATGGATTTTTTGCCCATAACTTGTTGTAGAGTTGGTCTTATTCAAGATAGGCACACCAATGGAAAGGGAATGATTCCTAGATCACAATCCTGAAATTTCAGCCATCAAGGTGGTCTAGATCAAGAAATATTGGAGTTCAAAAATTGTCCATTAGGTGCCGACTTTGATACCTTTTAGATGCGTTTTAAGCGAGATATTCGCATTTAAAGTTTGGACATGGATTTTTGCCCATAACTTGTTGTAGAGTTGGTCTTATTACAAAGATAGGCACACCAATGGAAAGGGAATGATTCCTAGATCACAATCCTGAAATTTCAGCCATCTAGTGGTCTAGATCAAGAAATATTGGAGTTCAAAAAATTGTCCATTAGGTGCCGACTTTGATACCTTTTAGATGCGTTTTAAGCGAGATATTCGCATTTAAGTTTGGACATGGATTTTTGCCCATAACTTGTTGTAGAGTTGGTCTTATTCAAAGATAGGCACACCAATGGAAAGGGAATGATTCCTAGATCACAATCCTGAAATTTCAGCCATCTAGGTGGTCTAGATCAAGAAATATTGGAGTTCAAAAATTGTCCCATTAGGTGCCGACTTTGATACCTTTTAGATGCGTTTTAAGCGAGATATTCGCATTTAAAGTTTGGGACATGGATTTTTGCCCATAACTTGTTGTAGAGTTTAGTCTTATTCAAAGATAGGCACACCAATGGAAAGGGAATGATACCTAGATCACAATCCTGAAATTTCAGCCATCTAGGTGGTCTAGATCAAGAAATATTGGAGTTCAAAAATTGTGCATTAGGTGCCGACTTTGATACCTTTTAGATGCGGTTTTAAGCGAGATATTCGCATTTAAAGTTTGGACATGGATTTTTGCCCATAACTTGTTGTAGAGTTGGTCTTATTCAAAGATAGGCACACCAATGGAAAGGGAATGATTCCTAGATCACAATCCTGAAATTTCAGCCATCTAGGTGGTCTAGATCAAGAAATATTGGAGTTCAAAAATTGTCCATTAGGTGCCGACTTTGATACCTTTTAGATGCGTTTTAAGCGAGATATTCGCATTTAAAGTTTGGACATGTAATTTTTGCCCATAACTTGTTGTAGAGTTGGTCTTATTCAAAGATAGGCACACCAATGGAAAGGGGAATGATACCTAGATCACAATCCTGAAATTTCAGCCATCTAGGTGGTCTAGATCAAGAAATATTGGAGTTCAAAAATTGTCCATTAGGTGCCGACTTTGATACCTTTTAGATGCGTTTTAAGCGAGATATTCGCATTTAAAGTTTGGACATGGATTTTTGCCCATAACTTGTTGTAGAGTTGGTCTTATTCAAAGATAGGCACACCAATGGAAAGGGAATGATTCCTAGATCACAATCCTGAAATTTCAGCCATCTAGGTGGTCTAGATCAAGAAATATTGGAGTTCAAAAATTGTCCATTAGGTGCCGACTTTGATACCTTTTAGATGCGTTTTAAGCGAGATATTCGCATTTAAAGTTTGGACATGTATTTTTGCCCATAACTTGTTGTAGAGTTGGTCTTATTCAAAGATAGGCACACCAATTTAAAGGGAATGATTCCTAGATCACAATCCTGAAATTTCAGCCATCTAGGTGGTCTAGATCAAGAAATATTGGAGCTCAAAAATTGTCCATTAGGTGCCGACTTTGATACCTTTTAGATGCGTTTTTAAGCGAGATATTCGCATTTAAAGTTTGGACATGGATTTTTGCCCATAACTTGTTGTAGAGTTGGTCTTATTCAAAGATAGGCACACCAATGGAAAGGGAATGATTCCTAGATCACAATCCTGAAATTTCAGCCATCTAGATGGTCTAGATCAAGAAATATTGGAGTTCAAAAATTGTCCATTAGGTGCCGACTTTGATACCTTTTAGATGCGTTTTAAGCGAGATATTCGCATTTAAAGTTTGGACATGGATTTTTGCTCATAACTTGTTGTAGAGTTGGTCTTATTCAAAGATAGGCACACCAATGGAAAGGGAATGATTCCTAGATCACAATCCTGAAATTTCAGCCATCTAGGTGGTCTAGATCAAGAAATATTGGAGTTCAAAAATTGTCCATTAGGTGCCGACTTTGATACCTTTTAGATGCGTTTTAAGCGAGATATTCGCAATTTAAAGTTTGGACATGGATTTTTGCCCATAACTTGTTGTAGAGTTGGTCTTATTCAAAGATAGGCACACCAATGGAAAGGGAATGATTCCTAGATCACAATCCTGAAATTTCAGCCATCAAGGTGGTCTAGATCAAGAAATATTGGAGTTCAAAAATTGTCCATTAGGTGCCGACTTTGATACCTTTTAGATGCGTTTTAAGCGAGATATTCGCATTTAAAGTTTGGACATGGATTTTTGCCCATAACTTGTTGTAGAGTTGGTCTTATTCAAAGATAGGCACACCAATGGAAAGGGAATGATTCCTAGATCACAATCCTGAAATTTCAGCCATCTAGAGTGGTCTAGATCAAGAAATATTGGAGTTCAAAATTGTCCATTAGGTGCCGACTTTGATACCTTTTAGATGCGTTTTAAGCGAGATATTCGCATTTAAAGTTTGGACATGAATTTTTTGCCCATAACTTGTTGTAGAGTTGGTCTTATTCAAAGATAGGCACACCAATGGAAAGGGAATGATTCCTAGATCACAATCCTGAAATTTCAGCCATCTAGGTGGTCTAGATCAAGAAAGTTTGGAGTTCAAAAATTGTCCATTAGGTGCCGACCTTTGATACCTTTTAGATGCGTTTTAAGCGAGATATTCGCATTTAAAGTTTGGACATGGATTTTTGCCCATAACTTGTTGTAGAGTTGGTCTTATTCAAAGATAGGCACACCAATGGAAAGGGAATGATTCCTAGATCACAATCCTGAAATTTCAGCCATCTAGGTGGTCTAGATCAAGAAATATTGGAGTTCAAAAAATTGTCCATTAGGTGCCGACTTTGATACCTTTTAGATGCGTTTTAAGCGAGATATTCGCATTTTAAAGTTTGGACATGGATTTTTGCCCATAACTTGTTGTAGAGTTAGTCTTATTCAAAGATAGGCACACCAATGGAAAGGGAATGATACCTAGATCACAATCCTGAAATTTCAGCCATCTAGGTGGTCTAGATCAAGAAATATTGGAGTTCAAAAATTGTCCATTAGGTGCCGACTTTGATACCTTTTAGATGCGTTTTAAGCGAGATATTCGCATTTAAAGTTTGGACATGGATTTTTGCCCATAACTTGTTGTAGAGTTGGTCTTATTCAAAGATAGGCACACCAATGGAAAGGGAATGATTCCTAGATCACAATCCTGAAATTTCAGCCATCTAGGTGGTCTAGATCAAGAAATATTGGAGTTCAAAAATTGTCCATTAGGTGCCGACTTTGATACCTTTTAGATGCGTTTTAAGCGAGATATTCGCATTTAAAGTTTGGACATGGATTTTTGCCCATAACTTGTTGTAGAGTTGGTCTTATTCAAAGATAGGAACACCAATGGAAAGGGAATGATTTCCTAGATCACAATCCTGAAATTTCAGCCATCTAGGGTGCTCTAGATCAAGAAATATTGGAGTTCAAAAATTGTCCATTAGGTGCCGACTTTGATT